>NW_019641697.1:645097-1290194 GCF_000599845.2 Trichogramma pretiosum
CGTCCTAGAATCTAGCTCCCTCTCGCAGCTCGACAGGTCTCTCGAGTAAGTGGCGTAGTGCTAGGTCTCTCTCTTTCTCTCGCTCTCTGCGTATATACGTGTGGTGTGCGCCGACTCCGCACCGCGTGTTTCTCTCTACACTTCTACAGTCATAGCGGAGTCGCGCAGAGAGAGCAGAAAGCTGCCGCCGCGTGCTAGCCTCTGCTATATCGAGTTCGCGCGCGCCACTACTACTACATACCGCATAGAGCCCGAAGTAGAGGGGTTAGGGCATATCTATACCAGCGCGCTAAGAGTGAGTGAGAGAGAGAGAGAGACATCACGAAGTATAGTACTGAACAGAGTAGCTGGCACGCCGCCGAGCAACACAGTCGTGTTAGACCGGCGCGTATCATATCTAGCTGCAACGTAATAGTTTATTGACGATCGCGCACTTCGCGACGGCAATATTAAAATTCGTTGTGCAAGAAAAAAAAAACAAACAAACTGATTATGACGTACAAAGACTTGGACACAGTGGACATGTAAAAATTTTGAGCGGTGCGCGCACACTGCTGCACGTTGACGCGCTTACGGTCAGCAGGCTCGAGTGGACACTCGTTGTATTTGGTACGTTAAAAAACCAAACGAAAGCAGAGGTGGATCGAACGCACGCGTGCTCTCGAGGACAAGAGGAAAAGAGTAAAAAAGTAACGAGCAATCGGAAGCAAAATAGAGGAAAAGACGATTGCCAATAATTGGACGAAACATTTGAGGCGGAAAGGGAGGAGGAGGCGGACGTCAACGAGGAAAATGCTGGAACCCCGTTGGAGACCAGTGCAGGTAGTGGCTTTTTACAACTGCTCGCCTTTATTCGCTTTCGTTTCGTATTATTGCACCTCGACTCGTCTTAACGCGTGGCAAACAAATCGATACATGCTTGCGCGCCTGTATAATGCATGCGAGAACAACACAGTTTACGATATAACTAACGCCCAGTTTTACACATGCATATTTACGTAAAAATTTATTATTTATCGGATGCCTTGTTGCTCGTATTTAACAGTTTTTATTTCAATTTTGAGCTCGAACAACGGAGCAGTACTGCGAACTAGATGCTAAATCGACTATAGCATAGACGCTTTCCTCGCATGCCGTTTACCATTTTATATAACATGTATAAATGTTTTATAAACAACCCTCGATGCTTTTGACCTTATATTGTTTTGTCTACTTGTTACAAGTCTATAATATCAAAGTAATCTCTAGCACAACTGAAAATTATAATTTGGGAGTAATTTTTTTTGTTACGCGTGTAGCTAAATATTTCTGGGAAAACTATGCAATTTTAGTACCAATGGCTAGGGGAGCATCATCACCTGTATCGCTCGCGAACTCACGAAACAAGGAGCGTAACATAGTTCTAGGCGGATATGTGTGTGCGTGAGTGCTTGTAAGAGGTCGGAGGAGTGACTCGGTTATCATTGTTATGATATGCCCCGAGAAGGCGTGACCCAAAAAGGAAAGCGAGCCAGAGGTGGGGGAGTCGCAACTAGATGCAACCCTTGCTATCCTACCACTACAACTATTCCTCTACGACTCCCTCTTTCTCCTTCCTCCACCTTCTTCGTGCTCCTCTTTCCATTTCGGTCCGCGAGAGGTATAGAGCGAGCACCGGCGGCGGAGGTGATACTGCTGCTGCCACTACCGTGTGAGCCAACGAAATCGACCATCGTCGGAGCTTTCGATACAACTGATCGTTTTCTCGCAAGAAAAACATTTCGTTTTCTTCGAGGTTTCAATTGTCTAAAGTATAATTTTTTGAAGAGTTAACATTTTTTTACCGGCCAATATGATTGAATTTCCGCCTGACCATGTCTCGAGCTGCAACTAGGCTACTGCTTTATTCCTTGGACGCAATCGACTGCGTCAAGAAAATCGACAACAAGCCGATGACCGCCATTTGTATGTTTGGTCCCAGCTTGGCCTTTTTCTTTTCCGCGCAGTTGTTCCGAATTGCAAAGCTCGTAGTTTTCTCTCCGTGTGCGTGCTCGGCACACGCATAGAGCGCGATATGAGAAAGAGGAGAGATAGAGAAAAGTCGCTCTTCCCCGACGGCGTTCCCGGGCAGAGCCCCACTTCCGAAATTTCAAAGTGATCGAAAGACTCCACCCACCAGCCGGCGTGTGTGTGTGTGTGTGTGAGTGCAGATCTCTTGGTCCGCGACTTGGTCTGTCCCGGGCAGCAGCAACCACACCTTTAACCGTCGAGCAGAGTGGAGTGTGCTTTTTCTCTCCGTCTCTCTCTTTCCCTCGCTTTTCCTGTTCACCTATAGCCAACACTATCACTCACTCCTCTAATAAGCCTCTTTGCCTAGATAACGTAGAACGCGAATAAATTTTCGTTACCAAAAGCTCGATCGAGCTTGCGCAAGCCCAACTAATTGTAAATAAATAAACATTTTGGGGAAATGAATGTTTAGATCGCGACACATGCACGCTTTGGCTCGCTTCTGTTTGACCAGTAGGCGAGCCACGTTCAAAATATGCCGAAATTTCGAGAAAACATAAATACATGTACGCGCATACGTATGTTTGTAATCAATGAGCTTGCAAACGCGAATAAACACGATCAAACTCGTCGGGAGTCGGGCCGTAGGCTGCGTTGCCTCGAATGCACTACACACGAACATAATCACATAATGATGCCGGCGCATGCCTCACTCGACTCCGACATAAACGAAACGACAAATTATTGACAAATCGTTACAAAACTTTGATTAATATATAGTCAGGCAGCGGCTGTAATGTTGCCCGAAAAATCATGTCAATCCGAACTCGATTAGCGTTACAACGCGCACACTTGAGAGAATTCGTATCGATATCAGCGGCATTTCCACTTGTAGTGTGCGCGACACCAGGCTGTGTAACCCAATTATCTTTTTTTTCTTTTTTCACTTTTTTGTGTTGCTTTCTATAATCCATACAAGCACTCGTCCCAATTTCAACGAAGGTAATAATAACAAGCAGACGCGTAGAGGACAAAAGCCGATGTGCTCGAGGTAATAAGCAAATATCGCACACCTTGCTGCATTGTGTACAGAATCGCTATAAGGCTAGGAAAACGAGGCGGCGACCCCGATCGAACAATAATCCGGACAAACAATAAAAGCCTGAGATTATCGGGCCTATCGGCGAGGAGGTAGCAGTCTCGCAGGGCAAGCTTAATAAACAAGCTGGGTAAAAACAGTGCAGTATAGGAGTGCAGTACAGGCAAGGGGAGCCGTAGTAGATGCTCGTGTCTCTTTGGCGCGGCGTCATCAGAGGCCGCAGTCGCAAGCCCCGGAGCACCGAGTCGAAATTGACGCGCGCAACAAGCAGACAGATCGGAGCGAGAGTCAAGCTGAGCAAGAGAGCACGATGATTCGCATGGACGCGCTTACACGGCTCGCTCTCTATCTGCACCTAAAATTGTCAATATACGGGACGGCTGTAGACACAACGAGCGAGCCCCGTGAGCACGCTGGAGCGCGTCGATCGCCGATCATCGCCACGCATGATCGTCGTCCGGAACGGGAGGGGGGGAGGACAGCCGATTTCCTCCGTTCGCATGCGGGTATTATTTGGCCAAGCCTTTCGTCTTGCCCTCGAAAGGATCACGAAAAAGTGCGAGTTTCGTGGACGCCGATGAAAAAACAAACTGCGTCGTCGATAGGACGACTGCAGTCGTCCGTCATCGGCAACAGGAGCAGCGGGATTTATATACATTGTACGCGAGTATAGGCCTTGCGGTGTCACCTACAGGGCGCATAACGAGAGCTAACGCACGTACATATATCGAAATATATGTAAGCCATGCATAGCGGCGCGGTGGCCTCTCCGCTTGATGTTTGAGTTTCGCGGTTCTATCATGAATCAATTACAGCGTCCCTATGTTCCGATGTATACGCGGCGGCTGTACTGTGTATAGACACGGGCGCTGCTGCTGTTGCACACGAACAGCCCGAGAATACATTGCGAACTCGGCGCAATGTATAAACGAGTAGAGTGAGAGAGAGAGAGAGAGAGAAAGGGGTGATGCGTCGGTGGCGATGATTGTGCTCGGCTGTGTGTAGAGGCGTATGTACGAGCTGCCGACGAGGGCTCGAGGTTTGTATTATGTCATCAATACCATTTGAATGATTGAGTTGAAAGGGTAAAGATAGACATGGATCGTTGGCTCGGCTCGAGCGAAAAACGAGCACTTTTTGATAGGCCCGTCTATATAGGCGCCATCGTAATACGGCCTATTGGGCCGTTGACCCAGATTACAGATAAAGGATCAAGTACTTTTTTTCGTGGCTCTCTTTTTCTCCCCGGCAAATCGAGTCGATCGTGGCGAGCAAATGCGTACGTCGTATGCATCGTGTACGCGCGTCGATTATGCCATCAATAATAAATAAACGTAGGGGATGGGTCCATCGTAGCGATGTAATCAATAAGCTCGATGTCGAGTGACGCGCGACGCTGACGCGGCGGCTATGCATGCATACTCTATGGGTATGCATCATAGACACCGATACACGCGTAGTACGGAGGCGCGTTATGTTCGCGCCTACTTGAAATTTCACGCGCGGACGATGCACGTGGCTATACGTACTGTCTATGCAGGATCGTTCGCGCCAGGATCGTAATTTGCAGAGACGAGCCAAAGCTCGTGGACGCGCGTCGTGTAGCTGTTATTTTTGATTCGCAGCGCGTTAATTGAGCTGTCCTGCGCCCGTCCGCCTCGGCTATTCTACGATGGCTTTGATTGTCGCTGCGCAACGCGCGATCCCGCCTGCGATCAAACAAAAGGAGTTTTTGCAAGATTTATCGTGAGAATTGATAAGAATCGATCCAACAATGATTTTCTCGTTTATTGCGGATAAACATTAAATATGAAAAATCGGTACTAACTAGTTACTGTGTGCTATAGTATTATATACTATAGCATAATATTGACGTCACGTATACAAAGCGGCAGTAAATGCAATAAATGTCTTATCGCGACTTATTTATTAAACTAGCTGAAATGAATAACTTATGAGCTCGAGTTTTTTTTTCTACCAACAAAGCGTGTCATCGTATTCGCATGATTCATTTAAAAACCTAAGACAGTTTTCGTTATTCAGAAAAACTTATTGCAGTTAACATTTCTAGAATCGATTTCTTTAACTGTTAATCGTGTTCAATAACATTTAATTTGAATTTCAAAGTATAAAAAAAATATTTTTGAAAGCTCGCCGATGGAGAGGGAGAATGGAGAAAATAAAAGAAGGAAAAGGAGAATTTTCATCAATTAATAGGATAGAAAAGTATCGTTGAGCTATCAAGCTCGGCTAACTCGTTCGATCGAGTTTGCTAAGTTGGCCAAAAAATCCTCGCCAAGGTTGGCAGTCGCGGCTCATGCCTCTAGCTGCGGAGAGGTCTTAGCCGCGCGCGCTTACCCGAGCACAATTGATATACGACTGCATAGGCGGCCGTATTATATACAAGAGCAGCAGTCTAGCGGTGCATGCTATGAGCGACATATAATCGTCGCGTTCGGCGCTCACGACAAACATCCAATATATCATGTTGTATACGTGCATTCTTGCGACTCGCCGATAATATCGTCGTCGCAGGGCTGGCGTTATCAGTTCGCCGCGACCAGTTGCGCAGTGTGCAATTAGACCGCAGCTACACGTCGTCTTTGACGAGAGATCTAGAGAGTGCGACAGTAGTAGCGACCAAACCCGTATAGCGCATTATTTCTAAGCTTCGAATCGTGCACACTCGCAGCGGCTTCAAATGGTTTACTCAAAAATAGCCTTCGCACCGTAGATCCCCGTGGATTTCGGCGTTCTCTCTCACTCTCTCTAGGCGGCCACTAAACATAGAGAGCGAGAGAGTAGGCTCGGTACTGCAGTCGCGACCAATTTCCTAGTGCGATCCAGGCTTGCGACACACGAGCTAGCACATTATATAGTGCAACGAGAATCAAAAACCAAGATCAGATAGAGAGAGAAAAAGTGCCAATCACTACGGCTCCGCGAAAAGCCAGAAAGATCGCTTCGAAGACGCGGCCGCAGCAGCAGCGGGCCTGGCAGTTCGGCCGGGTCTTGGTGCGAAAAACGCAGCTAGCCAGAGCTATAACGCAGGAGGCGTCGCGCCTCCTCAAGCGCAAATCACGAGTCAGGGGCTGGGTCGTCTTCAAAACCCTGACTTTCTACGAGCGACCGCTGCGTATCATGTGCTTCTTCATCGGCTGGCGCGAAGGTGGTATCAAAATTCCCGGCTTGTAGGAATCGAGGCCCACCGTCGTCCCGCAGCGTCGTCGTCGTCGCCCATAATTCGTACGCTCCGTTGCTCGACCAGCGGCCCGGAGGATGGCATCGATTTTTTTAAAGGTACCTAAATCTTTCATTTGGCCTCTATATGCATCTGGGTATCGTCGTCTATCCGATTTCCTCTTCACGCCTCGGCTACGACGCCTCGAAACGGGATTCATTATCTTATCTCGCGCTCGCCCGATGTCGACTCTTGAGCTGTCTAAAGCCAACTCTTTTTTTGTCACAATCGTCTCTTCGACGTCCAACTCATCATCCATCGTGTCAGCTGGTTTTCCGATTCCATCCAGCATTGAAAATTCACTCTCTCGCTCTCTCTCTCTCTCTCTCTCTCTCTCTATCTTTCTCGGCTTACAAGCCCAATTGTTACTCTCGTACGGCTGAGATATTTTTCCGATCGCCAAGTTTATCTTTCTCCGTCGCATCAAAACTCGTGTGTTTGTTGAATCTGTTATTTAGCGATAACAAATTGTTTGTACTTGTGGCAGTTCTGAAAATACTTCGGTCGTGTGTTGATAGATTGTGCGAGCCGTGCGCTTCTCTCGTACATAGCGACGATCGCAGCGATCGCGAGCTACAACGCCAACGTTTATAATCTAATATTATAACAAGGGTGACCGGTGCATACACACGCACACAAGCACGTGACACAGTTGAGCTGCCGAGCAGCAGCCGCCGTGTATGCAGACCTTGAGCAGTGATTTCCATGCGCGTCCGCGTATCATCGTCGTATTGCACTCGGCAGCAGCAGCAGCAGCAGCAGGCAGTAGCCACCGTCGCCGTTAGCGCAGATAATAATGCACGACTAGTCTACTTTGAGAGTCAGAAGCAATTTTCGCCCTTCAACTCGTCTCTCGTTCGCGCGAGCGTGTGTGCGTGTGTGTGCGTCGGCGCGCGCGGATACTGCAACGGTCAATTTTCATAAATATCCTACAATGCCTGACACACTTTAAGCGATATTTTCTCGAAACTCTTTGCTATGTACTGCTGCGACAAAGGGTTCGTAGCGAGTGAGTTGCAAAATGTACCAGTGAATGCATAAGAGCGGCTCGTTTCATTATATTTACTAATGTGCGGCATGTTTTATGTATGGAATCGTTATCCGAGGCTCGACTCACGCGGACACGGCCAGAGCCACGGGAGCAGCATCGAGCGAGAGATCGCGAGCACTGCTACGGAGCGCACACCGCATACATACGAGTGGCCACGTCAAGTGCAATAATTTTGCGCAAGGCTCGAGCTGTGTGCGAAAACAAAGCGAACCTCGAGCGAGTCGCAATTGGCAATATCATCGCTCGACGGCAGAGCTACTGCTGCTCGTCGAGAGTCGCGTCTATTTCGTAATGGAAACAGCGGAAGATCCCAATGTATATTTCTCTATCTTTCTAGGCCTAATTACAGCGCTTGTGTGACGATAAGTGATTTACGCACGCTCGAGTTGTAAGCGACCGAATACACCTACGAGCGTGTAAACCGTTTTAGGCGCAAGGGGCATTTTTGCCAAATAATTAAATTAATCGTCTTGGTGCTATTTATTAATATAATTGAGACGCGGCGTCCGGAATAAATAAATTTTGGTAGCGCGGTAAATAAGTCAAGAGACGCGCGCGCCACGAGCCATAAGTCAAACGCGCCTTTAGTTCCGATCTGCGCGCTCGCGAGATATATCATCCGAGAAATTGCTCGGCCGCAAGCAATTTATTAATATTTATTCGACTAAACAAACGGTCAGCTTGCGGCTTACTCGGGCTCTCCTTATTTATATCGCTTAATTCCACGGAAATGCCGCTCGTGAATTTCGGAGCTGCTGCCTGGCGGGCTCGAGACCGCACTCGGAGAGATTCGTCACACGAGCGGAGAGCGAATAGATGCTACATAGATAAAGCCTATATAGGCGCTCGGGCCGCGCGCGCAAGTTCCATTAACGAATCAACTCTGTGTACCACCGACGAGTAATCGCGCATTATATGTACCGAGCAACAAATGGGTCGGACGCGCTGCAGAGCTATCCAGCGGCTTTTTTTCTTCTCGCTCGCTGGCTGCATCGATCTCGTGGACGATCGATCGCCGTCGAAATCGCGATCGCGCGAGCTCGAAAAGACGACCAGCCAATGCGTTCTCAAACGAGTCGAGCTGGCTCGAGCTTGGACCGACGACGCGTGTGTCCGTATTGCGAGCGGCCAGCTATGTATGACACGAATCTCGCGCGCGCGTATATCGCAGCAAGTGACGATGATGAGCAACGACTGTTGCTGCGCGCTACGAAAACGACGACGTGGCTACGTATAATGCAGTGCTGCTGCGTGCTGGGGAGAGCATGATATAACCAATGCCATCCTGTGTGTGATCCGTTTAGCTGGCAATTTTGCTATTTACCGCCGCAAGCTCTAAACGCGCAGCTGTGTACCGTATGCATGTATGTGTGCCCGAGACACTACTAGTGCCGCATCACGTGCATCGTGCACAGCTACGAGTGTGTTGTGTGCACGCAGCTATTTATAGCGGCTAACCTGCGGAGCGCACGAAAGCTCGGGCGACAGAAAATCGACAGGAAATTCGAGTGATTTTTCGAGGAAAATTTCGCGTGCCAGCACGGGGGGACGCCTGTGGCAGCGCGAGGATTCAGTCAGTCGAGGTCAACGCGTTCAACTATATATATAACGTACGGCTTGGCATATACATAGATTTTTGTGCTCGTATCTACGTACACATACAGGAAGCCAACAATCGTCTTCGGCCATTATCCTAGATATAGAAGTAATTCGCGCAATTCGACGCGCAGCTCGTAAATGCGGTACACGCACAGCTGCACACACGTGTAAACTACAATTCACCGCAAGTGCAACTGCGTATATTAAGCGTAATATCAGCGCAGCTCATGTAAAATAGCGCGCAAATAGCCCAACAGCGCGATGCAACCCACGCGCGCTTCGACGCGTTTCGCAAGCTCGATATTTTAACGTTTGCCAATCTGTCGTTGCGACGACGATGCCTGCATTGCGCGAGGTGCGCGCGTATCGAAAAATCAACGCCTCGAGAGAGTCGTCACCTCAGCAACGAAGCAAGCAAGCCACGAGCCTGAATGAGCCATTGATGCAGCCAAAGCGAAGTTACAGGCACAGCCGAGAAAAGCCATTGCATTACGCTATGAGCCGATGCGCGCATACACGTCTATGGCAACTTCCCCTCTCGCGCTCGATTATTAATAGTTTTCCGAGTCTTTCACGAGAATAGAAGTTTCGTATATATTGTGTGTGTGCCGTGGACTTTCGACGAGCGCCAAATATGTATCGAAACTGCGCGAAAATGACCTTCTAAATTCGGCTCGTGTGTCCACTGCAGCGCCGCGCGTTGATTTGCGCCTCTTCATCCGTACGTGTGCTATATTACACACACGTATATAATACGTAAACTTCACTGGCCACGATTTTACGCCCTGCTTTGTCTTTCATAAATTACAAGCGCGGACGAGGCATTTTTTTCTTTATATTTATCGCTGCTGCGACGCCGCCGCCACCTCCTTCTCGATGCATTTGTCACACTTGGACGATCTCCCCATCGATATATTTTTTCGCCCGGCTCTCGGCAAAAAGCACTTGGCCTTTTTATTTATCGTACGTATATATATACCTCTTACTTCTCCCTCTCGCGAAAAAATGTACACCGCTTTCATTTGGGCGCGCCTCGGTCATTGATCATTATTTGGCGTCGCTGCAGCTGTATTATAATGCGCAGGTTAGAAAGAGCTCGGCGCGTACAATAGCTCTACTGCTGCATTTTCGTGTGCGCGACGAGTAGGTATATATAAAAGCTGAACTTGCGTCCGTCGCAAAGTTATGTACACTGTCATTTGTAAAGACACACACACGAGCTGCCCGATAGTTTTGATGTGTCTCGAGAGCTGTTTATACATACATGGGTCGATTATTTCCGCGCGAGACATTCGTCTCCGAGACTCTGCCCAAGTTAAAGAGATAAATAGCTTTTGTATTATTATTCTAGTTCGATCGTGTATACACACAAGCCCGTGCAGTGCCCACATGCACACGTGTTATGTAATATTGGCATCCTTTCACATGCATTATTATATACACACAGACGCAGTACACTCTAGATTCGCGCCAAGCCGTACTTTAATGGTCTCTTCTTGAAATCGTACTTATGATATAAAATAACGATTCCGAGCGTATCAATTATTATTATTTTAGAATCGAAATTTTCTTCGTGTAAAAATAATAACGATATTAATAATATCGATTGTTTCGCTACACACGTATTTATACACACACACACACATACATACGAGTATCATACGTTAAAATAATGATCACTGGTATATTTTCAATTATGGACATATCGTTATGCGCTCACGAGAATCCGTCGCTCGAGTACAATAATAGCCTTGTACGCTCGTGATATATATCATAATAAGAATGTCTCTGTCTGTGCGCGCTAGGCATTGAAGTACACAGAGAGGCGCGCAGGCACGGGTGCGCGCGCGAGGCAGGGGTGAACGAGGGAAATCGCGACGCGAATAGATCGTGTAATTATTTTTTCAGCCGCCGTTTGATCGCCCACCCGCGCGCAGCATATAGTATATACCTGCACCCTTGAACCGTGCCTTGTGGAGAGAAAGAGAGCGAGAGAGAGAGAGCCTGAATTTGTTTGTTGTGGTTTTCTAGAGAGACTAAAAAATACTTATCCAGCGTGACCAGTTTTTCCTCATTGTATCATCCCTTTTGTTTTTTCGTGGAGCGTGAAAGAGACAACTGTTGACTTGGAGATCGAGCTTTTTTCCCCCGCGTATTATGTACAGACAATAAGCTTCGGGATGACAATGTCCCGCGTCACAGATAGACACCGAAATGATTCGCGCGTTGTTTTTTCGCAACTTGGCAAGTCTGTTTTGCTCTCGTTGTCTTTTTCGCCGAGTGCCACATTCATTAAAGCCCGCTGTAGGTCTGCAAAGTGCGCGTATGTTTGCTGTAAGCGTGTGAAAACGAAAGAGAATAGATCGCGAGTATCGTGCATGCACACGCTCAACATTAATACGCTTTTGCTATATTTACGCGCAAGCTCTATGGATATGATTTATTATTTCGATAAAACACTCATTCTTTCTTTCCTTTACATAAGTTCATTTGCTTATTCACAGGTAAGTCAATCCTTCTACATGGCTAAATGTAAAAAAAATGTTCGGAAAACGTAGCACAGGTAAGATCAAGCTTCAGTGGAAAATATCTTTGACATTCGTCACGAGTGATTCACGTTTGTGCAACAAAAGCTCATAATTTGAGCTCGGGACAATGCGCAAAAGATGGAGAGGTGATTCGTGCGTGCGGAATATTGATTAAATTAAGGCTCACTGACAAAAGACTAGCTAAGTAATACATATAAATAGCAAAAGAGAGAGAGAGAGAGAGAGAGAGAGAAAGTTGTTAAGCGACCATTAAGAAATAAATGAATTCATCTTATTCTCCGAGAGCGAGGCCAAATGCCCTTCGGAAACATCTTAAACTGCACGCACGACTTTCTATAATTGGCATTATAATAGGCTATGCAGTGCGCTGCCTCTGACGTTAAGTCTCGCGAACAATGAGAGCTATTATTCCGTATGAGACTCTCGGAGCTTTTTACCCTTTCGTTGCCGCGCTCGCTTCTTTTTCTTTTTTTATATCCTTCGAAGAATATCAAACTGATAGTTCGATCGATGAATTTTATATAGACCAACTCGGACATTATTTCTAGTTTAATGATTTACGTTTTAATTAACAGCTGCAGAATTTTAACACGCTTAAGCACTTTACTCGCGCGTAAGCACTCGAGACGCGAGGGAAAAAATCGCAGTCAGTGCGAGTCACCAATTAAAAGAGTCCGCGCAACGGCATCTTCGTGAAAAGTTGATGAAAAAAAAGAAAAGAAATGAATTGTTTTGTCAATCAAGCAATCGAGTGACTTTTGACTCGCAGCCGCGGAATGAAAAGGGCAGTCAGTCATCGAAGTCGTCTAAAATTTACTCGTTTCATTTAAGTTTAGAAGCTGTAAGTGTGCACATATAACTATAGCGACGATCGAGCGAGACCCTTTTACCGGCCGCAAACACGGAATGCATTATTTATTGCGTGGACGGCTCATCGGTTTCTCGGTTGCTGCTGCTGCTTCTCTCTAAAAGCTGAAAGAGTTGGGAAAGCAGCAGCCCTTGCTAAAAGAGGTTGAGTAAGTGCCACTTACTCGAGAAATTGACTTGCTTCGATTTTCTTTCCCTCCGTATACTCCCATTTATATATATGTGCGTGAATTTCTTTGCTTCACGCGGGCTCGGCTAATGCCTGTTTATTTGTGCCGTACGCTCGATGATTGTGCGGTCGAAAGTTTTCAACGCGTCGAGGCGCAAATCATTAATTCATCGACGCTTTGGGAGAACGGGAGAGAAAAAAAAACAACGACGTCGCTCCATTAGGCTAAAGACTCGCGTCGTTACTTACACGCAGTTTTCGCGAGTGCGCGAGAAAAAAAAAGACAAACGCGTACGTCCAGTTGAAAATGTTCAATGCGCTAATTACCAAAAGTCCAGCGAGTACATCGTTTACGTACCGAGGACAAACGGCAAGAAAGATTTTTATTTTCGGGAAATTAGTCGTAAGGGCAGAGAAAAAAAACAAGATAAAAGGTGCAGATTCAAAAGTAAATCGAATAAACATCTTGGAAGGCACAGTGTTAAAACGATAAGAAAAAGAGAGAGAAAGAGAGAGAGAGAGAGAGAGAGAAGGATAGAGAGTTTGCTCTTTCATTCCTGTTTTCTCACTCGCTTCTCCTGATTTATGTTAATGTTTTTGTCTCACTGGCGCGAAATAGGATACCAAAAAGCGATCCCAGATTTCCTTGGGCTTTTCGCACACATAGCGCGATCTGGATTAACTTAACTGCTATTCTCCATAGCCATATAAGACGAGAGGATGGGGGTTCGGTAATATAAAGGTCGAAAAGGGACGCGATTTAACTCGATCGGTTGCTCGAGAAAGAGAGAGAGGAGAGAGAGCGAAAGTTAGTTTAGAGAAGTTACGCCGAGCTCGCTCGTATATAGAGGCGCACACAGCGTAGAAAGTTATTGTGTCTAGAAAGCCGGAGAGGGTAGTAAGTATTGTTGCGCTCGAGATTTCGGCGCGAGTGCTGCTTCAAAAATTCTCAACTCGTGGCAGGCGCAAGATAAACGTAACAATTTCTTGGGCTTGGGCGCTTTACATTACATCCCGTGATAGCTTCAAAAAGGCCGGAAGAATCGTGTATGTGGCAGTGTGTATAGAGCTACACGTACAAGACCGAGCTAATGGGTAAAGTTTCGCGTCAATCAATCTGTAAGCCTTGATACTTTGCCTCGCGATGTGTATACTTTTCTCCTTGGAGCGGCGCGCGCCTGGCAAAGTTCAAACTCGAAGCTCGAAATATTTCACACACGTCTCTCTGAATTTTTCCACGGGATTTTTGTCTACGAATAAAAGCGGGAATATAGCGCCGAATTAGGGGTAAAATGGACTCGGTGAGTCGAGACTAGCCCCGTGGCCTCTCGGTGCGTGCGAGACGCAGGATACGCTAGACTGTTTATTGTTTTCTCTCGGCAGCCGGACAAGGAGCCACCGCGCACGCATTTAAAGTAAGTCTCGCTCTCTCTCTCTCGGATTACCTTATCTGCAGAGCCTCACGCGCCTTGTAACAGCCACTCTATATGCACGTACGAGCGCCGAGGATATATACCACGTGTGTGTGCGTGTGTGCTGTAAGCTGCGGTCGCTGCCGGACACGCAAAAGCCACTCGTCCGCAGGAGTTTTTAAATTACAATTTTATACATCCCATAGAGATGCTGCGACTGCTGTTGTTGCTACGGCCTCCTATAGAATACACGTTCGAACGGCAGGCAAATGCAAAATAACGAGCTGCGACATCGCGACTCCTACGCGCTTACAAGGATCGCTGCAGCGATCGCGCGCGCGCGCTAATAGCCGCTGTATAATTGTCGAAACCTTATTGCGCCTTTCTATATTCATTATACTCGCGAGCGAGCGAGAGCAATAAAATCTATTCCTTCTCGCAGCGTTCAATTTTTCATTCCGGCGTATTTACACGAGCATAAAATTGTCCCGACAACACCATCCCGCACACCGTACAACACGCAGTGCCCCCCGTTCTTCGAGCTTTTTTTCCGATGCTCGAGGCACACACGAGGCTTTTTTTCACACCCACGGCTAATGATAACACCGCATGCTCGGAAGTATGTACGTACGCGCAGGACAATTGGCTTGGATCGCTCTTTTACCAGGCACGCGGCGGCGGGCCGGTGTGAAAATTTTTATTTATATCCTCGCTCTGCGTGTATTTAAAGGGAAGAGTGGAAAGAGATAAAAAGGAGAAAAATAATAACAACGGGCCGTGGCTGTGTACATTACGGTATACGATACTGTACAGGAGAGGCAGGGGCTCGAGGCTCTGCGTACGCGGAGGCAAATTTAAATGAGTCACGCGCTAGCGCCGAGGCAATTAGGTGTGTATAAACGCACTCCAAAATTCCGGTGCTAGTATCGCAAGTGCAAAAGTGTAGGCCTCGGAGATAAGGCACGCGAGCTAGCCTCCGACTCACGCCTCTCCGCGCGTCTCTCCATTTCCATAATTTCGTACGCGCGGATAATTTGTAAGCGCTCGTTACGGTAAGTAAGTAGGCGCAATTGAAATCGGCCGAGTGTTTTTTCGAGTGTACGCGATCGATCGCGATTCGTCGTCGTCGGCTATTATCGGTCAGCGAGAATAAATATAAAGCTCGATTAAAACGATGAATCAACGCTGACGAAAATACACGATCGGGCCGATCGCTCGCCGCGCGCAGCGTAAACAAAGTCCTCCTCGGCGATAAAAGAAGCGCGTCGCTCTGCCTGAATTATACACGGAAGAAACGATCGGCCGATCGATCGATACTATCACCGCTGGGACACTCGACATTTTTCCGTCCGCGGCACGAGACTGCGATCGTGGCCGAATCACAAGTAATACTCGCACGCGAATGCAGTGCGCTACACGATCGGCGTTCAACATCGCTGTTCAAACAAACGTGTACGGGCAAGCGACGCATCGACGAAAATTACAGCTGCGGGTCAGGTTCGAAGGAAATGTTTCCCGCGAAAGATTAGCTGCAACGCGTGGTGCGCTCGTCCTAATGGTTGTTTTCGCTCCCGTAATGCGCCGGTTCGCGCGTGTTTGCCCCGATACAAATTGCAGGTTGCGAGCGGCACGCATGTTTGTTTGTGTCTATATACGCTGCATTCCAGCGAGGCGTTCGCTCGTTTCACCTGCGCGCAGCTTGTGCAGCACTCGTACACAACTGAATTACTTTTTGTTGAATATTTTATTCGAGCGCGTCGTAGCAGCGACTGCACGACGTCAAACGACGATTACGCATCTCGAGATTAATCCGA
Source organism: Trichogramma pretiosum (assembly GCF_000599845.2). NCBI lineage: Eukaryota > Metazoa > Arthropoda > Insecta > Hymenoptera > Trichogrammatidae > Trichogramma > Trichogramma pretiosum. Next base: position 660,888 of record NW_019641697.1, read on the forward strand.
TCGTGGGCCGCGTATTAATAACGACGTCGGCTCGGCATCGTCTAGAATGCAGCAGCGTCCAAAGTTTCGAGTCGACGTCCGCAGTAGGATAGCTGCTCGTCCTCATTCGTCTCTGCATGGCGGGCTCTATATGCCTATTGCGCAACAGCTCTCGAGCTGCTGCAGTGGTCGAAAAGTCGCGACATTTGTTATTGCAAGCTTTTGGCCACTGTATACACTCGCGGCGTGTAATTTTACGGTTTTTTCTTTCTTCTAAATAGAGCTCGGGGGCACGCATATATACATATATGCGCGAGCGTATACTAGAATACACAAAGCCGAGGCGCCTGCGTAACGTCGCGTCTTCTATACTGTTAAGTAGAGCGTTGCACCGCTGCTGCTGCTGCTGCTGCTCACGCTGTTCACGCTGCTTATGCCGCTGCAGTGCGAGGCTACGCGATATTACTTGCACGTGTGACAGATATCTGCAGACTGTTGCAATTTTCAAAGACAGCGACAACGACGACGAATTGGATTATTATCCTCGCGCGCGATGATGTATACGCATGTTATACGCCGTAGTACGTATAAAATGTCGCCTAGGCAGTCGTCATCGCGTCGCATAAATTCAAAAGTATCGTAACGAAATGAAATTTACGATCGATCGCCGAGGTAAGTAGCATGAGATATGCGTAAGCGTATACACGTATGCGATGCATGCGTTAGCGATACAGGATCTCGCGCTCGTATCAGTCGTCATCGTCGCTTACAATTGCGATTTTCCGAGAAAAGCCCTCTCTCGCTCCAAAGCAGCGTGTATATTCCAATCGAATCTCATCATCGGCATCCCGTCACCCACGCCGAGAGCTATGCTATAAGCCGTACGTTGCGACACGCGTCCCTCGTTGTTGCATCTCAGCCGCATCGAGATTCGCAAAAAACCTATTATATGTAGCGCAGCAGCAGCAGCTACCGCTCGACGCTCTCCGACAGATCGCGACTTGACGAAAAAGTGAACGCTTATACTCGCGGCTTTGCATTTCGTAATAAGCAGGATGTTGGAGCGCTGCGCTTGCGCCGCCGCGCAGATGATAATCTCCTATATAAAAGCATTAAAAATGCGCGCCTATACACGCCTCTCGTATATGTATGTATGCACTATGCGTGCATGCTCGAGCGCGTTTATATAGCCTGGCCGTGTATAGGAAAATATTAAACAAGAGAGCCTCGACTTTTTGTAATCGCTCGATTTTCGCGCCAGGAAAGTAAAATTACCTACTGCAGCTGCTACACCTATAGCCATCTACGCGTGCGTGCCCGCGTATACGGCTTATTGGTTTCGAGTTATTTTATAATTGCGATTTGTTTTAATACGGTGAAAGCTTATCTATCCTTGTGCTGTAATAATATAGACAAGCTTCCGTTTTTTCTTACTTTTATAATGGAGACCAGCTCCCAATTGCGCATACGAGAGAGAACTCCGTGTTCCTTACATAGATTTCAATTGGTTGTTTTTTTTATTTCGCTGGCCGCAAAAGTCGAAAAACTCCATCGACTCGCCAAACAGTGCGAAGATGGATCGATATTTTACACTCGGTCTTTGCATTAATTTTCCTCAAAGTGCTTTCGTTTAATTAAAACGGTTAAGCCAGTCGTATACGCGAGGGGAAACTAGACCAGCCATGTAAAAGTGCGTGCATAAGCAAAGCGTACACGAGACTCGCGTCCAATGAGGTTTGCGCATTAAAAATCGAAAAAGTCGCGGCTCGCGCCGCATATGTACGATCGCGTCGCTTATTTAGCCGTGGACTTGACAGTCAGCTCGAGCATGCGTGTGTGTGTGTGTGTATAGGTAGGTTATATATACATATATAAAAACGTCATCGGACGCTCGAGCTTGTCGCTCGATTCGCGCGGACTCGCGAAGAAAAAAAAGCTTTTTATGGCGCTCGTGGCGTTTTTTATCGTTGCTCCTCTCGCGCGGCTATTTTTCTCGCTCGACTTTTTGCCTTTGGTCGATGCTCTTCTAGTATATGTACCGCGGCGATCCTGCGCGCCACTGTCGGCCAACGGTTGCCGCGCGCGATCGAACGAGCCTCGATATTTGCATTTTTCGCACTCGATCGACGAGAGATAATGCTCCAAGATGAAGTGCACACGTATCGAGGCTCGCGCGATATACTTTGTTGTGTGTACACATGACGATCGCGAACGCAAAAAGTTACGCAACGGCCACTCGAAGCGCGTGCATAGATACGTATATAAGACTCTTTTTTTTCTTCTTCTTCTTCTTCAATTGTACATCTTATTATATATGTTTTATAAAGTCGACGTCGTCGGTGGCGTCGCTCGCGCGCGAGAAACAAGGAAGTGCCGATGCATGAAATAAATATCTAAGGCGCGCACAAAGCAGCTCGCGGCTAGCGTAATAACAAATACATGCGCAATTAAATTGCCATTAAGACGCACATCGAGTTCGATTCTCCGCTTCTTTTTTCCTCGTGCTCGACCGATCCCGCGATCGATGAAAGTGTGCAGTTCGGACGCCGAGATTCGGGTAAGTAGAACTGCCTAACTAAGATGGTCGATACGATCAAAAAAAAAAAAAAAAATCGCCACTCGCTCGCTGCCACATTGCTCATAAGTGCAGCGCGGCTATATAATAAATTTGAAATTCAATATTTAGCTATGAGCTCGGGCAGGTCGAGAGGTGTTGTTGTGTGCGTTATATATACGAGAGGCGATACGCTGGATTAGGTAACACGGACGGGTGCACACTCATAAGTTGGAGCATTGTCATGATAAAATATGCAAGTGACACGTCGAGCGCGGGGCTCTATTGCAGCTAGCGTCAAATATTAGCATTTACCAATCGCCTCGAGACTCGACGCACTCGACCCACTGGAGCTGAAAAATATTTGGCCCCGATCGAGTGGACTTGGAAATAAATTTCGAGAAAAATTCGAGAGATGAGTCGTATAAGTAGGTGGAGGAGGTAAAGGCACGCGTGCACGCGACTGATTCGGGAGCCGGCCCGACGACGCACAGTAGTATAGTAGGCTCGCTCGCACTTATCGCGGCGACAATGTGTGTGAGGCGCATAATCGCGTGCATCGAATCGCACACACAGAAAGTATCGAGTCGATATGGTACAGAGATGCGGAGGCACGTTGTTATAGCATCTATAGGAGGAGGAGGGAAGGATTTGCGCTCGCACGAGAGCAGCTACTCGCGCTAGCAACGACGTGTCGGAATAGCGAGTCGGCGCGCACACACATGTAGCTATAAGCTTATATAGCTGGTCCGCGCGAGAAACGGGAAGCGTGCGAGCGGCATATAATAAACCGAGCCAAAGAAGAGGAGGTAGGTGGTAGTGGCGGCGAGGGGGGAGCAGCGTCGAGCGGAGCTCTCCAATATGTGTCCGTGTGCACGTGCGTGTGTCGGTGCGCGTTATATGCAATGTATACACTGCACTCGCACACACACACACACACACACGCGCGCGCGCGCGAACTCGCTCACTACTAGCAGAGGCGAAACGACAGCAAAACGAGTAAACAGAGTCAACATGTAAACAGGCCGCTAGCTATACGATATATACGCTGCGTTGCGCGCGAGAGACAAACAACAACTACGTGGGGGCCGAGTAGTAGTAGCAGCAGCGCCAGCAGCTCCTACAGTCGTGTGTGTGTATATAGTTGCAGCGCTCGAGAGTCGAGACGAGCTGCACAGCTCGCACATGTGCTCTCGTATTATTGCCTGCCCGGCTGTATCTGCATGAGCAGCGCCAGCAGACCACGAGTAGAGTGTGCAGCGCGAAAGAGTTATTATTAAAAGGCAGACACTGTGGCCTATGCAGAAGAGGCTCGACGTGTGCGCGCGCGGGGCCCCTCTTTACGTTCGAAAAGGTGTCAAAACGCGCCGAGAGCTGTCATCGTCGCGCGCGCGCGCGCCTTGGCGCAGTTTGTTTGTTTCTTGGCTCCGACTCGTACCTACATGTAATCGAGCCTCGTGTTAGCTGCAGTCCGCGTCCACCGCACCAGTGCCGCGTGTTTGGTATTTGTCGCGATTAGAGGAACGATACAATAGCGATTGTTGCGGCCTGCCGTGTTATTGTAATATCTCTCTGGCCGCAGTAGTCAAAGTACTGCTGTTGCTCGAGTCGCGAGTCGCGAGCCAAGTGCAGCAGCGCCGAGAGCATAGATAGCTCGCGAGCTGCGACGCGCGGACACGTGCTCGGAGCGACGCTCCTCCGATATTCGGCGGAAATTACGAACGCGCGCGAGTGCGAGCAACAAGAAAAAGTGCATGTGTGTGTTTATTACCTGCTGTTGGTGCATATTATAAAGCGTGCTAATAAGTGCGGCCCCATCGTGCGACCGATGCAACACACGGCCGAGCAGCGGCTACGCGCGCCGGCGTTAAATAGTCATCGTCGCGCAAAATTAGTCAGAGCCTCCGCTACTGCTATGTGCGAGAGTCGAGAATAAAGAAGAAGAGGAACGACGACGACGACGACAACAACAACAACAACACACACACACACACACGCTATACTTGCGCGCTGTGTGTGGCCAACAGCCAGAGAGACGTGCATGTAAATATAGGTATATAGCACGCAGCGAGCAACCCGACTACACACTCCGGCTCTTGCACTGCCAAAGGCCTACGTGTATGTATATTTATTTGTTTGCTCCGCCGACACTACTTTATAATACTCGCTGCATCTCTTTCTCTCTCTTTCTGCGCTGGTACACAACGCACACACAACAGATGTGCATATGTAGCATACATGCGCTGCTGCTGCATGTATATGATATGTACACACGACGCGATGACGTAAAAACTCGCGCGATTCCGTTTCTCTGCCGTGGCTCTTCTCTGTCTTTTTTTTGCGACACTTTTTTCAACGTCGACTACGACTAGCAAAACAACAACAACAAAAACAACAACAACAACAACAACAATAACAACAATGGTAGGCGAAATCAATCGACGAAATTTTTATTAACTCGATCGAACGATACGTTGTTACTCGTTGTCGTACAAGGAACCCGTATTATTATGATGGAGCTCTCGGAGTCGTATTATTTTCACAGAAAAAAAATCAAATAACACCGGCGCCGCAAAGTTCGAGCGAAAAAAAATATCCGAGTTTATATTTATTATTAACCTATCGACGAACTGTACGGTGAAAAGTCGAGCAAAATAAACGCACGGAAAAAATACTACGAGTTCGCGACTGATCCCCAGCGATAATTCGAAGAAGAAACACGTGCACACGCCGAGCAGCGACGGCGTTAGACTCCGACTGTCAACAGGTGCTGCATGTGCGTCAGACCAACGCGTCCGAGTAATCCAACACCGGCCCCCAAATTATGCATATTGTATATTATATTCATTCATTAAAATTACGATTATGAAACGCTACATTGGAAACGAGAACTTTTCAACTATGCAGTGCGATTATCAGAGCTCCTGAGTCATATATTGTTGTTGGCCGATAAGAAAGTGGATCGTAGACTATTTTGTAAGCGTCAAAAGTTTCGGGAAAACACGCCGATGACGTTCAAACGGATGAGAGACACTGACGTTTTATTAAAGCTTCATAACCTTATCTCTTGGTCCTTTTTGTTACCTTTGTTGGCGTCGAAACAATCGAAATTAGATCAAACGAAACTTACATTTCCTTCTTTTTTTATATGTACATGTAAATACCGTTACTTTTATCAAAGCCTTTTTTCGCGCCGAGATAAAACACTTTCTCTCTCTCTCTCTCTCTCTCTCTCTGTTTTTCTCGCGTGCCTCTTCTTTCGCATTTGAATATTTAATAGGCAGAGTGAGAACCTATTGTTATAATTCGATCGAACCGTTTGCGCAAGTGATTGCAGCTCATATTGCCTTCTTTTTTTTTGTTTTGTTATTTTTATATAAAAGCTTTGCAGCGCGCTCATGTAATAGACAGGCCAGCGAGAGAGCCACGCGCAGGAAGCGAATAAATTATCTGTTTGTTCAAACACACGATACTCATTTTTCTGAACTCTTCCGTTTGCTCTGAATTAGTTTTGTTTTGTTGTAAGCGATGATACAAGTGCATTAGCATAAATAGAGCACGAAGCAAATTGAAATCAAATGTATCGTGTGCGTATATCGTAAGTGTGATATGAGTCATTTCACGTCAAGTCTCCTAGCGCGGCGCCCGCGCGGCATTATTAATCGAAATTGTTCAATTTGTAACTCGCCAGAAAAGCACCTAAATGCAATCAGAAAAAATATGTGCCATATGATTTTGATAGGAAATTTCCTCAGCTTTCCAATGATGAGGTCAGATTTTCCAAAATTTTCCATTTTTCCCGGAAAAACTTGACATAAACTTTCAAACTCAAATATCTCAAAAACGGCATTTTTAAGATTTTTTTAAATAGTGCCAATCGAAAGCTGAGGAAATTTCCTATCGATATGCAAGTTTTCAGAGAGTACTTTTGATAATTACTCAATGAAATACAGCGACGAACGTGTAAAAACGTGACATTTCGGCCCGTGCGGGGTACTGCGCGCGGGAACAGCTGCCGCACGGGCCGAAATGTCACGTTTTTACACGTTCGTCGCTGTATTTCATTGAGTAATTATCAAAAGTACTCTCTGAAAACTTGCATATCGATAGGAAATTTCCTCAGCTTTCGATTGGCACTATTTAAAAAAATCTTAAAAATGCCGTTTTTGAGATATTTGAGTTTGAAAGTTTATGTCAAGTTTTTCCGGGAAAAATGGAAAATTTTGGAAAATCTGACCTCATCATTGGAAAGCTGAGGAAATTTCCTATCAAAATCATATGGCACATATTTTTTCTGATTGCATTTAGGTGCTTTTCTGGCGAGTTACAAATTGAACAATTTCGATTAATAATGCCGCGCGGGCGCTGCGCTAGGAGACTTGACGTGAAATGACTCATATACGTACATGGGTGAGCTCGCGCTGATTAATGCATCGATGGATTGTGTGTCAAAAATTGAATTATTCATGGCCGTATATACCTATACAGAGCGAGCGCCTGGATACAATGGATGAAAAGAGCAAAGACAAAAAAGTACGCATACGCGTGTACTTTCGCGGAATGATATCGCATGGGAGAAAGCCCGATGATATTAGTCATTGGCATTGTCCATTAATACTCAGCGGCCCGTGTGGCTCGCTGTATCGATAGAAATACGACAAAAATTTTCAACCACGTTTTCGCGCGCAAACGTAATATCGATCGTGCATCGGCAATTTTTTTCCTCAAAAAATTCGTACACGCGTGAGCTGACGTTGGCCGCATAAATAGCTGCAAGAAAAAAAAATAACTCGGAAACGTGCGTTTTCCAAAGGTGAATTTACGCAAACAAAGTTGTGTACGAATGCTCGCCGGAGTCGTGAGTCTTGAAGCTTTTAAGAAAGCCTTTTTCACGTTTCTTTTATTTTTTCATTTTTCTTTCCGTTTTTTTCTTTCTTAAATAAACAATGCACGTGCTTGTTTGCATGAATTGCATAAAAGACATTGAATTTTATTAGTCGTCGACGCGGAGCGAGCGAGATACACACAGAATCGTCGAGCTTTTTAGCAATTCTATTTTCTGACCCAGTTGATTTGGCGCATTTCTTCTTGACAAATGCGCTTCGATTCGATTGTCTCTTGGCAGCTGCGAGATATGCAGATGACCGGATCGGTTGCATTACATGTAACGCACATATAATATAGAGAAAAAAAATCAGCGTATAGTTTTATCGAAAGATTTTGTCATTCCTCTCGCGGAAACGCACGTGTGAAACCACGTGTACTACTATAATACGATGCAGTATCTGGCTCGAGTCCTTGGTAGCCTACTGCTATACTTATAACGGATTAATCTGTCGCAGCTGTCAGGCGTTCGCGAGCGATTTCTCATTAAGAGCTACTGCTGCTGCTGCTGCTGCGGAAAAACTACGCGTGCCGTGTCGTTTTCGTTATTTATCCTACCGGCTCGAGGCTCATTATTGTTTCGTGTAGCTATTTATTAATAATGGCTTTTGATTCGATTAGCGTTTGCCGTTCGATCTCGGCGCGAGCGATTTACTTTGATGAAAAGAGCTGCTGCGCTTTCCATAAGCGAGCACAGAGAACGGCTCTCTCGGCGCGATCTCATGAATATACACCGCTGATAAATCTCCGCCTCCTTTGGCTAATTCTTGGCCGCCGCCGCCGCCGTCGAGCTATTGACTGATTATTAATAGTTCCGTTTCCTCTGTCAATTGGCCGGGAGAGGAGGGAAAAAAAGCCGGACTTTCTTGAGAGCGCAAAAAATGCTCAAGTGTATCGATGTAGTAAACGAGCGTCAGCGCAAGTTAGCTAGTAAATCCGATATTGATGTGGCGATAAGGCGCAGTTGCACGACTGCCTCCGTGCGTGTTTCCAATCAAAAAGTCGCTGTACAACCTACTTTGTGCGTCTCTCGCACATTATGCAGTTGACACGTGAGCGAGTATATGCCGCGCATGAGACGCCTGCGCGAGAGAGGGGGACAGATTGATTTTTAGCTTTAAAATCTTATCGATATTACACCCAGGCTGTTTTTAGCTATTCGCTAACGGGAAAAGGTAAAAATGAAAGCAAAAAGCTACGCGGGCTGGCGAGCTACATTTATTCTATATGTACGATTTTATAGCTTGTAAATCACGCATATACGTGGCTTAATCGACGCGCGGATCAATGCCTCGATCATTAGGCCGGCTCTTAACGCGGCAAAATTACCCAAAAGTGCTCGGCATATCGTCGCTTGTTGTTTTATAATATATAACGGATCGTATAGGCGGGCGTTTATCGGAAAAACTACATTCCGTAAGAGGCTTTCGCCATATGCATCTAGTTCTCTGCGGCTGCGAAAAACCTTTTTTATTGGCTCGTTCAATCGACGAGTTTCCAATGCTCTCGGCTGGCTCTATTTATATTTATGCGCCTGTGTATATAATTATAACGGACAGCTGTGTACATGCGTATTGAAAGTAAATAAGTAGTTGTAATGTGCCTATCAGAATTCTGTGCTTTTAAATTGATTCCGATCGGGCGAAATTAGCAGTTTTAATTTTGTCGAGAAAAAGTCTTATCGCGTTACGTATACGTCGAACGAATAAACTTTTTTGTACGGGAATAAATAAATGCGAAGGCCGAGCACGATTTTCGAAAGGAAAATCATAACAAAGTCATGAAGTATGCACGAGACCAATTTTTCGTCCCGAAACGCTTTTTTCAATAAATTATTCGCCCATAAATAATCATTTGGTATCTGTTTAATCTTGACTCGTTCATGAAATTCTTTCGTTGTTTAATGGATTATTAAATTATATTAATGCTCGCGCAAGACGAGTTCATAAATCTAGCTGCATCGACTGAGTTTGGCCGAGGATACATAAATTCTCGCGCAAATTGATTGAAAAGTGCGAATTAAGGCTCGATCGTTTAAAACAATTTTCTTGATCGGATTTTCCAAAATTTATTGTACAGCGGATCGTACATTATTTTCTCGCGCATTAGAAAATGATCACCTTTTCTTTCTCCGTGTCTGTGTTTTGCTTGGCCGTGTGTCCCTCTCCGCGTTGGCTCGTGCATAATTACAGGCTTCGGCATTTTCCTGCACATTACGTCGCGCTCGAGCACGGCTTACAATTCAAAATGAATTAATAACTAGCTCTCCCACCTGCTCGGCGTTACAAATTTCTCTCGGCGTATGAATTCGGTCGATTTGCTCGTTGCACGGCCAGTTGCACTATTAATCAAGCAATAAACTCTCACCGAGACATGCATACATCGCGGCGAGCTGGGAACGATTATGCTAAGTACGTCTCTCCCTCCTTGTGCTCGTGCCGTTCGATAAGGATAAGAAACATCGATTCCTATGCCTTATCTCTGGTCGCTCGATCAGCTGCGCAGCATCTGACAGAGAGATCTTCCGAGCTAGTTGCACTAATTGTTTTGCACATTTTTCGATGCATGGCACACGCTACAGTCGCTGTATATAAATAAAATCCGCCGAGATAGAGATATAAGCGCGTGTTTAATTACAAATTTGAAATGATTAATAGTCGCTACGAGTCAGCTTGATTATTGTATATTGTATAATGGCGCGCAACGACACGTGGGATTTATCATATTAAGTACTTTCACTGCTCGACAAGCTTAATAACTCGATACACTGCGACTAGTAGTCTGTAGCTGATCGCTAGTCTCGAGAACATATAGACTTATACTTACACGATCGAGACGGTGCGGTGCGCGATTGATTTTTCACTCGCTTAAGTATATCGATCTCGTGACGTTTCGGCCGAATGCGAAATCTCGCGCGATGAATTTAACATGGGCATCGCGAGCTGACACGTGAGTCATCGACGCGCGCTTTATTACGAATCAAGGCACGAAGTGCGCGCCAAACGAAAAACGAGCCGACGTAGCTCGCGCATTGGCTGTGCGTATAATGGCCTGATAAAAGAAAGGCAGCGTACGCATGCATGTATCCCTATTATAGAGCGCACTTATCTGTATCAGCGCATCGACGTCAACAAGGCAAACAGACCAATAAAATATGCAAAGAGAGCGCCGTACACAAACGCGCTCGCGCTGCTGCCTTCACGTGGGGACAATAAAAATAATGTAAAAGAAAAACTACGTCGACGCTGATGATGATGATGATGATGACGACGACGACGACGACGACGACAACATGTAAGATTGCATTGAACCTCGCACGCCAACAATAAATGTATTCGTTATCGACGAAAAAAAAAAAAAAAAACTATTGTTGCATTTGTATTTCATGTGTATATATGCGCGTGCACAGCTCGGAGCTCGGCGCGAGTGCAGTCGTTGCAGCGGAGCATGTAACGCACGATATATACCTCGCGCCTATTCAATACTCGAGCGCGGGCATGCGTGACGCCGTCGTTCGATACATACGTACGTATATATACTTAGGCGTATTATATATACCGCGTCATGTGCGTCGATTATTTTTTTTTCTTCTTTTTTACATCATTATCGTTGTTTGTTGCGATCTACATTTTTGCCGATTGCATAACGGCTTCGATCCCCGCTGATCAGTGACACTTGTGCGCGTCCGAGCCCCCACTGACCTTCTCTCTCTCTCTCTCTCTCTCTTTCATGCGTGTGCAGTTCATAACCTTGAAACTGACTCTGCACTCGGCTTCTCTCTCTCTCTCTCTCTCTTTCCTAACTCGAAAATGCGAGCATTCGGCCGTGACCATGAAGAATCGATCTTCGCTCCTACTCTACGCGACTTTCGGTCATTCAGTTTCCGCACAATAATAACTCGATCGTAGCACGTCTATATGTATGCACTGCGCACGCTTACTATACTGCAGATTCATTCTTTTTTGCAACGAGTTATCAATTTCAATTCTCACAGCGATGATTTTTGTTTCTTAATGCTTGCAAAAAAGATTCATAAATATAAAAATATATTTTGAAAGACATTTGCTCGTATTGTTATCGTAATTTGTTGTTTACAATTTTCTCTGCTCGACTACTCGCTCGTCTTGGCAAGACTCGACTGTACGCGAAAAAAAAAAGAAGAAAGCGAAAGTAACGCGATGCACGCATACATCTGCAGGCGCGCAAGTATGTGTTTGCGTGTCAGTAGTAATGTCCGATGTACTATCTTAATTTACTGCAGCGCGAGTGCACGTGTGAACGGCCAAGGGGCATTTTTCAGCTTTCGTTTCGCTATACGTACATATGTATTCGGTGCAATGCATTGCAAGTGTCGAATGCGTTACGTACTTTGTTACGCGCGCGCGCCTCTTCACTGACTAATTGTATTACGTTCGAATTTCGTACGTATGTGCGGCGTACATACATGCGTACGTACGGAGCGTTAAAAATTGATCGTAAGCCGAGTTAATCAATTTTCGCTCTACTTTCAAAAAGTAAATTTTGCCGCCGAGCAGCTGTAATGGCAAAACTTTTGCAATTCCAAAAGTTACGTGCGCGCAAGTATAGAATCGCGTCGAGCGAGAATGTATGGCGTACTTCTATTACACGCGATGCGTGTGTGTCGCATAGGCCAGAGCTTCGTCAAGTGCACGACTCTTCTTGCGCTCATCTATTTTTTGATTAACGCAATAATATTTCCATTATTATTCCGTGTACAGAGACGGTCCATGCATCGCTCCCCCCCGGTCCACGAAGCCCTGTGTGTACGTGTATCTGTATCCGCATCGCAATATGAGTTTTCACGTGAAAGCCCGCGGGAATCTTCGAAATGAGTTTGCAGCATTGACTCTATCTTCCGCTCGTTCGTCGACTTGCTCGTTCGTACGTATGATATTTTTTTGTTTTGCAAATGAGAAAAATAGTGCAGCTCGTTTGCTTATTTTTTTCCCCCCTGCGCAAAAGAATTCGTCCGATCAATGGTGTACAACGCGGATCCGGCATTTATATTATGAAAAAAATCGTCGGCGGTGATGAGCGAGAGCCACTGAAATTGTAATTAATCATCGGCGTTGATCGTGGCCGACGTATCACATCCCCACGCGCGCACACTTGTAAACATTTTGAGAATAGATCGGCCTGAGTCACGTAATTGCGCGAAAAAAGGATTTCCTGTTGTGTGGCCGAACGCGCGTACATATATTATTATTGTTGCCGTTGCTGAATGTATACTTTGCAAGCGCATTATCGCACTTGTAACGATAGTTTCTTGGGAAATGACTGGAAGTGGGAATCTAATCGTCGTATACACATTCGTATATGTAACGAAACTACTTGACTGCGCTCCGGCCTCGTTGTTTTTGCTCCGCGGAGGGACTCGCGTGCATCGACTCGTCCTTCTCCGTGGCTTTGAAAAATTTCGAGACAATAGACGACGGAGCGCCGTTCGGGCACAACATACAGGCCAGTAACGTCGATGGTTTCTCGATTAATGCTTCTGTACCGTGAGCCATGCTGCTCCTGCGGAATATCATGAGACAGAGTCAATACGGGCTGCGCGCTGATGGCATTCTTGGGAAGATAGTTGGTCTTGGGTCGGGGGTATACATAAGATTATTTGTTCGGCATATAATAAGGGGGAGCCGTCGGAGCTTCTGGAATCGACTGATATACACGTTAGGCGAGGCTCTTTAGCATCTTGGGGTTACGTGTGTTCACGTATCTAGCTCCCATCCACGTCTGACCGATCTCGAGGTCGTGTCTAGCTCGCCTAACCTACTACTACTAGTCTTCCTCCCAAGACATTGTAAATCATTGTTAGCGGGAAGCAGATACAAGGCGCAGCTCGCGTACGTTATTTGCCTCTCGGAGCGAGCAAAGGGCTGCTACTACAAGGAGGAGTCCTATAAGGATCGAGAGCGTACGTGCGTGCAAGCTCTCCTCGGCCGATTAGGCTTGCTGCTTATTTCCGGCGCGCGTGTATACATCCGAGTGGCTTTGATTAAGACCCCGAGAGCTTGCGAGGCCCGGAGCTTTTTAACCTATTTTTCTCTCGCTGCGACAAAATATCGCCCTTGGAACGATTATACAATGCACTAGTGGCAAGAGTAGTAGCCTTTAATAAGAAATTCCTCGGGAGTAGCTTTCAGGAGATACGAGTACTAATAGTTGCAGGTAAAACATTTTCGCACCACCGAGAGAGGGGTTTAGGACAACGAGTGTAACTCTCTCTCTCTCTCTTTCTCTCGTCTTTTAGCCGCTCTCTGCGTTATCTCGTCGAGTCCCGCAACTAGTAGTGCGCGCGCGTAAAAACGAGCTGCCGAGGCTACACAATGTACACGACGCGTTGCAACGGGGCGAGAGGAGCGCGTGGCATTTTCAACGATTTTCCCCGACTCACGGCTAATTGTTATGCATGGCGCGCGAGCCTCGGCGTCCCTCGCTTAACCTTTAAACGGGTAGACTCGCATGTAGAATGCTCTTCTTTTCCTCGTCGTTTGTTCGTCGCTCGTAGGTATATATACACCTATATACCGTAAACGACACATGCGTGCTTTTTGCTCTCCTTTCACTTTGCAAGCTGCGGAGGAGCCCTTGGCTGCGCTATACACAGCCGCACAGGTAACACTCGAATCGTGTAAAATTCCTTCGGAGCACGTCTTCTCGTCATTAGAGCTTTCTTTTTATTCCGGGGCGTGGGACAAGCGATAAGGAGGATTCTGCACGTAAGCACCCCGGCTCTCTTTTTCTCTGCCCCTGTGCCTGGCGTATCACAACGTTTATGCTGCTGCTTAGTGCCTTGTACGTATCAGGCCACTTTTACGAGATTCTCACGTCTCTCGCGTATACATAGCCCGCTCGCTCCTCTCCCTAATATCGGGCTAAAGAGAGAGACTCGATCCGAGCTCTGGGTATACCTTTGCAGCTCGACTTTATTCCAAGGCGTCGCGCATCGATTGAAATATTATTAAAAGCTGCAGCAACGCTTAAAGAATAATAGCGGCGCGTCTTGTTCTTAAAAAATTCATCGGCTATTTCATGCAAAAATCACGACCATCCCTTAGCAGCCGAAAAATGTATATGCTCGCATACAGCGACTCAGCCACTTGATAAATAAGACATGTCAGACAGAATCCATAAAAGCCCAGAGAGAGCGAGAGAGGAAAAAGTAGCCCAAGCTTGCTTCGCCTCGTAATACAAACGTCACACGTCACAGAAGATTTGCTCGAGGAAACTTTTAAAGGATGAGAAAGGGAGTCGTGAGCTCGGCGAGGAGTATATATGCAAAGCTCGGTGTATAACCACACGGTCGAGTTATATAACGAGGGTCTCGAGGCGTATATACGAGTGTACATATTCACGTCGTCAAAGTGTGGCACTCGAGCTTCTTCCTTTCTTAGCTATAGTGGCTCCTTGTGTATATATAATATAACGCATACGTATATCGCATGCACGGCCACGCGCAGACATGAGCGTAAATTGCGACGATATACTATATATATTTGCGCCCCGGCAAAAATCATGAAAAATGACTTTTAATAATAGGTGCGCGCGCGCTCGCGAATCGGTATTAATCGCGCATTAATTTGCGCCCCGGCCTGCTGCTGCGAATCTCCGGGCTCTCGCCGCGGTGTAATTTTTCAAGACAAACGGCATCCTCGGCTCCGGAAAAATCTAATTACGCCGCGTTGTCACTCCTGCTGTATAATAAATTTCGATAGGAAACGAGCTACGCTCGGTAAACTATATGCCGACGAGACGCTGCGCGCGTCAAGTCGCCCTTCATTTTCTCGCGCGAGCTCCTTCGCCGAGCTCCACACAACCATACACACACACACACATATATATACCTATGTATATACGGAGAAGCAGCTCCGAAAGGAGATGAAGGCGTAAGTAGGTAAGAAAGTTATTTCCCGTCTCCGGACACAACCCTTTCTCTCGGGCGCGCTTCAGTCATATTGTGAATATACATGTATTAAATCGCAGAAACACCTTTTCTAGACGAGATCGCGACGGAGAGAGATTGCGTTACGCGCCTTTATATTTCTCTCTTGCGCTTTTACCAAATTAGTCTGTGGAGGAAACAGTAGCAGCTCTTGGCGGTGTATATTTTGTCTGCTCTCCCTCTCTACCTCTCTCTTTCTCTTTCTTTCTCACGCTCTCTCTCTCTCTGCTGCTGCGGTAAGTTTTTATTAATTAGATTTGCGCAAAAACATCAGCTATCAATCAAGCGCGACACATAAATCATTACGTTAATATAAAGATGTCTACTTTTTTTTTTTAAATATATTTACGCGTAATTTAGCAAAATATAGGGTCGACTCGGTGGACGCGGTACACACACGAAACGAGCTCGTGCATTATATGTAAGTGCGTACTCGGCCAACAACACAGCTATAAATAAACTAATGAAATAAATCTTCGCTCTCGGTAAAAGGAAGGCGCGAACTCGATTAGCGAATTTTGTATGTACGGCTTGCTTACGTACAGGCCTTGCTTGGGCTGTACTGCAGCTTGTACACGCATGGAGCTGCAGCGCGCAGAAGTGTACGTTAGATGTGCTCGCGTGTTTGTATATATGCGCGCTCCGAGCAAGACACACGCCGAGCCAAAGCCCCGAGTATATAGTGATTTATTTGTCGATAAGACAACGATATGCACTTGTATTTCGCCTTGCTGTAGCTCTCCACGTGTAGTACATGTGTTCTTTTTTTCCTCGCATTGTTATGTGCGAGTATACTCGACTGCTGGTTATTTTTTTCGAAAGAAAAAGAAAGAGGAGTTGGGCCGATTATAAACTTTCGTTGGATTTCGGAGCAGCGCGAAGCCGTCAGGTGCGTTTCGCAACGTCGACACGCTGATATAAATAATCAAATTTGCCATCAAGCGCTACCGTACACGGCTTTATTAATCCGTTAACGACTCGTTACGAAACGTCGACGCGGCCACTTTCTATATATTATATTATTATTGCATTAGATGTGTACAAGCGGAGGAGAGAGAAAACATTTTTTTTCGTGCAGCAATAGAGAGGGGTAATTAGAGCGATATTGTCGCGTTTCGCCTGGCGCCCGCGTGAAATTCATAATCGCGTTACCCTAAATTAACTCCATATATTGCGTTGATTTTTACGTAAGGTGTATCGGCACAGGTATTTTGGTTGCGAACGAGGGCAAGCGCGGAAGAGCTCCTACGCAATGCTAAGCAAGAGGATCGCGCGAAGGAAAAAAGGACGATCGAACGATCATGTACTCGTACTCGCGGACTTTTACCATACAACGACGACGATAGGCAGGCGCGCTTGGGCTCGACGCGCAGTCACAGTGCACTCACACACGCGTATCGCGCTAGCTAGATCCAAGAATAGTTGCACACACTCGACGACGAGACTTTGTGACTATAAGCGGTCGGGTCATTGGCTCGGGGCTCATCTGTGTGCAGCGTGTATAGGGCAGCTAGTAGCACACAAGCTACGCGCGCAGAGTCATCGCTCGTAGATATACATCGTTAAGCGCGTATAATGCGTAATAGCTCGCGGTGATTTGGTCGAGAAAAGGCTGCAGGTGCAGCGGAGCAGCCCAAGCGCGTTTGTATTTATATAATCGCGGGCTACGCGGATTCGATGCCGTTTTGTGTTCCGTGGGCCGCGGCATATTTTAAGGCCGGAGCGCTTAGTCTCCGATTTTGGGACGAGATCTCGTGAGCTACGTTGCGCTTTACGCTGCTACGCCTAGCGCGAGACGCCGATCGCCGCTCAGATATTGCTCGTATGAGTGACAGCGCACGAGCGAGGCTGCGACGCAGCAGCAGCTCTTAAAAATCGACCCGCAAAATTGTCCGAAAGGAAGAAACGATTTTATAAATCATAGAGGCGCATCGCGAGGCACGACACGAGCGAGGAGTCGCAGTGGTGTATAGTAGTAGCGAGCTTTACACCGCGAGGCGCAAGATTCATCAAGCCATTAGCGTCAAGCTCGATCTTCTTTGCCAACTCGCGGCTAGAGAAATGCATGAGCGGCATTTAGAACGACTTCTACATGTACGCGATATCCGCGCGCGTAAATTGCACCAGAGCTCCGAGATAGACTATAATATCGCCTAGCTCACAGTTACACTACGCCTCTTTCTCTGGTAATAGTCAAAGAGCGAATTCGCCGTCGTGGCCGCGTGTCGATGACGCATGAGCGCCAAAATAAAGCCCCTGCAGCAGCAGCAGCGTCCAAATAGCGCAACTGTTACGCGGAGATTGTGTCGCCGCGCCGTTTGTTCGCCTGCAACGGGCGATATTTCACTCGGCCAGCGGAGCTTCTTCTTCTTTCTTCCACCTTCATTTTTCAGATGCGCCTCTTGGACTTTTTTTGCACGACAATGTATAGCTTCTGCTCGGTTAAATAATAAAATGCCTCACGAACGACAACTCTTTAAGTATACATTACTTCATATGGTAAGCTCCAAACATCAATTATATTGCGTATACGTGGATGGCTCGTCGCAGCTATATCGGACTGCTCGCACAAAAACCACAAGCTAATGAGAGAAAAAGGGAGGGATAGAGAATACGTCTTGGCATTTATGAATAAACAAAAATAAGATCGCGGGTCAAAGTACGTCGTGTGCAGTAAGCATAATAGCCCGCTCGTAACGTCTTATACCTCTGTCTCTCTGTCTCTCGGCACAAATGTAGAGCAAAACTTGAACTCGCACAACACAGTGTAGGCTCGCGGTGTACTACAGCTACTACCCCCCATCGAGCTTACGTGTATTTCCGCGTTTCGTTGCATCGCTGGAGCGTCCGAGCTAGGTATATAGTATGGATTGCGGAGAAACGAGTCGCGCCAGACTAAGGCCGAGCCGTGCCGCCTGGTTAATTAATCGAACGCGCGCAATTTATTTCCCATAAGCGAGGCGAGTGTCAAGCTCATCGATCGTCATTACGCCGATCTGCACCGATGCGACGTATTATATTTACATACACACATAAGTGTATAAGTGTATACATCTTCGCTGCAGACCTTTGTATAATTAGACTTTATAGCGTCAGAAATGTTGATGGGATAGACGCGATACGGCTTAGAATAGATAATAGCAGCCCCGTGCGTACGTGCCGGACATATTTACAGATACACCAGCACCAGCTAACAGAGAGAGCCACGGCCCCCGGACGTATAATTTCCAGCCGTGTATAAGAGAGGAAAAAAATTGTTGAGCTTCATTTGTAATAAGGTACAATTAAGCTCGAATGCGCAAAATAAACGTTTGCGCCGGAGAGGCTTTTAGCGAAGAATTTCGCTCCTTTTTAGCAAAGGATTACGTGCTGTACGTGTGCGCCGCCACCATCGCCTACCTTCCTAGTATCGCTCGAAATTAACAAAGTGTGACAAGAGTCTCGTTGTCATCGCACGCGCGGACTCTTTTCATTTCTTAACGACTCCGACGACTTATATATACCTACGCACACCGCGCCAATTCACCAACTCTTTTGCTAGCGAATGTTCAAATTATTTCAAAAGTCAGAAATTTACTTTTTATTACGTAGCCATCTTGTGCAGGTTAGCGCGCTTTCTCTGAGGCAATTGCCTTAGCGATTCTAGTCTAGAGCGTCCTGTTGCAAATAAAGAAAAAATAGTTAATTGAGCAAATATTATTTACAATAATTATTAATAAGATAGTATAAACTGAGAAAAAATCTGTACAACTTATTAAACTCGACTGGTAGAATTTACTAGCGCTGTTGTTGATAATATTTATCGAGCCCGACAGTCATATGACCATTAGTGAATAATTAATTATTAATTACTAACTTTTATTTATCCATGGATGCTTTTATGGATCAGTTCGGTTCGATGGAGAAAATACCTCGAAGAGACTAGCTTTCTTCGCTGCCCAAATTGGCTTCAACAATATTTCGTAACTTCTTTATCTCAAAAAAATACCAGTATTCTTCTGTTCACACGACCCTTCAGATCAATTTTTAAAATCATTTTCTTTTTATTAAAAAACGTAGCAATTTTCTATCAGTCTCAGGTAAATACTAATATGATATTACTGTAAACATAAACTTTTATTAATATTTATATTGCTACGCGGAAAAATTTCACTCTCAGTTGCATGTAAAGTCCATGCATCATGTAATTCCTGTCAGGGTTTCCGAATGAAGGCTACTGCATTAAAATTCGTTTTTACTTTTCACCGTGTGACGTTGGAACAGTTTTATATCTAGCTTGGATTGTATGAGCTTTTTTTAATCGATAAGCAAGTAGCAACAGCAGTATCGCATATATTTACAATGTAATTCTCAAAATTGCAAGGTGTTCCATTAAAAAATGAATGATAATAATCGAGCTTGGAATCTGCCAAGGAAAGTTATTAATGATTCGAAAGGTAATTTGTCGCTATATCCAGTCATCCAGGCAGACGCGAGGAGAGAGCAAAAAAGCGCGTCTTGTGTGCCGGAAAGAAAGGAGCTCACCGCCGCCGCCGCCGCCACCGCCTTGCTATGTGCCATGCATCGCGCCGGCAAAGTGCGATAATGGCGCGTTATAATATTTGAGAAACGTGTCTGGGATGTCGAAGGTGTATAATCTGTCGCACGTCGCGGCCGGATGCCACGGCTAAATCATCTCTTTTCCGAGCTGCGGGAATTTTTCCCCTTTCCCGCAGCCCCAATCCGATACACGACTGTTTGTCTTTATCGCGGTTCCTTCTTGTCAATTCGAGCGAATCCATCCGCGAGTTTTCTCTTGGCAATGCTAATCACGCGGCGCGGGCTCGTCTTGGCGTCTCGCGACTATATGCTTTTTAAATTTTATCAGAGATGCAAGCGAGAGCGAAAAAAGCCTCGCAGCTCTATCGTTTTTTCGCCCTTTGTTCGGAGAGGGTTCGGAGAGCTGCTGTCGATACACACGATCGCCGAGTGAAAAGGGTGCGACGACGAGTTGGACGAGAGTAGCCATGCAAATTGGAAAGATAATAATCGATGGTCGCGCGTGCAATGTGCCGAGTATATCGTCGTCCCCTGCCATATAGCCGTTGATGTGCATCTCCTTGCTCGGACCGGCGATCTCTCTCCAGGGAAATTATACTTCTCTCTCTCTCCCTCACGAGGTGTGCACGCGCGTATGTATGTACGGGACTTACCTGACTCGCGTTTCGAGATGAAGTGTCACCGCTCTGCGCGCTTGTCTTTTTTCGTCTAGTCCGTCGCGCGTCGACAGTTTGATCACTTTGAGGAAATTATGTTTACATTGCAGTCAGCCGAGTATCATCGGTGTGTGTATGGAAAAAAAAGGAAGGAAAAAAAAACGCAGCACGAGAACGAAGCGACAGTAGTGGCAAACTCGCGGAAAGGACAAACGAGTCTCTGAATAAACACGCTGATCGGGGTGGCTGACTGCCGGGGACAATAGGGATAAACAAAGAATATTCTCCGTCTCCCACTCTCTCTCTCTCTCTCTCTCTCTTCTGCAGTCTGTATGTATATACGGTCGCGCGATAGCAATATGCGCAAACACGTAAAACTCCGAGCCACCTTCGTACTTTATCCTTTTCGTCACTCAATGGCCAAGTCGCTTCTTTCTCCCTTTCCCAGTCTCTTGCCAGTCCCTTACCTCCCTCTCCCCCTTTTGGCGTCGCTTCATTTTGTCATTTGCAGCTCTAGTCTTCTAGCTCTCTCTCTCTTGCAAATCTTGGCTCTATTTGGATTTCTCGCTCGCGCAGTTTCTGTCCTTTCCTCGCTCTCTTTCTCCTAGTACTACTCGTCGTCATCTCCTTCTTTTTATTTTGCGCGTTGGCGCACTCTATCACGGCTTAAATTATATGCCAACGGATATTTTGCTAAGGATTTTCCAGAGCTCGATGTTTTTTCACACGTTCTCTCTCTCTCTCTCTCTGTCTTCCCCGACGAGCTGCTAAAAAGGCATTTCGAAGGTCGGAGGATTAGGTTTTGAAAATTGTGAATATATGGTACACACACATATTGTCGAGGCGCAGCAGCGAGAGCATCTCGGGAAACTACGCAAACTTTCGAAAGGCAAACTACCCCCTGCGACATGGGTCTTGCTGGTGTTTCACTTACAAACAATGGAGCTGCCGCGCGCGCGTGTGCGCCAGTTGTCCTTGCGTCGCAGCTCTATATATGTATATATATCCTATCGTACAGACATACAGTCCGTTGTTTGTTCCCGCAAGGCTTTATCTTGAACGTAAACAGCGAAAAGGCTACTAATGGAAGACACGTAACGGGGGACAGACCGATCTATGCTTTCTCTCCCTCTCTCTCGCTCTCCTTTCTCCTCGCTCTCGTTTTGCATACGGCCACGCGCGCACACGAGCTCACGAATTTGATATAAGGTCGGAGAGTTGCTGCTATATGTACACGGCCAGTGTCCAATTAATGCGCTCAAATCTATCAGCAAAATACGTCTGGTCCTCGAACGCATCGCCGTGTATAGAAATGGAAGAATAAACTGTACACATTTTTAATTTCTCACCGCGTATAGTCGTCGTCGGCGTATAGTCGTAGTCGTCGAGCAACGGAATCGTGCGCAAGCTCGCGTAAAACGCGCATATAATCAAACAAGAGCCGTAGCCACGCACGCATACACAACGGATGCCCCTATGTACAACGGATAAGTAAGCGCACTGCAAATGTATTTATTCGTAGCAGCACCCCCCAAGCGCATGAATCGCGTCGTAATTGTCAGGCGCGCAATCGTCTTGCGATCTTATTATAATTCGAGCCCCTCGACCCAAGAGGAATAGCAGCGCATCATCGATCCGCTTCTCTCGTTGTTGTTGTTTATGTTGTTGTTTATGTTGTTGTTGTTGTTGTTGTTGTTGTTGCTGTTGCTGTTGCTGTTGCTGTTGCTATTGCTGTTGCTGTTATTGTTGTTGACTCACCCGCTGAGCTATTATTGCCTGTGCCCCTGTTTATTCGCTGATAAAAGCTTAGGTACGTAGAGCCGTTAATCTTCTCAACAGGCCTGCGATGTATGTGTTTGCCTTTGTAGGTGCATGTGGCCGATGTATACGAATGATAAATAATTGATTTTCTTGCCAGTACGGCCGAGCTTGCTCGCGCCTCGCTAGCTGTTTTTCTTATTTCGCTCGATTTTTCTTGCAAAAATAAAGCCGCCGCCGCAAGACGTTTCGGTATGCTCTTTTCCGAGCGCCGCCGCCTCGATAAGAAAATACGGCGCAAATATTGTCCGTTTGCGGGGCTCGACCGCGACGAGGGGCTAAATATCATAGAAACAACAAATGTACGAGCTTGCCTGCGCGTGCAGCTGTATATGTGTGTATACAAGCTCGAGGAATAATAATCGAAGGTCGAGCGCGACTGATGGTTAAATTTGCGCTATATACGTATAAATACACCACAGAGGCACACAGAGCGGCATTTATGACACAATGCAGGCCATTATTGCTGTATAGTTGTTGTTGGATATATAGGCGCGCGCGACCTGCAGATATACTGCAATTAAGGTGCTACAGTCACAACACACACACACACACACACACACACATGTACGCGCGCAGAGAGTCGCAAACGACTATTTATCGGGTAAACACATATTGTTCTTCGCGTTGGCTGTTTATGCCACGACGAGCATACACACATAACGCATATGCGCCTCTGTTTTCTCGCTAATGCGCGCGCCTAATAATAATAAACGTTCGTATATGACTCCGAGTCGCTGCTTCGGCTTTTTTTTTCGTCCAATTTATCCCGCATATGCCTCGTCCGTAAACTGCGCGGATTAAATGGCTGCAGCTGTTATTTCGTAGCTTCGAACTAATAAGTTAAACTGTATGTAAACTAGTCAACCTTGACCACCTCCCCGCTTTTTTCCCCCTTTCCGAGCTCGATCGCTTTCTCTAACCCACTACTTTTCATTTTCCAGCTTATTTTCTTATGATGCTAGCCGATGGCGATTATGCTTATTGATCTACGATATGATTTCGTGCGCTGTTGTATACACAAGCGTGCATACACAGCTAAATAAAATATTCAGCGTGTCATGCATCGCGCGATTCTTTTTCCGTCTGGCCTTATTCAAAAATCATGGTCATTTTGCCCTGTCGTTTGAAAAATACACTCGTTGGGTGAGAAAGAGAGAGAGAGAGAGAGAGAAAGACAACACAGTGTAAACAGAAGAAAAGGGTGTACTCGTTCTGCTCGCAGCAGAGAGAGGGACGAGAAGGTACAGCATCGGTAGATCGACCAGCGTGTATACGCGCACGAGCTGGCATGGGCACTCGAGACCTGAAAGGGACTCGCGCTCTTTCTCCTCGGCCAAGAAAGAGAAAGAGAGCCTACGACTGGAGGCAACTCGAGTTGCTTTAATAACACACTAAGGTAAATTGAAAAATTATCACACCCCGTGTGCGTAGCTGGCCAGAGGAGGTACTGCACATACCCACCTACGTGTATATAAGGTGGCTTGTTTGGAGAGAGGGTGAGCAGTACTGCGAGTTATTTTCCTTCGAGATAATAAAACGGGAGCAAAAGGCGCAGACGGCAGATGCCCTCCTTCGTCCTGCCTCGCTTCTCGGCCAATCACCTCTTTCTTCTGGCTGTTTTTTCTGTCTCGTCCTCCATCTCGTAACGTTCTATTTTTTTTTTTTTTTTTTTTTTATATATTGAAATAGTTCCAAATTCATCCATATAAACTCGTACGATATTGTATTCTTGGGAAATTATTCAACTACACTCGCTCTCGAGAATAAAAGTAATCTTATGCATTTTTGCGCGTTGTCTTACATCCAATAGTATGTTTAATGTGTTTAAAGCACGCGAGAGCTCATGCAGCGGCGTACATACATACACACACACACGCACACATTTACAGAGAGATGGGGTGCGCTGCAGTAGCTCTACGACGCTTGACTTGTGTATGTATGTATCTGTGCTCGCGACCAGCAATTACGAGCTATATAGCCAAAACGATTGGCTTCTTTATTTATACTCACTTTTGGCTATAGGCACACCCTTGGTGTCGATTTTTTTTCGTTTGTTTTTCAACGCTATCATTATAGTCCGTGGACTGTAGCTATCATAAGCTCACTATCGGACACCGGGATCGTTTGTGGATTTTTGCCTCTCTCCGAAGTATGAATTTTCATGCGTTGATTAGTCCCCTGGCCCTCCCTTCTCCCCCACCGCGTGAAACTGTAGAAAAACGTGACGTCGTGGATTGAGATTTATAGACTCTGCACTCGACTAAAAAAATAATGGGGCTTATGAAGCTATTTCACGCCGCTTGCCTATAAAATATTGTTATTACGAATATTTAAATTGCATCGGCGCTGGCTACATGGCCAGCCACTGCTAGACACTGTACAGTCGGTCTCGGTCGTACACAACGTCTTTCTTTTATTTCGAGCCCGCGTATACGTTATTATATTCTTCGACTCGTGTCTCGTTCTCGTAGGCAACGTCAACAATACACGACGAGTAGTCGTAAGCGCGTGTAGTGCGCGCCTCTTGCGATCGATCGACCAAACTATATAATCTTTTTTTCCGCTTCTTTTACAATCCTCTCTTAAATTCCTCTCTTAAAAAAGTCATGTGCAGTTTTGCATAGTAGGCAACTTTCCGGTATTGTGATTGAACGTTATCGTAAGATGTGTAACTGCTCGTGGAGTGAGCGAGAAATTTCGAAATCGGTTGTTTTATATTTACTTTTTAACCTTGATTAAATAACCTTTTTTTACGGATCCGAGTACTTTTTGAGCCACGTAATTATAAAACAAGTATATTATAGTGCCCTGATGCTATCACGAGTGAGATCATGGGAATCACTCTCCGTACATCTGGGTCAAGTTGGAATAAATGATTCAAAGGTTAAAAGTCAGGTTTATAAATAATTGTTTTAAAAAAAGTACGTACAATGCATTACAAATCCATCATCGGTATAATTCTAATGGATTTTTGAGCTACGAGTGAGTTTTAGTGGCACGAAGCGCGTTGGATGGAGCATAGTATGTATATTATTTCTTATGCGGAATTCGATATAAGCAGCGCAGCAGCTCGAATGCGCGCAACAGCCAACACATACTCATAGCCGCGCATACACACACGTAACCCTTTTGCGACATGTATTTTTAGGTGTTTCAGAGAAACGAACGTTGCTACGACTGACTTGTCAAGAGTTGGCGAGAGTGAACGACCTCACCTTTACCGAGAATCGATATTATTTATTCAACGATCGACGAGCTCGCTCGCGCGCGCGAATCTTCGGACTGCAGTTATGCATGTTTCATCGACTATAATACACGCGTCCGCGAGGCGTCTCTATTGAGAAAACAAGATTTTTTGCCTCTCTTACCACGTGTGTTCGCTCAAATACGTATTTATGTGTGCTTCGTAAGGTAGATGGGATCGATTATTAATTGGACGCGTGATGTGCGACAAGTGTGTCTCGCACATGCGACACATTGTATGCACGCATGCAGGCCGCAGCTCGAGATTTCCTGGAAAAACCGCGTGTCCAAAAAAAAATAGAAGGAATCGGAGCATACATTACGCCTACGATATGGCCTGTATGGCTACGTTGACCGCACCGAGTTATTACGATATCGGCTCTTCATAGCCCATTAGCTACACCCTAAACCAGAGAGACCAGTGGCAGCAGCAGCAGCAGCGATTATTTCACGTATGTGCAGTGCACCATACGAGGCCGGTGAATGAGAGAAAGAGAGAGACAGATGGAAAAGACAATGGGCCTGCCTCAAGCTTTTTTTCTTTTCATTCTCTTTCAAGACCCGTCGACTTTTATTTTTACGCCATGTGTATGATACACGCGTTTCATCAAGACTGGGACGCGGCACGTTTTTTTTCTGTGCCTTTTGCTCGCTACACGACGTGTCAAAACATACGTACATGTACACAGAGATACGTGCGTGTGCGGACTAGTCACGTTGAAATTGATATTGCGTAATTATCTCGACTCTTTTGCTCGACTTCACCGCTGAAAAGCTCGACGAGCTTTTTTTTTCTCTCTCTCTCTCTCTTTACGCCTCGTATCTTTGCGACTGTAGCACATGTGTATTAGAAAAAAGACTCGCACAGCGCAATATCGTTCCCGACAAAAGTCCAAACGCTTATCGGACCATAAAAATCTCCGTAGAGGCGCCGAATCGGCGCATAATCGCGTCAAGTCTTTCGGCATAAACAGAGACGTCTCGGAAGGAAGGAAAGAAAAGATTCTTCGGCGTAATAAGATCCCCGAGGGCAGTTTACGCGCGACAGCAGTTATCTTGCGCGCGTCTCGTCTCTTTTCTTGCGTTATACCTGCGCGCTGCGACGCTGCCAGCGGTGTGTACAGATGTCGGTGTGGTTTTCCAGCCACTGCTTACACCCATATAATCTTGCCTCCTGCGTTCATATGCTGTACAAGGGAGTTTCGACCGCAGGAGCAAAAAGCCAAGAAGCAAATCCCCCGGCTTCTCAATAGTCCGGCCAAGTTTATAGAGCGTAAATTACGACACTTTGGATAATTTGCCGCGTTTTCTCGGCTAGTCTGAGATGTAGATACAAGGGAAGCGCTTTATTTTTCCGCAACTTTTCACCTTTGGATTCGCAGCTAAATAAGTACGCAACAGTAGGTTCTCGAGTGTATGAGTGCAGTATACAGACGTACTCGGCTGAGATGGGCCAACGCCATGAGAAATATCCATCATTTGGAGCTCCGACGTACTAACCTCGTACATCATTCTTCGAGTGAATGAGAGCGAGAAAGACAATATCCTCGTCTCGCGACTTCCTCCCACGCTTGCGACGTTTGAGCCGCAACGATTTCTCAGTCTCCATCGCCGCCGCTGCTGCTACTGCTAGTTGAGCTTTTTGCTGCTACTGTTACTGCTGCTTCATGTCTGATATCGTGCGCCACACGTACTTCATATACCACCGCTATGTACTCGTGAGAGAGTGAGAGAGAGTCAATGAGAAATGGCAAGCATAGATCCTTGCTCTCAGCCGTACTCGAGCCCAAGAACTGCTGGACTGTCAAGTCGCGCTAAAGGGGGAAATAATGCCGAGCGATAAATGCCCCGGCAATATTGGCTCGTGCTTTGAGCTTTGAAATTAATGCCAAAGCTGTATCATATACGACCTCTATCATCTACATTCACGAATTCATGCCCGACTATTCTGTTTGCTTTCAGGTAAGAGTTTCTGTTCCCGCATCGAGGCTGCAGGTAAATTATTACGACTTTCAAAATTTAATTTTACAAATTTCACCGCTGCGCAATGATGATTTTTGAGTTGGCCCCGCTGGAGGGCCGGAAATCTCGTCGAGTGTATATTGGAAAATTTCAAGCAATCATCGAGCTACAAACGCAGCCGAAATAATAAAATGTTTCATGATGCTTGGCGCGCGGCTGTGCGCGAACCAACAGTGTACGCGCGAGCGTCATCGAAAAAAATTTGTATTATATTCATCGGCGAGTCAGAGAGACAGACAGAGGTAGCTGTCGCGCTGCGCATTTCTATAATGCAAGAGTCAAAAGACCAATATAAATACGCTTTGGTAATTAAAATTTATTGCAAAAAATCCCGAAGGATCAAAAGCCTATAAGATCGCGCAATTAATTAAGCGGCTATTTTGCTAGCTACATGCTGATTGTCGCTGTGTCGGAATGCATTAACCTTATTACAGCTTTATACGCGTCGATGATTTCCAGCATATCGATAATTTCGCTCAACTTTCAATAACAATAACGCACGGCCCCTCGGAAACTCTCCGAATTGACCCCCCCTTTAGGCGCTGCTGCTGCTGAGCGAGGGCAAACAATTCCTGTACCTTTTACCGTATACCCCAACAGCGATACTTCTCTCTATGGATTAATGTCTTATCATGGTCCGTTCGAAGCTAAGTGGCCGCTCTTAGTGCTTCGCTTGTGTAAATACTATTTATACCGCAGCTTGATTATTTCTCGTCGATGGTATTTTTGCAAATGTTTATGCTGGTATATAATCCCGAGCAAGTGCACACAACGCGCCAACTATTTGCGATGTAGTGCTCGCTGTTTATCGTCGATGCAGTCTGGTATTTTCGCATGCCATCCCCTGCGACGAGCTCTCGATCAAACGCGCGACCAACGCGACTACTCCTCTCTCCCTCTCGTCAAACTGTATATAGCTCGCCAAAGATGTCGCTTATAAATACAGCAAAGGTCGCAATAACAAAATAATCAATCGTGCGTCGAGAGAGACTTTTTGTCCATCGATTCAGGCTCCGCGCGCAGCAGCACTCGGAATTGCGCTAGGATATATCGATGAGCTGGTTGAAGCGTCGATGATTTAACTAGCAATATCAGCGAATATAATATGTGTGCGCACGCGGGTAGTTTAATACGAATTCAAGACGAGACCTCTTGCTTGGCCTCGAGGAATCTATAGACTAGAGGGTAGCTAACAATCAGCCGTAAATTATGGCCCCAATATCTATTGTAAGAGTGTGTGTGTGTGTTTGTAGCCAAAGTCTGAGGCCAAGACTACTCATACCTCGCTCCCTCTCTCCCTCCTCTTCTGTAGCTCCGCACGCCTTGAGACTTAGAAACGGCAGATATGTATATTAATGGGGCAATCTTACATAGTTTTGTTTACCTTGCCATTCTGCCAACGCTAGGTCCCAACTTGCCTGTGTATACAATTACGAGGGTGAGCGAGTTTCTGGTTTGGAGTTTAGCGCGGGTAGCTTTTCCAAGCTGCATATAGATCCGCGCAAAAGCAAAGAGCCTTTGTACATCGGCGTTTGTGTCGATGAGCTGCGCTGCTAACAGATACATATATGCGTATATACATTGTTGGCGCGCGCCGCGAATGCGATATTTTGATAAAATTTATGTATAAATATTGATACAATTACAGCGGGGGGCACGCGTCGCAAAAGCGAGTCCATTTCAATTTTATATACCCACCTACTATTGGAATTCCTCGTCATAATGTATTTAATTCTCTCTTTCTGCCTCTCTCTCCCTCCTTTATATACTGGCTGGGAATATTGTTATTAATTTAGCGTGCAAAATAACTCGGCCCAAAGTCTTCATTCGCGCTGGAAATAGTATCGAGCAATCTCATTTCCATGGCTGCGCGCCGTCCATGCAGCAGCGGCCGCTGAAAATAGTCGAAAACAAAACCTCGCGCGCATCTGCTGCGTGCCTGGGCAGGAGGACGAAAATTGCAATTGTACGCAGCAATTATCTTATTTTGGCAGGAAAACTTCGATCTCTTTTCGGTTCCATAATACACGCGTATATACGTACGCTACGTGTGTTGTACGCTGAATTAAACGACTTGTGCGCAAAAAAAGCTCCGGCCGAATGCAATTAAATACGTACGTCGATGTCAGCTCTCTTACCCTTTTTCTTCCATCCAACGCGCTCGCTCACGAGCGAGGCGGCGTATTTTTGCCGGTCCTCCTCTCGATCGGATAAGCTTTTAAAAGTCTGCTTGGCTATTGTTGAGGGGGTAGGGGGAGCGTGCTTGGAAGCTCGTGGAAATTACTCGTATTTAGATGACGCTCGGCTCGCGCGTGCTTTTGTGCGGACCGCTTAATGGAGATTTGCGGTTTGCCTTTCTCTTTTCTCGTCCGATCGTCGGCACTTGTTTCTGCTTCTTCTTCTTCTTCTTTTTTTTCGTTCCTCGCGAAACGTCCAATAGTTAATTATCATCGAAATGAGTATTGTAGGTATATAGCTGCGTAATCGGTAGGCATGCAGTCGGTGTTATCCTTGTAAGCCCAAGGTAACACGTACATCGGAATCGTTGCGAGAGATCGCTGTGAAAATAAATCAAAATTCGCGCAGATACGCGCGGCAGTACATAACGGCGACGTCGAGCCGCAGTACTAGTCTATATGCCCGCGTCGACATGAGCCAGTCGACTCTCGCAGTTGATCCGCAACATCCTATTAATAGTGAAATTCACTATCATTCATCACGCGAACTTATACATACATGTAAATACGCGTGTCATCCACAGGCTCGTGTCGATATTATCATTATTGGTATTAGTATTATTCGCCACGTACAAATGTATATATACGTACGCCGTGCTATGTATGGAGAAGCGTATACATAGCGACCTTTCGTGGTATTAGCTCGTTAAAATAGAACAGAATCCGCGTGACGTACCTACGTATGTGAATGTGTAGTATGTGTGTGTGTGTGTGCATACGAGGATTGTGGATATTTCTTTGGACGCGCGTGCAGTACGTGTTGGCTTAGCCTGGATTTGATAAGTAATGTTATATAGCTTTAGTTTGAATATTTAACGGCTATGGGCGGAAAAAAATCAATTCCCGATAACGAGTTTAATTATGCAAGACTATTCTAAATGTGTTGCCGCGTGCTCGTCGCTTGGATGCGAGAAAACAAGACTGGGATACTTGTTTTCTCGTTTTTCTCGTAAGATCGTCGAGTATAGATACATCGGTATATGGTATGCGTATCATGGTAGCTGACATTAAACATGTAAGATATCTAAGGTCTTTGGATGCGTGTATCGCGCTGAATTCGCGCAAAACTATTTTCCAACGAAGGGGTAGCCGGTTATATACGTATATAAAGGCGCAGCTCCGAGCTCTATGTAGCCGTATACGTAAGAGGAACAATCAATATTATATGCGTGGCTAAAGAGCGTGTAAACGCGCGCATTGTTCTGCATGTGTACGTATGTGGGGTTGCGAATATATAAGCGAACATACAGAGAGCTACACGTCAGCGACGACCCTCGCAGCTATCTCTCCGCTGCTGCTGCTGCTGCTGCTGCCAACGACGACGCCAAGTGTGAGAATGATACATACACATGCCAGCACCCGCACCAAAGTCGACTTGCCGCTCGTGTTTTTGTATACCTAGAAAAGAGAATAATTGAAATTACCGATAATTTTCTTGAAGCCAGAGCTGCTTTTTCCAAGCATCGAAAATCAACTCGTACTCGTGCAGCGAGCTTTTTAGCCGCTTGGCCCCTTGCTCCTCCTGCTGCTGCTTCCTCGGACTTTCGAACAAACAATCAGCATAAAATTACGTTTGAGCGATGCAAATGACCAGTGGCGAGCGCGCTTCTAGCTCACGAGCCAGTAAAAACAGCACTAGCCGGCGCGCAAGATTAAGGGACAGTGAAAATACGCTCGTGTGTATCCAGGAGAAGCCCTTGTCTACTCTCCGAGTATAATACATACGGAAGCGCTCGGCCGAGAGAGAGAGAGAGAGAGAGAAACGGAAGTGCCGACGACGACTGGAGCCCGGACAAACAAGAGCTGTGTCGTCTGGCCAGACGTCGACCCTTGCTACTGTATATACTTTTCTCTTTACAGCGCGTTAATTAACGATTCAAGTTCGATTTCATGCGCAGCCCCGTCTCACGCACGCAGCAGCAGCCTCTCCCGCTCGGCCTGCTTACTCTCCTCGCTCTCTCGCGATGAAAGTTTTCTCGCAGCTCCGTGTATTTGTGTTGCATTATGCCAGCGAGAGGGAAGTGCATTGTTAGCCCCCGCCCGTAGATATATAACATTTTTTCTGCCCCCCCGAGTAATTGGATGTAGGAGTCGAGCGCCGGTTCGCTGAGTAAAGTTTTCTTTTCCCGTATACACTAGCTCGCCGGAGCAGATAAGAGCTCGCAGGCTTGGGGAATTATCATTTATGAGCTGAGTTTTCAGCTGGACGCGCCAAAATAGGTCGAATCGCTCTATTTTTTCTTTCGGCTCCTTCTTGTGCGCTGCACCCACACAGCTGCACAAAACTCGTCTTTAATGAAATTATTTCCCTATACAGTCGGGGCCACCCTCGAGTCGACTTATCACTAGGCCATGGCTCTCTCTCTCTCCCTTGGACACTCGTAGACTCGCAAGCTTAATAACAAGTGGCCATAAACTAGTTTTAGTGAGGGTCCGCTCGTGCCGCTCGCCGGAGGTATTAACGCCTGATATTATTTGCTATTCCGTTTTCGATATATATGCGCGTACTGTAAACGCTCCGGCGAAAAGGGTCAGCAGCTAGCACAGTACTACTGCTGCTGCTGCTGCTACTGCTGCTGCTGCTGCCTCTGGAGCTTTCGATAACGACGTCGCGTTGATTTGTTGATTTTTCTGCTTACTAGAAAGCCTCATGCGAAAATTAATAAAAGAAAGTGCATTTTTTCAGGACAGCTGCAGCTACAAAAAGGCCAATAAGCTCTAAACACGAACAAAACATACAAGCGTAGTTTCGTTTTCTCTATTAAGCGATTCGTGCGTGCGAGCTGTGCTAGAGAGAGAGAGGGAGCAGCAACCCTTGCCCCGCGCGAGCATGTTTCATCTCTGCACTTTTCTCTCTCTCTCTCGCTGCCCATATCCATACTCTCAAGCCTATTGCTCGCGATATTGCGCGTTCGCAGGTTTTATATCAGAAGGGAAAGGCTATAGCCGCCTGTTAATTGTTTTGGCTCGCCTACGAGATTTTTTTTTCTCGCATTTGCTCTTTCTCTTTTATGTATATGAACCGTGGTGAAATTTAATTTTGCCGATCGACTGGAGCGGCCTTTTTTCGGGGCCGAAACTCTTTTTCTTGGAGTTATTACACAGCCACGGCAAGCATATACGACGTAATGAGCGCAATAGACTGCAGCCGATTGCGCCTGCAGTGTACCTGCCCTCGCGCCCCGCCCGCACCCTGTATATATCCAAATGGAAAGAGAGATTATTTTTTATGAAGCGAGGATGAGGCGCTTATACATGCGTGAGAGAGCTTAAGCCCTTTTCGCCGCGGCCCAACGACTGCCTCCAGCCGCTCTCCCATATTGCAAAATCCAACAAGTTTTTTCCACCTATTTCTGCACGCGCCGCGCCCCCCGGCCTCCAAATTTATTGCCCGTGTGCAAAATATAACATACAAAAAATAACAAGCCTAATGAAAAGTGCTTCGTTTTCATCGCCGCCGCACACACGGATCGGCCTATCTTATTTTTTTCCTTCCGACCTCCAAGATTTCACGGCAATTTACTTTATATAGACATTATCAAGTTTTCTCGCGCACGCATTTTCCCGCGCCCCGACCCCGCCGAGTCTCGCGCGCACCGCACGATCCTCCGAAATTGCTGCGAGGGGCTGCAAACTTACGACCCGAAGTATTCATCGGTGCATATAAGCATGAATTTTACTCGAGTGGCGTTCAAATTTATGCCCACCTTTCGAGTTCATTATAAAAATATAAAGAAGAACAGATTCAATATAAACAAACGATGCATCGTAAAAACAGCCAAAGCCACACCGCACTTGCGGTTGCGGCCTAGAGAACACTTTCGACCTCTTCTTTCTCACGTTAATTCACGCAAGATGTGCTTTTTTTTTCACCGCCGCCACTGTTACTCAGACTCTCTTCCTCTCTCTCACGTGCGGCAAAGTCATTCTCGTTAAGCGTTGGCTGTAAATTCATTGACCGACGAAAATAACCCCCTTTTTTGTGCCTCGCTGAAATTCCCCGAAGCCTCTTTATCCCGGCTCTTGGTTTCGTACTTTTTTCCTTAGCAAAGTTTCGTGCGTTCGAGGGAAGCTCGCCACGCGCACGTGGGAATCAAACTTATCTGTTTTAGGCTCCTGCTGCGTAAACGAGCTACTTTTTCGAGCGCAAGACGCATAAAATCTAATTTTCCTACTCGATCTTTGAGATTTGCTTGCGAATATCAACATCCAATGTTAATTGGTGCTATACGTTCAATCGATGGATTTTCAGGAAATAACCCCTCAGCGCTCGACTGTCCAGCTGATTCAATATTCCAATCGTGTTTGAAAATTCGTTAATTTTTCAGCAATACGAGCGTAATAGGAAGCAGCAAGAAAAACGAAAGACACGCGATGTTAATTCGGACTAGACACGTTCGGTTATTAGCCTCGTAAATCCAAAAAAATTTTCCAAAATTACGTATAGTTTCCAGTCTAGACTAAAAAAGAGAGAAGAGTTAATAAAAATAATTACGCGAAAATCCTCTGGTACATAACTTTCCCTCTGGGCTAAGCGAAAAAGGGCCCTTTTATTTCGCTACGTCTCTCTCTCGCCCAAATCAATTTATGACCTTGCGAGCTCTCATTGTCGTGGGCGACGTGATTAAAGCTTTGACCACATGTGGTGGTGCGTCTGTGCGTGGCCACTACTTCCCGGTGTAAGCGCTGAGGATCCGGCCTATTGTTGTGACGCAGGAATTATTATGTGCCACGGCCTAAGAAGATACCATTCGAAAACAGGGCTTAAAAACGCTCCTTTTTTCTCCGTGGCTCGCTATTTTTTACATCGTTTTTTGGAAAGGTTTGCCTCGCCATTCATACGTGACGCACTTGTTTTTAACGCGTGCCCGGGATTTCGGAGCTTTTATCGCTCTCTTCTTTCTTTCTCTCTCTTTCTATAAGCTCCTCGAGTTATTATGTATATTTTTTAATTATATTCTTGGCCCTTCGTTAAGCATGTATTATTGGCTTTTGTCTACAATGTAGTGATATTTCTCCAAAACAAGAGAAGCCCATAAGCGTCCCGGTAAATATTTCAATCATTGAAAATAGCAGCAAGCAAATAATTTACTTCGGAAATTCAACACAGAATACAATAGCAACGGTAACTGTAACGTCAGCTAGATTCGATCCCATGCAGACACATGTCATTAACATACTGGACGCGGATATGCGTTGCTTTCGACAAATCCCAAAATAAGCTAAGCTCAACGATCTACATTCTGATCTATTGCGTCGATGTGACGAGTAATTTTCCTTTTTTTGGTGCTGATAAAAAGATGGCAAATAATTTTACGTAAAAGTCGTACGTCTATATATCAGTTGCGAAATGAAGTCATCAATACAGAAGCTGAGATAGGTGGCGAGGGAAGCTCGAGCTGGCCGATAATAGAAATCGATTTGTCAACGGAGCTTTTACGTTTTCACCGATGATTTTCTGGCAGTATATAGCCAGGTGGTATGCTGTACATCCCCGAGGGACTGTCTTTTCAGCCGTGCATCCGTCGTCTTGATTTCCCGAAGAAAGAACAAGAAACGCCTGTACAAGCTGGTTTATTCATTCTTGAGCCCCGCGCGGATAAAAATCTTGTAAAATAGCCCGTGATATTAGCCGATTTATTTGCGGGGATGATAAAAGCTCGCGTTGAAAACCACAGCTATGCCGAACCGCAGCCGTCCCACGAAGGGTAATTTGTTTTGTTTTTCAACGCGCGACGAGCTCGGGTAAACTTTTCGAAAATTCGATGGAGTACGTATCGGATTCGGTGCGAGCCGAAAATTCGCCGAAATATTTTCAAAATAATTCCGTTGGCTTTTTTCCGATGAAGCGCTAGGGTGAGAGAGCTCGTCACCCCGAGGGTCGTCGTGTGATACGGACAAGAAGACACATGGGATGGTACGCACAGCCTCGCGCTAGTCTTTCGTCACACGCTCGCTTGATACATCATCCGCTGTGTGCCAAAAAATAAAAGAAAAAGAATGCACTTCTCGCGCCGAATTGCAATCACATCGTTGTCGCACGTAGTCGGGCCGAAAAAAGCAGAGCGCGATGAGCAAATCCCTCAAGCTCGTATTCTTTTGTCTGAAATGCAGCAGCAGCAGTAGCAGCGCGGGCGGCCTTACATAGCGAGCGGGCAGACAACTTGCGGGCGCGAGTGTGTGTGAGACACATCCTCAATTACAAATATCTCAACTCACGAGTCGCGTGTGTGCGAGTTCGCTGGCGCGCTGTCTCCTCTGGCGCAATATCTCGCACGTGCAATATGAACCAATCGCGTCGGACTCCCCCGAAAAAAAGACGAGCAAGGAGCAAGAGCAGTAAGGGATGAAAGAGACTTTCGCCAGGCTCTCGGCCACGACGCGCCAAAGTGCGAGAGAGTCGCACACATGCGTGTGCGATCCCGTCTGTGTGCGTGTGCAAGGAATATGAAAATAATAATATGGCCGCGAGCTCGTGCCGTCATATAAGGAAGAACGAGAATTTGTCACATGTGCGTTATGAGTCCAAGTCCTTTGTGCGCGACTTGCGCAGCCTGCGCTAAAGCCCTTATATCTACACGCGTGGGCGGCGTACACCGGGACTTTTTGCGCGATCGGCTGGATTAGAAACGCACAAAGACACGCGTAATTAGCGCGCGAGCTCGCAAAACAAGTCGAGTTGATATCGAACGCTAGCCTCCACCTCTGTTTTCTATTATAATAAAGTCGAGAGCTCGACGAGCTGCATCGTCCAATCGGCTGGCTGGATATATGCCACACGGCTTAATCGGCGCTTACGGACGGCTTCGCGCTTCCTCTGCACATTCGACGCACTCACACGTACGCGCATCTGTCGATATAATGTGAAAACGTCGAGTGTGTGTCGCGCGCGGTGGCCCTTGTTAGTAAATACACCCGTACATTAGGAGAGAATCAAATCGATTATTCGATTAATCAAATGGAAACTTGTGCTGTGTGTGTGTGTGTGTGTGTGTGTGTGCGACGCGTCGAAGCGATGACTAATTATTTACGATGGTTTTAGACACCTCCTAAAACCGATGCAAAGACAGCCAGGCATCGATCGTTTACATATTTTCGAGTCTTTGTACGCGCGAACTTTTTCGCTTTTTCTACTCGTCTTTGCGAGTAGTCGCGCGATCGATTGGGTCAACACGTTGCGTATTTACATGTGCGAGCTGCGTGTGTAGTACGTTCTGAGAAAGCTCGCGAAACGCATTAATAATCGAATACTGTGGCTGCTGTTTTCTTTTTTTTTTTTTTTTTTTGCACTCGAGCTGTTTTATTTTTTCACCCCGTGCCTGGGCTATTACCCCCTTTACATTATTGAAATTCACTTATACGCCGCAGGCCGGCATTTCTTTGTTAGCCGCACTATAAGTACCTACACATACCCATGCACATCATAATACGTACAAACACACGCAGACACATAGATAGACACGTGGTTGGGCGCGCGCGCGCGATTATTATTGCACGCGTAAATGCATCTAAATATAACAATTTTCCATTTGCGTAATTGAAGCGACGATGACGCTGCTGCTGTTGCTGGCGGCGGCGGACCGAGCGGGTCTAGCGAGTCTAGCGCAACTATAAATACCTTATTACATCATCTCGAATTATCTTCAACTATAAGACACTTGTGCCCCATGCACACACACACTCACCGGTCAATCGTCGCTGGTGTGCATGCGGCACCTTTACAACGTACTTTACTTATAGTCGTTGTCGCGCTGGGCCGGCGCTCCCTTTTACAGGAATAACGTTTCAATGCTGTCGTATCGCGAATGCGATTTTACCACGTGCCAATACAATACCTCGAAAATTTCATGCACCCGTGAAGGACCTTCTATGCCTGGCGATTGTACGAGTGCATCGTGTCTATGTGTGTGCGTGTGAGAGAGAGAGAGAGAAAGAGAGCGTCGGTTACGTATTAGCGGTAAGCACGCGATGACGTGATGCCATCGATTATCAAACAAATAATATTAGGTTTCGGCTACTCGGTTTGGGGGATGGGGCCAGAGGAGGAGAAGGAGGAGGAGGGCGACGAGCTTTACGCGTATTGTCTTTGGCGCGCTGCAATATGCAACCGTGCATACATCGACATCGACGATTCGACTCTAATTCTGCGCGGTGAGCATTAAATACTTCATGAGTCGTCCTTGGGATTCGTAGAAGTTATTTGCACATCATTGAATCGCGACAGCTCTACGCAGAGAGTTGATTGTTTTTTTGCACCTGATAAAATAATGCGCCGCCGCAGCTCGGGCACGACACTCGCGCGCGGCAAATCAGCCGAATAAATATGCAAGCACATATACACCGGCATGCATCATGCGATATATCGCACACACGACTCCACTCGCGTATTTACGTGTATACGCGTACGCATGCTGTACAGGGGCCACCGCCGCCGCCGCCGCCGCTGCCTGTATGTATATAAAGACGCGCACCACTCGTATAAGAGGGGTAACTTTTCTCGTCGCTCTCTCCCCCTACATAGCATCCGACTGTACAAATATTCTATTGTATCGATCTTTCCTTTTGTGCGCCTGTGTGCGTACATACCCGCCCGTGTGTCCGCGTGTGCGTGTGTTCTCTTGTATTACACGCACATTTTGCATGCGTCGCGCATTATGTACCCAACCGTAGACTGGTATATACGTACGAGCGTCGCTTATCGTCGGGGGAAAAAAAACTCGCCCCTTCGACGCGGAGAGTGCATAAGCGGCAACTTCGCGCCGATTTTTGCCTTTTTCCTTTTTGTTTTTGCTTGTATATTCACGTGTCTCCGTATCAGCTGGACAACTGCTTTTTCTCTCTCGCTCTCGAGTAGTTTAGCGAATTATCGACAGCAGCAGCAGCTCCTATATGCAACCCAGGGGCTATTGTTTGCAAGTGCATGCGGCAGCAGCTTTTTTCGGCTTTTTTTCGAGCCGTTACAATTTTATGCCTGCGACCTCGACGAAAAAGAGATCCAAGTTATAATTAATACATTTAATTAAATTATCGACAATTTCTTTGTGTTATACCAGTGCACTAGACGTGCAGTCAATTTCTCAATCATAAAGCCCGGAAGCTAGTCAGGCATGTAATACAAATTTTGCCTAT
Organism: Trichogramma pretiosum; assembly: GCF_000599845.2. Lineage (NCBI taxonomy): Eukaryota > Metazoa > Arthropoda > Insecta > Hymenoptera > Trichogrammatidae > Trichogramma > Trichogramma pretiosum. The sequence continues at coordinate 699,918 of NW_019641697.1, forward strand.
CCGTTTTAGCTCTCTCTCTCTCTCTCTCTCTAAAAACACAATCAATCCATCGTAAATTTTTCAGAGCATAAAAAATCGCATCTCTCGCTGACAGAGTAGGCGAGTACTGCAGCGCATGTACAGGCTCTGCTGCATGCATCGGCACGCGCGTCACGTGCTTAAACTAACGAACTTGCACTTTTCCAACAAAATCGTCGAACCGCCTTCTCTCGTTTTTTTTAGTTTAGGGCTTAGATATAGTCCGGCCCCTGCTGTACACACAGAATCACAGACACACAGCCGTACAGAGTAACGCACACGTGTGTGCATCGGGGAAAAAGCAAAATTTCGTAGTAACCCGCAGGCAGAGATAGAGTCTAGTGCTCGCACATGCAAGAATGGACAAGCAAGCCGGCCGACAAAGAGAGATGCTCCGTGTAAACAATCAGAACACCGTCCATCTCTGATTGCTAATGAATCCTAATACTATTATGCATGCAACAAACTGTCCAGTGTGCTTGGCTCGGGCCGGCCGCTCGAAAATACGAGGAAAAAAAATGCTTGGCTTACCTTGGCCGGCTCTATGTACGTGTGTGTATGGGACTGTCTCCGACACGCGACGTCCGAATTGCGCCGTACTCGCTGTGGCTGCTGCTCTTTTCTCCTTTGTTCTTTTACGTTGCATCCCGCATATCATGCGTCGAGAGCTTTACGCAGCCGAGCTCGCTTTTTTGCGATGAATTTTCAAGAGCACAAACTTTTTGCCCTGGATCAGACAATGATAATCAAGCTTCTAACACCAGAAATAACGGCGCGCAAATGTGGACATTTCTTCGCTACTTCGTACATACTCACCCTTCGACGGTCTGTCATTGCTGTACAACAGCAGCAGCGGAGCCTCTCCTCGTAACGCACACGCACACAAAGAGTTGAGCAAACAGCGAGTTTACCGACTGTCAGCGTTGCGCGAAGGCTACAGCCAGCGAGGGAGAGAGAGAGAGAGAGAGGAAGAGAAAAAGGTCCCATTGTGTTGAGGTATTATACATTGCAACGCCCCATACGAATGGGCAAGTTTCGTATACACATCGCCGTATACCGCGAGATACTTCGTTAGTCAGCTAGTACATACGAGCTAGGCTTCGTTTTGTCTTTTTTCGAGCTCGTTACAACTGCTGCCTCTCGCGGCCCGTGTTTTTGTAAGATTTTTCGCTTTAAAACGCGCTCGACGGAGAAAAAAGCTCGTGTACACGTGTGTACAGGCTAGTCGTATGGCTTCGGTAAACAATTAGTCAAAAGCCTCGAGCGCGCCAACGAGTCGGGCAATTAAGTAAGAATCGAACTCCGATAACTATAAAACTTCTGACCCTTGCGCCCGTTTATTTTTTCCTTCTCTTCGCCCACGCGCGTGAGTACTATACATACAGCATACAAACACCAAGTCGATCGCCAGTACGAGCCATTATTTCTCACCCTCGCGCTCGTAAATTACGAAATGCATTCTTTTTTACTTACTCGCGCGCGCATGGCCGTGCACACCTTATATAGCTCGAGCTGATACTCCCTTGCTTACACATATATCAATGCGAGAGAGAGAGAGCCAAAGAGAGAGGAAAAGTAGGTTGTGTACTCGCCACCCTCTCGGCACATTCCTCCGAGCTTGTCCTTAGCAGCAGATATATGTACTCGTTTAGCGTCGCGCGAAAAAAACCACGATACATTTGGCTGGGAGCTTGCGACTCTCGAGAGCTAAGAAAAGCTCGTAAAGCGTCTCGGAGCTTCAACAGCAGTGTAAACAGAAGAGCGCACGCAAGCCGTCAAGCTGCCTTTTGTGTGAGTTGCTGCTGCTGTCCGCTGTATCGAGTACCCGTCAAAAATTGATATTTTTCTTTATAACGCGCGCACGTAAAGAAGGAGAAAGAAAGCAGAGCTCTTGCGCGAGGCGCAGTTTAAAGTTTTCTCATAGCTCAAGACGCGCGCGATACGCCACGATGATCGCTTGCATGCGTGCGGCTCTGTTTACACCCTCCCTCCTTCCCTGACACGCGAAACTTTTCTAACGAGCTATAATACACGTGCGTGCGTGTGTTGTCGAAAATATGCCAGGTGCTCTCAATGGCCAATTTCCCGCGCAAACTTCTCGGCTTACCTAAGAGCCGATAAATTTTTTCCCGACACCGCCGCACTTCGAGTGCAGTATACTCGCTGCTGCGCGTAACGCTCATGTTTACCGACATTTCTCTTTTTTCCTTCTTTTTCTCCTACCTACCTGTTTTTTTCGATATAAACAAACGATGTGTACGTTTGGCACAAAAAAACAGGCTAGAGAGAAAAAAAAATAATTCACCGGAAGAAGATGGGAAAGCGAGATAGAAGACTATTAAAAACGCTCGCTAAAAGCCAAGGGGGTAAAAGTTGGATGTATAAACAGAAGTTACCTAAGTACATTACAAACTGTAATAAGGAATTGAGCCTTTCTCACTCTCTCGCTCGTCCTCTGCTTTCGGTCCTCCTCTATCTCCGTGCCTTTCTCTTTCCCGGCATTTATTATGCTATATTGTTTCAAGAAAATTGCGTTTTTCTAAGTGGCGCCTGCTTGCCTCGCGGCTGCTTCCAATTTTCTTCTTCTTCGTCTTGTTCGTTGCTGCTGGCCTGCCCCCCGCGCACCACTGCTGCGCTGCCAGCTTGCTTACTTTGCCCGCGCGACGATTAGTTTGGCTGTTGATCGTTTGTAGCGCGATATTTTGGCTCACGGAGAGAGAGAGAAAAAATTAAAAGCCACTTCGGCTAAATTCATACGATGGGAAAAGTCGCACAGGCGATATGGCGCGGCATCGCTCCGGCGTCGTAAAATCACACCGGCAAAACCGCCGACGAAAAGTACAACCCTTTCTTTCCCAGCCAGTAGTCGTGGGCGCCTCTTAATTGCAAATTGGCGAAATAATTGAAGCGACACATATAAACAGTCGTAAAAATAGTTTCAGAAGTCGTAATTCGCCTCGTAAAAACTTGCCCCACGGCCCGATGCATAATTCTTCTCTCGCGCCAAGCGAGCACCCGCACGCCGAGGAGTTGTAAACATTATTCATTAACAGAATTTACAATTCCAACGAGAGAGCGCAAAGTCCAAGGTGACTTTTTCCATTAATTACATCGATTCTTTTAGCCCTCTTTACTTTTCTCTCTCTCTAGCTCGCTGCTAGGAGCTTTTTTTTGTACACTTCTGATTCCGTCTTCGACAATTTTTTTTTTTTCGAAGCTCGAGTTCTGTTTGCTCACCGTCGGAGTTTTTTTCTCTCCCAGTCAACTTGTATTATAATAATCTCGAGTCTTAATAGAGACAAAACGCCGCTGAAATGCGAGCTTGCATTTAATGCCTCGAGAGAGGCTAAAAGAAACTTTTCCTCGATCACGCATTGTCGATTTCTTTAAGAAAATAATTTCAATTAGTCGCCGTCGAGTGTATCGCATAAATTGTTCATTTTTGCCGATTACCGAGTCATCGGTCACTCTTGCATCGCTTGACGCAGCCCCCGCCGCGGACGAAAAGAGAGAGGCTCGTTGCGTCGAGTCACGCCAAGGCAGTGCGCTTATTAGCTACGAACGGTTTGGCGAGCTTTTAGCTCGAACGAAAATTCCAACGCTCGAGAGCACGGAGCTTTTAAAGACTGCCCCCCTCGCTACGTCAATTGATTTGTCGGCCGCACGAGAGGAGCCGAATAAAAATGGCTCCGCATTTCCTCCTTTACCTATTATCATTTGCAGCTTGCGAGCAGCTTGCGAGCTTGCGAGTATTATTTGCCTCCTCGCGTTTCTCTCACCCGAGCAGAATAATACTGCGAGCTAAAACAAAGCTAGGCTTGTGTTCGCTCGCTCATAAACAGAGTCTTGCAAACATTTGCCCAAGTCGCGCGTGGCTAATTAGACCTACCTTATACACATTGCTGTACGCGCGTATGTGTACGCGCGCGTCGAGGCTCGTGTGTGCATGCGCGTATCTGTAGGCGCCTGTACGCGCCTTGCACACGCCAAAGGAAAAACGCTAAGTAAATACGCAACAATGGCAGTGTACGCGTGTCGATGAGTTAGTAACCCCGTGCAAGTGTAGGTGTACTCTCTTGCATATTTCATGTATCGCGAGATAGGCGCGCGTGCACGAGTCAATAAAAACAGATGGCCTTGACAGGTCAAAAGCGACTCTTTCTTTATTCTTCGCTGTGTCGTCGCGAGCTGTAATTGCGCGCGATATAAGCAAGTGCCTCTACATATGTAAATGCTTATATTGTTGTAAAAAGTGTACGGCCTCAATAATGCAGCGCGAAAATCGTCGCTAGCCAAGCGCTGCCTTCGTCTTTTCTTCGCCGATGCTTAAAAATTGAACGACCTGCGGTTCATTATTGCGCGGTGCGCCCGTTCAAAGTGGCCGATACGCACATTTTCGCTCCTCTATACACAGAGAGCAGTAGAAATAATGCTAGGTGCAAAAAGGGGGTCAGGCTGCAGCTCGCGATACGCCAATTACAAATTTTCTCCGCTTCTGTATCGCTCGGCCGGGTATTAAAATTCAATAATAATTCACCATTAGCCGGGGATTTTGGCGTAATAACACGATATAGCTCGAGCTGCATCGGTCAACTATGCGTTCACGCGATCCAGCAATGAAAAATTGAAAGCAAAACAGGAGTCTATGCTCTGGCTCTGTCTGCTGCTGCTGCTGCTTCTGGCCCCTCCGCTTTTAAAAGCAACTTGCACAAGTAATAACGGTGAATCATTGGCAAATGTATACATACACACAGACTCGCGTACACGGCAAGTTGGCAAGCGGGCGCATATTTATTGTTGGCCGAATCCTCTCTTTCTCTCTCTCTCTCTCTCGTTTTAGCGACTATTATGTAAGGCGTGCACGTATCTCTCTCGAAAGTCTATCTCGAGCCGCCACCGCGTTATATAGTCTGTAATTAGGGGCTGCGCCCTAAATTATTTAGCGGCATGCCCGCTTGCATTTCGCGTGAGAGCTATGCGCTCTCGGCCTAATAGAAAAGCTAAATGTGTGTTTATGTATATAACTTCGGCCTGTGATTTGTAGTCTTTTCATCATTTACAAGAATTTTGTTTTTATTTGGCCGATCGAGCATGAATTTGCAGGCGTTTGCTCGCGCACGGCCAAAATAGAAAAGTTGCATATTACGAGAAAGATCGCGGCCTCTTACGAATAAAATTCCCTCGACTTAATTCGCTCGATTTCACAGTGAAAAGTTAGGGGAGCAATGCCGCCGCCGCCGCGTGCACGCACACGAGCCGGCCCCGAGCTTTCGAGCGGCCAAACTTTTCAATGTAAAACTTTGCCGAACGCAACACACGATCGCGAGGCTTTTTTTTATATTATTATACGTCGAGAGGCGAAACTCTTGAAAAGTTGCTTGCCGTGCACACGGGCCCAGAGACGACACATTCGCTCGCGCGCTCGATTCGTTATCGCTATACAATAAACGGCGACGTCTGCGGGTGGGCCAACGCCGGCAGCATTTCATTAAAGGTGTAATGAGAGAAGAGCTGGCGCATTCCTTTTTTTTGCCTCTTCCCTTTCGGATATTTCTGGCGCGATCGCACGCCACCCGTCACTTCCGTGCGCATTCATACTTAGAGCTAGAATTAGTTTTTTCCCCTCATCTTTCTTATTTATCAATGGATTGTTTTTGCCGCTGGCAACGTCTTTTTTTGAAAGAATAGGTGAGCGCGCGAGGCAGCTCGATTAGCAGTTAAATTTCATTGCACATCGTCGCGCGCGCCGAATTGAAAATTAAACTCGCTCGAGAGAGATGGAAGCCAAGAGATATGATGACGATTTCGGTCTGCTGCTCGGATTATCTGCACAGCAGACTTGCATTTACGATCCAGCGTACGTTTTCGATTATCGAAAGGCTTCCCTCGAGCACGAAAGTAGGTTGTTTCGTTAATGTGCCGATGGATTCCCTTCTTCGAATGCAAAATTCTATCATCGAATTTGCGATGCGCTCTGGCATGGAGTTCTCGACGAAGGCGAAAGGGCCTGTGATATTTGCAAAAGTCGCGTCCGAAGACGTGCATCATCTCGTAAGCCTCCCCGCGCAAAAAGGAAAAGTCTCGGGCGGGAGCGAGAGAACGGCAAAATAAAGAGGAAAACAATGTGACGGGAGGGTCGAGAGCCGAGCATTCGGGCGCATAAATCAAAAGCCATATTATCTGTCAGGCCGCAGTGGCGCGATAAATTGAAAAGTGCAATAAAAGGCCAGAGTCATCGCGATAGATCCGAATTAGCGAGCGTCATAATTCCGTTGTCGCGAGAAAACGAGCTGCCGAGAGCGCTGCGTATAATAGCGCGCGCGGGGTATAAGACTAAGCCAGAGCGCAGACGTACGCGCGACATACGTACATGTAGCGCAAAAAGACCAAAGCAGCTGCTATAATAATGCCGGAGTTTTCGCGACGTAAATAACCTCGAGTACACCGGCAGGCTATGCGCTTGTTTGGCTGCTATGTATTTCGGGGGCCCCGTCCGCGCGCCCATCGTGTGTCGCGCTAGCTGTTTAACACGTATATTTGTGCCAAGGCTCGCTCATTACGACTCGTAATTTGACGATCGATCCGAGAGAAAAAAGTGCCAAGCGCTGCAAACTCCGGAGAGCTCGGACGAGAGACATAACTCACTGCCGGCTAAAAGTTGCCGAAAATAAATCGAAACAAAGGCGTCGAAATGAGAGAGAGAGAGAGAGAGAGAGGGAGGGAGAGAAGCTGCAAGCAAAGAATGTCGCGCTAGGCCACGAAAATTTACGACTCGAAACCGCATGCATATAATAGCGGGCCGCACCAACACGCAGTCCTGTGCGTTTCACTTACGCGTCTAGTAGTACGGTATATACGTAGGAGCGCGTCGGACAAGGGTCAACGCGCAGTGGCGTCCAAGATACTTTGTATATAAATTTTGGTTTGTGGCTTCGAGGAGCTTACACGGGCCAAAGTCAGGAAGAGAGAGAACATGCGGAGCTCAGGCCGTGCATGGTGCAGGAGAGGAGGGCTTCTCTGGCCCGAGGCACACAACTTCCGGGGCTAAGTGCGACAAGACGGTTGTTGCGCCCGGCCGAGTCTCTTAAGTCACGCTTCGGGGCGATATAGAGCTCTCGCAATTGTACTCGATATAAGCAAAAACTATTTCTCGGATTTGCATATTCTTACGTATACTTGTATGCATAGTCTCCATGTATGTATACGGCTAGTCTGCAGCACCTTTATGCGCTATATACGTGTAATGTAGTATAACTACCGCTGGATGTGCGGGAGCTGCGGAGCACGCGACCCGCGCCCTGTTTAGCCGTGATTACCGCACGCAAAACGACTGCTGCTCTCCTCGGCAAAACCACCACCTCTGCGCCTCTCTCTCTCTCTCTCTCTCTCTCTCTCTTCTGTATATTGTACATAGAGAAATCCGAGAGTCGAAATATCAGGGCTGCTTCCATTAGGCAGCCGAGTACACGCATAGAAATGAATCCCAGGCTTATACAGCCGCCAGATGTTACAGAGAGCGCGTATTTGCGAGAGAGAGAGCCGAGGCCCCGTATAATAGCGCATAAGCAATTGAATAATCATATTTAACGCCTCTGCTACTGCTCCGCATTACTCGGCAGCGTACTGTCTCGAGCTTGATGTTTGCCCGCGATTTTCCGGAATAAAATTTGAATTTTAATTGCGCCCCGGGAAAAGGAATCGAATCGATGCGTATGTGACCGAGCACAGCAGCCACGCCGAGGCACTAGCTCAGCGCGAGCGATTATTTATCGTGCCTTGTATCACGCGCGCCAGCCTCTCCTCTTTTTGCCGCCGCATATATACATTAGCATATTTCTGTTGTTTAAAAATGAAATATTCGCGACATCGCCACTTTCTCTCTTTCTCCGCTCACTCTCGTACTCTCTGCTATATATACATACACTCTCTGATCTCCGAATAAGTGGGCGAGTGCTCCTTGGAATACTAAAGGAGAGAAAGAGAGAGAGAGAGAGAGAGATGGTCTACTAAGTCACGCAGCGAAGCGATACAGCGAGAAAATACTCCCTCGAGGTGAATGTATACTGCGGGGGGTGAATTGACGCCGAGGCCATGATTTTTACTTTTTTTTAAGGAGTCGATGGATTTCTACCGGCAGTAAGTCTTCTATTGAATGAGTGTACGAGTGCTTTGGACACTGCTTCGCCTGTGGTCAGTCATGTTTGTCCTTTTTACAACCGAGCTTTGCGAAATGTTTCAACCCGCAGAAACTTACTTTTTCCATTGACCTTTTCTTCCTTCTTATCAAGCAAAACTGTTTTTAAAATTTTATTTTTAAAAATTGTCACATCCGAATAAAATTATAAAATAAATAAATAACATTTTGACTTTCATTACATTTTAAAACAATTAAATAAAATAAAATTGAAATTTAAAATGGATAATTCCAAAATTTTCTCTCAAAATTTTCTTAGTGACTGAAGTAATGTAACTAATAAAATAAGCAACTAATAAATCTCTATACTGAATGAGGTGCAAGCATTTCTAATCATTTACTTTCAAATCTTTGCAGATTTAAACATCACCTTATAAAAATTACTACCAAAATCTTGAAACTTAGGCTCGAAAAAAGTTCGCACCTCGTGTCGATATCGTAATCACAAACTGTCTCCGGGTATAAGCAAATTTTCCTGAAGCTGAAAGACAAAAAATAAAGAAAAAAAAAGCGAGCAAGTGCATATAAGACGCTGTACACGTGAACCTGTAGTTTTCGCCGAAGAAAAGCGCCTGTTATTTATGCGAGCGACTCTCTTTATGCGTCCGCCGCTCGAAATATCATATTTAATTTTTATTACATCGGAACAGTGAGAGAGAAAGAGTCTTTTTTTCTGCGTTGCGCCACGTGTATATGTATACGTGTACGTATTCGCGGGGGCGTATGTAAATATGCCTCGTGATACATTGGGATACTCACTTATAAACACCCCATTTTTATTCGGCTAGCGTCTTCTTATATTCCTCCGGCCCCACCTCCTACTTCTTCGGCGATGTAGCCCTCGACCTTTCGCCCGACTGTTTTTTTGCTTATGTATACACACTCGGCTCTCCTGGCTTCTTCTCGGCTATAGCTCAGGCATGCTCGAAATATAATGCGCAGGCATGAATAGCGCTACGTATAAATATGTTTAGATCGTATTGAAAAGTTTTTTATTTTATTTTTTTTTCCATTTAATTTTACAAGCGTAAACACCTCGGTAAAAAGAAACTTCTCGCCTATTATTTTTGACTTTTGCGCGAACTTTATGTACGGCCTTGCACGCCTTGCGAATATCTTTTCTTTTATTTTATTTTCCTTTTTTTTTCTCCGCTTCCACTTGGCCCTCGAGAGATAATATATGTGCCGGGCGATACACGCATGTAACGGCCAATAAGTCGAGATATTGCTTGTACCTTATTCCTGGGACCTGCAAGCTGCGAGAATGTAACGCGTCGCGTGCGTATTTATTATCCAACTTTTTTTGCCCTACCCCTCGGCCGTGCCAATTTTAATTTATGGAAAACATCTGCTCTATTTCTTATCGGCATGCCTGCCTACATACGAACAGATAAATATACTAGCTCGATTGTTTTTTTTTCTCGGCAATTGATCGATGTGTTTGAAAACAAACAATAACAAGAGTGTCAACAATGAAAGATTTGGCTTATCATGTCACTTGGCGCGACATTCGTACATAGTTTTTGAGATACGACCGCAAGTGGCAAAGTTATTTTTAAAAAGAACTACCATCAATGCAGAAAAGTTTACTGAAATTCATCCTTCTTCGAGCACTTGAATATTTTCATCATTTTGTTTTTACATGACAATCGACTCCATGCAACCACATGTGTTTATTTTTTCTTGTTTTTACAACGCGACAAGGAACAATAAACACGACAACACAATGATCGCAGCTATTTTTATTACTCGTTCTCGATCGTGTACGAAGCGACACCTGTGCGGCTCATTGTATATCGGCGTCCAACACATATCGTCGTAGCAGCAATTCGACTCGCTGCGACAACACGACCTTCGACGTTTGAAATTTCTTAAAAACTGGTATAGAGAACGAGGCGCGCACGAGCAGCGCAGCTCTACTCGAGAGTCGCGGCCGATCGCTTGGGCCGCGCAGAAAGGCCAATGACTCGGCATACGCATAGCGCGTACATATAGCAGCATATATACGCGTGCTCGATGGCAAAACTTAACACAACAATTTATTCCAAAGCAAACAACGGCATCCGGTTTACTTGTGAATAAACAACATATTTATTTTGGGAGGCAACACGGCTCTCTTGCATGCGCGACTCTCTGTGTAAAAAGCCACCATATACACACTCACACACACAATGGGCTGCTGCTGGCTCGAGCTCCCACACACCATGGCAGAGCTCGACTCTTGACTCGATGAAATCACTCTCTCCAAGAAGTTGGAGCTGCTGCTAGCGACGCGATCGAGTCGTCCTGCAGCTTTGGCCGCGCGCGCGTCCATCGATCGCGTATATGACTCGACAAATAGCACAGTCTCAATTAAAAAGGTCGCAGCGGCTTCGACAGGCTATTTTATTTTCGCCGGCGTGTATCGATGTTTAAAGAGGCTAAAGTGTGTATCCATGCTCGCATAGCTCTTGTGCTCGAGCTGCGAGCAAGCGAGCTGTGACAAAAAGAAAAACAAAAACTTGGAAGCAGCACTGAAATTGCTTCCCTCGGAGTCGTCGAGAGAGAGAATATACAGAGAGAGAGAGACGATTTTTCAGAAGATCTCGCAAATGCGCGCAAACAAGCTCGCCGCGCGGGAAAGACAAACAGCCATACGAAACAATCCTGTTGAAGCTATATCTCTTTCGTTTTGCCCGCTCGCACGAGGCAGCGCGTCTGTCCCGCGTATTTATTCGATTCATCAGCATTCTTGGACGCGCACACGCACGAAGAGAGAGAGAAAAAATACTTGGCACCGCTGCGTGTGCACACAATCGCACGATGTAGTGCCGCGCGTCGAGTCGAAAAATGTTGCACCCCTCGGCCGATCGTTGCTGATTTTTGGCTACGAATTAGCCAAAAGTTGAGTTATATGCGTGCTCCGATTTTTCCGACGAATTATAAATTACCGAATTCGCTTTAAATCAAAATAATACCAGGCGAATGTCGCGATCGACGCGATACGCATAACTCCAAGCTCGCATACGGCGACCATCAATCTCGCACCTATATACGTTATTATACACTCGCTACTCTGTGTGTACACGTCTAGCCAATGACTTATCTGCTATTCATCCTTTGCTGCACAGCAACTGCACACGTACACGGTGTAAGTCGTGTATTATACACCTGTGTAGGCGCACATGTATATAAAACATCGTTAAAGGCGCGCGCGCGCATACGGATAGGGAAAAGCGACTGTGCAACCTAATTCGGCAGATAAGATAAGCTCGTAAAATGCATTGCTGCGCGCCTACTGCTGCTTCGGAGCCGTGTTTTATTGCTCCCTATCCGGCTCGAACGATCTCTGCGCTCGACTACGAGTCGAGTCGAGTCTTACTACCCCTGAGGTGCTGTCGCGCCCGCACACACACACACGCACGCGCACACGGACATACGCGCGGCTACAGCGTGAAAGCGAGATTTATATCGTTAAAATTCGATCGACAGTCATTTTTCTGCGGGCGCGCCGCGCGCTGAATTCCTGATGATCGACGCAGCTTTCGAGAAACGCCAAACAAAGCTTTCGATAGAGTTATTAAGCAAAGCTCGATCGACTCGCGACTAAATTCGCGCTCTCCGACCGACTTCCGCGAACCTATAAAGCCAACAAATTCCACATATATACAATATTATATATGTACATTCAAAAACACCAATATAAACGCCGCATGATTTCGAGCTTGTAATGGATGGAGCGAGAGAGAGGAAGAGGGTAACGTGCATTAAATTCCGCGAAAAGCTCATAATGAGCGCGCGCACCGCTGTATGTCTACATTTTCAAAGGATTGGGAAAATATATATTCGGCACGTATTCGCTAGCTTATTTTCCGTGAATAGCGCGCGTAGGCGGCTATATAGCCCCGCACGCGTGTACTCTAACTACCAAAAGAGAGAGAGACAGAGAGAGACTGTAGCAAGCTTTTGATTCATGAATGTGACTTTATGGGCTGATTATCGTCGATGCGATTTATTATATGCCTCGGCACAAAATGGCCCTTTTTTCATATGCTAATTGAAGACCGAGTAAGAGAGAGAGAGAGAAAGAAGCCTTTCCGCCTCTCTTGTTTGATGCCAAGCCAAAGTTGTGTTTCAAATTTACTTTTTTTTAACCAACCAACTCTGCGCTACGCATATAATTAGATATTCGAAAATTGTGCAAGTTTTCAATGCCCGAGCTCGAAATTGCGCAAAATGTAAATTTGCTTTAACGAGAAAATCATGGCAGATTTCTCTCTGGGTAATTAAATTGATGGAAAAATTGTATAAATTTTTAACTCGAGCGCCGTTCCTGTCACCCAAACATAACGGCATCGTCCGCGAGCAAAAAAAATGCCATATCGCCTTGGCCCGTACGCGCGTATACACTGTAAGTATGTGGAAGACAAAGTGTTCTCATTACACGAGGCGCGGCTGATTTATGCCCTCGGCGGAGATTTTCTCAAAGTGCACGACGAGGAAAAAGTTAAAAGAAAAATATAAGCCTTATGGGGTGTAAAGTTGAGAGTTATAAAGAGAATATGGAAAATTCGAGGGAGCGCAGCGAAGAGCTACCTTTTTTTTTCTCGCGCTACATCAACTTTCGGATCTACCATCTTTATGATGTACCTGTTATTATTGCTTAATCAGATGTGTGTCATTCGTTGTAAATAGCGTCTATTCGAGCAATTTTCGCGATAAAACGACCAATTTCGACGCAATGTAAGCTTCTCGGGGCTTCGAACTCGACGGCTTTTAAAAAATACGCGAGCCTTTGCATTTTTCCAGGCTCTTGAAGCATGTATACGCGGTAAAAAGTTTTTAGCTCCGCGACGAGAGCGAGGGAGATGAGAGTATCAGTGAAAAAGTAAAGCTGAATGATAATTGTTCTCGAGTAGCTTTTGAGCTTTTGTATATATACAACGTACTCGGGTGAGCTACTCACATCGGCTTGTTACATTTTATACCGAGTCGACAATGATATTCGGGCTAAAAAAGAAAGAAGCGACTGGATTTTTCAGCAAACATTAGCAATGCGTAAGCTTATACGTAGGCTTTGTTTGATCAGTTGTGGAATCGCCTTTTCCTTTTTATCGCGTGCGCGGCGAGGCCCTATCTGCACATTTTAAGTAACTTATTTTCTGTTTCCAGCTAAATTTCTCAATGCGATTGATTGCAGGGTCACATTGGCGAGAGCCCGTTCGACAGCGGCTCCTGGACAAAGGATCCGTTTCAGCCAACGGCGCCGGCACCGAGCGTGCTTCCTTGGCAGGCGACGAGCGCACGCGGCCACAGCCGAACGAATGTGAGTTTTTCGCCCTTTACTTTTTTGTTTTTTTTTTTTTTGTTTCGTAAAAAATAATAAATAAATGGACAAGAGGCGATTGGAAGGCAACAAGGTCTCCTTGAGCCGGAGGAATCGCGCGGTGCGTGCGTAGGAAATTTGATGCGCGACTAAGCTCCGATAAAAGCCACGAGGAGAAGAGGAATATACGCGGCTCGGGTCATTCAGGGGCCGTTTAATCCCGCTTAACAGACTGTAAACGCGCAGCTCTCGCTTGGACCTCGGCGTTAATGGACACGGCGCACGGAAAGCTATATACGACGGCTCGGCTATATATGCTGGGCCGGGGATGCTGCCGCTGATATACTAATAATCCCCCTGTGTGGGCTAATCGCACAAGATACTCTCCTCGCTTAAAGATCGCAAATGTGTACGTATAAACTTGTTAGAAAGAGCAGAGGCATGCGCGATAAGGAGAGCAGAATCGAGAGAGAGAGAGATGCAAAGATAAAGTCTATAGTATTTCTCTCTCCTCCTGCTGCTGCTGGTCGGACGGCCAGCTCATGCGTGAGTAATTGTTGATTTTTATGCATTTTTCCTTGCAACGCGCCGAAAGGTCAACGTTAATCGTCCTCCGCGTTGGCGTAGGGAGCATTTTTTGCTCGATTTTTCTCCCCTCTTTTACTTTTATCATCTATTATGTATGTCCAAAGTCCAGGCCGCTTCTAAATCACTGCAACAATAAACGCTGCTTGTCGCTAGCTTGGGTAATACTTTTCGAGCGACTCGCACACACACACACACACACACGAAGCGCGAGAAAAAAAGGAGCATAAAGCAGTGGCTGTAGCACAGCGTAGAATGGCTGAGAAAATGAAATTTGTAATTTTGCTCTTTAGATATATTTATATGTCGAGGAGAGGTCGTCGAGCAGCTAGCAGAGCAATGGCCATTATGCTCACAAAGACTTGTAATGGCTTGATAAATTTAGAATGTATAAGGTTACATTGTCCACAGCGCGCGCGGAAATTTAGTACACGCAATGTTGTCTTGATACTGCGCTGCCGCCTATATACACGTATAATACGTACATACGATCGCGCGGGTGCTTTATTGTGATTAATTATATACGATCTTATGAAGTTGGACTTGAAAATAAATAATCGGCATGTATGCGCTGTCGTCGTCGTCGTCGTCGTCGTCGTTGTTGCCGCTGAGAGTCGTTGACTCGCCTCGGCTCGAGCTGCAGCGCGCGCGACATGCGCCAAGGAAACGTGTCATCGATTTTCAAACAATCGCTGACGTTTTTGTTGTAAGACACAGATCGATTATTTTACACTGCTTTCGAATCATAACAAGAACTCGAACGCACGTATATTATGTACATTATAATAACGGCAAAGAAAAATACGAAAGACAAAAAAGTATCGATCGATATACGAATTGGCCAATAATACGTATCGACCAATTTGTTTCGAGATAGAGCACACGTGCTGTTGTTTCGGCCGATGCGCACGTTCAATGAATGCCGCGCGATAAGAGCTGCACGATCCGTAACGAGACTCTCGTAACGAGACGCAGAAGCTGCAGCTAAGCGTAAGATATCTTACACCGTCAGCTCGTCCGGGTCGTATTTCCATGTTCGCATTAATCGTTGTACAGCTAAACCGGCCGATAAAAAGTTTTGTATGCGCGCGAGTGTATTTCTGTTAAAGGATACAACGTAACGCGCGGCGATTCGCTCAAACTCACTCGAAACGTTTAAGGTTTTTTAAAGAGAAGACAAGGCGAAACCGTAGCAGTTCCCAAAAGTCGAGCTATGAGACTAATAAAACGATACAAGATTTCGAGAGAGAAGAGAGAGAGAAGAGAGAAGAGAAGAGAGAGAGAGCTATAGAAAGGAAAAGGGGAAGCCCTCGACTATGTTCGTCTGCGCCACGTAACCGGCTAATGATAATAATAAGCGGCCGCGACATCGTGTCTCCGAAATCTTATAGCCCCCTTACCTCGAGGGAGCTTCCAAGCTCGACTTTCGGCTATACACTTGCTCTTGATTAGAGAAAACTTTTTATCTAATTGTACGCAACGCGTGTGTATAGTTCATTGGCGGCTTGGCGTCTCAGGGTCGCTCGATATACCATTGTACGACGTTTTTCCGAATACGACTGCAGCGTCGACTCGCGCGCGCGAGTGCAAACTCGACGCGTCTAGCTCTCTGTACTCGGCCTCGGCGCTGCGACTAGCTGTGCTGTTTAGTATGCAAAGAGACCAGCCATTCATCTCCCGATCTCCGGCGGATATAAATTAGCTTTTGTTTAGCATTCAATGGTGTAATTCCTTGCAGCGGGCAAAGGGAAAAGTATATACGGCAGCCTGGCTCGTCTTGGTTCCTCGTCGGACGCAATTAATGCGCCGGAGCCAATTAAACATTGCTTTGCCCCCCCGCCCGACCGCCCGCGAGTTTGGAGCAGCTCCACCACCGACACACGGCATGAAATTTTCGATGCGCCACGCGATCGATTGCCGAAGCCCAAGTCGAGTATATAAGCAAGCCCCTCGCAACTAAAGAATAATGGGCCACAAGTTTTCTCTCTCTCTCCCCGCCACACTCGCTCGGTTGCAGGCCAATTGCCGACGTACTACCTTCGTATACCTTAACTTGTTTCTCGCATAGTTTGATTGCTATATATGAGCAGCTCGCAGCTATATCGTTTCTTCGAGAGCTTCCGTCTAGTTATATACTTTTCCAAGCGTAAACTTGATTCATAGCCGTACTTACTTTAATCGAGCGTACTTTAATGACGTCTTTCTCTCTCTTTTTTTTTTGTTTTTGCCCCGTTCGTTTCTCTCTCGTCTCGTTTCGTTCTTTGGCTTGGATCGTTTCGTCGAGGAAGGAAAAAATCGATGAGGAAATTTAGTGGGACACGCGCAGCCGCAAATGTAGGCCTCGTGGCGCGCGTTGGAGGGCTTGGCTCGCGGCACAGCAGTTGGCAATTGCGATATCGCAGAAGGGTTGCTCCCCTCGTGCTGCTGCTGCTCGCCGAGGCCTGCCTGCATGCAGCTCGCGAGCCCTCGAGAGAGTCAAGGTCATCGTCGCGTATCTACGATCGCGGATCAGCTCATCGGTCATTGACTCGTCGCTACTACTATTACTACTACTGCAGCTTATAAACGACGAATTCGGCCAGGATCGCGAGTGCACATTTGTCGAGGGCCGTAAACGCATCTCGTCTGACGCGGCGTTGAACTTTCCCCGGGAGTCGGTGTGGCCTGTATACACAACACAACATGCAGCAGTAGTATAGCTATGGCATGTATATAGGCTGTGCACGATGTGTACAGCGGCGCAACTCGGCACAACAAGTGGGAGGCAGAGAGAGAGAGAGAGAGAGGCTGGCGGGTGGCAGTCCCACTCTTGTGTACTCTGCCACTCTGCTCGAGATATATAACAACAACCTGCTGCTATAGCAGCAACACAGCAACAGCAGCTATATTTCCCCTCTCGGCAGGCAACTCGCTGCCGATGCTGCCTGCCTCATGCGCAGCGTAGTAGTAGTAGTAGTAGTAGTAGTAGTTGTGTGTAACATCCACGTGGCTTGTCTCGCCTCTAAACAAGCCGCGTATACAGCCTTCCCTCCCTGTATCATATACCTCGCGCTGTGGCGTCCTCCTGTTGCTTCGCGCCGCACTCGCTGTACACGTCCCTCTCCCCCGTCCGTGTAAACTCCGCATCCCTCCCGTCGTCGGTACCTATACGTTCCTCGTATTCCTACCTGGCGAACGTTTGCAGCTCTTCGAACTTCGAGACGTGTCTCGGCCTCGCGACTCTCCCGCTAATAGTAAGCGCTAATTGCCCTCTCGCAAGCCCCGAGTTTGCCTATGTTTCCCTCGTTAGGCACCTAGGAAAGATTTGTAAATTTCCGCTTCCGCAGCTGTCTCGGAGGCTGTTTGCGCTCCTCCCCGAAACTTGCCGAATGATATAACACCACGACACGTGCACACCTTCCACCGGTGTACTATTAATAATCAACGCCGTCCGTACAGCGGCGTATATTCGTAGCGTTGCTACGCCAACGTGTTTGCGAATCGACCATTTGTGTGGCAACGGTAACAGGATACTTTTTGATACTTTTTGCCAGAATTAAATCGCGATGAATTCGCTTTCTCGAGACTAGCGGCGTAGAGAGATGCACGTATGCCGGATATACGTGTTGCTCGCGAGCTCAATTTTCACTCGGACGTATTATTTATACAAAGCCCGACTGCACACAGACGCTTTTCGATGAAATAACAGCTGAACAGGGAAGAACGAATCAATCGTTGGCGTCGCCTGCAGCTAGTTTCGAGGCTCATCAATTTTTCAGCTCTTTTCCGCATATACAGTCCAAGCTCGAGTAATTACGAATACGGTTGCGCGCGTCAATTTTTTGTTGACCTACATCGACGTACAGCTAGATAGCACACGTACAGTTCCGCTATTGATTTGTCAATTTTGTCTTTCTTTGCGATATACGATGGTGCGTCGTGTGCGCGTGTAACAAAGAGACGGAGCAGGCCGAGTTTTGCGACGACGAGAATTGCTCCAGTACGAAGACGTATACGTAGTCGTAGTCGCATAATAGTAGTAGTAGTAGTAGTAGCAGTCGTCCTCCGACAATGGCCGCGTGAATTTTCTCCTCTCCAGGGAGGATGCCGGTCAATGCTGCGTAGGATCTGGGCGCGGACTCTGTGCTTCTCCTCTCGCGCCGATGCAGCAGAGAGGCACGCGCGCGCACGAAGTTGCTGCTGCTCCAGCTAGAGCTAGCTCGCTCTGCGGCTTCGAGCTCGTCGCACGCGAGGCTCGACTAGGATACGTTGGCTGGCTTCGTTCGTAGCGCTCATACTCTGGCCAGCTGTAATGGTCCCTTTGCCGGTGCTAACAAAGGGATCCACGCTGTATGTATGTGCAGTCGAGCCAACTCGGTCCACGCAGGCTAACTCGTCGTTCAGACCGCAGCGTGATTAAGATGCCCTCGGAATTCCTCTCTGCCTCTTCTGCTTCTCTCGCTGCGTAACGCTGTGTGAGTGAGGGACTAGCTGCTGTCCAAGTGTGTGTGTGTGAGTGCGGCTGAGCGTAGGCGGCGGCTCGCGCTGCAGTAGGCGTGTCTTGGCGTCAGGTGTGCTCGGTGCTTCGCGAGCCACGCCCGCTGCCTTGTATATGTAGGTAAGCTGCCGCTGCCGCCGCCGCCGCCGTCGCCTGAGTCGCGCACCTACCTCGCTCCGTCCAAGTCTATATTTCTCTCTGCTCGTACGTGTGCATTCGTGTGTCTTGCCTGGCTCCCTTTCTCTCCCTCCCTCTCCCTCCCTCTCTACCTCTCTTCCTCCCTGCGTTGCTGCTCCTTGCTCGCTTGCTCGCTTGCTCGCTCGCTTGCTTGCTTGCTTATATATCTGCTACTGTTGGTGTCAACGGCCTCGACCCAGCCTCCGCTGCAAGACTCGAGCTACTATAAGCTCCGAGGCAACTTTTACCTATACACTGCACCTTGAGCCTCACCTCAACCCACCCCCTAAAACAGAGAGAGAGAGAGAGAGAGAGCAATGAATTAGAGGACTTGCAGCCATGATGCTTATATTGCCATCGTCTGTGAACTCGCACCTTTACCTGTATATGTGCGTGTCGATGCAGTTGGCATTTGTAAAGACGAGCTTGACTGTGGATGCTAGACTGCATGAACAACTGTAATAAAAAGGATGGGGTGCTTATTGATTTTGCGCCATCGAGATAACAGTACCATATGTATAACCCCTACTTGGCAACTTGTTGTTACAAAGAAGCCGAGCTTGCAAGCGAGATATGTAAAAAGCTCTAAGCTTGCTCGACTCGATCCAGAGCTTTTGCATCCTCGTGTCGGTCAAGTAACGTCAAGCAGTAACAGCAGCAGTTCACCGTCTCGCAATCTATCAAGCGACACACAATTAAAGCTCCGAAACGAGCATCGCAAGCTCCGCGCTAGACATATTCCATTTCCTGCGCGGCGCGTGTTCGCGACGATCTATGGTTCACGCCAGCTCTCGAGCCAGCTCTCACGCACGACTATATACCATATACTCGCAGGCGGCAACTCGCTATTACACCTACTCGACTGCTGCTGCTGCTGCTGCTGCTACTGCTGCACTCCTCGCTACGTAAGCTATTACGACGTCTGCCGCCTACACTACTATACGCTTATATTCAAAGTGATGTATTGAGATCCCATTGTATCCTCGCGGAATCCCAGACCGCCTCGTGCCCAACGACAGCCCCTGCCAAACGTCGCATAATACGTCAGTCCGAGGCAGCTGCCTATACATCCCATTGTTTTTACCCGCACTCTCGAGCAGCAGCTCCTTTTTCTATTATCTGCTTCTTTTGCAATTCATTCCCGAGGAGCTCGCTCGTGGCGCGCTCCACTAAGCTTACGCCGTGCCTATGTGAATTTTCTTTTACCCAGCGTGTGGAGGAGCTTTCGATCCTTGCGAGACATCCACATAGTCGCACTCGACTTTTGAATCATCGATATTTTGTGTATAATATATCCACCCGTATAATATATTCACCAAATAAGCCCGATGCATCGATGGGTATTTCCAAGAATAAAACTCGTGAGAATCGATTATAATCGACCACGATATTATACATAAGCTAATTATTTAATTAATCAATTATTGAGTATATCTTTTGAACGGGCTGCTTCGCTTTCAGTCGATGTACACGACGAAGCGATCGCTTTGATTGGTTCGCCAGCTGCCATGAGCTACACTGCCAGTGCAATAAAGTCCACAAATCGAATGAAATTCTGTAAAATAGATAAAAAATTATTGAAGGAGGGTGAAAGAACGCACATACTCGAAGCTGACACTGCTACTGAGCTGCCATTGTACAGTCAGCAATTTCCATAAAGCCTTGTATGCATTATATAGTATTATAGGCCAGCAACTCGCCTCCTTTATTATCTATAGTACAAGGCAATGAAAAAACTTTTCGATACAAGCCGTTATATAGGCGCGACGCGCGTCGGAAATATAAAAAAAAAATTTCACGCCAGATAACTCAGTGTCCTTCTTTTACTTTATTATCTTTTTATCTTCAGCCCTCCTCAGCCTACACTTTTCTCTGACCCGAGCAGCAGCAGCAGCAGCAGCAGCAGCAGCAGCAGCAGTAACGTCGAAGCTCTTTTTTTGCCAACGTATGTAAATCTCGTTGTCGCGTGTCCCGGTAAAGATTCCTGCCACTGCCACCCTGGCTAAGGCATAACTGGGGGTGGGAAGTAAAAGAACGAGATGAGAAACACACGCTTCTAGCGCATATAGGGGTGATGAGAAATATGTCCTCGATGGCATGTGCGTATATCGGCATCCTTTATTATATAGTCTTTGCCTGCTACTCTTTTTTCTTTATGTGATATTGCAGCTGATCGTAACGACTGATCGTAAGTTTGACTCTTTTTCTCTTTATCGAGACTTTTTCGGCCTGAAAATTAATCGTTCCTCGATGCTCGATCGATGGGTAATACGTCGAGCTTCGTTCGTACGCGCACATTCATGGAATGTACATATGGCGCAACGAACGAGCGAAGCATCATCGAATTTAAATTATGCAGATATAATAGCTGACGGGCCGCTCGGAGTCGCACAATAAGCGCGCAAAGTTCCATTCGCTGATTTTAATTGGCCGTTGGCCAGAGCTCTGCGCGCCGAGTGTACATGATCATGTAATAAGCTCAAATAGCCGATAAAGAGAGCGACAAATATTTGTGCAGGTCCGCGCGATGATTTCGCTTTGTGTATATCGCAGTCGGGCTTTGTATACGTAATATACACGGCGATCGCGTCCCTATATAATAACGAGCACGCGCGTGTGTGCCTCGCATATATGCAACGCGACGATCGAGTTTTATTTGCGCCGATATATGCAACGCGTCCCGCGCGCGTCGTCGCTGTTTGGTCGTAAATAATTCCGAGGGCGCGACGAAAGATTTTGTTCAGGCTGCCCGTGCTCCGGCAACATATCGGAGGTCAGAGAGAGAGAGAGAGAGAGAGAGAGAGAGAGAAATAATACGCGTATCGCCTACGTAATGCTAAAAAAAGAAAGGGGGGATCGCCTAAGGACACTTGGCATGGCAGGCATTTTCACGCGTCCCCGCGCAGGCGATGAAAAAACTTGACTGCTGCGCTGCGTGGATCGAGAGAGCCAGTGAAAAAAGTCGCAGCCGAAGAAGGGTAAAAGTTCCAGCGACGAGTGGAGCTTTGAATTTTCCAACGCGCGTGTACCGCCACGATGCGGCCGTATACACTCGGCAGTCTGCTCGAGCGAGCAAAAAAAAAAAAAAGGAAACCGACGAGCAGCGAGGTGCCAGCAAGCCGGCCTATCTGACGTTTATTACGACTCAAGCTGGACTTTCTTGTTTATTCAGCTCGACGAGAGCCGAAGCAAGGCAAATTCCTGCACCTCGACGTCCTATCTACGTGCCCTCCTCTCGCGGCAACTTTTCCGAAAATTTCAGTCGATGACCGCTTAATTAAAATCCGCATGGATGTAGCAGTGCAAAAAAGGCACAATAAATAAGCTGAAAAATTCAAGAGAGAAATGGCCAAAGGGGTGAGTAGATATAGACTTGGCCCCGCGTGCGCACAAAGTGAAAGATTCCTACGGCCGGCACAAGTACTAGCTAGCTGCTTCATTACGTGCTCGGCATATTCGATATACGTGTGAGCGAGGGTCGAGAAGCGAGAGACCGAGCGAAAGACCGACGCAGGAATAGAGTAGCTTTACTGGCTCGGTGACGAGTATATGGGCCATTTTATATACTGCGATATACCATAAGTTTTTTTTTACTCCACTGGACAAATCTTTTTTAACCAAGTGCTGATTTGTTGATCGTATCTCGTCATTTTTTTCCTTCTTCATTTTTCATGCGTCGTTTGATCTACTCCTGTACGGACTCTGATGCGCGCGTGCCTTTTAACGATATCGCTGGAGCTCGATCTTTGGCAGCGAAATCTATTTCTTTGATTCTCACCTCGCGCCAAGTTATACGCTTTAAATCTATTTCACACTTCGTATTCATGGACCAGACTCGCGGCCGATACTCCGTTAGCGGCGCCTTTTTTGCCCTCCCCCTCTGCAAAATTATGCATACGTATAGACTCGATGATCTCGCGGAGAGAAAATTTACCTCTTAATTCGGCCTCTTTGTGCGGATACGCGCGCACGCGCTAGTGTATAAGCATACAGAAGTGATCCTTGGCTTTACAAGCATATATATGCGTGCGGTGTGGAATTTAAAGAACTTTGTCTTTAACGGGCCGCCCTTATATTCTTTCCTTCCACTCGACTGACAACATCAACCTCTGCAAGCGCCTTTTCTTTTAAAAGGCAGCAAGAGAGAGAGAGAGAGACTGTAAGGACGGAAAAATCAAGCACCCGCACGATTTCTTTCTCTTCCCATTCCCCTCGCTTTTGCCCTCATCATCCTACTCTTTCCAGTAATACATAAAGAAGATGAGTCCCTTTCGAAGATTACACTTGACTGGACGATAATCGAAAATATGCCAGGCGCGAATTATTTGCCCAAGAATAAGAATAAAAATGACGATAACGATGGTGTGAGTTTGTATGCGCGTATATAGATATACTCGCTCGCAGAGACAGCCAAGACAGAGATAAGCCAGTCGAGCCGCCGCGTGGCTTGAATAATGAAAGCTACGTCGGATTCTTCGTTAAAACCTCCCCCTCGCCTCCTCTACCCTCCACCCTCCCTCCCTCGCCTCCCTCTTCCGCAGCAGCCTCGCGCGATGAGTTTTTTCTCGATAATTAAATATTTAGATGGACTCGCGACTGGTGCGCAAAACTTTTCATCCTCTATAGTTGCAGATAGCAATTGTATTATTGGCCATCGATGAATTCGTTATTTATTCTTCCCAACTAAAAGTCAATCGTCCTGTCGCGAATTTACCCTCCCTCAGGATAATACGGTACAAACGTTAAGGCGCCGCACGCATTGCGCAGTACATGTAGCCGGGATTTAGGTCGGAAATCAGAAATTCATTGAATGTCCGTACTCCACCGCCGAAACGAGCGGAAAGGATCAGCGCGAGAGCGAGGCGTAATCCTCGAGCGCAGCCCGGGCTCTCGAGTATATTTCCAAATCAGCGAGTAATTGACGCTATTTTTCCCGGCAGCGCGCAAAGCAAAGCAAGTCTCGAGGCGTAATAAAACGATGCTGCTACTTACGAGTTGCTGTATTTTGTTGCTGCCACGCCGCGGATCAGCCAGACTTACTTTTTCAATTTAAATTACCTTATGTAGCGGCAGACCGAGCGTCTTGAAAAATTAATCGAGAAAATTATTTCGGCAAATTGCCGATATATGGAATCCCGTTTTCTTTGCCATTAAAAAGGTAAAATTGTGCGCGCACGAAGCCGGTGGTTGGCTTTTCATTTGCGTTTGACAAAAAAACCTATTTATCGATCGATCCTTTCGTCTTTGTCCTAAACTGACTTTAATTAAATTTTTCCAATCGCTCCTTCATTGGACGAACAATATCTGTCGGCAATTTGGCATAATAACTTTTATTTCAATCCGCTCGCTCGACTAATTTCGTCCGCAAGTAGGTTAAATTTAAAAAGTACTCAGCCCTCTAATCGATGGCGCTGCAGCAATGACATATCGACGTGTCAGCTGCAGCGATTATTTATCGCCGCGCGAGCTCGTGGCAATATACGAAAAGATGCGCCGTCAGTTTTTTTCATCAATTACACAGGGGGGTATAACGTAGCGAGTCTGCGAGCTGATCTGCCCTGCCTATGTCAAATTAAACGCTCTTTTTCGCACGCACGTATGCACTCGAAGGAAAGTCAAGAGCATCCCCGAAACGGCTAAAATATGCCACAAGAGCAGCAGCAGCAGCAACACACGGCGGCAAATACATTATTCATCCATTGCCTCGTGTCGCGCTATTCTCTGTCTTTCTCGGGCAAAGAAGCTATAAAAGCGCGAGTAATCGCGCCGGAGGAGGGTGATGGAATGAATTTCGCGGGTCTTCGTTGAAAAGACAGCAGCAGTGGCGGTGGCGGCGGTGGTGCTTGGAGTAGGGAGCGCTATATTAGCTCGACTTACGGCGCGCATAAGAAGTGTCTCTCTCTCTTTCTCGTTTTAACGCGCAGCGTGTGCAGCGGCAAACAATACCTCGAATGTTATGGCTCTCCCAGGCTGCCACAAGTATTATCGTCTAACCGCAGCAGCAAGACTTTTCATATCTATGTAAATGCCCGAGACTGCAACGCTTATACGTGCGCGCGTACCTCTGCAGTGATATTATTTCGACGAATGTATTACGCGCGAGGAAAAAAAAAATAGCCGCGCAATATTAATCGAGCTTTTATTGACTCGACGTATTTTTAAAATATAAACGAGCCGCCGTCTCGAGACGACACACGCGGTGCTGATTGCTCCTCTTTTTACGACGAAATAATATACGTACTCGAGCGAGGGAGCTTTAATAACGCGCGAATTTTTATATTCATGGACATGCCTCTACAGCCGCAGATGAAGACGAAAATCTACTCGAGAGCTCTCGCGACTAATTGAGAATTGCCGCGCGCGGATAAGTAAGCGATGCGACGCATGCATTATTGATGAGACTCGCGCGCTTGGATATTGAAAAAAGGCCGCAAAGTTTGCCTAGAGCTTCGAGGCAGCGACGCGCCATTCCGATCGACGAGCTTTTAAAGAGCTTTATACGCGAGCAGCTGGCTCCTATAAATAAAAACAAATCTCATCCATTAAAGCTGGCATTATCCGTCACGTCGCGCGATCGAGCTATTTACTCTGATCTTATCGCGAAAAAGCGAAAAATTAGCCCCGCCGCGCATCCTTAATTTATAACTCGCTCGCGTGGCAAAGATCTTCTTTTGAGGAAAACGAGAAATTCGAAATAAAAGAGAGAGGATACGTTAGCGCGCGCGGCAAATTCATAAATCAAACGGCAAAAACTCGGGGATTCGGGATCGAATCGTTTGACGCGGCGAGTATGTGAAAATGTTTCGCATGATCAAGGGGAAATTTATGACGAAGCTTAGCGTCTTCGAGCGACGCTCCGAATGCCGAGCAGCGGGGAAAAAAGAAGTTTCCAGCGAAAAAAAGGCAGTACAGGTATTTTATTTACTCGAAAAAAGCTTCTGGCTCAGGGTAAATAACGCCCAGGCCGCGAGTGATTTGCAACTTTGCGCTGTTGATCTTTCGCAGCTGATTCACGAGCCTCGAGGATATGTTTTTTCGTAGAAATCCGCAGCTGACCGATGCGCCGCGGCTGCCCCGAGTATTTTTCTAGCGCTCGGCGCGCAAAAAAAAAAGGAAGAGAGAGAAAAAATTTTTCGGCTCTCGGTCCATTCGTCTCGAGAATCGAGCGGTCCATCATTTTCCAATATACCGACGAAATGTATATTCGGCGTGTGGGGTTGCGTGCGTACGTACGTAAGCCTGGTGGGCCGCGCATTGACGACTGCTCGTTCATCATATCTGCCTAGACTTGCGCCAAATCTTCCAGACGTTTATGGACTTCAATTGCCAATAAATGCCGATCGTAAAAAGAGAACAAAATATTCGAGGGCCCCTGTACACGCTCCATCGAATAATTGATATTTTTACGATAAATTTGAAGACGAAAAAAATCACTGCATGATGATTTAATCTACTATTGGCCAAGAAATACTTTACTTACTCGTCGACTTTCTTGCTCTGGCTAGTTTTTATATTTCCACGTTTTACGAGTACTTTCGGATCTTTTATTTTCTTCGGAGCAGTTTTGCATACTACGCTTCAGCGCCATTAGATATTATCTACAATAATCGTGGATGGTTGTCGTAAAAATTCGAATCGATGGACAAAATGTCTTATTAAAAATAACAACACAGCTGACTCGAGTTGGGAGGTATGTCCGTGGCCGTTAAACGAGGGTTTAAGCTCGCTGAGATGTCCGAGTCGAAACGTTACACACGTATGACAGTGCACAGGCGTGCGTCGTCATGGTCCGAGCTTACCCTTCAACGAGATTACTCGAGAAAGTCGGAGCTCGGCGGTCAGTCCTACGTCCTATGTCGTCGCGACGCTGCTGCCCCCCTCAAGGCTTCGATATCGCGACTTTGGGCTATGTAACGAGCTAATGTAGATAATAGGATTAAAAGCAAACTAGTTGGTAAAAGAGGCAAATTTCCTTGTAATTGGCTCCTAGTCGCTTGTTTAAACGGCCGTAAGAACGACGAGCTTCTCTTTATCGTCGCGATCAGCTTACGGAGCTTTATGTACAATACACGTACACTTGCTTCGAGGCTCACACACACAGACAGTAGTCACACGTGATGGGCTTTGTCCGCTGGATAAAAAACGTATTTCTTTTTGCGCCAAAAACGTCTTTCTCGGACCGTATCGTCCTTTCCCTCGTTTTGAGCCCAGGCTAAACAAAGGAAAATCGCAAGTTTTATCGGGTTGTTCGCGCCGAGAGCTCTGCTAGAGACGTCATCTATCTAAGTTCAAGGCGGTGTTGGGCGTTTTGGGGAGACTTGCCAAGCTCGTTGCCGGCTCGGACACATCGATACAGAGCCGGTGAGAGGCCGATTTTTTTACATCGAAGAATGGCCATTGCGATGCTTAGTCATTTGGATTCGTTTCTCCCTCCTTTTTTTTTCTTCTTCTTTCCTCCTCGCTCTAGCCGTGTTATCGTGGACTGAAAAATTCAATTTATCACCGTTGCGAACTTTTTTTTTATTCCGTCGCGCTGGAAAATTGTTAAAAACAATATATCGCGCTCGCTCGTTATCACCTCGAATTGCATTATACCGGCTGTAGGATAAAGAAAGGAAGAAAAAAACAGCCAAGTGCTTGTGGCATATAATAAAAGACACGCGCCCGGATTAATGTCGTCTCGAATCCAATCAGCATTTACGCCCCACGACAATAGCCAGTCAGCCAATCGAGGCTGGATTTCTATACGGCAGCAGTAGCAGCAGCATCGACGTAGTCGGACTGATATTATCGGATAGCAGCGAGAAGAGAGAAAGAGAGAAAGTGAACGAGACTCTCTGTACTGGCGAAGAGTGCCCAAAGCGACCCTTCGCCGATTAACCTTGGCTATATAGGGCTTTTCTTTTCTTGCACCTTGCGCGACTTCCCCCGCCAGCTCGCAGGCGAAGAAAGAGATGTATCTGCTCGTACTTAACTTTCATTGCTTTTCCGGAACCATGTTTTATTTATCGCGATATAATCTTTAAACTTGCTCGAGCTAGGTAAAAAATTACATTTTTTTTTCTGCACGCGCACCTCATCGGAGAGAGCATCGTCGTCGTCGTCGAAGCAGACGATACAAGCTTTAAAATTGAATTAACGGCGCGTATCTGCAGACGTCTTCGTTGCGGAGCTTTTACATTGATGAGAAAGAAAAAAAAATGATCCGGAGCCGAAAGTCGTGCGCGCTCGGTGAGCGAATAAGACGCGCGCGATAAAAAATATACATACGCGAGCACGATTTTACCGGTGGACTTTGTCTGCTGCACATAAACGCCAAACGCGTGGCTAGTCCGGCTCTCTTTCCGTCTCGTGCGCGGCACATAATAGATTTGCAGGCGACAAAGACACGCTGCTGCTGCTCGTGTGCGCGCTTCTGTGTACTGGTGGTGTTCCGTGTGTGGTGGCGAGTGCTTTACGAGGCTCGGATAATGCGATGAGAGATGCTCTTCTACGTATGCGTTCTAGCTCCGATGTGGGCTTGCTTAGTCACGTTTAAAGGCCTCCGTTGGTCTGCGCGCACACGCACGCACACACACACACACACACACACACACACTAGCGTATAGGCTCGCCTTTTCTTCTTGGCCAAGCTTGCAATATATCAGAAAATGCCCTACACTATATATATTGGCTCGCGTATATATCTATACATTCTAATGTCCGCGTCGAAAGCGCTTAATCCCCGTAAGCAAAAGTGCCGACGTTGCAGCGCCAGTAACCCAACTGTGATGTAGTCGTTTCTTATTATATATATACGTATATGGACATACCGCAGCATGTTATACGCCAGACTTTTTAGCATCCATGAATCCCTCTACTATTATTATTCGCCCAATTTCAAAATATGCATTCGAACGAGTTTCACTTTTTTACATAGTGCAAGTTTTGATACAAATTATAACCAACGAAGACGGAAATTTGCATTCGATTTAAATTTAGTTGGCAAAAAATGTAAAGACGTGTACGTGGAATGAAATTTCTCTTGGTACGCGAGAAATGTTTCGAGACGACACGCTCGACTGGACTTGGACGTGGATAGAAAATAAAACAATGTCGAAGAAGAGGACAATATTATCAAAACTTTGATAGGCAAACGAATCGCGGTGTCGTTTTTGATTCGCTTCGATCGACGAAATACGAGACACGTCTTTAGCGCGATATCTGTTGAAAGATGCACTTTGAGCAACAGTTTACGAATAATCAAAAAAAGAAAAAGAAAATCAATTGAAAAGCTTTGTTCTGCTTCGATCCAGAGGATTGCGTCACGTTGCGCCTGTAAATTGCACGTGTAGACACATACACACACGTCCTTAAATGTATCGTCAAACATCACGCGCAACTGCTCGTCCGTACGCTAATGTTTTTAAAAGTTACGTGTATATGCGTGCATGCGCTCACCCTCACTTCACACACACACATTACTCTCGACAGCTGAAACACGAGTCAATCGCATTACTTGATTCTCGTGAGAAAGACGATTTTCGTTCGGCTGCATGTTTATCGGATGCGCGCGACGCAAGCTCACGACTTTTGGGAGCTAAAGTTTTTGCGATCGCAAAGCCGTAGCTCGCTGCGATCGTTGTTATTGCAGTACTCCCCCCGAGCGCGCGCCGCCGCACAACTGCGACAGATAAGAGCGTTTTAAAGGGTTGAGGCTGCTGCTTCCAGCTCGCCACGCCCGTTAATTGTCATTTCGGCGAGGCGCGCGCGCGCGCGAGCAAATTGTTTCAATTCCTTGTTTCGCTGTTTATCTTGGACCGAAATCTCCTCGAGACTCTCCCATCCATCCGATTATGCTAAAACGCTCGCGAGCTCTTTCAACGTAATCCCATAGCTCATTAAAAAAAGAAACGGCCACACACGCGTTCGGCTCGCTCTCTTCAACACTTGTAGTCCGCCGGCGAATAAAAAAAACGCAGCACATCTTCTCGCCAGACGTCGACGCCGCCGTCGTCGCTATTATATGTATATATATCTGCTGCTCTAACGACCGTCCGGTCCATACATACTTCTGAGATAAAAAATTAGCGCGGCCTTAAATCATATATTTATCGCGACATTAATTCAACCCTCTTTTTGACTCTCCCTCTGCTAATTTCTCAGATTCGAGAGTATTTTTCGAGGCCTCCTCTCGTTCATTATTTAGCGCGCGACGTACAGAGAGTGCCCGAGCCAACCCTTTTTCCCGTATACCCGCATTATCTGCGCGCCTTATACTTTTAACCTTTTTCCTCGTCGTCCCTTGCTTTCTCTCACTCTCATTTTCTCTCTTTCTCTCTCTCTCTCCGGCTCTCTTACGTATATCATATAATACGTGAGTTGTACACACTTAATCTCTCTCTCTCTCCGTTAGGTATATACGATTTATCTCGTTTGTGCCGGAGCCACACGTATCGGCGTGTCTTGGACGACGACGACTGCTTCGCACTCAGTAAATTAGCCCCATGGGTCGGAGTTTGCTCGCTCTCGCTATACACTTGCTTGATATGTCGACGCGGCCTTTCTCGCTTTTATATGTGTGCTAAGGGCCGAAGCGACGCTTGCGGTTTTGTACTTTTCCGAGCTAAAAAGCACGCGCATCCTCGGAGCTCGGGACTTTTTGCTCTCTCTCTCTCTCTCTCTCTCTCCCTCTCGCGTAATCGCGAAATTAGTCTAAATTTTTTAAATTGAAAATCGACCCATGTGAACTTTTTGGCCAACGCTGGGGCTAGCCCACAGGTGACGAAAGAAAAAAGGTCGCAGCTCGTGCCCTACTGCTGCGGCCAATCTCATAGCCCAGCAGGGGGGATGCGATCCTTCTGTATAGCTACGTGCGCACACCTTTTTCCTTTCAGCGTCGGGACTAATTGTGACGTCTTGCGCGCCCAGAGGCTCTTGATACACACGCGGTTAAACGCATTCGACTCCAGGGGACGATGCGATTAGAGGAGCAGCTCTCTCGAAAGCGAAAGTAGGCGTGAAAAATTTGTGAGGAAACGTTGTTTTTCTTTCCCACCATAGTGGCGTTTTGGCGCGGTCGCTGACTTTTGTCGTCGACTTGTCTCAATATTCACACCTCTCCTAATAGATGCCTCTCGCGTGCGCCCAGCGTGACTCGGCTCTTTCACAGCTGCGCGGCACATTCCTACACACACACACGCATGTAATGTATCATGATACGTAATAACACGTCCATATAATAAGAGGTCCGGTCGCCAAACCAGCGAACCCATTCGACGTCTCGAAGAGAAACAAAATAAACAAGCAACAAATTCTGCTCCAACGTTTCTCCTCTCTTTTCTTTCAACAAAAATAAGACTAGCCAACAAAGAAACAAAAATAAAAATGATAGAATATCGCTCTCGCGTCAAAATTCGTACATCGCAACATAATACAGGGAAGCGGTGGCGGCCCCGTTGTTTGTTTAATAAACATCGTACATTTAATAGATGGGACGGGTCTCTCGATTGTCACGGGATCTTTCGAGTTTTTTCATCGAGACTCGCTCGCACACATAACAGGCTTGTTTGTTGCGGCCGTGTATCAAGTTTATTTTTCTTAGGCGTGGTTAAATACAAGTCTGTATACTGCCGTTGTATTAGAAATGCGCCAAGGGCTTTTATAACTCTGCCGTGGGCTCGTTGTTGTGTTGTGCGTTCTTGATTCTCAAAATGAATTTCGGCAATATCGATCCTTGTTTTTCTTTCCTACGGGCTAGACCGCAGACTCGTTTTCTATCGATTTTTGAGAGGGGCCCCCCCACTGAAATTAGAAAATAACAAAAATAATTGTTAGATTTAGGGCTAACATGCACAAACGTGTGTGTGTGTGCGCGAAGAGCGAGATGACGCATATTGATGGCAGGCCTACAGAGCCGCTATAAATATGCTTATACGTATGCGTGTGCCTCGCGCGCATTCGAATGTTCCGCGAAACTCAGCCGCATGGGCTTTTTTGCTCTTTTAACAAACACACGGAGTAAAAGGAGCAGCGAGTCGAGCTGCTGCTGCTGCTGCTCCCACTCGGACCTGCTCAGTTTCAAATGGCCAAGTGTCAAGTGTGACTTTTATTCGCTAAGGCCATCGCTAGAATTTCCTCTTACCCCGGAAGATGCACCATTGCACGCATACAAAATCGTAAGAATTACGGGAATTCAGTTACGGGCATCCGAGGGAAAAAATTAGACACCGTTGTTGCTCTTGCTTAGATGCATTCGTGGTCGCAAGTCGACGGAGCAAAAAATGCGAGACGCGGGTGGCGGAGAAAAAGTATAAAAAATCCCTCGAACTCGGGGCGCGCGAGAGGAGCCGGGTTCACCGAGCCTTTCATTATATAGGCGCACAATGGCTAATCCCTCGAGCGCGAAAAAGAAAAACAATCGGTGCTAAAAATCTAAAGATCGCAAGAGTCGGGTAATGCGCGCGTCGCTTGGCATGAAAAGCGTGCTGCTGCTGCGTTTGTAATGCGCGCACTGTGCTCGCAAGCGGCTTACTGTGTATATAAACTCGTATATATACACACACGCGCGATTGAATGGAAAAAAAGGAAGAGAGAGAGAGAGAGAGAGAGAAGATAGAGGAGCCGAGCGCAGTATATGCGAGTACAGTGCGCGAACTGCGCTGCGGAGAGAGGGGGGCACCGAACGTGTATACGCGCGCGGACGAGCTAAATGCAAGCCTCTTGGCGGCCCCTGTTATATATATACCTCCGCGTATGTATTTATTTATATTTACACAATAAGCAACAGCCCCACCGCCGACTTTTCTCTCTCTCTCTCTCTTTCGCTCCAGGCATACTGGCGCGTATACACGAAAGAGAGCCACAGCAGAGACTCGTGAAACACTTCTGTTCGAATGCCCGATGTATATAGGCGCTCAGGCGCGCGCTTCATGCGTAATATTATAACTAAGCTCTTTTAGTCCTCGACACTCCGCCGCAGCGGACACGTTCGCGATACATGTAACTTTGTGTCGCCGAATCACTCGGTGTCTCAATTATAGTATCGTGCGCGAGATCTATGCCAATTTCTTTTTTCAACCTCGAGTTTCGTGCAAGAAGAGCCTGTGCTTTCGTTTGGCGCCTGTGACAACAACGACAAGAAAAAAATCAAAGATTCCCAGTGAAAGTGACGTTTTAAGAGTTTCTGTGTTTTGTTGTTCGTCGAGCCATTATACAAGGAAGCGATAATTCTACAGCGCGCATGGCGAAAACCGAGTTCGAGCAGATTCAGGTCGGTGTCTCTTTGCAGCCCAAATACTCGTTTCTAAATGGTAACGTGTGCGAGATTTAAACCTGCTAATTATTGCGAGCATCCGCGCTGACATTGCTCCGAAATCGCATGAATTGACCGCTGCCTTCGTTAAAAAGCCTGACGAACCACTCTGATTTACGCCATGAAAATTATTTATTCGATATTTCTTTACGTTTATAAATTTTAAAATTCGTCCTTATGCATCTTTACGAGTTTAATGTACCGCAAATTAACTAATTACAATAAATTATGTAAATTATATTTATGTGTGTGATATAATTATATGAGATTACACGTGTTTAAATGTACCGCAGGTGGAAAAGCACTACAAGCGTACGCTTCTTGCATGGTATTATCAGTTTTATCTAGCAGTACACATTGTCAGATCCAACGCGCGTCTAATTATTTCGGCTTTTATCAAGTTTTATTATATATTATATATTATATATTAATACAAGTTCGCACGTCGTACTCGAGTCATGCTCTAAAAATTATTTTTTGCTAGTAAAAAGAAGATATGAATAAAATTTTCTAAAAAACTCTTGTTTACTCATATTAATTGTTTCTTGTTGTTTCAACATCGTTAAAACAACACAGTTTCCTGACGACGATAGCTTATTTGACTTTCGTGTATAGTTGGGCAAAGTGACTCATAGATATATTCCACGAATAGAGTCACCATAGGCAGTAGTGTACACATCTATTTTCTAATGAGTCAAAATTATATTTCTTTTCCCTTCTTATCCGAGTCCAACGGGTACTTTGGAGAGGCAAAGTCGACATTTTTGGCGCAACATTTAAAAAATTCACAAATGTCTCGTGTCTTGCAGGACGATGGCATAATGGATCATGACACGGACGGAGATGGTGCGATCAACTTGTCAACGTCCCAAAGACCCTCGGCCTCGACCACCCCAAACGGCGATATCACGAGCTTCGGCCAAAATCAAGTGGATAACGATCAGGTACTTTGGCAAATCATGATCTCTGCATTTATCAATTAAATGTTTTTATCGCTCGGGCGAAAACGAGTCGGAGACGAGAGCTCAAGCTCGCGAGTGAAAAAGTCGCGCGACATTTAAATTCGTAGCCATAGTATAAACCTACATTTTTCAATTCGGCTCCGGGAAAAGCGAGGTGAAAAAGGGTCATTGTGCAGTGCGTCGTAAAAGGTGGGCTCGTCGCGCATTATACTGCGGGGCTGGCGCGCGCGTGTCTCGAAATCACGTCATATGGGCCGAAAATAAAGGATGTGTCGCGGGGCAATATTACCGCAAGGTGTGCTGCTGCTGGCGGCACGAGCGAGGCAGGAAAAAAGCTCGTCGTCGTCGTCGTCGTCGCGGTCGCACTTTAAAGGGTCCATAAAACATTTGTTTCCCCCGGCGCAGGGAATTTCGAATTGAATTCGAAATCGTGCGCGCGCATTTTTACGCGCACCGTATACGTACGGCTACATATAGTGGAAAAAAAGTCGGTATAGCTGCGGCGCCGCGGCTCGTATATGGGGTGCGAAAAATACCATTATCGATGTGTATAGGCTAGGCGCGAAATAAGGTATAAATATTTATGTTGCTCGAGCGATTCGGGATTTTTCTCAAAAAAGTGCTACGCGCGAGAAATAAGGCGCGCGCGCGCGTCTATATGGATTTTAATCTGGCGAGCGCAATGGTGCATCTTGGCTTACAAATCATCGTCGGCTTTCAGATAATACGTAGAGCCGCGTCACGCGTGCCTATACGCGTTGAGTATTAAAGCCGAAAGCTGAAACAAAACTCCATTTACAGCGGGCCTTATCGGTTAAAAATATAATATATATATAACTGTAACAGTGTCAAAGACTCGTAAATCGTTATCAGTCATGCACATTCCTGTTTACAGATATACACAATTTATATGTATACAAGATATCCATTACGCGTGTGCGTGCCAAATATTATGTACATTGCATAAAAGCATCCGATCGTAATGCCTCGCTAATTACTTGGAAATTATAATGTATATCAGTGGCCATTCTCCTTATCTTGTATCCCTTTACTATTCCATTGGGCGTAAGCTACATACGTTGTTTACTCGATCTTTGCCTTTATAGAGGAACATAAGACGCTGCGCACGCCTATATACGGACTCGCTCGTCTGCCAATGATTTTTTACATGCGTTTGCTAAATCAATGCTCTTCTCGGGAAGGCCACATAATACACGTGTTCAGCGGTAGCAGCTATACGGAGCTTGGATACACTCGATAAAGTCGAGTCTTGCCCCTTTTATCTGCGCCTTATTGCCTTACGTGCAGTTGGTGATTCACAAACTCCTCCGTAATACCTCACGTGTATTATGACATTCGATGATCTAGAATTATGTACGCGTACGTTTGATCGAGCAAATACACGCGGGCGTCTTTACACGTGTGCGCGTCGATCGGCCGATATGTATGTACGTATACGCGATCGATGATTTTTACAAGCACCGACACGCGATTGTCCCGTAATTATTTGGAATACGTATACATATGTACATCGGCGCCACGGAGATAAGATTACGCGTATAAGTACGAGCTCGGCAGCGGCGAGCTGAATTATTTAATCCCCCGCAATCGGCCCAGAGGTGCTGCATGTGATACAACTGGCTTCTGACGTTGCTACTATTCTGCTCCCGCTCAGGTGCACGAGTACGCTCCAAGAGCCAAATATAGAATTCGTCGCGCTCCCAAAATTTTCTCTCTGCACTTTTTCGGTGCGATAATACATTATCTGGCTTCGCGATTCTAACGGGACGGAGCTCTCGCGGCTCGCCACCTCTCGACTCTCGAAGCTTCGGGCAACTTACGAAATTGTATGTTTATTTAATTAGTCATTCTCACAATGCTGTCATTCATGTTTGTATATTTTGAGTCAATAATAACGATAAACTCGCCTCTCGCATTCTCGCCTTTTTTTTTATCTCGTAGCTCGCGCGCATAAATATCTATATATACGCGTATACATATGCTTTTATGCTCTATATACACAATAGGTCTTTATTTTGCTGTGCGCGCGCGGCAAATGATCTAAACTACAAAGAATCGGCACGCACGCGCGCGCGGGCAAAAATACGTTTTATATAAGAAAACACGTTCG
This sequence comes from Trichogramma pretiosum, assembly GCF_000599845.2. NCBI lineage: Eukaryota > Metazoa > Arthropoda > Insecta > Hymenoptera > Trichogrammatidae > Trichogramma > Trichogramma pretiosum. The sequence goes on from NW_019641697.1 coordinate 736,060, forward strand.
TTCGTGTACGCATAGCTGCCAAAGCGAGCCAAAGAAGCCGAAGATGCTAGTAATCTGAAAACCCTGTAATATTTAGAGCACCTGCAAAAACTCGCGACGCGAAATATCAAACTTTAGCAGTCAAGTTGCCCACGGAGAATTAAACATTTGAAAAACATTGTTGGAAAATCGATATTGAAATCCGATCGAGATTGATGAAAAATTTCAATAATATGCTCGCGATGTGTAATCGAGTTTGAAGGATAGTTGAAATATTTTCAACGCACGCAAAAAATCGATTCCGATTGAAAATTCTAAAATACAAGCGCTTCGAGGTATATAGAATATCCGCGCAAGCATGGAAAATTATTTATCCGAAAAATAGAAACGAGTAGCCTGCTTACGTAGGCTCTCTAAGTGCATAATATTATGTTGCCGGCTCGATTCTCCGAACGTCATTCGAAGAAGAAGATGTGTATGTGTGTGTGTGTGTATTTGCTGCAAGTCCGCTCGAGGCATGCGTTGCAAATTATAATAAATCTCATCTCTTATCTGACGGAGTTTCAAGGAGCCGTATCAGGCATTACAATGGAAAATAATAATTATCCAATGAGCTGAAATTGTGTCGTCAAATTTGCTCGACAAACGATATTAGGCAGTCCGGCTGCGGGCTCATGCCAGTTCGCACACACGATCGAGCGAGAAGAAGAGGAGAAAGAGCCGTAGGAAGGGAGACAGCCGGGGATAAGAAGAAAGGCTTTTTGGACAGAAAAGGGACTTGCGAGAGAGAACAGAGAACGAGAGACAACTTAATTAAAAGCACGCGCGAGATGATTATTTACCTAGAGCGAGCAGATGAGAAGGTGTGCGGCTTTGCAAGCGTTTATTTTGGAAATTGCGTCTCTGTCTTGCAGAAATACAAGGGCGAGTTCTTATGGCCGCGCGTATACATACAGTTTCGCTCGTACTCGCTATATAGCTAGCCGCTGGAGGGTCAAAGCTCCATTCGTCGTTTTAATCTGCGCCGAGCAGTGAATCTTGCGAGCGTGAAAAATTGATGACGCCCAGCCATTGTTTTCGTCCTCGCAATTATGCCAAATTGATGAATTTACTTTGCGACACATTTTCGAAAACGCGCCTAAATCTTTGACATTAATACGAAACACGAGCTCCTTTTTTTCTCAGGACCATTCGATCTATTTATTTTGCGGTATTTTGTCGGCTACTCGACCCTCGCGAGCCGCGCCGCACCTATATATGTAAATCGTCGAGCTTCCCAAGTATATTCGGTTACTGCGCCGACTTCCTACTCATTTTTTCCATATCGATTTTCGTAATTTTTCTCATTAGAAAGGATCGGCGGCTCGTTCCTCGAGACAAATTTCTTTAAAACGTTCCCACAGTACTCAAGGCATCGGCAAACAAACTTATCCGAGTCAAGAAATACAAGAAAAGGGCTCTGCAAGTGCGAGGCACAAAAAGCCTCAAATATTGATCCTCGAGTTGCACGTCGCGCTGCACGCAGCAAATGCATTTTTTCTTCTTTCTTTTTTTCTTTCTCTCTCTCTTTTTTTTTGTCGAGGAATCGCCAGCTCGAGGCTCCTGAGCCCATGTACACGCAGCTCCTCCTCGGCAGAGCTTGGCTCAACTCATTCAACCCAGCGCGTATATAATGTACGACACGTCGGCCAAATTGAATTTGGGCCGCGAGCGGTTGTTTAGATTCGGGGCCGCGGCTTGTTTAGTTTAGGAGGAACAAAGAAAACAACCCACGTGTTTATTCTAGAAAGCCGAGGTACACTGCGAGGCACAGTACTACTCGGCGCACTTGTATTACGTACATTATACGGCTCGAGTCTCGGCTGCGCGATCTCGAGTGCGAGTCGATTCCTTCGTACCTCATAGTCTGCGTCAAATTTTACATCGTTTCCAACTTTTAGTCATAAAATTATCAAGTCGGCGTGTCACTTTTCGCGCCGAGGGGCTGTACACAAAAACAGCGCCTATAAACATACGGGCGCGCATGTACGGCACGATATAAGCGTGAAAGAAAACAGGGCGCGAAGCAACAAAACTTGATTATATACATCAGCGAGAGAAAGAGAGAGAGAGAGAGAGAGAGAAGCAGTAACAAGCCGTGGTAGCAAAACACGCGCACACTTTATCACCCAACATGTTTGTCCAAAGGCCGCGCGCACAGGCGCAGCTATTTTTTCGAGCTGCCAATAAGAAAGGTTATATCGAGGGAGAGAGCAAAAAGGAGTTGGCAAAAAAAATAACATCAGCTGTGCGCGCGGCGCATTAGCGTACTTTTCTTCGTCGGAGCCTGAGCGAGTGCGCCAGTTCGCTTTAACAACACGATGGCATATTCACTAAGCGAGTGTGCAAATAATGCGACCGGCTCGACGTTAAAATAAAACGTGCCTACATGGCCCGGCTTTTATGCCACTGGCCTATACTTTACGTACTATAACCAAGCGAGAAAACAAGGGTAGCCGAGAATTTTGGGCCGTACTTTGTCGCAGCGTTTGATCCCGTAGATCTGCATGCCGAGTCGTACGTTGAATAAATCGGAAAAGCGGCCGAAATATCTCGCACGAAAAGCGAAAACCTGGAAAAAGCTCACGTGCTTCTGCTATACTTGTAGTTGGCGGGCGAAAATGATTCGCAGCAGTTAGCTAGCCGTGATCTCATCATTAAAGTGTTTGTTTGCTCGAAAATAAATACAGTAGAGAGAGTGAGCCGCACGTGTATTGCGATGCTCCTCTTTTCGCCATCTGCTGCTTTAGCTGCTCTATGTATATACAAAGGGGAAGTATAGAGCGAGGCTTCTCTCGTTATATGTATTTACGCCGCAGTGCGCGAATGCGTAATATTTTTACAAGCGGCCGGGCTGGCCTGAGAGAGAAAGAGGCCAGGCCTGCTTAAGTCTGCCCAACATTTATTAACGCGTGTCCGACGAGGCAGCTTCGGATTCTCTAAAGCCATCTCTCTTTCTCTCTCTCTCTCTCTCTCTCTCTCTCTCTCTCTCTCTCTCTCTCTCTTTCAGTTTACACACGTGTATTTACGCTTTTATGTACGCGTATCGTCGTCCCAAGTTGATCGCAAACTTTTTAAAAATATCCACATCTATAAGGAGAGAGAGTAAGAAGAAAAGCCAAGCGAGCCTCGCGATAACTCGCTACATGTATATGCGAATATGCCGTGACACCTGATACAGCTGGCTTGTGCAAATCATAACCGAGAGAATAAAAATGACGTAGGAAAAAAGAGGAAGGAAGAGAGCACCCTCGTCCGTGGCTACTTGTTTCATCCCTTTCTTTTTTGCTTTTCTTTTCGACTGTGCTACACGCATGCTGCACGCGGGGAGACGCGCAGACCCATTGACTGGCCTCACATATGCCCCTACACACTTATATGTATCTGCCTACATGCCTATAATATGTACTCGCGCAAAAAGAGAAATAATACCATTATACCTGCTTGCTTTTTATAATCCCGACCTTCAGTATTACGCGATTTTCAAGACTCTACCTTTTTCCCCGAGGCGCAAGCGCCCACCTCTGTGTTATAATTATTATAGTAATGATAAAGAAAGACGAGTGTATGCGGCAGAGGTACAATAAACTTTGAATTTTTACGTAATTTCTTTCGAGAGCGTCTCTCTCTCTCGCTGCACGAATATTAACATGTGTGTTATTCTTGATAATATCATAATGCCGAGGCTTGGCCAAAGAAACTTCTCTATCCGCTCGAATGGAACGTTTTTCTTTACTTTTTTTTATAAACATGAGGAAAATTCGCCTGAATTAAGCATTGAAATGAAAACAATTACAGCGGAAATAAAGAATATATATTTTTTCTCTATCTCTCGACTTTCGCGCGAAATAATAATTCCCGACTCTTTCGTAGAGATCCGCGGAAGGGAAGCGAAAAAACGTAATCTCGAGCGCGAATTTTATTTTTATTTTTTTGCCAGAATCGCAGGGTGCAACTTGACGCGATTGTGTGTATGCGCGCCTGTGTGTGTAACAAAACCCCGCGGACGATTGCACCGATGAAGACTCTCACGGGATTGTCGCGCAGAGAGGCGCCATAAGCACTTTTGCCGGGAATCTCGTTTCGCATGATTTTCCCCGTTATACGTGCATGTATCTGCTGTATATTCCGTCGCACTAACGCTTTCATATGTGCTACCTGTTTCGTGTCTGCAAAAAAGAAAAAACAAGTAGAAGAAGTCAAAATACGAAAACGACTCTGTAGCGCGGCAGTTCCCATGATTCTTGAATCTCGCGATATTCATAAACATCCGTTATGTACGCCCGCGCAGTCTCTCGCGCGCACACATGTATACACGCGCGAACGTGCCTAATCAGCCCGACGCGCCGCCGAGAACTTGACGCATGAGAATATTCAATTGCCATATTGACGCGATGCTACTTTCAGCGCAAAATAAACGACGTTTCGCCGACTCAGCGATATCATCCTGCCTTTTTTTTTTGTTTAATATTTAAATAGCCTGCGCACGCGCCTGCAGCACTCGGACTTTAATGCTATTATTATACGAAACTCGCTCCGACGCAATGCCAACAAGAAGTTTTGCAAAAAAAAAAAAGAAGTAAACTCGAAAGAAAAATCCTTTTCAACCGCACGCGATCCTTTTTTGTTCCGTAGGCATATAATGAGCAATGCTTATTCATGTAAAATTAACTCAATAACTTGATATGCCTGCCTTGGCCGCGCAGTGCCGCAAAATCTCTCTCTCTCTCTCGAAACCCCCTTTACGCCTTCTTTCGCTCGCTCTCGGCTCACTCGCAGGAAAGAAAGCGAGGAAGGAGGTTCCGCGGGCGCGCAAAAAAAGGAAGACAGGAAAACGACGCTATCCATTATTGTGCTAAATTAGGAAAAGTTTTTCCGGCCATATAGCGTGAGCGCGCCAAGAAAGAAGCGGGGTCTGAGGGGGTGCAGGGCATCTTAAATTCATTTTACTTCCGGTCGAGCGATCGCCCTGAAAAGGAGAAAGGCTGAGGCTATCTATCATCGTGCGCGAGAGCGTCTCTCTCTCTCTCTCCCACGCGCGCGCTCGGTCAAAAATCTTTTATTTTTCAAGCCGCCTGCGTGTGCAGCCACCCACACCTACAGCCCCCCGCGCACCCATACACAGGCACAAGTGCTCTTTAATGCCAAGGGGGTTGCTTGGCTTTTTTGCACCGCTGCTTAAGCTTCGTAGCCGAGATTATTTCTCAGCTCGTGTACAGCCTCCGACTCGCGGCTCGATCATTTATAAAAGTTTGCGTATCGCGGCAGCTACGAATCGATAAATTAATTATCGCCTGCTGGTTATTATTAAAAAAAAAATTGTCAAAAAATGTCGTCATCAAATGACGAGGTGTTACGCACGAAGGGTCGTAAACGATGCAATAGGCCAATGTAGCGTAGCTGCGGCTCATTACCTTTGGCCATTGTCGTCGCATTATACGAGGCAGAAACCAACAATTTTCCTATATACTTTGGGCTGGGTTGGGAAAGAAAAGCCCAGCGTCGAATTATTATATTCCTTTGTGGTCGCGCGTTCGAGCTGTTCTTGCTGCTGCTGCTGCTGCTGCACTTAAGCGTTCCTGACATTATGACGCTGCTGTGTCTATTGTCGAAAGACAACGAGGCGCACTGAAAACAGTTTAGTGCTCTCGAGACTTGGCTAATTGCTTTGGAGGGCGTAAACAGGTTGACGCTTTCGACGCCTCTTCTACTTCTTCTTCTTCTTCGTCTTCTTCTTCTTCTTCTCGTGGCTTTTGTCCGCGAACAAGTGCGCGGAGCTTTCTTGACCTCCTTATTTTCGTATGTAAGTAAGTATTATATATAGGAGCAACGATCGAAATGAAAAAGATAAGAAGGAAACAATTTTTTCTCCGACAAAGTCTTGCAAGAGAGCGAGAGAAAAAGAAATTGCTATAGAGAGGAGGCTTGGAGTACTTCATCAGGAGAGAAAACTACTTTTCACAAGAAAAAAAAAAGGAACGGAGCTAAGGAAGAGAAAAAGAAAAAAGTGTAGCGAAAAGCAGGACACGCGACCGGCTGCAGGTCTCTTAATAAAAATGCTCCTACTCGGTTCCGGGAGCAAGGGATAGAGAGACATTCGCTAATTAAAAAACTTGAAAAATTAATACACATTTCTTACACTGGCTCGAGACCTTAATTTCTAGTATCTGATCAGCCATCTGTTCCTTTCAGAGCTTTGAGCAAGGCGCGGAAAAAAAATTTCGCTCGGGCACGTAGCTTATTGGCTTTCATTAGTTTTTTTTTTCCTTTTTTTTTGACGCCAGCTCAGTCCCATTTGAATGCGACTTGTAGTATCACATTGCTAGTGCAGAATGAATATTTCTTTCTTCATTTGTTAGGGATTACACGTACTCTCGGAGCATGTGTCTAATTAGATTTCGAAGCGCAGCTCGGCTGCTGCTGCTGCTACTGATTTCTTATTCAAGCGGTTGCTAAATTTTTTTCCTTGGCTTTGTCGCGAGCAGAGGGAGAAAAGGAGAAGGACGAGGTGGAAAAGAGAGAGAGAGAGAGAGAGAGAGAGAGCAAAAAAATGGTCGGTACACAAAATTGGAATTTGGATAAATCGAGCGTATTTATTGGCTCCTTTCTGCCGATCCGTCATATCGGGAAGGGCACACTCGTTGCAAACAATAGCTACCGCTTCGGCTGCGCGCCTCGATATATAATTGCTTTTGTAGCTCGACTGAACGTTAAATATTCCATATATAGAGGTTTTTTGCCGTCGTCGGTATACTTATAGTCGCTCGTCAGCGAGTCGCGTTCGGGTAAATATACGCCAAGACGAGGTTTTCTTTCGCTTCGCTTGGCTCGAGCAACGAAATGTGTATTTTAAATACACAGCCGCGCGTTGTTGTTTGATATGGAAATTCCGGTGCTGCTGCGCACGAAGCGAGAATCGCAGCTATACGCGGATGAACGATAGCGCCTCGATATATTATTGCCGAGCTCCTTTGCCATTATCAGCGCGGCCATTCGATGCAGAAATTCGTCGTCTTTTTTACCATGGTCGACTCGGATGGTGCTGACCGTACGTGCCTACGTATCGACCCCCCGCTCGTAGTTCGGCCAACGCGAGGGTCGCAGCAGCCGAGAGATATTACCATATCTCCTTGGGCGGCCTTTTGTGTCTTGGATATGTACAAATTACGCCTGGGTCGGAAAAAAAGCGAGGCGATAATCCAATTGTCGATATTCGCCACATGCAGCCTGCTCAACGACCTGCGCATCTGACCGGTCTTTGATGGATATCGCTCGTGTTACACGCTAAGAAGAAAAAAAAGAAGAAACTTTTGCGGTTTGCCTTCACGCCCGAGCGAAATCAGGCTCTCTTCTCTCTGCAGCGGCACAGTAAAGAGCAGTAAAGAGATAAATCGGAACTTTATTGCTAAATACATGTGATGCGCAGCTTGAATCAGCACATTTGCACCCAAGCACTGCCTCGCGCCTCTGTATATACACGTATATAAACGCGCTGAGCTCCACGTGGATTCGTAACTGTATATTTTGATCGGGCAAGTGTACTCGACGACGCCTCGTGCGAGTATATCGCAATTTTTCACAAGTGCGCACGATTATAGAGCGAGAGTACGGAGCGAGGGTCGACCGCTGCAACGAACGAAGAGAAAAGCGGACATTAGTAACAATTTCTGGCGTACGTGTGAGCATCAGCACCTTATAGTTGGGCTGCAATTAAGTCGCTTATAACTGCTTGTCGCGCGCGCGCGGCGTACAATGGGGAATTGAAAAGGGCACCGGCGAGAGCTGACCGAGGCGACTTTTGCTGAGCCAGCCGTTGTCGGGGCAGGCGCGAGGCCATTATACAACCGCATCGCCGCCACCACCGCCGTCGTCCCTTTTCAACTCCGCGAAACGGATTCTTGTAAGAAACTCGTGGAGCTTCGATTTTACGACGCGCGCCGCAATGATTAATTGTCTATTCTACGGCTCGATCGCGCACGTCGCTCTCTTGCGGCGACTGCACGTGCGATACATGGCTAAAATAAAAATAGCCGCTTACGCTACGCCAGACTCCGGAGCTTTAATCACTGCAGCGATCCGCGCGCTGTACCGCCGGGTCCAATAAATACGCCCTGTCGAGATTTCCATTGGAACGCAAATTTTCCACCGTCCTGATTGTCTTCGCTTCGTCTCTCTCGAAAAAAGGGGGAGAAAAAGGGCGAAAGTCGTCGTCACCGTCTTGGCTTTCTGTCCTAATTAACGAAAAAAAAGGGTGCGTTACTCTCGGCTCCTATATACAGCTTTTGAAAAATTCGCCAACTGTACGCCGCGACGAAGATTAATTCGTTCCATCTTAATCGCATCAAAGTTCGAGTGAAAGAGCCGCCACCGCTGGTGCTGCTGCTGCTTCTACCGCTGCTAGTAGTGTGGCTCCTTTATATATTTTACCGCCACATCTATAGGCGCGAGAGCACAACTTTTTACTTTCAGCCGCGGTAAAAGCACCGCTGGGTAATCATATTTAATAATGTCCCCGTCGCGCAAAGTTTTTCGAGCGCGCGCGCGAGTGCGAGCAAGCTGGACAAAAAAGAAAAGGCTGCAGCTCGCAGGCTCTTCGACTCTCTGCGCGCTGCCTCGTTTCTGCAGCGGATACCAACCAGACGACGATATGCAAGCGGCCCAGCCTGTGCTTTAGCTTTTTTTACGGTCCTCAAGGGTGTCATCGATCCGCCCAAAAGTTCCGTCTATTTTTCAATAGAAGCCACGACTCCGCGCGATTGTTTGCTGCGCAGCAACCCCTTCGAATTGCCTTAAAAATCTCGAGCGCATCGTTTCAACTGTTCGACAAATTAATAAACTTGCCTCGCAGCTGCAGAGAGCGCGAATAAGTTACGTGCCCTTATCAGCCGAGATAACGAAAAAAAAAAAAAAACGAAGCAGAAAGAAAAAAGAAAAACACAACGTGACAGGCACAAGAGTAATGCGAAAAGATGGAAGAGATCGCGCAGAGTCAGGAGGAAAAAAGAGGAGCGAGAGCGAAAGTCTCGAGCGCGCGAAGAAGGTGACAACCCTTTTTATTTAGGGGCCAAGTTTTCCGTGACTTAAAGCTTGAGTAAATCCGATATTGCACCAAAGATATTCGTCTCTCTCGCTGTCGGAGAATGAAATTCGGCACGCAGCCGGTGACGAGTAACGCCTTTGACGTTTCCCGACAGCTTCTTTCTTTCTTTTTTTTCTCGTCGCTGCGAAGGCATTCGGCGTACGTCCGTCCGTCCTCGTCGTGCGGGGACAATTTTCTCTGGCCCGAGACTCAGAGCGGATGAAATATTTAAACAAGCTCGCACCGATAAACTTTTTCGATTTTAATTAGAAAAAAGACGCTTGCGTAAGACGCGTATACGGAGTGACACACTAGGAAGGGGGGCCGCGAGCCGCGGAGGAGGGTGAAGGGAGCTAGCCGCGCACGCACGCCTTGCGTACACACATACACACACACACACACACACACACAGCAGTCATCGGTTTCTCACCCTCGAGCACTTTTCATTTTTCTCTTCTCCGCACTTCTTTTCTAACGAACTCTCCTGTAAATATGGCGCATCAAGTATTCTTTTGTGCAGCGGTTGAAAAGCGAGAAAATATAAATATTTTTGCTCGCTCGCTTGCCGGCGTAAATATTTAATGCTCCGCCGTGTTCTGTACAGGCGCGCTCCGTGTTCTTTGAAAAAGAAAAAGAGGAGCCGGAGCGCGGAGGTATCGCGCTCGCGTCGATTATCGATGTCTACGGTTCGCGCCGATAGTCGCTCGCTCGTACGTCGTTGATTCAGCCGAACGCTATAATATACACGTCTTAGGTCTAGGCTTAGGTCGAGCGCCGAGGCGGATCGGGAGCTTGCGCGCCGCGGCGTTTAAATTTTTAAACGTTACTAATTAAAAGGCTTGGTTAAACAAGGCGCTCGCGCGCCCGCGGCAATTGAAGCACGAAGCCGCGTTGGCTTGCCTCGGCGATACAAACAGCTCGGCGTACAACACACAATGCGGCCGAGGCAAATTTCCGCGGCTGCCTACTACTATACGTTGCCAATAGAAAAGTGAAAAGATGTCGGCTGCGCGCAACTAATAATGCTCCATAATTCATCGAGTTGCGCCTGTTTCTCGCTGTCGTCTAGCTGTCTCTAGCGAATAACTAAGAATATTGGGGCTTTTATAGTTTGTAATGTCGTAGCTCTCTTTGCTATATCGTATAATCGCGCAAGTTTCCTCGCAAGTCTCGATTCTAAGGCACACACAGTAAGAGAGAGAGAGAAAGAGCTGCGCCTCGGGTCTCGTATATACGCATACCCATACGCAGTCACACACCTAAGATATGTATAGCATATAGTCGAGAACATATAAACGCGGCGCGCGTATATAGCCCGCGCCACGCAGACACTAACAAGATTTCGTACATGTAATTGGTTGGCGTATTAAATTGCGACGAAGGAGACGCATGGAAATCTTAAGGGGATAATAGCACACACGGCTGCTACTGCTGCTACTGCTGCTTTGGAAAGCTACGTTTAGTAACATACTGCAGTGCCGTGAAACGACAACGACGTCGTGCTGTATATGCGTACGTACGAGTCTCGATTTCTTATATACCGGCGCTCCCGAGAGCAGACTTAATGGCTGCGAGTGAGAGGGTTAATGAGAGCACAAGCGCGCGTACACTGCCGTATTATTACGAGCTTTTATACATCCCTTTTGCTCGTCGCGCGGCGCACTCGTCGAAGATGTTTCTGCGTGTCCGTAATCAAGCCTCGATCGCGTCGAGCGCGCGTCTCATCCCGAAATGCGCGCCTATCTTTCTGTGCAAACGACGAGATTGATTAATGGAAGACTCTCGCGCACCCCCTACCCCTCGCCGGCTGATCGCCCGCAATCGCCTTGTATTGCGAGAAAATCGATCCCCTGCACTGGAACCAGTAGCTCCGACAACGAGTGAGCCAAAGAGCCGCGTATATATAAACGTAAACGTCTTATCGAAACGACCTCGACTGCCACTGCTGACCCGAGCTCGCGCAATTTACGGTGGCTGTATTTTTTATACCACCTCGTGCGAACGAAACGTCGCTTTCAACGGAGAAAGAGAGATGCTTGAGAGATGCGACTCGTCACCAAAACAACATCTAAATAAATTATTTATTTATTTACATCATTCATGTAGCCCGTCTAGACAACGTTTACTAAGTATAAACAACAAAAACAAAGGCCGGTGTACTTGTTGATGCTTTTTTTTTTACCTCGGCCAAGAGTGAAAAAAAAGCGAGAGAGAGAGAGAGAGAGAGACGCGCAAGTACCAGCTTTGCTTGTCTCGTCGCGCGCGCGCAAAGACACACAGCTCTAGAAAAACTGGAAAATAAGCTGCAGCCTGTGGATGTACAATGCCGCCCGAGGGTGCATTCGCGCGTGCCGGGGCTCTTTCCCTCCTCTGGCTTGCAGCTCGTCATCAATAATTGCGCGACTTTCGTCTAGCTTCTTTGACGCTTTTACCTTGTTTACAGATAGTTTATATTTACAAATACGCATATGTGTGTGCGTGTGCGTATATAGGAGAGCAATATTCAAAAGTAAATGTAAACGCTTTTTGTACTTATATATGTATATCGGCAGCTGTAACGACGTTGATATTATGCGCCGAGCGAAACAATCGAGCGCAGAGTAAATATTTAACTTTATTCGTGTGCGAATATCAGCGAGTATAATGTCTCTTGGGCCCTGCACGAGCTGCGGCTCGATTTTTCCTTCGCAACGTTACACATATTTTTTTTTCTCCAAAAGCTAATGACTCGAAGGAGGCGGCAACGGAGAGGTGCCTCGAAGCGGCGATAGAGAGCCAGAGCTCGCTGCGTTGCGAAGAAGCTACTTTGCATGCGAGCGCCGATATGTCAATAAAAAAAGACGCCAACTACGGGCCACGAGTTCTATACAGGGGCTAGCTATGATGCAATTGCATGTTTTAAGGCACTTTAAACTCGTCGATTTCTTTCCTTTTGTCGATGCATAACAGTGGCATAAATTTCGTTCCTCGTATATAGCTGCTTGTAATATTCCAACTTTACTCGTATTCTTTTGCGGCAAATTTTTAAGTTTTGATAAAAAAAGTTTCGGTGCACCGAGAGCGAAGAAGAAGACACATAGCCCGAGCAAAAATCTTTACTCGCAAAATTAAATGCGCCTGTATCTCGATCCGTTGGAAAAATATGAGAAATCGATGGAAAAGCATCGGTCGGGCAATTTTCGTACACGCGCATTTATGTAGAGAGACGCATAGAGAAGCTGTAGCACATGTAGAGAGAAAGACTAACAAAATCAGCAAAGCTCGCCGCAAAAAGTGTTGCGAGCAAGGAAAGCACAGCAGAGAAAGAGAGACACGATAGCAGCAGTAACAGCAGCAGCAGCAGCAGAGAAAAGGAATCGTTCCCCCTTATACGTACTTTGCTGACGCAGCAACGGTCAGTCCGTGCAGCTCTACGTAATGGCCCAATAGACGCTTCTTATACACCGAGATATTTTTGTTTAGGTACCTCCGAGCGAAGCTCCCTCGAGCCTTTATCGTTTTTTTGCGGTCTGCGCGTCGCTTTTTCCCTCGTAATTTCTTAAAATATCAGTCGAGCTGCAACTGCGCAGAGTGTCTTTGAACAATTATCCAAATAAAAAGGAGCCTCTTTGTTCGCGTCTTCCTTCTTTTTTTTTACTTGTATTTTAATTCAGTCGCTCGACATGCTTAACGGCGTCCAGCGGCACTCGTCAATACTTATTGCTGCGACTTAATTACTGTCTTTTTCCTGCAGCCGAGGAGAAGCTTTAAGTTATAATGGAAGAAGCAAGTTTCGAGAGCAGCGAGTAGTGGAGTTAGCGGCAAAAGTTATGGAAAATTTTCTTATTCCACACGAACGCTGTCGGGATTTTTTCGCCCTCCCCCTTCACTCTCTCTTTTTCCACTAATGTAGAGAGGAACGTGATGGAGTATTAATTATTTTGCGCCAAGAGCTTTTGAATCGTGTAATAATCGTAATTTGCCTGCGGAAATTCTCCTTCTCTTCCCGAGCTCCTCGACTCATCATCATCGCCAGCAGCCGCCGTCATCCACGCACATCATCCTGCGTATATAAAGAAAATCAAACAAAAAAAACAAGGGTATAGCGAAAACGAACTTGCTTGGGTTACATTTGTGCTGCTATCCAATATTTAGCTAGAGTAAACAGACAAGATACTCGCCGAGAGTTTTACTCTCTCGCTGCACACACACACACGTACACACCCGCACACATACGCGCTGTACCAAATAAATATCTGTATAAGCTCGGCACGTATACGATCTTGACGGACTTTCCTTCCCTTTCAACTCTTTGACTTTTTTGTTCTATAAAATCCTCCTCGTCTCGAGCTGGGAAAGTCGATTTGCTTCACAATAATAGAATAATAAATAAGCGTCCCCTTTCTCTAACTCTACTGCGCGCTATAATTTTTAGCATTTCGCCGTCTTACTGCGCGATGCAAAAACGTTGGTTTTTTTGGGCAAACTCGTCGAAGCAAATAAAATAAAAGGTTTAATTTTTAGCGAAGCAAAATAATTCAAGCGAAAGAGGATAGAAAATCTCCTGCTCCCTCTGCGTTGGGCTCGGGCTCGGGCTTGGGCGCGCGCGCGCGGCAAAAGTCAAATTTGGCCTTTTAGCGTCTTCTGCTTGGCTGCGGCTTTGCCTGACCGTACCGCAGCCATGATAATTCGCCGTTGGCCCGAGCTTGCTGACAATGTCGAATGAAACATCCCACACACACGAGTTCGCTCTCGCAGCTCACGAGTTTCTGCCGCGGCGCCCCGGAATATATAGGTATATGTAACAGAGAAACGTGTCGGAAGCGAGATTACTTACAAGCGCGTACGTTGACTCTCGACGTCCGCAGCCTGCAGATATTCTCCCCGGCCATTGTTCGCTTTCCGATGAAACAATTCGCCGATTCGAAAATAAATATTTCACACACACGGATAAACGTGTAAATGCGAGCGATTGACATTCATGTCAGCGAGAATAGATAAAAAAGATGGCGCTTCCGTATCATTGTGCACGCAACTATCAGACTTTCGCGCCGATTATGTATATGCTAATGATGTTCAGCGCAACCCTCGGAGCGCACCAAGGATATCGGTGCGTTTAGGATCGAGCGGATTTTTAGCTATCGGTACGAATTTCTTATTGTCGCTCGCTCCGAAACTCTACTTGCGGGCTAATATAATTATTACATTAGCATATCGACAAACACGCCTCAGTCAGCTAAAGCAGCCTCGCCTCTCTAGATTAAATATACACTCCAGAAAGAGCGAGGGTGAGAATGTATTCGTACACGAGTGTAGAGAGTAGATATATATTCGAGCTTTTTCGAAAGGGGCCAAATTTGCAGAATTTATATCTATTATATTTATGGAAGATTCCATTGTGAGTGCGCACGTGCGACTTTAATTGTAATTTATATAGTCCAACGTTTGTTTGGCTTGTTTACCAATTAATAGCGAAAAGTTGACGATTACGTTGAAATTACTTGGTCGCGATAAGCGCAATGTGTGGGCGAGTATACAAAGTGACGTTTCGATTTGTCGCGAGGCAGACTCTATAGCAGCTCGGATTAGGTCGAGCAACGATAAGATATACAAGCAACGATTCAGTTAGCTCGCGAAAATGAATACTTAATCGCCGGTCTAGGCTACGAAATCTCGATATAAAGTCAATTAAAGTTTATGCGGACTGCGGACGCGCATATTATCCGAACGGTATGCTCACTCTCTGCTGCTTTTGCTGCTGGCGTGTATACGTGTATACACGACATATTATGTGTACTGCAGTATAACCGGCAGTAATAAGCGCCGAGGCACACGCAACAGGTTTATTATTAGCCACCTCGGAACGCGCGGCGTCATCCTGCGGATTGCTGCTGCTCTGCGTTGTATATAATATAGGCGCGATTTCGAGCGGCGGCAATTAATTCGCCACCAGAAACTCTCTACCGTTTTTTTTTTCGCCGCCAAAAAGTAAAAATAAACACGATATATTCAAATGAGGCGGAGGCTCAAAGATAGCGCGAAGTAAAGTCGTCGAGTATTGCATCGGGAGAGCAAAGCACCCTCTTGTCCGCTTCTTACTCGTCGCAATCTTTTCTTTGAGCGTGCGAGGCCCTAAGAAGACGTCTCTACAGATACAGCTATATACAGATAGAGCGAGAGAGAGAGCCAAAATATCAGCGGATCAGTGCGTATGTGTAGCGCAGCCACACGCCTGCCTATATAGCCCGCTCAATGATCCAGCTCTCGAGAGTAAGCCCCTAATTTCTCGCTGCGGGGGGTGCCTGCGCTGACTTCTTCCTTCGCCAAGGAGAAAGTAAAAGTTCGGCTGAAAGAGGGACGCGGCCGCTGGGGCTGCGTCTGCGCATTTTTCCTAGCTGAATTAAGAAAAAAAAAACTATCCGGCGGCTTGTCTCGACTGAGAAACGGAATCATCTCGATTTCTCATTATTGCAACTAGTGGCGCGCGCCAAAACAAGCCGAGAGCTCCGTCCTCGTCCCTACTTCCTTGACGCGCCGCCGCGCGAGTCAATCGTCACGCCAGACTCCCGCAGTTTATATTGGAAAGGAAGCTCTACTGCAAAACACCCGCACTCCTCTCTCTCTCTCTCTCTCTTTTCCGAACGAGTGAAACGTTTAAACTTTTTATGAGTTCGCGCGCGCGCGCACCGAGCCTACACAAGAGCTGTTGGAGCGTGGAAATTTCAATTTTGCCATGCCCCGTACCAGCAGCAGAGCTCCCTTTGCCATCAGACCCTTTGACGCGCTTATACACATAAACTTACGCGCATCTTTTTCGACTTTTTTCAAACTTTATTCGCTCAAGCCAAGATGTTGCGTCTTTTCCAACTTTTCTTTTATTTTATTGTCCCACATATCATTTGTTTATATCTCCCGTATAGCCCCAACTCCAGTAGACGGCGTTAAAATTAAGTTCAACGTTACAAAAAAATAATTGCTCTTTCATAGAAGTGATCGATACACCGGCTTAAATATTTACTGAGACCGCGATTTACTGCACCTAGCGAAATAAATAATTATCATCGTTATTGATACAATTTGCTTATTATCTTACTCGCTTGATGACTAAAAAAAAAAAAAGGGAAAAAGAAATTAAAATAAAACCGCGAGAGAGACTCTTTCCGCGTAAAACACACTTTGGCTTTCAATGCTTTTAATGTAAAATGCAATTACTTGCCAAAGAGAGAGAAAGAGAGAAAGAGTAAAGAGGGGAAGGCAGGAGGGAGAGAAGGGGGTGTAAGGACACTCGCTCGAAGAATGAAGAACAGCTGAGCTTGAGTATAAGGCACAGAACCGGCCCAGCACTTACTCAGAGTCTCATAAAAGTCTTGATGAAGACGTCAATGAATATTTATCCACCCTAGCCGTTAACTACGCTCTCGCTGCTGCTCTTTTATTTTGCGCACCACTGCTTGCGACGACGACACATTAAGCGCAAACTTTCCACGTAGAAGTAGAAGAGTAAGAAGAAGAAGAAGAAGAAGAAGAAGAATCTTTCATTCTCACGCGAAAAGAAAAGCTGAAATGTAGCGCAGGCTGGGCTGCAGTTTCATTTTATGCATGTATAGAAGGTAGGCGTGCGGCGAATACCAGGTGTGCTCATCGCCCTCCAGCCAGGGATTCTGCATTGCGACTTTAGCATTTCCGCGCTGCCGATAATGAATTATAACAAGCGCACCGGTACCGGCTCAACTGCTAAAAGTCACACCATCGATATCTATGTGGAGCGCCGCTGATTCGATCGACGCGACTAGGAAAAATAAATTCCCAAGGACCTACCGAGGTGTACACGAGCTTGCGTGTGCAGCCCAGATATAAATCGATCACAAAACTCAAATTCCCGAGCTTGTGTTTCGGAATCGATACTCGATATCGTCGAGCGTGCTAATTATATATTTACCCCCGCAGCGATATGTGGAAATACCGCAAGCTGCATATAAAGCTATGTCGTTCGTGAAATCGCTTATATTACGTTCGAAACGAAAATAAAGAGAAAAGAAAAACTGAGCTGGCTTAATGATAGCATTATAATATACAAATTGAATGGCCGAGCGAGCGAGAGAGAAATGACCTTTGGTAAGAAGCAGCGGGTCGAGTCGAAGGACTTGAATAAACCAGCAGCGAGGTCGCGATAAAGGGCTGAACATGCAAACAGCGGTATATAATGTAGTCATCGGCGGGCACTCTCCCAGGCATCGCGCTCGGTCGAGCTGTGCTCTCTGGTAGCGAGCGTATATTAAATGACGTAGAAAAAAGCATTGGCAGGCAGAGAGCCGAGCACCTATATATATAGGTATTCGAGAAAAAAAAATAAAAGCAGGCGAGTAGTCGCAGTTGCAGATCTCGCCTTCATGGTGGGGCTAAACAACAAAAGACGTTTGTTATTGGGCAGCATTCGGAATTGTCTCCACGTCCTTATTGGCCGATGCTGCCCGCCTCCGCCACGGCTCTCGTCTAGGTGAGCTTGCACGGTGGAAAGCTTCGTCTCTCTCTCTCTCTTATTCTCTCTCCGCCACCCCCTACCCCCGTGCGATAACCCCCAACTCCAGCAGAGGCAGTAGCTTTTCCCTCGCTCTCTCACTGTACACTATATTGCGATGCGCGCGTTTTTCCACCTCCCCCTTCATCAGAATGTGCACAGAAATGCCTTGTATATATAAGTATATACAGATCTCACGCTTTTCCCTCCCGCGCAAGCACACACACACACAAACACACACACACACCCATACACACAAACGCACGTACAAAAGTGAACCGGGTGCAGCTTTCTCCTACGAAGGATGTAAAGGTGCAGAGCTTTTTATTTCTTATACTTTTGAGGAAAGAGCATTGGCTTTTCTTATACGGCTGCGCATAGTCTTTTGCTATATATATACATGAACACAATCCCAGAACAGTATATAGACTCGAGGCTCGGAAATTTTTTATCTTTTTTCAACGAGTAAGAGCATACCCGACAATTTTTCTCTCGCTCCTTTTCTCCAAGCTCCTGTAAACTTCCATTATATTATATTTTCTAAAAAGCCAATTGTCATAATTTTTCATTATCTTACTTGATGCTTGAATCGTTAATAATTTTACGCTTATTCATTTCAGGTAAGCTACAGTACAATTTCTATTACGATGAATTATCTTTACTTCGTGAGTATACTTTCTCGATATTATTCAATAAGAGATTGATTAGTTACAAAATTAATTCGATTTTACGTGCTTTGAAAACATCGATCATCCAAATAAAATTAGCTATTTAAATAAGGGAATTAATAATAATCTTTCGAGAGATATATAGTCCATAATCAGTGATGATCTATAAATACATTTTAAAACAAAAGTTTGTAGGCTTATTGTATAAGTCAATTTACAAGATATCTTATCTGAATCGTCATTAAAAATTCATAGCAAAGTTTTTGGCACTGTAAAGTAGTAAAAAACGATGGTCTTGGGTAAATACGTAAACAAGCCCGTGCTCGCAAATAAAAGCTTGAAATTATATCGATCCCAGGAATTATAATATCATAAAATAGGCTTGTTTCGTCTTGAGCCTTTGTAGCAGACCCGTTGTCTCTGTGCCCATAGCAATGGTCTCATCCGAAGCATCGAGAACGAGAGATCAGACAGAGCGAGCTGCGGTGGCTCTCGTCGGTCCAGCGTGGCAACGCAAATGTTGTTTTTACTTCGGACAAGTTTGAAGCGGAAAGGTGATCGCGGCACACAGAGGCGCTTTGAACTCGGTTAACGCGGCGCGCGCTAATGAATTATTCAAGCCCGCAGCCGCGCGTCTTGGAAACTATATGCAGCTCGGCTATACGGGAACGACGAGTGGCAAAAATTCTTCATACGAATGCGATAATCTTGGAGTAGCGTAGTAGCGTTGAGGCTGCACGCGCAAAAGGAGAAAGACGTATAGCTGGCACGCTACCACCCCTATATGTTGGCTCAGGCTGCGGCTGCACTGCAACAGTCGTTGAAGCTGTACACGACAGCCAAAGAAAAAGAAGCAGCAGCAGCTGCGTGTGCAGCACAGCTAGTGTAGTCTCCCTCCCCTGCATGGCTTCGTGGCACGTACAGGGCGTAAGGATATACAGGGCTATAAGACGACGTTGGTGGCGACGGCGGCGGCGGCTCCGGCGTCCTCCTCGCCTCCTCTCTCTCTCAGCACTCCGCAGCGAGTCTCTCCGCTCTAGAGCAGAGAGGAGGGCGTGTTGTGCGCGCTCGACTAGTACTCCCCCGCCAATAGTGCCCAGCCCATAAAGCGCGCCCCGTCCAACCCTCCGAACTTGTGCTCCTCTTTGCTGCTTATGTGCGGATGCCTCCTGTATTGCGGTACTCTCTCGCTCGTTGGTTCTCCGCGTTGCATCCGCGATGATGCCGCCGCTGCTGCTGCTGCTGCTGCCTGGAGATGGAAAGATAATGGTGGCAACTGGCATACAACTGCGCCTGTGTCTATGTGTGCCTAGACCTCCTGCGCGCTCAACACCACTACACAGCGAGCCGAGAGATTGCTCAGACTGGCTCTCTGACATTATCGATGCTCTCTGTGCCTGCGAACTATGTGCCGCTGTATACCAGCAGCAGCCATTTTGCTTCTCCCAGCGCGAGTTTAGAGGCACGTCATCCCGGCTCGATCGCGAGACGCAGCGATTCGAACGCGCTGCGCCACAAAATCCAGAGCTATACCACCATTTCTGTTTCGCAGCCAGCTAACGCCAATGAAAAAATATCGTCTTCGACCTTAGCTCGTTGTATAATGCAGCTTTCTAAGTTCAAATCCACCCTTACATCGCACACATAGACATGTAGAATTTGGACTTTGACCATGAATATCCCGCTCGCTCGTGACTCATTGAGAGATAGAAAAAGTGAAATCTCCTCGTGCAGCGTTTTTTTCTTCGCCAACTGAGCGTAGCGAACGCCGCGAACTTCTCCAACGAGCCGAGCGATCGAGTTACCAAGAGATTCAAGAACCCAACTACGTTCCCTCGTGTTCTTTAGGTCATCGTTCGTCCATGCTAAAAATCATCCGATTGCCAAGCTCGGGCAACGAGAAGGACGAGAATACGTAGCTCGCGTGATCGAGCGATCTCGGCTTGGCACTTTTTTGATGGATGGCTAAAAAAAGTAGGGAATCGGGTGAGCAGACTCGCTGCAAGTTGCGGTCGATGACCCATGCGTGCACGTACGAAGGGACAGACGAGTGCAAGTGAAAAATACACATATGGCCACATGGAGGAATGATCTTGCCAGTACTGGCCTCGAAACGACCTATTTTGGTCGCAAGCTCTTAACGATCGAAGCTCGACTGTTTAGATTCGATCAAATATCAACTAATTCGTCCCTGTTAACGCGTAAAGCATAATATGAATGAACAGGCAAACAGACAATGTCAAAGTCCGGTGAATTTTGTGCGCTGGTCAATTTTCAGTGGAACAAGTCCAAGTTGGCTCAGCCAATGTGCGGGTCCTATATGCCGCCGAAAGCCTCGACATCGCACACGTGGGTCCAGAGTCCGGATGCGAGAGACAGAACAGTGGACAAGCGAGCAGTTAGGCTGACACGAAATCGGTCGGGGGCTACTATGGCATCGAGGTGCATACAGCTACGAGGAGAGTCAGCTAGGCAGCAGTAGTACAAGCTATACCAGAGATATATAGCTGCAAATAGGCAGCAGTAGCAGAAGCAGCAGCAGCAGCAGCAGTGGCAGCGGCAGTGCTCACCTCCTGCGCAAGGCCGTTCTCCCCTCTTTGCTGGTTGGATGTCGCGCGATATATATAACATAAACTGGCTGTGCACATCCACCCACACGTCGGCGAGAGCTACGTGTTATCGTGCATCGGCTTGGTCGGCAGTTGCGCGACTCTCGTTTATGTAGGTACGTGTGTGCTTGCGGAGCACTAGTAAGCGAGCGAGCGAGCGAGCTTTGGAGTTGCGCTGGTGGGGGGTCAAGAGAGAAAGAGAGAGAGAGAGAGAGTACAGAGGCGATTCCAACCCCTTCCGCGGGCGCAAGCACGGCATCTCTCCGAACAACAAGCACAGCATAGCAGCGGCAGCGCGCGCGCATCATCTCTCCGGCACAACACAGCAGCAGCATTTATATACAGGCAGCGCGCGAGGCTATAGCGCTGCAGAGAGTACTCCGCCCCAACACCTGGGGGTCTCGCTCTGTCTCGCTCGTTGCTGTGCTTTAGCTTTGCGTTTTACCCCCACCCCGAAGTAGCGCATAAAAGCAGCAGCAGCAGCAGGCTACTACTCTGCTGCTGCTGCTGCTGCTGCTGCTGCTACCTACTGCTTTGTGTTGCGTTGCGCTGTTTAGTCTCGCGCGCTTTCGCAACGCGCGGGAGGGGAGTTTTCTCTACTGCCTCTGCTGCTGCTTCTGCTTCTGCTGCTGCTTCTGCTGCTGCTGCTACTTCTGCTACGAGTATAGTAGTGGAGTTTGCTTGCTTGCGCCCGGCTGGCTTAGCTACATTCGCGTTGCACGCGGCAGCGCGCCAAGTTGTCTACCCGCGACGCGCTCGTCTCTCTCTCTCTCTCTCTATCTCCTCGCCGCCGCCGAATCGTCTGACAGTCGTCGTTACATGTTACTATATACGACCGAACTACCCGTACGTAGGCTATCTCTACTCTGCTCTTCCGCCAACGCGACTTTTGGCCAAGCTCTGCGATCGGACGCCCCATCCGTACGACGGCTGCAGCTTCTTCTTCTGCTTCTTCTTCTACTTCTTCAGGCCCTGCGATCGCAGAAACATATCACACCTTAGGTGAGTGTGTGCCCAACTTTCCTCTCTCTCTCTCTCTCTATGTATGCGTATGCGTGTGCGAAAGTGAGACTGTTGCTACGCTCTTCTTTGCCTCGTACTCGCGCCGGATTCGATTGACTCTCTCCTACTTTTCTCTGCGCCAACGGGGGGATGGGGGGGACCTGTTAAAAGACCGTCCACACACCGACACCCACTCACACACGTGGCGTTCGACATTCTAACTATGACTAGTGCTCGCTACTTTACTGATCTCTTCTCGCTACCTACCCTATTGCAGCTCTGACAGATCCCCCCCTCCCCTCCTCTCTCTTTCTCTCTCTCTCTCTCTTACTCTCTTTCTTCGACCTGCTCCCCCCATCCTACCCTTTTATACTACTTATACTGAACCATCGTCTTGTAAGCTTTTCTAACTCGTACTTCGACCCCCCCCCCCCCCCCCCCCCCCCCCCCCCCCCCCCCCNATCCTCCTCCCCCGCAAGCAGTGTCACCTGAATCACCCCCTCCTCCTACTTTATATAACTATTACCCTTACTCACACTTGCTACTACAGAAATAAGTTTGGTTGATTTTTCTAAAGTTTCGAAGCTTCTTGACTTGGATGACTTACATACGTTTCTCGTTTGGATTTTTTTTGCCGGCATCCGACACGATTCTACTTAGACTTTTCATGTAATTCTCTTAAAGCATTCTACAACCCGTTGCTTATTCATTGACAAACAAAAATTATTTCAATTTTTCATTTCTTTTAAAACAGATATGTAGATGATTGTTCTGATTTAGTAGCTTATTGCGTTGTATACCGATGTGCAAGAATGTTTCGTGCCGACTATTTTTAGATAATCAATCATAATTGTTATAACCTTAATATTCTGCGAGTCGTTCCTTGCACTTCTTGGAAAATATTATGGCTGCGAATGTGTATTGATTAAAAATGTTTGTTTATTTTCTCAGCATCGATCATCTTTAAAATAAGTGGAACATTTTCATGCATCCTAACGTTCGTAATTCAGTGCTTTACAGGTTTAATGTGCTTCGTGAAGACAAGTGCTTAGTGAAGTGATGTACAATTTTGACTCGAGTGCGTATAGAGCATCGCAAAAAACAGATCGTTGCGCAACAAACAAACAAATAAACAAAAACATTTGGATCGAAAAAACTTCCGTAAACAAGAGTGTAGATCGAGTGCGCCGGTTACGACAGTCGAGTACACGATTGCGAGCAATTTATCGGCAGCGAGCAAATGATTCATCGGATTTGTTGGCCCGATCGGAAGCAAGTACACTATGCTACACGTTTCGAGTGCATCTCTAAGAGAAACTAGTTGTGCGTCGGGCAATTTTTCGCAATCGCGCGTCTCGGAACTTGGCTCGGAAATGATTTTTTTTGTTCCGTCTCGATACAACACGCGGGTAAACAGATAGGCGAGCGAGAGACGCGCAGTGCCAGATATTCTCCTCTCTCGATTTCGTAATCAGTTGTGTTCGCGGAAGGCATAAAAGACGCGCTGTTTAAAGAAAGATGCTTAAAAAAAAAAAAAAAAAAAAAAGAAGAAGCGCAAAAAACCGCAGGCAAGCAGTCAGGCAGGCAGAGGCGCGTTTACCAGGAAAATAGTCGAGCTCGAGTTGGCTTAACCTGAATGCCGTGCGCCGCTGCTGGCTGAGTTGTGTATTGTGTGTCGCTTTTGAAAAAGCCCGCGCGCGCAAAACTCGCAGCTGTATATTTTACTATCGAGCTGCTGCTGTTGCATACATGGCTCTTTCTGTACATATACGCTGTGCTTGTGCGTGCCTGCATACAACGTAAATAATGACGGAACGATGATACACAAAGCATGTCTTCTGCGTAGGCGCGACGTACGCGCGTGTGTGTGCGCGATAAAAGCCAGCCAAGGGTATTGCAGGATTCACGGAAGGAGACAGTTATTATCTAAACATCGCCCGGTCTACGACTCTTGAAATCCATTTAAGCGCGTGTGGAGTTTACTTATTAATAGATCGCGTCGAGGAAACAATGCGAAAGTACGCGAAAAAGCGTCGTAATCGAATCTGCATCGCGCCGGCGACGCTCGCAGCTCGCGACGAACGAATCGTAATTCGACTAGCAAGACGTGCTCTCGATCTCAAAGACTTTATACGAGACCGCATACGTGTCGCATAATTAATCGAGCAACTAATGCGATTTTCTTCGCTTCGGGCACTCGTATGCGCAATCGATTTTGCAAGTGCACAAGCTGCAGTCTCGAGCTATTGCGACGTTCAAGAGACGAAAAAATAATGTACACGCGAAATAATGTGCGAGAAATCGTCGAGTGATCAATCGTTGCGATCTTCGATTCGAGATCTCACTCTCTGTCGCATAAACAAGTGCATACAGAAGCGATTAATGGAGAGTAGCAGCAGCAGTATAGTGTACTCGATAGACATCGAGAGAGAGAGAGCTGAAATTCGCCTCCCCTACGCGCAAAGCCACTCTCGCTTTTGCCTGTCCCCCCTTGTGTACGCGTATATAAAGCAGCGGTCGTTATACAGAATGCACACAACAAGGTGGAAGCTGGCACGAGCGAGGGGCTCCCTTCGAGCGAGGCAGCGCGGTAACGAGGCCGAGCAGTCGCGCGTCCGACGTAGCGCCGACAGCACAGCTATCTTACCGGCGGCTCCGATCTCGCCCACTCTCCGCGTCTCGTCGCAGCACTACTCGGCTCGCGGCTAGAAAAACAGAGCAAATATTTCGCGAATGCGAATAAATGTTGACGGACAAAGTGCAATTGCGGGGAGGGGGGGGAGGAAGGGAGCTCGGAGCCGAGGCACACAAGTGTTTACCCGCGAAGAGCGGCCAAGAGATAATGTTGTATCATTACAGCCGCGTATACTGCCAATTGCGATTTGCCCCACCACTACGTAGTAGCACTCGGCGCGCTCCACTAAATCCGTGAATCTTGCAGTTTTTCTGCCTCAAGTTTCCGCGCGAGCCAAATAATCCCGCCTCTTTCTTTTGCAGCTGTTTACGGCTTTATAATTAGGCGCTGCCAGAACGACCATAGGAAGATACACAGATAAAGCCCCGAGCGAGCAGCAGCAGCTACATTTATTACATCGCGCGCGCACGAGCAAGTGTTTATTCGACCTTTGCTACAATTGATCGTTAGCATGGTAAAAGTCGGAGTACAGCTCTCTCTCTCTCTCGACGTATAAAAATAATACACACATACTCGGGCGTGACTTATTGTCTTATTTTACGCGCGAATCGCTCTCCGAACAACGTCTTGCTTTATTTGCCCCGCGTTTTATCAAAATATAAGTTGTAAATGACATTCAGCTCGCGCGCTTCCGGCCTCGGCTTGAAAAAACGTTTATTTTCTCGATGAATAAAAAAAAGAAGTCGATTGTACAACGAGCGCCAGAGAGCTCGTTGCATCGTAAGCTTATGTTTTCGTTATCGCGCGCTCTCGCGAGTGTACGAAAATTGGCTGCGCTATTTTTATACCCGGACGATGCAGCACGCCAAAGGACTCGCGCCGCGTCTCCTCGTATTATAAAGTATCGAACCATTTGTCACCGGCTTGACGAGTCGAAGAGAGCACGAGTACGAAGCAAGTACGAAGGGACGCGTAATCCTCCACAGCGCCTCGTCTTTCTCCATATCCAAGTCCAAGTGTAGCAAAAGGAAGGATCTCGCGACTTTTTAAGCTCGAGTTATTAGACTCGCTCGAAAACAATTTTTCCTAGCCGACGACGACGACGATGAGGAGGAGGAGGAGGAAAATTCTAATGCTCGTGTATATAAATACTACTCGTCGCTATAAATCACTCGGAATCCCATATACATATCGAGAAGGATCGAGCGCAAATGTGGAAAGGAGAAAAAAAAATTAAAAGGAAACACTTGGAGGGCAGAAAAAGATACGATCGTCGAATCGACGGATAACGGATGCTCGAAACAAATGCCACTTTGCGATTTATACACATATACACGGGCGAAGCAGCAGCAGCAGCAGCAGCAGCAGCAGACGAAGCCCAGGGTGCTTAAAGTATATACGCGCGTATAATCTCCAACTGTTTGAACATTACACAAATCTGCTAGTCCGCTGCCCACCCCCGTCCACATACGTATATCTCTCTGCCGACGTAAAATGGCAATATATTGATGAATGGATCGAAATTATCCATAGGTAGAGATGGCTCGGGTGAGTGAGAGGCGAGACGCGCGCGTTTGTATATTTTATTGCTCACTCGTCCCGCTTGTCTACCTCTTTAGCTGCCACTGCGCTTGGCTACTCTCTGAGTTGCAGCCGGAGACAATGTACAGATATCGTAGATTTTTTTATTGGATACTTATTAGTGATATTTTCCTCGGATGATTCATCATCGGACGTTGCTATCGTATCGGGAGCAAGTTCTTATAGTCGTTGACTCGTGTTTTTCAAATTTATAATCCATCAATTATTCGCTCGACTAGATACCTTCCGATGCTTAGATTACGCTGCATAGAGGTCAAACG
The DNA here is from genome assembly GCF_000599845.2 of Trichogramma pretiosum. Lineage (NCBI taxonomy): Eukaryota > Metazoa > Arthropoda > Insecta > Hymenoptera > Trichogrammatidae > Trichogramma > Trichogramma pretiosum. The sequence continues at coordinate 762,430 of NW_019641697.1, forward strand.
GCCATAGACGACGACGACGACAAGTTGGTTGCGCGCAAGTCTGAGCTGGTCTTGCCGTCGTTGGCTATCCGTGTATAAGATTTATCTTTCGCAAGACGCGCGCATCCCTCTGAAAAGACACGAGTGCGGTGCTGCTGTTGCTTTCTCGCTGCAGCTCGGAGAAAAGAGCGCGCGCAAAGCATAGAGAGCGGGCCGTCGGACGTCGATGCAGATCGCGCGCAGCAGAGAAGAGCCTAGTCGTGCGTCCGGCACAACTCTCGCTCTCTGTCTTTCTCGCGCCTTTTCAGCCGGCTCATGTATTCTTAATCAAACACACGGCCAGGACAGACGCGCTTCTTGGCCACCCCCTCCCGCCCTCCCGCGCCAGTCTCGAGTACTCGAGAGAGTCGGCGTGCATTTCCCCCTTTTCCGTATCCGCGCGCGTGCGAGAGGGTGAGGCACCGACTGACTGACGACTATAGCACGATGTAAACTGGAACGCGAGACGCTTTTTTCCTCGAGCAACGTCGACGGCTGTCGGCCTTTCGCTCGACTCTACAGCGGCGGCGGTTCGATGCGCTCTTTTTCGGAGCGAGCCTTTGCCCGCCGCCAAAGCTCCCAAGCCAAAAGACACCACACACACAGAGTCAGTCGCAGCACTCATTGCGACGCCGTCGATGCCGCTACTTGGCACGTGCGCGAGATTTTTCGCCTCCAGCTCTGGAGCAAGCAGCGCTCGCGATCAGCAGCTAAACGCTCGAGCAGTCGCTTTAACCGGAGAGCCATCGCTCGCTGCACCGCTCTACACTCGATAAGGATATCCCCGATCATCGAGTCCTGAAAATGAGCATGACTATGGGCTATGGAAGCAGCAGCTTGCCAGCATTATCCGAGTCCAAGTGTAAGGTATCAGCATTACGAAGCGTATATAGCCTCGAGGCCTCGCAGTACTGCCGCCCCTGCTCTGGAAAAAAAAACTTTTCTCTTCGTGTCTCGCCTCGTGCTCTCGCACACCGAGCGAGTGCGACTCGAGCTAGCAAGTGTCCAGCGTAAATAAGCTATAAAGGCGTATATCCGAGAAGAAAGTTTTCTCCTATTTCAAGTCTCTCTCTCGCTCACGGTAGACTTCTTTTTTTTTTGTGCCGAGCGTATAAAGAGTAAAGGCGAGGAGCGAGGCGATAAACAAAACGACTGCGCGCGTATCTTGACCCTCGACTCCGTGTGTGTGTGTAGCGAGCGCGTTTATACGAAGCACAAAGTAGCTTAGCTTCTCTCGAACGATTTTCCGGATTTTACTCGGCTCGACTGACCAATGGATTTCCAAGTGGATTGTCGCGATCCTAAATGCCCTGAGACGAGCATTGCCGATATACTCGCTCGTCGGTCGGACTGCTACGACGGCAAAAATCTCGAGCTCCGAGGGAGAAAATCAAAGATGTCTTGCTTATACGTTATTATTGTAGGGGGCAGCTCGGCCTTTTCCTCGATCGACTCGACTCGCACACAATTTTCATTTTTTAAAGCAGTCGTGTTTAGGCGGTGATTTACAGTACAAATGGACACATAACATTGGGTCACGACTCGCAATAAGGGCAGCTCGAGCCTAAGTGTCGAACCGTGTGTGGCTCTCTCACTCTCTTTTCTCCGCTGCTCTACGAGAGTCGGCGACGCCTGTGTCGGACCCCACGCTCGACTTGACGCGCGCACACATCATCCTTATACACAAGGCTCTCCACGCGTCCACACTTCCATTTGGCGCACGTGTGACGCATTTATATACATGCATAGGTCCGGCCTCGCTTATATATAATGTATGCGCTGGCAAGGTGTCGCACTGGAAGCTGCTCGACACTTTTCCAAATCGCGCGCGATCTCTCCGAGTCGTAAAAATTTTTCATTACAAAAGCTCTCGCTCTCTTTCTCCGCGCGCGCCATGACGGACGAAAGAAACACACGCGAAACGCGGCTTGGCTTTTTACTCCATGCCGTGAATTTCTTTAGAGCCCGAAGCGCACCTCGTAATACATACATACACGCATACTCGAAGGCGACATTGCGTTACAGATGAGACGTGTGTGCAGGTATATATACACGTATACATATATATTTATACGCGTATCGCGCGAGCTTTGAGCCGCGCCTCCTTTTGATCTTGCGGACCGTTGGAAAATTCAACGGGCAAATAAGAACAAGACTACGCGTGACAGCGTCAAACGTCGGCTGCGGCTGCGGCTGCGGCGGCTCGCCCTGTTTGCTCGATTATTATTATTACTATATCATCCGGTCGCTTAGGATTAATGGCTCTTTCTTCGTTCTCGTTGTCGCTTTTATCCATTTTTGAGCGCGCTGCAGGTTACGCGCGACTCCTGTCTTGCGCCAATTCGACGAGTGAAAAAAAAAGTTCGCCGCTTGAAGGGGGTTGACCTGTCACGGATACACGTCTGTACCGCACCTACACGTGGTTTCAAACGCGTATAGGTATGAGGCAGAGACAGAAAGATTTTCGACCCGTAGCGCAATCGCGGACGTGTGCAACTACGCGGTATTATTCGTTACATCGCGGTGCCGTGCGCGTTATTTACTGTTTTTCTTTGCACTTGCCGAGCCGAGGCTTTTTACACCTTCTATCGATCGTTTTGACGCTTCGTAGAGTCGACGCTCGCATTGTGTACAACGGACACTGCAACTACGTCGACTTTTCCTCTCGTCGTCTCTCTCGACGCCTGCTGCAACTCGAGGCGCATCTGTATTTTCTGATTTACGCAAAGTAGATTACGCAAATATATCTGGCTGGGCTGGCGCTGTGAAAAAAAGGACGCAGTGTGCCGTGCACGTCCGATTGTCCTCGATTTGTTATCGACTTATGCATATATAACAGCCAAATTACTTACCATTACAGCAGATTTATTTGGCGTATTAGCTCCCTTCCTATACGTCCGACCGGGACTAGCCCTGCGACTACCTTCGACTTTGCATGTGTTTCTCAATTAATTGCCAACTTCTCCCTTTTGGCAATTATAGCTGCCAGCCATGAGGCTTCGCGCGCGTTTCATCGCTCATTTTTCGCCTTTGGAATTTAATTTTTTCTTTCGTCTCTGCGCGTCTAGGTGTGTTTTATAATATATACGTATGCGCGTGGGCAGAGTCGGCTTCGCCAGCTTACAGACAGCTTCGACAAGAAAAATATCCGTTTGCCGAGCCGTGAGCGCGCGTACATTACGCAGCACGTAATGCAGGGGGAGAGGGGCTATTTATACGGGCGCTTGGCGGGTCCATCGCGCTGATCCTAGTCCATGTCCTGAGAGTATAATCTAATAAAGATAAAAAATAACCGGGGTCGGGGGGTGCGCAACGCCAAACGGCCGATAATACAGTTAGCCGACGGCGTAATCGGCCAAGACGCGCCTGCGGTTCCGCATACAAACTGCCCTGTTTCTGAGCCTGCCTCGCTGCTGCTCTGCTGCTGCTTTATCGCTGCTACGGGAATTTGTAAGAGAGGTGTGAAACATTTTCCACGGGGAGGCTTGAAATTGTTTCGATTTTTTTTTCCCGAACTCCCCGCACGCCGATCCCAGTCAAATATCGCGCGTCTATTTTGACAAAATAAATATTTGTTTCTCGCAAATGGACGCGGCCAGCGCACGTATGTTTATTATCTTTTGCAAGATGCTCGACGAGGCTATTACATAAATTTAAGAAATCCCAGCTCTTTGTCTCTCGCACATAAATGTACAAATAATATAGTCTTTCTTCCTCTCTCTCTCTCCGTCTCCCGCAGCTCGCTCTCAAGTACGCGCGACTGAACAAACAAACTCCGTGTGTGAACTGCACCGCGCGCGATAGATTTTTGCTCGAAAATAATAATAATAATAATAATGACTCGTTTGTGTATATTTACGCGTCGGATCGTTTTTTTTTCTTCTATTTAACTCGAGGAGGATGACGTTTTTTGCTGGACGATGACTGAAGCATATAAATATATGAAAAATAATCTTTATTTACCGTATCAGTCATGTACAGGACTGAATATTTATGTCGCGCGCAAGCGTGAATCATAACAAACATATAACAATTTGAGAAGAAAAATAATATCTCGCTAATGTGCAAATCTATGTTTTTTTCTCTCTGTTTTAGGTGAGCAAACGATGTATATGAAAGATAGATATTGTGCACTGTCATACACTTGACTTGTAGTAGTACTTGTGCCAACGCAGATGGGTGAGTTTCGATTGCAATTCCGCCATACAAATTGTTCTATATACCCTCAAAATTGAATAATTCGTCGTAAAAATGCCGCAAATTGAATGGAATAAAATTGATAGGAGAAAATATAGAATACGAGCTGCGCGCGAACGCGTGGCGAGAGCCGGCGCTCCGTTATGGGGTACGAGGGACGATAGGCATCTTAACAACCGCAAATATGAGCACATCCTTGTCCGCAGGAAAATACAAGGCAATTTATACATCTCTCGGCGCGTCTACACTATAGCTGCTATAGGCTATACGTTAAATCAGAGGAAAAAAATCGATAAACACGTATTTTAAAAATCGCGCCTACGAGCGCTAAACTTTTGCTCCAGGGGTTGCACCCTTTTTCTCTCTTTCTCGATACATATCTGTTTAGCATATAGACTCCGGAGCCGAGAGGAGCACAAGCTGAAAATGAAAAACATCGAGATTATTGTTTCGAGGGGAATCGCGAGCGTCTCTCTTTTGCAATTAGAAATATCTCGACACTCCTGCGCGCGCACGACCGCGTGTATAGGTAATATATTGTTATCTCGGTAAGTATATAGCAAAAGAAAAGAAAAGAGAAATCCACGAGTCGAAGAAATGCGTCTTTTGGCAATGTATGTTTGTATTATCATATTTTTCGCATAATGCGTCGACGTCGAGGCAGCTATAACACTGGCACGGCACTACATCGCAGTGACATATTCAAGCGCGTACGGGCTATATATTTTAAAGTTTTATCGTTTATTGTTCGAGAGTATAATGCCGCGGAATGTACGTCATCGTGCACGCAAATTTTTCCCATAACTGCGCTCCTTTTCCCTGCATTATACATTACGAGAGAGAGAGAGAGAGAGAGAGAAGAATGTCTGCCGTGCGTTTTTTCGAAAAACTGAAACGATCTCTCTGTATATAAATTCGGAATACGTACATAGAGTAAAAAGACTAGTGGCAACAGCATCGCACAAACGACAGCAATCAAGCTTTCTCTCTCTTTCTCTTTGGCAAAATAAAAGATTCCAGCGCGGCCCTTGTTCTAGCCCTTCGTCTTCTTCGTTTTTCAAATCTGTACGCGCGCGTCAATCGAGTCAAATATTTTTTTATGTAGCAGATGGTGCAACTGCTGCCCCGAAACACAACCCTTTTTTAGGCACCGCTACGTCGACTCGCTGGAGCTGGGGCCGGTGTGAAAAATATCGGATAATTTCCCAAGCCGAGAGCAAGACCGGGATTAATTGTATCATCAAGCTGGCGTAAGAAAGTCAAAAGTGAGAGCTTTAAGTAATACCGTACAATTTTTAACCGCAACTTGGCGCCCTTAACAATGACGAGAGAGAGAGAGAGAGAGAAAGAGAGAGAGAAAGACAGACGAAGGGTCGAGAGCTTAATTTTCTACTGCTGCTCTGATTTTTAACCTCCGACTTTATGAATATTAATGCCCCGATCGGCCAAGAGGATGTTTGTGTTGTACGAAAAGCCGAGAGCCAAAAGTTTTTCAAGTCTTGTTAGCAGAGCAATTGTAGAGCGCGTTGGGCTCGCACAGAATGTCACCGTATATATATACACGCATATGTACATTTGATTTTTCGCCCGGAAGAGAGAAAAAGAAGGCGAGGGAGGGAGAGAGGAAGATACGAGAGAGGGGAAAGGGACTTGGGAAGCGTAAGAAAAGGCGCACGAGAAGTGAATAAATATACCTTGGTCCATGATCCCAAAGAATCTATCTGTTCGCACGGCGAAAAGAGCTTGGGACGAGAGGAGTATTCAGTATCTATCCGATGGATTTTCACGGCTGCGCGTGACCGTGCGGAAAGAAATATTCATAAATTCGAGGCGCGTGCCCGACACTCGAGCTCCTATATAGAGCATCCCACAGCAGACAGACAGAGTGAGAGAGAGAGAGAGAGAGAGGCGAAAACTTTGAAGGAATATAATTCTCAGCTTCGAGGGGATCTTAATATTTGTTACGAATAAATAAGTACGTGCAGCGCAGGATGTAACGTACATCGTGCTGTCGCGCGGAACAAAAAAAAAAATAACCGTCCCCGATCTCTGCATCGAGAAGAAAAAGCTCAGACGCTAATTGATCGAGCTTAAATATTGATGCCTCGTTCCTGCTGTTAAATAACGCAAAAGACTCGGTCAATAAGCATTTCAATGACGATTAGAGCTTTTTAATTGATTTTATGGAGTGTCAAGCGGCTTATTAATTATTTCAGCTGAAAATATGAGTGCACACGACGCTGTAAAATTCGTCGTGATTTCATTAGTCGGACGCTGATTTAGAAAAACGTCTTGGCGGCGCAACGCTCTGTTTGGCTTTCATTAACGAGTCGTAATCGGCTGAGCAAGCGCTTCGCGAGGACGACGCGATTCTCTCGGTGCGGATGTCCTGCATCATTTAATCGCAGCAGTCGAAAGGTCGATTGTCCACGGGAGCGTATCGAATCTTGCGCTGCATAATTAATAGCGCGCGCTCTGCTTTGCGAGTGAAAGGGCCGATCGGGCGAAATTGAATGGCCGGCCGGGCGTGCGCCTGCACTCGCCTTGTTTCACTATTTTTGGCCCCCGCGCGCGCGCAACGTTGGGCCATCGACAATATGAACTGTTTTGTGCGAGGGACAAAAAATAGAGAAAGAGGGCCGATGTCAATTAGCGCGATCTCCTTCATTGTTTGTCGACTGTTGTCTCCCTTTTCCTCTCTCTCTCTCTCTCTCTTGGGTTATGCGTCTGATTGTGGAAATACTGTTTTGTTTCCGCGTATGCATGCAGTCGCCGCTGCAACGTTTAACAATGTAAGTGAAATTGAGATATTGTTGGCTGCTTATTGTTCCTCGTGCATTTTAAAATCTGTTTGTCGTCATATATATCGCATAGAGAGAGAGGCGCACTCGAGAGAGACAAAAAACTGACCCCTTTAATTTTTATTTTTGTCAAATTTCAATCGTAAAAGCAGTTGATCCTCGTATAAACAGCTCGTGCCAGCGCGGCCCATGGAGCCAATCAAACTTTTTCAATCAAATCGACCTTAACCTTCTCCGGGCGGATTGATGCGGAGGATAGAGATGTGCGCGAAATGGAATAAAAAACGAAAAGAAAAAAGAAGAGCAAAGGAAGGAAGGCTTTACTCTTTTGGAAATTCTCTTTGTTAGCGCATCTACGATTCGAGGCGTGTACAACGTGTATGCACTGGAATTAGCGGGACTGTAGCGCGCGTCGGGGAAATGGAGAAAGCTCCGCTGCGCCGTATCCTGCGGGTTTGCTCGCACTCGACTGTGTTTGCACGCGTCGAGATACGAACTAATCAATCGCGACGATTCGCATGTGGGCATGTATTCTTTTTTCGCTTTACATTGGGTTTACTGGGCCGGGCTACGTGTGCGCCCGGTGTACATGTAGTGTAGAGGCTGAAACATAGGCAGGACCGCGAATCGGCGGCTCCTTTTCGCTGTACGGCGGGTATACGCGCCTCCCTTGCCCGACTAACCCGCGTGATACAATAAAAAAAAAAGGGAAAGAAGCGCGAATTCATTATGCGCGTCGGAGAAAAGGAGACGAGCTTCGTCTGGGCTGCCAATTTGTATTCCCGCATTTCTCGCAGGCACGCGCAGCTGACGACTCTCTCTCTCTCTCTCTCTCTCTCTCTCTCTCTAGGCTCATGTATTCGCGTGTACGTAAGAGTGGTAAATACTCGTCTCGCCCTCTTTTTTCTTCTCCTATACACACTGTGTACATTGACATGTAACGTTTAGACCTTTTCCCTTTTTTCTTTTTATTTTTCATTTTTTATTATTATTGTTTTTTCTTTTTCGAGTGCACAAGAAAACTGTACACGACGTTTTTGAAGTATGTTTTGTCTTGTCTTGAGACTTGCAGAGGCTGAAGAAATATTTATTCTTTAAAAAAGTCTCGGTGTATAAACAAGCGCGGGCGCATATACATGGGGAAAAATTAGCAAATGAAGATTCGAAGCAGAGACACGCAAGGACTCGTTGTACCCCCCCGCCTCGTGCTCCGGCTCTGATTATGCGAACGCATGACTGATATATAACGTGATTTAATATTAAAATATTATGACAAACGTCAACAGGAGGCGCGAGAAAAGCACCGCCTCGCTCGACTGATTGGCCCTGGGCTGCGCTGCTGCGTGTGGCGCGGCTCACGTTGAATACGAAATTTCACTTGCCGACGCGCCACTTTATAAGTGCCCCTATAGACGAGCGAACGAAAATTGTTTTGCCACGCGTGTCATACATTTTTCGCGGTCTGTTTGGCTGATTTATTCGTCCCCGATAAAAGAACGCGAAGGAAAAAAGAAATTGTTTCAAATGTGTCTGTGCTGCTCCGTGCCTATATATAGCAGCACCCGCGGGGACTTTAATCCTTTTAAGCGCGCCTATACGATATCGCTGCCACTTGCACCACCACTACTATCTGCTTTCTTCGAGTCGTCGTCTTAATTCGTTAATTAATACCACGGGGAAACGAAGGAGTCGAGAGAAGAGCGAACCGTCGACGAGACGCCTCCTCTGGAGAAAATTCCAATTTTTCCGCCTTTGATTACGGAGGGACTTAATTATCGCTCAGTTTTGGTGAACTTCTGCGCTCGAGAGATCTGTACACACATATAGAGTAGCCCGAGAACATTTACAAATCATCCCTGTGAAATTGTTATGCGTATCGCCGGCAGAGAGACAATCCCCGTCTAGCCGATTAATATATTATTCCGCATGTACCAGCGCCAATTTTTCTTATTCTTCTTCCTCCTACTCCTCTTTCTCCTCGGCTCCTTCTTTTCTCGTGTGTAAACGACGACGGAGCGAAAGAAGGTCTTGGCGAGACCCTTGAGGACCATTGAGAGAGCAGGTTAAATATGACAAGGAGAATTGCGACTGTTGTTGGCTGTTGAGATCTTCTCTCCCTCCCCCCGATTCCTTTGCCTCAATGCCAATCGTTTCTGGAGCAGAGCTCGGTCGTTCTGCTCTTCTTAGCTCGCGACTCACAAAGAGACAAGAGGATGCACATCTACGCGTGCATCATAAAAAAAAACACGCATAGAAGTATATATTTTAGCGTGTACGAGCTCGTGTGCGTACGGACGAGACAAACAGAAGGTAAAATATTTTCATTCCATTTAACGACTTATCCTAAGAACGGCATCAAAATCCTGGAAATTTGCAAAACCAAATAACCTCGGCAACTATACAACCTAAGGCAGCTTGGAGCAGCAACAGCACAGAGAGAGAGAGAGAGAAATCAAACAAAAGATCCATTCATTAACAGTTGTGTATAGGCCGCGATGTGCTTCTCCGTGCGCGCAACTTAATAAAACAAATCCGGCCTCTCTCTCTCTCTCTCTCTCTCTCTCGTAGTTGTGTAAACATCAGCAACGAGAGAGTGTGTGTATATATCATCGCATCTACATACAAGACTTTTCAACTCTTGCGAATACCATTAGATAAGATCAATATTATTCATTATAATAATACATGGAGGCAAAAAGCGAGGGAGAGATTTATTCGTTTTGTATATGTACAAGAAAGAGAAAGAGCTAGTGCGAGAGTGTAAGAGGGATTAGGAGAAAAGTCGAGACTATGGTGTTATTCTTTGAAATTTTGCAATTGATCTTTGATACGAATAACTACAAGAACTCACGTCCACGACAGGTGAGGAATCTTTACTCGGCGTTGAAACGACAGCAGCAGCAACAGCAACAGTGCGATGCCGGCGTGAGCGCGAGCAAACGCCGCGAGTCGCGCAGCAGCAGTAGCTGCACCAACAACGGGCCCGCCGACAAGGATCTGAGCATCGAGTACCAAAGCAATGGTAAGCTCAGTCCGAATTTAGGCACTGAGGCAGCAGCTGGCCCCCCGATGACCCAACAAAAGCAGCCCAGCATTCAGCAGCAATCCCAGCAGCCGAGTTCGGGCGCGCCAGGACCACAGCCGAGTCCGCATCAGAGTCCCCAAGCTCCGCAGCGGTACGTATAAACTTTTTGATCATTTTTTATTTGTCCATCCATACGATCTATTGATGGATCGATTGGCTGCAGGGCGTCGCCGCCCGGCCCCTCGCAAGGCCCGCCTGGAGCAGGCCTTACCGGCTCCTCGTCGCAAACCACGAGCCAGATGATGCTCAGCCCGGCCCACCAGATGCAGCAGATACTCCAACAGCACATACTTAATCCGGGCCAGCTGCAGACGCTCGTGCAGCAGCACCAGCTCTACCTGCAGCAGCAACAGCAGCAGCACCATCAGCAGCATCAGGATTCCCCCTCGGAGTCGGCCTCCAATCCCGAGCGATTCGGATACTTTTCCTCCCTCAAGAACGTAAGTCCTTTCCCGATATCACGATGACGATAGTCAGTGAGATATATCAAGCGAGAAGAACACCGAAGCATCCAACTTGATTGGTCTTTCCAGCATCAGCATCAGATGAACGAGCTGAGCCGCAAACAACTGGAACAAGCGCTGCAACAGCTGCAAGAGCAGCTCCAGCTCAACCTCATTCAACAGACGCATCTGCTACAGACGTCGGACAAGAAGAAGGCCTCGGCGCCGCTGCAGCAGTTGGCGCTCCAGCAGCAGCAGCTGGTCCAACAGTACCACCTGACGCAGCGCCAGTACCTCATCCAGCAGGGCCTCGGCCTCCAGGGACACAATCACTCGGCCGGCATGCCGGCCAACGAGTCGCTGCCATCCTGGAAGAGCGAGCCGACCGACAGCTCGGAATCCCATCCAAACTCCAACGTGTCCAAGTCCAGTTCCGGCCTCAATGGTAAGTTGGTCGAAGCATCGCAGATCCGCCGTGAGCCCCAACGCGATAGTACGATCGCACCGCATAGCACCGATGTAAAATCGAAAAATGGGCACCTGCTCATCGCAGGCCTTCTGAATTCGCTAGTTTCGAGCCGGCGAGCTTCCGAGATCAACGGCACGACGCAGCTGGACGAGAAGCCATCGCAGCAGCAGCAGCAGCAGCAACAGCAGCAACAGCAACAGCAGCAACAGCAGCAACAGGCCCTCGACACGGCTTGCAGCGAAAAGATGCAGCACCCGCTCTACGGCCACGGGGTCTGCAAGTGGCCCGGCTGCGAGTTCGTCGCGGAAGATTATCAAGCATTCCTCAAGTGAGTATCGTATAGAATAGATTTTGGCTGACCAAAGCAGGCCGCGACTACTTGCCACGCGGCTGTTAAATTCGGTTCGAAGCGCGCGATCAAAGATGAAAGGCCAAAATCGAGTCGCGGCTCGATCGAGAGAGGCAAATGAAATTCACGGCGTCAGCTCGCTCGCGCGCCAGCGTCTTTGAGGCTTTTTAACCGCATTAGAGAGCGACGAGCTTGTAATCAAGCGAAACTTTGAGTCGCGCATCGAACTCTCTTTGTTTAGAATAAAAAAAAAGTGCCCGAGACAGGAAAATGAAGCACGAGCTGTGGAGTGAGCGAGAGAGAGAGAGACTAGCTAATTACCTTTGTCTCATCAATATTCACGACATAGTCGACCGCATCGTTATGCTGCTCGACTCTTATCTACTTTTCTCTCTCGCTCTCTCCCTCTTTGTCTGTTTGTGTCATGCTCCCTTGTAGCCTCGCCACCTTGTTTCGAAATCTGTATTTTCCCCCCCAAGACTCGTCGACTCGGGGAGCAGCAGCTTGGTAGCCTGGCTTCGGAAAAACAGGATTACAAACGAAAGAACTCGCAAGCTTTTATCGTGTGGCATCTCGCGGCTAGAAAAGCAAGCCTAGGCATGAATCGACACTTGTCCATTTTCCAGACACTTAAATACCGAACATACATTGGACGACAGGTCAACGGCGCAGGCTCGAGTCCAGATGCAAGTCGTCTCGCAGCTGGAGATCCAGCTGCAGAAGGAGCGCGACCGGCTCACGGCGATGATGCACCATCTTCACATGGCCAAACAGATGGCGTCGCCCGAGCCGCCCAAGTCGTCTGAATCTTCGGTAAATGTCAATTTAACGTTGAACGATATATATTATAAAACACAACGCGCGCCGCGCTGGAGACAACATTTGCTTCAATATTATCTTAATCTCGCCGCGACCTTGTCTCCCTCTCGCGCGCGCTTGTTGTGTTATCGAAATAACTATCGCGGCTGCAGCAGCGCTGCACAATCAATGATAAACAAAAACAAACACGAGCTCCTCGACGTTATTTTCTCAGAACACACCGAGCATGCCGAAAATGCTGATGAACCAGGCACCGCCGTCGTTCGGCGGCGTCACGCAGGTCTCGCCCGTGTCGATGTCGGCCCTGGTCAGGTCGCCGGCCGGCGGTCAGCTGCCGCCCGCGGTGTCCGGTGGCGCCGGCCCGGGTCTGCCGCCCGGTCTGCCCAGCATGGCCAACATCTCCGGCCTGCCCCCGATGCCCAACATGCCCGGCAGCCTGCCCAACATACCGAGCATGGCCGGGCCCATTCGCAGGCGGATCAGCGACAAGAGCACGCTGTCCTTGGCTGGAGGTGAGTTCTTTCGAGCCGCCACCTTTTTTGTTCTCATTCGGCAGCGCTCCGTACCGAGACATGTACTATTTACACACATTCGGCCAGGGAGATTTACACTCTTTAACGCCTTTTACCAAATTATTTACATCGAACGAATTAATTAATGAAAATTTTAAATAAAAAAATACAACACTGAATTTCAAAACAAACAAACTGTATATTCATAGGAATATATGAGGAGAGCACTGTAAGGCGCAGGATGTTCGGCGATAAGGCAGGATTAGATATTAATGAAGGTAAATTATATTTGACAGACAAATGACAATTTGCCTTTTTTATGAGTAATAACTAAATTTAAAAAATATCTTGCAATTTCTCGCGCTAGTCGAAAATGAGGAAAAGCTTTATAATTGCATCTCAGTTTCACACTTTAACGTGTTCATGCATTGAAAAATCATTTTCCGCTTCGAAGAAATTGAAAAGATGGCTTTGTGGAAGATAGATTTTCTTGGTAATGTTGTAATTTTCGACGATAATGCACTTTACGGTCCTCTCTCTGATTTTTCATGAGCAAACTCAATCTATTTTTCTTCGTGTGGTATGCGCATTCACTCGTTTTTCCTAATTGGCCTCTAACCAGCGCCTCATTTCTCTCGCATAAACTAACAGCGGGCTTTTGGGGGAAAAACAAAACGTTTACATCTACACTTGGGTTCAGACAAAAGCTACAAATCTTATTGACCAAATCATGTGCTATAAGCGGTTGTTGGATTTAGGCAACGTCTGGGCGACATTTTTGACATTTTATCGTTTTTAAATGAGCTTTTTGTTGTCGCAGTTAGTGTTGATTATGACGAATGATTATTATAAAATTAATAAATCAATGTTTTGGATGAAAATAACTGCAGAGATTGACAACGAAATGCTGTTTGAAAAATGCTAAAATCATACAAAAAAGTACAATTTAGGCGAATCATACCTTCCACGTCACTCCGTTACGCCGGAAATAGCAGAATGTATATTGGAGGTGGCCCACTCGTAAAGACGTCGCTTTCTCATAAAGCCAATAGCTGCTTATTAGTCATCAAGATTTGTCGAGGGTTATTTTGTAGCTCGCCGGGCACTTAATCGCTGCGACTCGAATCGACAAATAGTTGCTCTCATTACAAAATTTTTTTTTTGTGCTGCCCGCCTCCGCCATCGTGTAGGGCTGCCCTACATGCTGGAGCGCGCTGGCCTAGACGTTCAACAAGGTACTGTCATGACTTTTCAATCATTGGCCTGTCAATGTTTACCTTACTTTTTGACCATCATAAATTTGTTTCTATCTCTCTCTATCTCCACCTCTACCTCTACCTCTACCTCTACCTTTCTCTTTCTCTTTCTCTTTCTCTTTCTCTCTTTGCATGATCACTATCTACGTTTTAATTTTTTTTTAACTTGACATGTAACAGTTTGTTTTATTGCACATATGCACAGACTTCCTCAGTTTTTATTAAAGCAGCAGACATAATAAATTGTTCATCTGGACAGCACTGCATTCGCACTTAGCTTTTTTTGTAACAAGCGTGCAAAACCACCTGTTTATGTTGGTTTATTCACTCTTTACTCATCAAAGTTATAATTATAAAAATTTGATTTTGTTAATGTTTACATCAGAGGGTAATCGATTTGCATACCGCAAAAATAATATTGAATGAAAAAAATTTTCCACCTTGAAATAAATATTTATATGCTCATTATGCAGAATCGAGAACTTTCCAAATGTTTGTTAATGTTGTCTTTGATAAATTCAACGTACATGAAACACGCGCTACAAACAAGTTTTACGTCGTTTGCAGAGATCCAGCGGAATAGAGAATTCTACAAAAATGCAGATGTCAGGCCGCCCTTCACGTACGCATCATTAATTCGCCAGGTAATTCAATTATTTTAATTTCTTCTTAATAAGCTCGCATTTGGGCAATCAATATACTAAATTCAAAAGATTAGTCAGCTCTTGAAGTTGAAGATTAATTCTATCAATTTTATAAACATTTTTTAATAAAAAAATATTTTTATAAACAATTATTTGTTAAACTTCAAAGGAATACTTGTTGCAAAACGCATTTGCAGGTATATAATTAAATGTGTACTTGTATATGCAACGTTTACATTGCTGATCGATCAAAACATTTTTTTTATATATACCATAGAAAATTGATATTAATACTCATTTTTTTGCAGTCCATCATCGAATCTCCAGACAAGCAATTGACATTAAATGAGATTTACAACTGGTTCCAAAATACATTCTGCTATTTCCGGCGTAACGCAGCGACGTGGAAGGTATGATCCTTTTTTAAAATCATTTTCCGCGTTGCTCTTTGACGATAAAAAGTATAAAATGGTAAGCGTAAATATTTGAAAATTCAAAAAACGCGAACATTTTAAACGAAAATTTAACGATTCTCACATTTTATAATCTATAAAATGATAACTTGAATTGTAGTATCACGAAATCTATGCACAAATTAAAAGTAGTATGGACTACAGTAAAAAAAAATAGAAAAAAGTTAAGGGAGCGTATTTTATTCAAAACTCAGAATAGCTAGCTATATCATATTCTACGAAAAAACGTCGACTTCTGGTTAATTTTTTTATTCGAATCGCACAAATATTTTTTCCATAATTGTGTGATCTTCCCAGTGCGGTGTTTTTTTTAAACGTATTGCCACATAAAAAAGCTTCGCCTCGCATGGATTTGTGTTGATGAGTTAAAAACACCTTTACCTCATTAATATTTTCTCAAAAATATAACCATGAAGGGCAATGAAACAAGAAGAATTACAGTATCACCTTACAAGGATGTAGTCAAGGGGTCTATCCAGCAGCAAACGTAGTTGACCGACTACGACTGCAGTTAATTCTCTGATTAATTTTGATTTTTTTTTTCAAAAAAATATATATATAAATTTATTTTTATTTGGTTATAATAGCAACTAATCTTTTTATCTTTTCAACCCTGTGGCATGATTTGTTATCGTTGTCCTAAATAGAATTAGCCACCTATAAATAGCTGTGCATTTATTTACTTGAGAATGCCACACGTCGCAAATGTTTATTACCATTAATTTCCATCATCAGTTCTAC
Organism: Trichogramma pretiosum; assembly: GCF_000599845.2. Taxonomy (NCBI): domain Eukaryota; kingdom Metazoa; phylum Arthropoda; class Insecta; order Hymenoptera; family Trichogrammatidae; genus Trichogramma; species Trichogramma pretiosum. The sequence continues at coordinate 778,237 of NW_019641697.1, forward strand.
TCCCTATTTCATATAAATTAAATTGTTCATTTTCATATAATTAAACATTTTTTTCATTATCATTTTATAAGTTTATAACGCACATTTTGTTTTCAAACATACATTAGAATACACGTTATTAAATGTTGCACATTTATATTTCAATAATTTCTTTCGTTAAAATGTACACGACTTTTTTTTATACTCTGTAATGATCGTTTTCAATTTTTGACAAATCCAAAGTCATCCTGTGCATTCAACTAGAATTTTCACTGACTTCCATCGTCTAAGAAACTGTGGAAATTTTACCCGCTATCACACACATTAAACATTTGGTTGATATTTAGATACTCATGATATTTCCTTTTCATATGAAAAAGCTAGTTATTTTTATATCAAATACTTTGAGTTGAAAAGTTTCACATAGTCACAGCAAATTATGACAAATAAGCCGACTATGAGAAGCTGAAGGCAAAATCATAAGGAATTAATATTTTTATTTATCAATTATTTCGATTTATTGTTTTGATTTTGTTTTTGGTAAAAAGTTTGAATCATCCGATCCGACTTCCGCGGCTGAGTCGCGATTGAGTTGGGCTTAGTTGATTTTATGTTGCGTTGCTTATTTAGTCTATTGTTATTATTTTGTATAGAACGCAGTACGACACAACCTGTCTCTCCACAAATGTTTCATGCGAGTTGAAAACGTGAAGGGGGCCGTATGGACGGTGGACGAGGTGGAGTTTTACAAGAGACGCCCTCAACGCGCTTGCAGCACGACTGGGTACGTTGGCCCCCGCAACAAACAATTACAGAAATCAAAAAATTTTTCAATACCCTCAAAAATATATCTATTTATATATTATCGACATTTCCCCTTTTTCTCAGAAAATTTCGACTTTTTCTTATATTATATTATTATACTATTCCCTATTATCTTCATCATGAATAGCGACAGTTACGCGTTACTTTTTTCACTCATATTTTTTACATCAAATTCTTTAAAATTTATACATTTACTCATAAATTTATTCAAATTTTTCATGGTATTTATTATATTAAATTTTAATCTTTTACACATTTTTATATCTATTAAAATTTATACTTAACTTTCTTGAATCCAACCAATCCTATGGTGCTGTATTTAAAACAATTTAATTGAAAACAACCAATCGTTCATTTGTTTCTTATTTTTTAAAATTTTAGCTAAGAATTAAAAATTGTTGATGCTATCGAAAATTGCAGTACGATTGATTGTTTGAAATTTCTTATGTTCACTTGAGTAGATACATTTATATTCTATTAATATAGTTCTGACGAATACACAATTTTTTAAATAGTCTTCAACCCCTTTACTCTATTGTATCCATTATTCTTTTATTTTTACAAAACGAATTGCAGACACTATAAATTTTCATAAAATTGATTACAAAGTCATTACAACATTTATCTATTCTGCTCATTTTAAAATAACCAACACATACAACTTCTACGCTTTTTTTTATAAAATACACCGATTTATTTTTCTCATAGAAACGTAGCCTTCATTTTACATGTACAAATAACATCATATTGGTGTACACGCTTTCACAAGTTTTATCTCTTTTTATGTATTTTCTCTAGTCACAAATTAGATCATCACACTTTTTAATAACTTGATATATTTATTCTCTAAACATTTTGCCAAACTTTAACTCTTTTAATATAGAAATCACTATTAGAATTTCACCTGCTTTTTAATCTTAATTAACAAGTGGCGTCAAACTGAGATCGATCAAATATCGTATTATATTGCTTAAAAGTTTGGCGTCAGAAGCTTTTATATTATATTAAACACTTTTGAACTTGATTGCACATTTTTAACTATTTTTATGTGTTTTTCTTCTATGTAGATTTTACCTTAAATTTTTATCCTGTGACATTTTCGTCATAGGGTCTACAACTTTTTACTATATGTGTTTTTAAATTATAATCTCTAGCTTTTTTAATCTAATGTAGCTTGAATTGTTTCACATTTTTAAACTTGTTGTTTTTTATATTTATTGTTCGTGAAAAATAGTTCACAAAACCTCCAAGTCGAGAAGCTTGCTTTTGAACAGTTTGCAATAAATGGCTATCATCGCAATTTAAACTTTATCTTATATTATATTCTTATTATATGCCAACTTTTAATATAACTTATTTTCATTTTCATATTTTAAAGTTACTCTGATCAATGCCAATTTCAATTGATTAAATAATTTGTAAATTAGTTTTTATATTGCATTGAATGCATGTTTTATTTCTTATAAGTAATTTTTTTATAGCAATATTCAAACTCGACTTGGTGAAACTATAATTTTAATATTTTAAGAGACTACCTGTTGTGAGTCTGCTGCATTAAAAAATGTGATACATGAAAATGAGGGGTTGTGAGTGTGTATGAGAGTTGAGAGCGGACAGGAATCTTTAACAAGCATGCGAGCTTTGCAGCGACTAACAGTGCCAGTCTCTTTCGATTATTTATATTAGATTTTTAAATCTTCTTGAATGCCTGTTTATTGAAATTTGTATACATAAATTTAAATACTTTGTTAGTGTGTGTGCAAATGTGTTTATAAATCTATTAGAAGTGTGCATTACAATGATTACGAATGGAAAGAGAATAAAATAGCAAATCAATACCTTAATAAGAAGTACGAGTTCTTCTTCCGTTTCTTCTTTTGTTCGTAAACAAGAGACGGAAGAGAAGATTTTTTTGGATTTTTAAGCGTGACTTTTAGTAAGAGAGTGATTTAATTGAATAGCAAAATTTCCATGTACCACTTATCTTTCCTCTCGCACACAAAGTTTATGATATCTTGCATTATTTACTACTTGCCTCTATCTCTTTTCTCTTTTCCTCGTTAAAAGAGTCGTTATAATTTATAAAAAAGTGTTTGAAACATGCACGCACATTGTCACACCGTCGGAAAATGAAAAAAAGCCAAAAACAGAGAATAAAAGAGAGGCATTTAGTTGTTAATTTATAAAATACGTAGGGATGAAGTCGTCTTAAGATAGTCATTTGATCTAAGAATAACTATAAAATTATTAAATATTAATCGTTCGAAAAGAAAATTGCTTTCAAAGATGCATGTTTATCGCGTCAAAATTGTAGCATTCTTTTCTATCTATGATACGATTCATCAGTGAGTATATGATAAGAAAATGGATAATCTAAAAATATCCCTATTAAATTAAACGAACTCGTGACAAAGGCTCTTTGTGAAGCCATTTTCTTTTCCCATAATTTCTTCCAAGGCATATTCAGCAAGTTCCTGCAGAAGGAGAAATGAAAATCATTGAATTTTTTTATTACAGCGAAGGCAATTAAAAAAATAATTTTATTTAATTTGAACAGCTAGAAAAACAAAAACCATCTGAATTTTGTTTGTACTCTCTTTTCTCTATTTCTTGGTGGTCTTTTTTATCTGTGTATACAGAACGCGATCCGCACCAATCTATCGTTGCACAAGTGTTTTGTGCGCTATGAGGACGACTTCGGGTCATTCTGGATGGTGGACGACGCCGAGTTCGTAAAGCGGCGACATCTGTCTCGCGGCCGCCCCAGGAAATATGACCCAACCCCATCACCCACTCCACCCCACTCCGCACAGTAAGCACTACCACTATTTTAGAAAAAAAAAAATTACTGCGCTGCTGGCTGATATTAATATATAAAAAAAAAAACACTTAAAGATGTACTGTTAAAAAAAGGCGTGAATCCGACGTAGTCCGTCTTGCTATCAATGTTTGCATCGTCCGATCTCTTTCTCGTTTTTATTCATTCACTTTTATTTTTTATTCTAACCCAATTGTTCTTTTTAATTTTAATCGTATAGTTTTTGGCTGTACATAACTTCACGAATTTTAATAAAAATAATATGATAAAATTTTCTCAACCCAATTAAAAACCAATGATTTTTAAAGTTTATTATAAAATCATTTCAAAAAGTTTGGTTATCATTGTCCATTTCAATGATTTGATTTTTTTAATGCATTCTACTTTGCACCCTGATTTTTTTCTTCTCTATGATTTTTTCCAATTTTTCTCTCTCTTTATCGCTCTCTTCTTTACCTTTTCCCTTTCAGAGTTTTTTATTTGCTCCTATACTTCGTTGTCGTTTAGAATTTCTTGCATTATTTGTATCCATTGAGTGGCTTTGCGAGAAACTAAATTCAAAATTAAACATTGTAACAACGAGCGATCAGAAAAAAATTGTTTCACGCTGAAGCCCTCTCTGAAGCTTAGCATTGTTCGATGTAAATGTATTAATCGATCTAAAATATAAAATAGACCAAATTACGTGTATTTAATGCACAACCTTCGGAATCGCTCAGAGCATAAATAGATACTTGATTTTGTATTGTAAAGTTAGGTTCTTTTTTGCTTCTGCAAATTTCAAAGCGTTATTGTTAATTTTAAGTTGCTTTCATAGATTTTTTTTAGCTCATGCTAATAGATACTTTCGTACACGAAAATCCGCACGATCTCGATCCGAAGATAACACTATTCTCTGATAGTAGTCTAAATCGTTGCGGGTTAATTGTACTTGAATAATAATCCATATCCTTGATCGTTATCCTCTGTTAGTCGCTAGCATATTTTTTTACGCTTTTATTACTGCTAAATGAGAATTTATTTTTGAGGAGTGAATGCTTTTTTCAGCATGGCTTGCTCGTATTTTTTAATCACAAGATTATCGCACGAATCGCAGGTATTTTCACAATGTCCTAAAAATTTGAAACAAAAATTATGAGAAAAATATCTGCGATTATAGCGTGCACGTGTAATTGCTACGTGTAGATGCTTCTCGAATGTCGGGGCTTCACCTGCTTTTGGCATAAATGTACTTAATAATGTGTGACGTGTGCTATTGTGAAAAATAAGAAAGCTGATGCGGGGCTGCTAGGTGGAGGTGAGAGACTTCGTCATTACTCAAGGTACCATTAATGACTTTTAACATATAATAATTGAGATAAATCCATATAATAAGCAATAAATTACTCGAAGATCTCGAGGCCATTCAGAATTTTTTCTAATGTTTAAACTTTTATATCTTAAGCTTATTTATATTCATTATTATTAAGTACTAGTTATTAAATTTTATAAATTTTTACCATATCTTAATGTATTTTTGACATTTCTCTCTATCTTAAAATTTTTAATATTACTACTTTTAAATGTAACTTTTTGAGCCTCGGACAGCGTCATCTTCATAAACGGCTTCAAGGCAAAGATTAACAATAATGCATGTTGTTACTATTTTCGGCGTATCTTGTAAACGACTCACGCTCAATATTTATTCTAATTGTTTTTTCAAACACTCATCTAAACTGCGCAGTTATTTGCAAGAGCTCGCGCGTGTATATTTTGACAGATGTATACACAATTTTTGCTCTCGGACATTTTTCAACGCACGGACCGAGTCAGAGACGAAGCGAGGGAGCGAGAAAGATCGTTCCAAGGTAAACTCTTGGGCCGTTTATAAGTGACGCATTTTGCTTCAAGTTTCGTTAAAATATTGTACATTAATTAAGTTTTCATGAAAAAAAACGAAGCAACGAGGCCGAATTCTCTTTAAATTTTTAATCTTCTGTAAATCTGTACACTCAATCTAATATCGCTCCTGTCCTGGGTCATGACTCACACGAAAGGTCATAGGTAATCATGTAGTTTGTTCTATTTTTCAAATTTAATTCTATCTATTTGAACTACTTATTATTATTACATTTTTTTCAAGTCGTAAATACTTAGATATATAATATATATAAAACATATTAAATAGTATAATTTAATGAATATGCTTTATGTATATGTATAATATTTATATTTATGAAAAATCATTGATTCACTTTTTCTACTTTTTCATATTTTTATCTCTCTTCATTATATTACATGTTTGTGCTTTATATAATATACTCTTAGAATAATTTATATGTCGCTTTTCAAATTTTTCTATTCATATCTTATATTAATATTTGAAAATCTTTTTCTCTTTTTATAAATATATATACTTATGTGTTCCATTTTCTGATCCCAATTTTTATCTACTTTATAATATATCTTTTCATATATCTATATTTACATAAATTTAAATTTTAATATTCCATTTTTTACATTAATATTCGAAACCAATTGAACGATTCACTCATACAATCATACACGCACATCCCCCACATATACCCACACACAAACTATTTTCTCTAATATAAATAATATGCACCTCAAAGAAAATCGATTAAAAAATTGATTAGTGGTTTTTTCTGTTGTTCACCATTTAGAGGTGTACCTTCGAAGAGCCCGACACTCACACACAGTCCAACGATGTACGGTGACGCTTTGAATGTCAATCTTCAGGTATCTAAGATGAAAAAATTATTCTAGATAGTAATTGGAGGAACGAAGAAATGCATTTTGTTTGTAAAGTATTTTCAGGCCGCACTCGGCGAGTCTAATATGGGATTTTTGAACAATGCCATGTGTACGTCGACAGCTGGCAGCCCAGACAAAGATCACAATATGAGCCACAACGATCTAATGTAGGTTGAAAACTGTTCATGGAAAAATTCACGTCTAGTCGAATATAATATGAAAAATTATGCAGGAACTCCCCGTTAATGGATGACTCGAGCATGCACATAAAGCGCGAAGGACAGAGTCCCGAAGGCGGCAAACTATCGAGGTTGATAAAGATGGAGGGCCCAGTCGAACACGACCCCGAGGACGAGGCCTGCATCAACGACGACCGCGATTATCCGGAGAGCCAAGGACACGACTCCGGCCCCGACGAGGACATGGCCGAGGACCTGTCCATGGCCGCCGAGGTCCAGTTACCCGATGACGCGTAGTCGCTCGGGGTGGGCGCTGGACAACGCCTCGATCAATTGCCGCCCTGGTTTTAATGCAGACTGGCGGACTTTCTGTCGTTAGGTAGGTACGGTACCGTGGCTCGCTCGCAGCTGCGAAATCATGCTCGGTTATTGCAGCGGCTATAAATATTGAATTTTTTCTCACTGCAGTTGTACTCTTTGATCGGAGCAATCGACTAATAAGCGCTCGATCGCAAACATTCCTGGCTGAAGCACAAATAAATGTTTAAGAGAAAAAAAAATTTTCAACACACGCACGGGGCACGGCACTATCGGCTGATTTGCAGAAAGACTAACGAAAAAATCCAAGATTCAGATTTGTTTCTGCAGGTTACGTTGTACATGATCAGCCACTAAAGACGATCGCCAGGACTCGATGAGAAAAGGAGAGAAAAGAAATGCAAATCAAAAGCAGCCCTTGCCAAAATTGACATTAAACGACGACGAAAGAAATCAGTGCGTGCAAAAGTGTGTTGGAACGTGCAACAGGGCGACTCATCCATATCTTTGAAAACAAGCAATTAACGCAAACAACGATATATATTTGACGAGCTCTACATATTATTAGTATATACGATACGAACACAAATTACAATGAAATAAAGAAAAAGGAAGCACGAACAAAAATCAAATATATATAGGTATATACATTACGCGCATTTTAGAACATTATACATATTTATGAAGCATAAAAAAAAGAGAAGTAAAATACTATGTTAAGAGTATTGGAGCCTCGATTTCTTGTATGTATATTTCGACTAACGTATGAGCATAACTTTGTGTATAGGGACAGCAAGTGAAAGCGCGTGAGAGTACGAGAACTGTAATAATCAATCCATATTTATATGTATGTAAACTTGCCTCTCTTCCTTAATCGTCGTATCATCGATTGCAAGCCCCTCGATTTGCACTTCACGCCAAAAAGTAAAAACACTTTCGAGAAATTATCAAGCGTAGTGATTATAAGCGTAACTAGCGTAATATTTGTAAATGTATAGAATGTAATGGCGAGGTGGCCAAGCGACCTTCGAGCAAATGTGTCCGTGTATAAAAATTAGATAACTATTTGTTAGAATTCGAATTTATATTTAGTGAGACAATTTTGTGTTCCATGTGGTTTTCTCTCGAAGCAAAGAGACTTTTTGCATGCATTTGATGCATATCATTAGGCTTGAAAGTACAATGCATTGAAACGAATCTGCGTTACAAAATGTTTCGCTAAATTTAATTACTGAGAATTTTCATAGGTCATTTGTACATATAGTTTTACCAGCTGTAAGAAGTCAAAGATTCGTCAGCGGTATGTATAATAAATTTTACCATTCATTTAATCGAATGAGCAATCAACTTTTTTTGCTGTTTTTCGTTTAAGAATCATTTTGTAAATATATTGTTTATGTTATTATTAGTTGTTTGAAAAACAACCCAATTCTATTAGCCAGAAATATTCGCGAAAGTAAATTTATATTTTCATAATAAATTGTACGAATTCTAATTTCAATTATGATTGAGCTTTTAAATAGTAGATAAGTTTTAACCTTACAATAGCATAGACGTTTTCTTTTATCAGATGAAAATAAATTTCTAGTGCTTAATGAATTCTTATTAATTAAATTTAGTAAAACGTTGAAGACAAGCGCCGTCGATTTCGTGGAGTAAAAAATTTTTGGATTTGCCTCTATTACATTTTCTTCGATGCATTTTGATGTACAATCGTGATTATTATTGTTGATGTTATTGTTATTTATCCATTTTTGCATTTACCTCAAGTTTAATTTGTCTCATTTTTAAAAAATCTAATTCATCGAGGTAGGGACAAATCGGAAATTTTTACACGTAAAAAAATCATTTGGTAGGTGTTGGTGAAAATTGTACTTGGAGAGTCTTCCGAACGACCTCCGTATAATTAGAAACGGCACGTACATGTTCGAAAAGTATAGACATCGCACGTTTAACATACAAAGTATGCAAAAGTTGCGGTTTTGATAAGTAAATATAATATGATAATGTAATGGACTTAAACTGAATTTTTCGATTAGAGATGTAATTGTTGTTGGGCACGTGACAAGTTATCTAGCATCCGCCCATTGTAAGAACAATTTTTTCAATTGACTGCAGATAAATTAACGACTAGACTATTCAATCCATCATCAATACGATATTAAAAGTAAAAAAAAAATCAATTAATAATTAATTAAAGGTAAAAAAAAATTGTGGAATAAATTTAAATCACTGCGTATATGCACTTTGAAAATTAAATACACATTATATCCGTATACGTATAGCATTTTAAGAAAAAAAATTTAGTAGGCAAAGAATATTATTCAGAGCTAAGTTTCACGAAATTTTGGGGTACTTCCGAAAAAATAAACTTGAAATTTTATATTCTGACTGGATTCTTTGGAAGAATCGTACAACTTTCATCAAAAGTCAAAAACGAGCAAAAAGTTATTCGGAAAAGTTCAAGACACTGTAAAAATGTAGAAAAAAATACGCAATTAGACTGATTTAATTTTAAAATTATAATGTATAGCATTTGGATAAATATTATAGATGAAAATCAAATGACATAAATTATTACATACGTGTATGGCAACTTTTTCCAGTGACTTTCACGATTGAAAATAAAGAAAAAAAATGTGAGAACGGAACACGATTTTTTTTACAAGTATTAGTAATACAAGTAAAAGTAACTCAAATTAATAACGCTAAAGTTTACTCGTTTTTTAAGGGTAATAACTGGTATTTGAATATTTCATGGAAGCCGGCTTAGAACGAAAATGTTCACTTGAAAATCTGTTCCAATCAACCAATGTACAATCTATTTAAAGAAGATTCAGACAATTTTTAATCGTATAAGTACCAATCAATATCTGGGCAGTAGTCAGAAATATTATAAAAAATATATATATAAAACTATGCCATTATACCCTTTTAAAAAAAATTGAGGATCGATGGGAAAAGAATACTAAATACGACGTGAGTAATTTTTAAGTGGCAGAAAAATGAATGAATTGAAAATTATCGTAGTCAAAGATACATATAACATTCCAATTTTTCTTGCATCATCGCTATATTAAAAAAATGTATAATGTTTTCATAAATATTTGCATGGTTTCAATGAAAGAAAAATGCAGTACTATTTGTTACCAAAAGCATGAAAAAATTAAAACTATGCATTTAAGTAATCGCATGTCTTAAAAGGGGTTGGTTTTGCTAAAGTGTAATAATCATAGCTCAATTTTTTATTGATAACAAGTTAAAAGAATGTGTATCGCATAAGAAAACGAAAGGAAAGAAAAAACACAAAGTATTTTTTCACGCATTATTTGATAATTCTCTAGTTTTTACCTTTTTATATATGGTGGTAATATAAATAAAAAAATGCCGTACGTATGAGTAGGTGGAATTGAAAATCAAGAATCTGCTGTATATCATTACGGACGAAAAATTGTAGGAACTTTTTTAAAAATCCAGGGGTTTTGATCTATAAAATGCAGCCGTAATTTTTTTTTCATTCTTTGACTCGTGTTACAAAGTTTATTGTTGTTATTGTTATCGTATGTAGAGAATAAGATAGTTTATACACATTTTTTTTTGTAAATGTCTGTAGTTTTATGTATAAAAATAGTAATGCGAACTCCGATTGACATTAAAAATGTATAATCATGCGTACTAAGTACTCCTGTCGAAATGGACATTTGTACATATATATATTTATTATATTGAGTGGATTATCATTTTTTATCAAATGATTTTTCATCAGTCTATATGAATTGTAAATAGTATTTATTTACTGGAATTAGAAGCATAACGATCATAAAAAACACAGATGCATAAATTGTTCCAGTTTTTTCTTTAAATGAGTAATTGGATCCTCTCGAAGACTGGATCAAGACCTCTGTAGCAATAAAAAATATTTATGTATATTAAATAATCTCAAAGAATCAGTCGATGTCATGCTTCGACTACATAAAAGTGTGATAACTGTATACTCTGCATCTTTCCCACCTCTACACTACTACTGTAATCATCATAAAGTAAAAAATAAACAAGATATCAATTGGTCAAAGTACGAAAAAGATACGTAGTTCTTACGATAAATGCGCTTTTAGAATCTTTTAATTAAACTTAAATTATAATGGTTATAAAATAACTATTTTCGTGCTTTGACTCGCGTGTGTTCAATCGCAAATATGACAAAAAAAACATTAAAATGGGACAGTCATAATCCATTTTATTCTGATGATGGATGCTGATGTGAATGTATGACATAAGTATGTGTGTTACTTTTTTTTATGCTACATAAACAATCTAGACAAATCAAAACATCATCTTGTTTCTTACGTACTTTTATGTACACACACTGCACTTTTCATCACAAAGTTTCAAAATAAATAATAGTCTGTTGTATTGTAGGTTTATTGACATATTTTTGTAACTGACAAGAAAATACATTTACATCCATCATCGATTTACGTGAGAAAAAATATAATTATAAATATAATATTAAGTTTCAAATTGCGCAAGCTTTCAAATTCAGACACACGCGACAATTCATTAATCCACTTGTCGCCCTTGAAAAATCGAAGCGGATATTAAATGTGAAAAAAAAAGAAAAAAAATGATGATAATGTTGAAGCTATACATTATAATTGATAATTTATGTTGTTATGTGGAAGAATAAACAGAATATGATCGTTAAGTGGACGATTCAGTGCCATTTTTTGGGAAATATTTCACTTGTATCGCAATGCTCCTAACTTTTAAGATCTATGTATTGTGTAAAATTAACTAATGTACGACACATAGAAGACTTTTCTGTAAATAATCAATTTATTGACGAGGCATTAGGTATTTACCTAAAAATATACGATTTATGAAAAATTCAACTCATCATAAAAGTTTCTTTCACATATTTCCTTTATTAATATTTGATTAATAATATTTGAAATGTCCTTTCTTTAAAAATAAAAAAATTAATTCACACTTTTCCTTACAACTTTCATTTTAAGATAATATTTAATTCCTAAAATTAAAAAGTAAATTGAATACAATAGCTGTAAATAGCTGTGCTATAGTTTTACATAGATACGCAATTCGCGGGATTTCATCTGATGCAGATATATAACATATTTAGTCCACTGAGCATTACAGTTCATCTTAATTATCACTTTTTACAGTTAAATCAATGATCTTCTGTCCACATTTAACACTCTGAATTGATAGAAATAAAAGTAATCAACTGCATGAAGTTAATGTTAATGAAACAGGAAAACCTTACTTTAAAAGCTTATTTTTCTTCTGTCAGTACTGTCTAAAATTTCCTCCTCGACGGCCAGGTGGTTGTGCTCTATTTGGTGGAGTAATAGAGATATCCAGGTAGTCTCCAATTGTGAATCTAATGAAATAAATTGAAATATAACTACTTTTATCGCATTGAGTTAAATAATAAAATTTAATAATCAACCTTGCTTGAGCTAGAGTTTTATTATCTTCTGCACCTTTAGCACCTGAACATGTCACACCAATCTCACGCATTCTGTAACCAGGTGATCTTAATTCAGGAGTAACAAGCGAAAAATCAAAATAAGTTCCTTTACTTCTAGCGTCAGGATTAACTTCTTTAACCAAGCCTGTGATTTCCCTTAATGTCGCATCCATCCTAAGAGCAAGTCAAATAAATAACGTATGAACTAACATTTTTAAGACTAATAATATTGCAAGTTCCCAGTATTAAATTCTTACCAAGTATAAATTTGAAGTTCATTTGAAGGAAGATTGCCTCTAGTATATTCATTGATGTTATGATGTTTTCCAGTGTTGCAAAATACTCTCAACAATAGGGGGCAAGTCTATAATTTATACAATTTTGCAAATTAATAGTCAATAGTAAAATCAAGTGAGACGATTTCATACTTATTGCCATCTCCCCAGCTTTATACCTTTTCTCTGTCGACCGGCTTATCTGTTTGTTGCTTCTCATCGACGACCATTGATTCCACAGCCGAGGTCATTTTAAATAAGTATGATAGTAATTACTCGTTTCAGCTTCAAAAAGTTTAATTAACAATTTCAAACGCTCGCTTCTTGCTAGAATATTTACAGTAACTTAACCTTTTTACTGTCGTCTCTGATGGCGTACATTGAGCACTGATGACTGAACTGAGTAGTCTGCAGTCTGCACCCCATGCGCAATGATACACGATTCGCACTTATATGTCATTGGTCGGTAAATTATAATTATTTTGGAAGTTTAATTAAAAGGAATTAAATAAAATAGAACATTCATTGTTAAGTTGCTATTCTAATTTATTTGAAATCATAAAATATCACTTAATTATCCGTGTTTAAATGAGATAATAAAAATTTCAAATATTTTCTAATCCCGCATTTGTAAGTTTCAAACGGTGCGCTAGTTAGCGCTAGTGTCTCTGTTTCGTTTATTTTGTTATTGTCTGCACGCCGCAGATTTTCTTTTATTTGTACCAAGATCCGGATCGTTGGACTGACTTGCTCATTTGGCAGTTTAGTGGCTGTACATATTCACAGCCATATCAATGATAGTTTGATTTTGGTATCTTTTCGACTACAAGTACTAGACATGTTTGACTAGACAAATATTAAAAAAGAACGTAAATAATGTTTTACAAGAACGAATTCAGTCATCATTTAGACAATCTAACGACTATTGTCCATTTTCAAAATTGTACCATGCTAATTTTAACGAGCTAGTACTGGTGTAGTAGTATAAGAATTGAATCATTTACTCGTTTATTTGGCACTTCCGAAATTAAATAACAGTATCAAAATGTTGGAAACAAACGAGCCGTCTAAGGAAGATTTTTTGCAAAAGACCAAAAACGCTCGCGAGGAGCGTGCTAATGAAAAAAACAAAGAATTAGCTGCTATAAAAATACAGAAATGCGTCCGATGTTGGCTGGAACGAAAAAGAGATATTACAGATATGTTTAAAAAATTTGACAACTTGTTTATAAGCTCAGAAGATAGTAGTAAGATCAAGCTCAAACCAGCAGCTGAAGTCTATGATATCCTTGACAAGTTTTTACAAATTTACAAAAAAAAGCGAGATAAGGAAAAATTGGACAACGTGTGCAAATATCTACTTCATAGTTTAGAGTCGGATTCCATTAAACTTTCTTATATTGGAGTTGCACTTATAAAGGATCGCTACCTTCTGTGGATAGCTCAAGTCAAAAAAATTCTTTATTATTGTTTAATAGAGCTTGAAGATTTACAACCAGAGCGCTTTACTGATTATAAGTGCATTCTTTTAAGATTGAATACCATTGTAAGTTTTACATCTACACAGTCATGGGCAATCATGAGGGTGCAAGAATTGAGCAAACTAAAAGCAGGTATGAACCAACTTTGCTCCAATATTACAGGTCACTTGGTAAAGAACAACTTTTATCCTATCATGCAAACATTATTGATCAAAGGATTATGCAGAAAAAATATAAGTTTGCAGCCAGTAGCTCTGACAGCAATCATCACACTAACAATAAGACCTTTAATTTTTTCAAATGTAGGAGATGATTTATTGTTGAAATTTGTAATGTTTATTTTTAGTGTACCTTCGCTGGTGTATCATCTTAATCATAAAGATCAATCAGCTTGTATTTCTTTGATAAAACAAAACAATATTTTTTCTCAAAGTATACATTTATTAAAGTCAAATAAAAATGTGCGGGAGATACATAGCACACTAAGCAGCAATCATTATTTATGTTTAATGGCCAACCTAATGGAGCTAGCTTATATGGAGGAAGAGAGCTTAATCGAAGAAGTTGCTTCTGATTTTACTCATGTCATTTCTAACATGTTAACAATGTGCCAGAAATATGTTGTAACCAAAACAAGTCACACCACCTATTGGCATCCAATATTGGGATGGTTTGAGCAAGCCGAAGAGCCATACATGCAAGATACTATTCCATTGATCAAAGTTCAGCTATCTAGACTATGGACTGGAAAAATAGTTACAAAACTTCTAAGCTTGCCTATCAGTGAAATTATAAGTAAATCAGTTAAAATGCTGCAGGACCCACAAAATTCAAATGGTAAAAGACCAATATTCTCAAAGGCAGCTTTAGGAATCAGTTCAAAAAAAGGCAACATTGGAAAAAACTTTAATGAATTTGGAAGTTCAGAGTCAAATAAAATAGCTCAAGCTTGCTCCTTATATTATACAGCTCTGTGTACATTGAAAGAAATGAAATCCACAATTTTAACAGGACTTTGCTATCAAGAAGACAATATTTTATATAACTTATGGTTATTTTTCAGAACTTTAGGACCAGACTGTGGCCTTTCTGCATTTTTGAATTTATTCCCAGGTAATCCACAAGGCACAGCTGTTGAGTTTGAGATGCTCATACTGTTTTGTGATTGTATGACACATTACGTAATAATTTTGGATGATATAGAAATGTACGAGAAACAGCATCCATTCAAATTGAGCGACTTTTTACTTATATCACAGTTTTTAAATCAATTCCTCTACAAGTCAATATTCTACGGATTGATCGACGATGTCACCGTATCTTGGAGTTCAGTTTTCACGTCAGTACGTAATTTATTAATGACAATATATCGACGTGACTGCCAAAAGGCTTTTTGCCCTGAAGATCATTGGCTGATAAAAGATGTACGAGTTTCGAACTTCCTCACAGATCTGAAGAAGGGCAAGCGCAAAGCCACTGTGATATTATCGATAATGCCACATATTTTGCCGCACAACGAGCGGGTTCGACTGTTTCGTAATTACGTGACGGACGAGAAAGAATCGATGGGCCTGTCGAGCAGCAGCAGCTCGAGAAATAGTCTGCCAGCGACCCTCATCACTGTGCACAGGTCGAAAATCGTCGAAGACGGCTACAGGCAATTATCCGTACTGAGTCCCCGCTCCTTGAAGGGAGTCATCAGAGTAAGATTCGTTAACGAGCAGGGACTCGACGAAGCTGGAATAGATCAGGACGGCGTGTTCAAGGAATTCCTCGAAGAAATTATCAAACGCGTGTTCGACCCGAACTTCAACCTGTTCAAAGTAACGGACGACAATCGACTGTACCCGTCGTCCTCGTCACATCTGCAAGATAATCATCTGTTGCTGTTCGAATTCATCGGTCGGATGCTTGGCAAAGCCGTTTACGAAGGTATTGTCGTCGACGTGCCTTTTGCCTCGTTCTTCGTCTCGCAGTTTTGCGGCCAGTCCGCAAGTCTGCTGCACAGTTGGTTCGACGAGCTGGCGTCACTCGACAAGGACCTTTACAAGAGCTTGACCCTCGTCAAGCACTACGACGGTGATGTGGCCGAGTTGGGACTGACATTTTCCTTGGACGAGAGCGTAATGGGCGATATCCAGACCTTCGAACTGAAATCGGGCGGCAAAGCCGTGCCGGTCACCAACGAGAACAAGATTAACTACATACACCTTATGGCACACTTCCGCATGTACGAACAGATAAAGCACCAGATAACGGCCTTTACCAAGGGATTCCGATCGATTATCAAACAAGAATGGCTTACCATTTTTTCGACCCCGGAATGGCAGCGACTCATATCCGGCGACAACATTCCTGTCGATCTTTCGGATCTGCGCAAGTACACGCAATACTACGGCGGCTTTCACGACAAGCACCGAGTCGTACGCTGGCTCTGGGAAATTCTCGAGAAGGACTTCACCGAACGCGAGCGAGGACTATTTTTGAAATTCGTCACGAGCTGCTCGAAGCCACCGTTGCTCGGTTTCGCTTATTTGGATCCACCCTTTTCCATCAGATGCATCGAAGTCAGCGACGACGAAGACACTGGCGATACGATCGGTAGCGTCATACGTGGTTTTTTTACAATAAGAAAAAAAGACCCCCAAAACCGTCTGCCAACTTCGTCGACCTGCTTCAATTTGCTCAAATTGCCAAATTATCGTAAAAAGTGCACTCTGCGAGACAAGCTGCGCTACGCCGTTACCAGCAGCACTGGATTTGAGCTCTCGTAAATTGCGCCCAATCCATTATTTTTGTATATTATTTGAATTTGTATATTGTAAATAGAAACAAGAAAGGAATGCTTTAATGTTATGTAGTTGTGACGTTTATTATGTATATTTACACTATTATTACTTTTTAATACTATCGTATTATAAATATTATTATTACAATTGTATTTTAATTCTGATTCATTATCAAGAATAATAGAAACTTATCAAACATAAGTAAACAAGTGTCTTTTTTCATTCCTTTACCTATGCATATGGTACAGAAGTTACATCTAAAAATAAACACTATTCATAACAATCATCAAGACCAATTGATTAAGTCTCAAGTTGATGACAATAATTTAATTATACAAATTACACAATACTAGCGAACTTATTCACACAATCATTTGAGTCGCTAAATTCACAAGCATGATCGCGTTTGTCCTACTTCAAAAATAAGAAAAAACTTAACTTTTCACTTCAGGACGCACTGGCGCACTTTCAATATTTACAGTTTTATTACTGAATGACTCACTGTTTTGAGAGTGTGTCGGTGTTGCGAAAATTTTCGGTGCATCTGACGGAATCGAAAATTTTGAGCAACCCAAGTCAGTGTAGTCAAAATTATCACAATTCATAAGATCGTTTTCAAAGTTTGTTACACTGTCCATTGAAAAATAATCTCCTATGTTAAATTCAGCACTGAAAGAAGTATCACTTTCCATTGGACTTGGTTCAATGTCTATACAAATTGATGCTGCTTCAGCTGGGAAAGGATATGTAGATCCAGGAGTTGATTTCTCTGACATATTATCATCATTTTCGCTTTCACTACTCTCTTCACTGACATTATGGTTATCCGGATATACCATTGTTTTAGGCCGATAATGCAATTCTTTCACTTCAGAGTCAGGTACTTTAGGACTGGTTGAGCCTAATGTATCTTGCTTAGATTTATGAATCGTAAAGCCTAAAGAACCCCATAAATCATCTATGTTGTGAGATAATCTGTCAAGAATCACTCTGCCCCCACGACCTATCCTTCTCCTTGCTAGACCGATGCATTTGAGTGTTGGTTTATTAATACTAGTCATAGAGTACTTATGTTTATTATTAAGATCTCCATTGGATGAGCCATGCCTACACCCTAGTCCAGTAGGGAGAGGAGCCAAATAATTATTATGCCTATTACGTTTGAACACATATAAACCATCATCCACTATTTCTTCTTCGTTTTCTGAAAAGAATGTCTGTGAAGTTCTTAAAGCACTATCTTCTTCATCTGAACTAGCTAATGATTCCAAACCACTACCAAATGCACGATAATCTGAATCTCTAGTACCATTATGTATTTCATTGACCAAGGTATCCCTACTTTTGTTATCTTTGAATTTTCTTTTGCGATATTGCCTTTTTTCTTTTCTTTGTTGAGTTGTTTCTTTTGCGTGAGTTCTGTTGGTCCAATTTTGATGAGTTCCAAATTGATTGGTAAAGATGGGAGCAAAAGCTGGTCTAGGTGACTTGACTGTAGTAACTTCAGACAACAGAGACCCACTGAAGTCTTGTGCTTGATACCTCTTTTCATAAATTTCAATCGTTAGATGTAAATATTCTCGTTTGGTTTTCTCCCTCTTTTTAACCATTTCCAGTAAAGTGACAGCCCTACTAAGATCTCTTCTGAGTTTGAGCATTTTTTCATAACTAGTTTCATCATTTTTACGGTTTTTCCTTGTTTGCATTTTTTCAGTTCTTCTCCTGAAGGCTAAGTAAGGATTATTGGCTGCCATACCAACTCTTTGTTCAGTTTTCACTGATAAGAGCAGAGGGTGTTGCGTGAGCAAGCGTTTGTTCAACCAATAATCAAATACTGCGATGATCAAATCATCATCTTCTTTAAGAAGGGCTTTGGCTTCACTGAGAGATACAACTTTTTGACCTGAACTTTTCTCCAATCTATCCATCATTTCTTCAAACTGCAAGGCAGTGATATCCATTTTACGACTCTGAGATGCCACCCAATTTTCATCCTCAGAATCCATATCGTAATCCGGTATATCATTTTCCATAGCAAAGGGCTGCATGTGAATCAACTGCCTTGGCTGTTTGTAGTCACCAGGATAGATTTTCTCATAGGAGTCAGCATCTGTCAAGCTAGTGACTTCGGGTGTTGGAATGATGAGGCCTGTACAGATAGCTCTTTGAAGGTGGTGTTCACATTCTTCCTCCTTTTGCATACCACTTGGCATTTGAGGAACTGCCCTGTTGATCGCGGAATAGTCCGGCAAGTCGGGCAGTTCCTCAGCCATGTAAATTGGCATCGGTTTGGACGCATCGAGAGCACGTGCTCTGAAGGATAGCTTGCTCATTTTGAACAAATTTCTGTGTTTCTTAGCAGATCTTGGAAAGTACCGTGATCAAGCGAACGATCCCATGAGGTCGGCCGAGTTTTTCGTAGCACATAGAGCCTCGATACACGGGGTAGCCGATGCCGCCCGGCTTTTCCGTCCTGGCGGCTCTCAAGCTATTGTTGTGTTGTCGTAGTACGCTCCTAGCTGGTCTGGAGCCATTTTGGAGCAGACGACCTAACCAAGAAAACTCGCTGCCGTGAGCGCTGCTCCTCGAGTCTCGATCTCTCTCGCTCTCTCTAACTATAGGCGTGCTGATAATACACAGAGCGTTATTCACGTTACTCGGCAACTTGATTCGGAGCTTATCGTGGCGCTGAAAATAAGGACATTTTAAAAATGACAACAGCGGCTTCGCGCGAATCATACCTCGATTATGGTAAATGATATATGAATTATTGTTGAATATACCTAGGGCAAGAGCCACGGCACGATCATCGAGGCGCATACATGCTAAAAACTGCTGAATGCGTGCGCCATGTTTACTCGCCAGTCGGTGTATACGTCTATACGAGTGTATATAATTGTGAGTGTATGCGCCGACGTATTCGTATACGCGGCCGCTTTTCCCTGTGTTTCGTACACGATGGCGAACGTTCTGGTGTGTAACTTTATATGCGGTTCTACCCCTTCCCCCGAGCGAGCCCACGCCGCCGCAGTAACGCACGCTTGCCGTTTCGACGCTCTGGCTTTCGGAGTCTTGCACAGGCGCCCGCGCGCGCGCGCCTCTCGTGGCTCACACAAATCCACCGAATGGGACCGAATGTTCCCGCTCGCTCGCTCGCTGACTGCCGTCGAGCAGCGGAGCGAGCTGCAAGTCCAGTCTAAGCCTGACTTTCGTCACGCTTGTGTGTATAACCCGCGTTTACCTCTTTCTCTCTCTATTCTCGTGTTGGTGCAGTGAGCATAGTTGCATTGCAGCGATAAGAAAAGTGTCGTACTGCGCGTAAAATATCGTTCAAGGATAAATAACTGAGCGCACGAGGACGAGCGCGTGCGAGGCGAATTTTTTGTTCAGCCCACGGAACTCGCTCATCGTCGACGTTACCGCGATCGTTGTGCAAAGTTTATCAGTGCCTCTGTGGAATTATTATATTGTGGAGTTCGTCGACGTGCATGTAGAGCAGCAGGTAAACACGCTGTGGTGACACTTGTCTGCAGCGGGGATTACCTTGTTTTTTTTTTATCGCCTCGGTGATATACCTACCACTTGTTAATACCGCACAACCACGCTCTTGCTACACCGATGTCACTACATCGTTAAGCTCGATCGTTTTTTGTGATGAGAAAAACTTTGGATCCAAGTACGGAATCAAGTGAGACCGGCGATTTATAATAACAATATAAATCGAGAGCGATTGCACAAACCTCGATGTGATATTTACGAGGGGAGAAAATGTTACTCGAGCTTTCCGCAGGCCTCTTATAGCGTGAATCTTGGCTTAACAGTTATTAATTTTTGGTGCTCTTCGAACGTTTGGTATAAAAAAAACCCAATTGACAAAACTTTGAAAAGAAGACGATAAAAAGCAGCTGATGAAACCACCTTGGTAAGTCTGATTTTTTTTTCCTTCGTATTTGCTCAGTTATGTTGCAAAACTTCGTTATAATTATAGGATGCTGCATGCTTGCAAACAGATAAACGACTTATCACACTGTTGTTTGAGACTATTTTTTTTATACATTCATTAACTCGCTGAGAAGCCTTATTCCATATCACTTTGAGACCATTGAAATTTTATTTGATAAATAATTTCATGTTGCTTTTAGAAGCCTCAAGGGAGATTTTAGTTATCTTTCCAGATTAAAAATGATCAAATTTCAGCATTAAATTCATTCATCATTGTCTTATTTAAAATCGAACTCTAGCTTTCCTTTTATTAAAACTCATTTACATATTCAAACATGCCGTGAACTGAAAACATTTGAGATTAAAGTCCGTCGAAATATTGAAATTCACAATGGACTGAGTATACCACCTCTCATTCAATGTCACTGAACTTAAAGTCAAAAAGCTCACATGCAATTGATCATTTGAGAATGCATGTGACAGGATCTCATAATTATAAATATGTCATTATAGTATTTCAATTTGACTTCTCCCTGGAAATTCTTCATTATATTCATTACTTCCTGTTCCAGGTTATGATAATTACTTGGCCCATATTTTTATACAAGAATAGTATCCAAAATGGTAAGCAAATTACCGCACGAATTTCGGAAGTTCAACCGTAACAAAAATCATATCAGAAGAATTTTCAAAGAGACCAAACATGTGCTGGAATCTATTAGTTTGGAAAATTTTTTTCCTGGAGGTATGATGGATATTTTTATTACCATTACTCAATATAAGCTTCATTTATAGGATTATAAATTAATTTTATAATGTTCAGAACAATCAGTTGTCTTACTATGGAATATTTTACACGCAAAGAGAAAATATCTTGGTATGATTAAAAGCACTTACTTGCTTATTAAAAACTATTATTAAACCAAGATATGGTGAAGACACAAAAGCTTTGATTAATTTTGCATTTCTTATTTTTCATTTCCAAGAAAGATGAGTGATAAAGTTATTCATGAATTAAAATTTTTCGCGATGACTTTCCAGTCTCTTCTGCCAATCAATAACATTTCTTTCACTACATAAACTTTGATAATAGAGTAATATAAACGATGATTTTGCACTCCATCAATCAGACAATCGTAGAGCCGTTAAAAATCCTTCGCTCATTGAGCTCGATGTATTTTACCTTTAATAATTTCGTTCCACAGAAAATATCGTCGAGGATCTTTTGCCGGCAACGACGTTGGACAAAGTCGAAAATCTTCTGAACAACAATCCAGCGATAGTGATATTCGGTCAAAATAATAAAGCCAAAGCGACCCTAGTCAATCACATCCTTTCGACCGAGTTACTGCCAACATACGCAGGCACGTGGCGATGGATGAAGATCACCCACGGACCTACGAATTACGCGAATCTCACACTTGGCCTCGAGTACGAGGTGGTCGATTACCTAACGGAAAACGACAAAACATGGGTCACTTTGACGGCCGAGCAGTTGACCGAGAACGACAACGTCGATCCGTGCTGTCCGCACGTGCTCGAGATCAAGCTCAATCAGCCCATGCTGAAAGACGGCGTACAAATATTCGTCCTTCCGGACTGCAAGCCCAACACCATACGCGTGCTGACCAAGAACAATTTCAAGCTTTTGCCGGTGTTCCTCTACGCTCTGGGCGAAGAGGTGCTGTCGAGCGAGGCGATGGACGAGCTGCGAATGTTGCGCGAGACTTATCCGAACAATCCGGTGCTGTTCGTCTCGGCCCTGACGAATCTCAGCCTCGAGAGTCTCGACAGCGCGGACTTGACGAAGAGCGAGCAGCGCCGGCTCTTGGTGCACAGCAAAGGCTGGAGCGACGACAGCAGCTCGATCATCACCACCGAGGAGGACTCGCTGCTCAGGTCGTGCTCGACTCAGTACTCGTCCGTTAAATCGCCCACCCGAAGTCGGCTGAATTCGGTCAAGGAGCAGGACGACGAAGGCCTGGACTTGGAACAAATCAATTCGCTGGGATTGACGTGGATGGATCAACTGACGAGCTTGGGCTTCATGGGCGAGCCGAGCGAAGTGGATCACAGCGCTTGGCTGGATCAGGAGCGCTCGGTGTCGAGCGATCTGCTCGATTCCTGCACCAAACCCGGTAAGATCGCTGACAACAACAACAGCGAACCCGTCGTCGAGATTCATCGAATGATCGTCCAATCCTATCTGTTTCTAGACAAGATCGTTTATTTCATTCGTGGTTGTTTGCAAAATTACCTCGTCAACGTGAGCAACGAACTCAACGACGTGCACACGACGTCTCTGCGCAAATTCATGCTCAGTGCCTTCGACATGGCGCGAGAGATTCAAATCACTCCGGTACGAATAGCGTACGCGCAAAAAAAAGAATACGAGCTCTACTACAGCCTCATGAGCGTGGTGAACGCCAAACAGCAAGAGATTACGGAGCTGATGCACGCGACGATACAGGAGATGCTGGACGAGGTGCAGTCGACGCCAAAGTCGGAATCGAAGCCCGGCTCGTCGCGGGACAACGACCAAGACAAAGTCAACGCTAGCGACGTTTACAAGGATGATCGTAAAGCCGAAGCCGCTGACGAAGATGAAATCAACGCCTCTGACGCCGTCGACGGCAATCCCGACAAAAAAAAGAAAATCAAGGACGACGACGAGGACGACGACGACGACGAAGACAGAGAATGGACAGCTACTGTGCGAGCCGCCACGGCCGAGGTGCAACGCAGGGTGCTGTCGAGGCTCGGCGATCGAGTTGCTCGCCAAATGATCGAGTCGGTCAACTGTCTGCGAGAGACGTTCGTGGGCACGCTGCAGCGATGCCTGCAGAGCCTGGAAAAGAGCTACGATCACGAAACGAGCCTCACGGCCAGCGAAGCTCTGGCTCAGATCCTGTCGGCTGCGTACACCGTCAATCTACAGAACTCGTCGCCCACACTGGTACACTCGTTCCTCGAGCGCGTGCGACAACTGCTGAAATCCGTACCGCTGCCCTGGGCACCGACGCCCGTGCTGAACAGAGCTTGGCGCCAGAGGGTCACCGTCGACGTGCTCAACTCTCTTAGCCCTCCGCGACTGGCCCGAGCGATAGCCCTGCAGTTTCGCGACAAAGTCAAGGCCAGCCACGACACGTTCCAGCAGGCGCTCAGATCGCTCGAGAATCATTACAGTGGAAAGCTCGAGAGAACGGAGGAGCAGAGGGTAGCCATCAGGAAGTACCACGCGCCGAGAATCGCCAAGCTGGCATTAGAGAGCACCAGTATGAGCGATATGGTGAGTATTTTTTATTTCTACCAGTGATTAATTAACGAGCGACGGCTCGATGTTTCGATTCGACGCTCGACGTTCCTTGCCATGTATATTCGTTTCACGATCTAAATCAATTTGCGCGCAGTATAACGCGCTTATACGATGAAAATTGCGAAACACGAGGAAATCAACAATGTTGAACTGAATTCAGCAATCGCCGCTCGCAATATGGAGGTTATCGTCATTGTTTTAATTGAACACAATCAGAGAGGCTGTCCCTGCTTCTCTTGGATTTGGAACTATTTTACTTTCCTTCGAACGAGAGTATCGCCTCGAGTCTCTCTCGAGTTTTGCGCGTTTTATCGCGAGGCTCGACAGCCGCATTTTTACCGGCCAACTCGATACAAAATCGACGTGGAAAAAATTATCTGTTGCGTACACGCAAAGCACACATGCGCTGCTCCCGCTATTTATCGCACTCCATTGAGTCTAACGATCTCGCTTGGATTTGTTTATTCTCGGTGCATCGAGGCGGAACTTGATTTACGGCGTCTGGCGGATAAATTAAAAATAACAAGCTGCTCAATGAATAATCGCTTGTTTTGTTGCAGGTACGTTACGGTATACCGCACCAAGGCAAAGAGATCGGCCGAGGCCAGTACGGCATAGTTTTCGCCTGCGACGGCTGGGGCGGCGCGCCCGGCCCCTGCGCCATCAAGTCCGTCGTGCCGCCCGACGAGAAGCACTGGAACGACCTGGCCATGGAGTTCTACTTCACGCGATCGATACCGGACCACAAGCGCATCCTCAAGCTGCGAGGATCGGTGATCGACCACACGTACGGCAGCGGCAATTACGGCTGCGGAGCTGCGGTCCTGCTCATCACCGATCGCATGAGCCGAGATCTCTACTGCGGCATCAGGAGCGGTCTCACCTGGCTCGAGAGGGTGCAGATCTCCATCGACGTCCTGGAGGGCATACGGTATCTGCACTCGCAGGGCCTGGTGCACCGCGACATCAAATTGAAGAACGTACTGCTGGACACGGAGAACCGAGCCAAGCTCACCGATTTGGGCTTCTGCATTACCGAGGCCATGATGTCGGGCAGTATCGTCGGCACACCGGTCCACATGGCGCCGGAGCTGCTCACCGGCCACTACGACGCCAGTGTCGATATCTACGCCTTCGGTATCCTATTCTGGTACGTATGCGCTGGACACGTCAGATTGCCCTACGCTTTCGAACAGTTTCACAACAAAGAACAACTCTGGACTAGTGTTCGAAAAGGTATTATTTCGATACTTTATTTTACGTGTAGCGCGTCACCTATACATTTACTCATAATTGCTTCTTTTTTTCAGGCATCAGACCAGAACGTCTTATAGTTTTTGACGACGAATGCTGGAACTTGATGGAGCAATGCTGGGCAGGAGATCCAGCGAAACGTCCTCATCTCGGTGCCATACTACCCGTTCTTGAGTCCATCTACGTCAAAGCAGAAATGAACGCCCCGCCACAGACGCAAGCCATGTTAACCGGTAACTCCCCCGACTCAACGACTAAACACCGCAGTAAATCCAGTGTCAATAACAACAATAGGTTTAAGAGCATCGCCGACGAGGTGAATAATAGAAATAACAACATCAAAATTAGACAAGCAATGGAATTGCTGCAAGAGCCAAATAATCTTAGAGGTGAAGCACCTAGTCCGGCTTTTTTGAGCAAGCGACGATCAAAAAAGCCTATGACTCGTACACCTAAACACCCAGGCTTCTTTCACGCGAGCGCCTGTTCTAATTTGTACATACAAATGCAAGAATTTTGACAAAGTTGTTCTTTTTTCGCATTTTTTCGCATTTTTTATATATATTTTACTGCCATTGATTTTCGCTCAACGTATATAATATTGAATATATATATACCTATACACGTTCAAATTAGTTGGTATCTTATGCCAATACATTTTTTTTTAATTGTTCGCAGCACTTTCAAACCTATGCACTTGCATAAAAATTTTTTGCTTATGTATTTGCTAATTTGTGCAAAATTAGAATTTCCTAAATTGACTAAATATATAAAAGACTAACGGAAATTGCGCAAACATTTCGTGCAATTATAATACTTATTTCTATTATCATCGTTTTGTTGGTTTGTGTGATTTGCTATGTGTAAAATCAGATCTAAATCGATACATAAGCTTATAGTATTACAGAAATTTTTTTTAATACTTGATACCAAAGTTAAAGATCTGTTTCATTTATAATCATTGAATAAGTGTTTGTTTCTATTTTTTTTTTGTTTATGTTTACAAAGCTTTTTATTTCGTAAAAAATATTCACATGTGTAGGCAAAAATCATGCATTTTAACTCAAAAAGACTATAACATGAAAACAAGTTAATTTTTTATATTTTATTTTATTGTAAAGTAGATAGTTTTGGTTATTCGTGAAATGTGCTTATTGAAATATTAATGGACAAGTACTGTAACTTGAAAAGTAAAGCCAAATCCAATATTGTCTTTAATCACACATTACTTTTTAATAAATCTATACTTGTCCAATATGTTTAATTGCTTATGCATGACAACAAATTGTAAATCCTAATGTTTTTGATACCAAGCTTTAAATGTTGTGAGTAGTTACCCAAGTAATACCTTTTTTGTTAGTTGTTAAATCATTTTCTACCTATATTGATTATGTACTTGTAATATATTAGTAAATTTAAAATGTTATTATAAATTATTTCTAATAATTTTTTATTTTTTTATTCAAAACTATCCAAAATTATTTCCATTTTCCACGCACTTATTGAGTGTAATATTATTTAGCTACTTTTCTATTCACACTGTCATTTTCTTGTTTATAATTTGGTTTATGTTGTAAATATAACATCAGTTATTTTGCACCATATGAATATTAGTTGCATTTTAGGCTTTATATCTTACTTAATACAGATTGTTAAGTATAACGAGAAAACAACAAAATCACTTAGTACTTTTTTTCAGGTGATGAATCATAGGCAAGAAGAGGAATTGTCACTGTTTCAACATTAAATGATGTGAATATGATGTAAAGTATTTTTTACAAAAAAAAACCTTAAAGTAGTTTGTGATACAAACATATTGTTATTAATGTTAGTAACAAAGTATTTTTCAAAAAACCATTATTTTTGCAACTATAATGTTAACTTATAAAAAAATTCATTAGGAATCAAAAAAGTGTGTCCACTAAAGGTTTTCTTTAAAATCTGTGATAATAAAGAATTTAGGATAAATTGAACTATAGTTGTATAGACATAATTTACAGCAAAGAATGAAATTTCATTTCCTTTTTTATTCAATAAAAATATTTTTTATAAGCTTAATTAACACTATGTTTTATACAAGTATGTTATTTACAATATTTAAAGAATTAATTTAATAATTCTTAATATAAATTCTTGATAGTTACATCAAAATATCTAAATTACTTTTTACCTTTTCAAGGTCATATATTAATTTATGAAATTGATTAACACTCATTTCAACAAAAAATGTTTTTCTCTTTCCTTCCTCGTCATATAAAATTTCAACTTGCACAAAATTTTTTCCAACTTCTTCGCTGATGCCACTAGCGATCGTCACTATAAGTAAATATGCAAATATTAAAATGATGATATCTATTTTCATAATATGAATATAAATCAAATAAAATAAATATATGACATGTTATCATATTTTTACACAATTTTAAATACCTCCAAATCTCCAAGAAAAATCGACTATGTTATTTACAGGTACATCATCCATATCTTTCAGTTTTTTTATCTTGATATCTTGAACTCAAATACCTAGTAATAATGTTACAAAACAAAGTAAATAAATTGATCACAATCCTAATATTTGTTTACGATAAGAGTTACATTTCCCACTGCTTTGTGGTTATGTCATTTATAAGTTTGACGTAAATTCCCGAGCACCAATCGGTTTTGACAGTGTCTTGACCACAAACGATTTCAAATTCAAACTAGCATTTGTCAAAAATGCACGCAACTGAGTTCACGTGCTGTGCTAATTTTTTTTACGTAGAAACCCAATCATGATCACAGATGTATTTCCTTCAATTTACTAAATTTGTTTATACAAAAATACATATATTTGGTTCGAATGAACCAGTATTTAGAACTTCGTTTTTTTCGCAGTGATATATAGTAATACTACAATATTTTATTTATAACAAAATACTATAGAATAGTATCAAGTTAGTGCCAATATGATCAAAGTTGAATAATTGTAGTTGTTATTATTTGAGTAGTCAAGGTTTATTTATTAGAATTTATCTATTCTTTTTGTTGAGAAATTTATATATACGCGACCCTCAATTTTTCTTTCTTCTTATGCTATTGACAAACTTAAAATAAGATGACGATGCACGGAGTTAAGACCCAGCCAAATGCACCTTACATAGGCGATATATTTTATATCGGAATATGATAAATACAACTTTAAAGTCTATAGCAGCCGTCCCAGTAGGTCGTGTTTTGTTGTCAGTGGGTGCGCCTGCTTATGTTGTCATCGACGTATCCTTACATTACACTGACTGAATACACACATCCGCACTGATAGTTATGATAAACTTTATTTTATTTGCGTAGATTCTAAATTTTAAGAAATAATTTGTCGTCATTAGAAAAAATTACGCGAAATATCGCCAAATAGTGCCGTGAGTTCACAAATTGCGTAAAAATTTTCAATAAGGCGGATCAAAATCAAGGTTACGTGAAACACGCGGTCAACCACCTGATGCACATTTTCAAAACACTGACAAACTCAACGGATATCAATTCAACGTGATTTTCATCGTGAATTTTAAAATGTTAAAAGAATATTTTCTTCAATATCATTCTGAAGAGTTGAAAGAAATATTAAGAGATCCTGATGAGTTCAAAATCTTTCCAATTTACGTCGAGTTAATATTAAACAATTAAATAAAGAATAATTTTTATGTCTAGGACTTTATTCTAATTGCATTTTCTTTTTCGCATATAGTTTTATTCATCTTTTTGAAGATAATCCAGATTTAGCTGATAAAATAACAAAACGCCCCCGGCAGTATTTGCCGCTTTGCGATGTTTCCGCAATTGAAGCTCAAGAAGAACTACTTTCGGAGAATGTCATTGTTAAAAAAAAGGTAAAATTTTATGTCAATTTTTTATGTTTATTCGGTTTTATATAGGTGTCTAAACAAATAATTTTTGATAGGTCCGAACGCGCATTCACGGCATTATCGATACCATCGATCAAGCTCAAATTGGGGAAATGGTTTCAATGTCTGGCTTTGTCATTAGAATATCCCAACCCTCTGTGACTTTGGTTGCTAAACACTTATTATGTAAAAAGTGTCAACACATTACAATTGCTAAGGTATGCGTACATTTGTACTCCATGATATTTGTTATTTATTAACAATTATATGTAACTTACAGTTGGAATGGGAAAAAAGTAAAATTCCTGATATCAAAGAATGTGAAGCATGTAAGAAAAAATCTTTACACCACGAATCTTCAGTGGTAGAGCAAGATTTGGTAGATTATCAAGAAATCAAAATACAGGTATTATACATAAAAAAATTTGATTTATCAGAATGGTATCAGTAAAAAATTTATTTTTATCAGGATAAATCCTGTGGGCACACATCAATTACAGATGCAATTCAAGTAGTTTTAATAGAGGATTTGGTAGACAAATGTACATCTGGTGATAACATACACATTAGGTAAATTTGATTTGTATAACAAACGTAATTTTCTTTTAAAATATTAATAGAAAATGATTTCTTAGTGGTTATTTAATAAGAAAATGGGGTAACGTTGCCGAAGGGCAAAGAGGTACAGCAACAACATTTTTAATGGCTAATAGTTTATTGGTCAAAAGAAAAATTACTGAATCTGAATTTTGTAAGGATGAAGTTGCAAAAATTTTTCAAAGATATTGGGATCAGTACTTAGAGAGACCTCTAGATGGTAGAGATAATATTCTGGCATCAATATGTCCTCAGGTAATAATAATTTAAATTTGATGTACAGAATCAAACACTTTTACCAGCATGTATTTTTTAAAAAATAATTTTTTATAGTTATATGGAATGTATACTTTAAAATTAGCTTTAGCAGTAGTTTTATGTGGTGGTGTAGCAAAAACCAATAAATCAGGTACTTTTTTCTAATTTTTATCCAAGTCGTTTTCAAATTTAAATAATTCATCAAATTTATTTCAGGAACAAGAGTTAGAGGAGATTCACATCTACTACTCTGTGGGGATCCTGGTACTGGTAAATCTCAAATTCTCAGAACAGCTGGAAAATTAGCTTCTCGTTCTATAATGACTACAGGTGTAGGAACAACTGCTGCCGGTCTTACTGCGGCTGCTATCAAAGTATATCTTACAAAAAACAAATTTGTTAAAAAATGTTTAATTACTTTTTAATGATAAATCTTATTTTCAAAATTTTAGGATGCTGATGGTTGGCATTTAGAAGCAGGAGCTTTAGTATTAGCAAATGGAGGAGTTTGTTGCATTGATGAATTAACAACTATGAGTAACAATGATATGTCATCTATTCATGAAGCCATGGAACAACAAACCATTTCCATTGCTAAAGCCGGCCTTGTTAGTACATTGAACTCTCGGTGTACTGTTATTGCAGCCATTAATCCAATTGGAGGTAGATTCACAGATGGTGAAGAAGTAAAAATGCGTTTAGGTGGTCCATTACTTTCTAGATTCGATTTGTTATTATTTTTAAGAGATAAACATGATCCACAATGGGATGATTTAGTTTCTAATCATATTTTACAAGCTGCAATGTCTACTACGGAATACTTTACTCAAATGTAACTATCTAGTAATGTAAAAGTTATTTTACACATTTAACTAATTTTTTTTAAACATCATTTTTAGGACTATGAGAACAGCTGTCAATTATTCTACATCCCATGATATATCTAAAAGAAGTTCAGAAGGTAATGATTCTGCAACTGAAAATATGGAAACGTAAGATGATAGTCTTATTATATAAATATTTATAGAAAAAACTTAACAACTATTTTATCAAAAAAATTATTTTAGAAGTCAACCTGGTGATGTGTCCATTTTAAATACTGACGGATTGTGGGACGAAAAAACTTTGAGAGAATATTTTGCTTATGTACACCATTTTAAACCTGCTATGACAAAAGAAGCAGAAAGAATATTATGTGGCGCGTACATGTATCACAGACATCGAGATGAACGACGTGAAGAGCGAACAACAGTTCGTCTCATGGACAGCTTAGTCCGGTAAATAATTAAGTCTATTTTCTTAATGTGAAATTAATTTTATTAGTTTTTTTTTTAGTACATGTAGTTTGTTCAAAAATTTTCACTGAAACTGTTACATTTCATTTTTAACTAGATTGGCAGAGGGGCATGCTAAACTTATGTACAGAACCCAAGTTCTTATGATGGATGCAATTTTCGCTACTCAGTTAATAAATTCAACTAACGACGCGAGCAAAGAAAATTGCAGATTTCCAACGGATAGTATGGCCACATACAAACAAGAAGGTATATACTTTAACAATAAATAAAGCTCTTGGACGTCTTTAACACTTGAAAATAACTTAAAAAATTTATGAATCTAACATACAAGTATACAAGTACAAAAAAGTTTTTTAATACAATATTACACAATATTATAAGTATGAAAAAAATTGTAATAAATTTTTCGACTTTTGCAGCTTCAGAGTTGCTTATTGAACTTGAATTGGATGATCTCATCGAATATTTGGAAATTTAAAAAATTATGCAACACCATCGTAGACATAATTTAATTTAATCTTTGAAAGTTTTTAAATTAATCTTGGTAAGTTTAAAATTTAATTTAATATAAAATCATTTTCATAAATAACATCAACTTCCATACCATTAGAATTAAAAATGTTATTTTAATTATAATTAATTTTCATAATAATTGGTTCTTGTAATTCTTATTCTTCTCATTATAGTATTGTAAAATGTACAATTGTTTATACTCTTATTACCTTATCATCAATTAGTTAATTGATCAGTTATTAGCATAATGTTTTTGTTTTTCAAAAAATATATGTACAACATAAAATAATTAGTAGATTACTTTAAACTATTGAATGTGTTTATCATTGAATGAAAATATGCATTCATTAATTTTGCCAATAAACTATAACAATAAGAATAGGGAATCAACGGTGTTTGTTGGGAAAAATATATGTGACGTCGACTGTCAGAGTCACTAATATTTCCTAAGTGACTTGTGCTCTAGTTCAGGATAAAACTGATTAAACACTGAAATCAATAATAATTTATGGTTGATATAGAAAAATTTTAATATAAATCATCATGAGTGAGTTCAAAAACCTACCTGAAATATTTCTTTCCGCAAACTTAATTATTGACGGCATAACGAAATTAATAACGGGGTTGTGTCATATTGTTTACTTGAGCGCGAACAGCACTCGCAGCAACATTAGAAGCGGCATCTCTAACATGTTCATTGCGCATAAAAGTTGAAGTAAATTCTTCTTGAGCCTTTGTCATACTTGCTCCAGTATTACGATAGATACGATGTATCTATAATTTATTAATAAATGATCATAAAACAGTTAATATTTGAAATTTTTAAATCGCAAAGAATAAAAATACCTTTGAAATAAGAATGATATCTCCGACAGCTGCAGTGACAAAAGCAAAGGCAATAAGCAGCAAAAGAACTCCCAAAAATACATCTTTAGCTTGAGACGAAAAAGTATTTATAGCTAGAATTAAACCGCTAAAAGATAAAAAATGTGTTTATAATTTCAAATGGTAATAAACATGTACTAATGTACTAATGTTAAAAAAATCATTTTTACCATGTTCCAGATCCTGGGATACCAATACTTTGAATTACTGTTACCACAGCTTGGAAAAAGAATACAAAGAAGAATACCATAAAGTTAAAGGAACTATCACTCCTAATAGATAGTATAAAATATTAGTTTAATTCAAACTTTGAGAATTGTTTTTTATCATTTTTGATTTAAAAACTTACTTAAAAGCCTGGTAAGCTGGTCTGAACCAGCAAATAAATGAAAACGGCGTAAATAGAATTACATAAAGAATTCCCAAACCAAATATTCCTGCATTGCCATCAACTATCATGTAAGCAAATCCTCCAATGACATTTAATATTAGTACGAGTCCATGGACTAGAAATACAACATTTTTTATAAAATAACTTTATAAAATAAATATAAAATAAATTTATTTTGTCAAATAGAGAGAAAGAACAAATTTTTACTTACAAATCCATAAATAATATAGTTGTCTGACAATTTTTTGAAAATCAGTTTGGATTTCTACATCAATGTCTTGGTAGAAACAAGGCTGTACACAACATTTTTCAGGTAATGGTGGCCAGTTATTTCTCCTTGCTACAAAAAATATGATATGCATAAAAATAATTGAAAGAATATCAGAGTTTAACTTAATTGATTCACTTACGATAATAAGGTGTGCTATTCATATCTTCACTTCTTCTCCATTGTTCATTTGGTGGTTGCTAAAAATTTAAAAATAAAGGTTTTATAAAAGTTCCATAGCTATTTAAATAATAAATTAAAATAGTAACTAACACTTGTCGGTGAGAATGCTCCACTATTGGACGGAGGGATATTCTGTTGAGGTGTTCTAGCATAATTGGGTGGAGGAGCCTCTTGACTCGATGTTTGTAACATTGCAGGTTGTTGAGTTGTGGTTGCAGTGCCTCCATATAGAGGAGGATTAGAAGCTCCTCGGACTTGTGTATTAGTTCCACTTGGTTGGTCTGCAAATGGGTTATAATCTTCTATTCCTTGACTTTTTGGTATAGAACTAGCAGCTTTTCTTACAGCTGGATCCTACAATAAACATTAAGTTTATCAATTTTAATTTTTATAAAATTGCTTCAGTTTATGAAACATCTTAGAATTGGATCTAAGAATTGATAGAAAATTATAATGAATTAATCCATGCATTAAACTGTGCAAAAGAAGTCTTATGTAAATAAAGTATTGGGTTACATTACATGTGAATCATATCAAGCTACAATAAATGATTCATACAAAATAGGCTTGAGCAGGTTTGGAGCATTAGCTTATCACAGTAATTGAATGATTATTAAAACTTTGTTATTTAGAGTCAAGAGTTAATAAGGATTTCAGCATGTTGATAGCGTACATTTCAGTGTACATTGAAAATTCTAGGCAGAAGTAGATTTCATCAGTTCTAGTAGTGCAAATAACTCATTACTAAAAGGTTGACATATGATAAGAAAAGAAGCCCAACAAGGCGTGCATAGAAAAAATTAGGTGGCTAGATCTTGAAATAAATGAAGATGAAAAACAGATGAAAATTTAATGCAGTTCATGTAAAAGTTTCAAAATAAATAAAAAAGGGTATCCACAGGTTGGAATATCAATGATGATAGATAAATTTGCGCGTTGATTAACGGTAAGCCGCGGCAATGGAGTTTCATGGAATAAGTAAGCATCGCGAAAGATATGCATATGCTAAAGAAGCTCGCGTATAAGCATCGGTTGTTTGATAAGGAGAGCTGGACTCACCGCAAAAGGATCATTGACGTTGGGCTCGCCGAAAGGGTTCTCGTCGAAGCCCGACATTTTGCCAGCAATATCTCGTTGGACTGTGGAATTTTTAGCGTGCACTGCAGTCAAGGCGAATTTTCACGGCTTGTCAAATGCGCCTATACTCGTCGCGTTACAGTCTTCGGTTCGGTTCAAGTCGTATTGACGATCATCGACATAATTATCGTCGACGACGTTCCCGTAAGTACTGAGTCGCAGCGATACACAAAAAAGTACATAAACGTCGATGAATGAAACGGTTGCACACAGTCACAGGCGCAAGTTGCGATAAGCCTGCGAGCGGTGGCTTTTTTCAGCGTGTGAGTGTATATAACGAGCCGAGTGTTGCTCGCTGACTTTGCTCGTCGGTCGGTCGGTACTGCACGTACCTACCTATATTATTATCAGCGACTGTAACGTCGAGTTGTGTTGTGAGTTGTGATGACGCGTAGCAGACGCGTGCGCAGTTGCGTGGGTGCGTCTATATTGGCATTTCGCGATCGCATTGTTTTCTTTTTTGCCGAGACTATGTACACAAACTCTGCTCGTTTTTGACAGATAAGCAGCTGGCTTGCGTCGCGTAACTCAGACTTTTGATTCGTTAATGGAACAATGATCACTGGGCGATCGTAGCGAGCTTTTTCAGAAGGACCATAGAAAACAGAAGGAGTTTTCGATCAATTTTACTCGTAACATTTTTATTTTGCGCAAATGTGAGGTAATAAAAACAAAAGGTCATATACTGTAATTATAGACTAGTTCATTATACACCATAAATATATTTATATTATATCACATATATTTCATTTTGTTGACGTTCATTTAATTGTTGTATGCCGTCGACATAAGACATTGCACATGAGTAATTGTCGTAATGATACATATATAGTTTCGATATATCGCGTTAATTCGGTTCGTTTCTCGCTTCGTTTTTTCGCTTCTTATCCGAGTTTTCTTAAATTAAATTATGTACAGGTATTCATTATGCCAGATAGTTGCAATAATTACAGTCAGTATGTTTTCCATCGCGTATAGCTGAGAAGTAGACGGGAGAACTAGAGACTCTGGAAATTGGACAGGTGGTGAATGAAGGAAGGGCGATGATTACCAGTCGGGGGAGTTTTCGTTGCTGCAGTCGTCGGGCTCGGTGGCCGCGGCAGAGGCGATGGCCGTCTGACCGAGCTCGTGTAGCCGCTGACTCTGCTGCTCGTGGTTGACCTTGCGCCACTTGATCCGACGGTTCTGGAACCAGACCTTGACCTGGGCCTCGGTCAAACGCAGCGCGTGCGCCAGGTAGAGCCGCTCCGGTCCGACCTGCCGTCGCGCGGATCGGACGAGAGACAAGATTATAGCCGAGCTGCATTCGCGTAAGTATGTAATACCGGGTTATAGGTGGCAATTACCATGTACTGCTGCCTGGCGAACTCGCCCTCGAGCCTCTCCAACTGCTCGGCCGTGAAAATCGTCCTGACCCGCTTGAGCTTGCCGGGGCCGCTCGCCGAGGAGGAGGACGCGTTGCCGCCGCCGCCGTCCTGTACCCCGGCGCCGCCGCTGCTGCTCTGCTCCTCGTCCGGTCCGTTGCTCGCTTGGCCTTGAAACGTCGACGTTCGCTCAAAGAGTCCAGGAAGAAGAAAATCGACTCCGACTCACCTTGCTGCTTCCTGTAGGACTGCTGACGCTGCTGCTGCGACTGCTGCTTTTCTCGCTGACTGCCGCCTCGCAGGCCGAGAATCGCGTCGATGGTGAACGACTTGGCCTGCTGCTGCTGATGATGATGATGATGATGGTGATGATGATGATGATTGTGTTGCTGCTGTTGCACTTGACGTTGCTGCTGCAGTTGCAGCTGTGTGAAGGCCTGCTGCTGCTGGGGCTGATGCAGCGACGACGCGTGGTGAGCAGCGAAAGGAGCGGCGACGCTCGTTTGGCCGGCCGATTCCGAGGCGACGGCGGCGGCTGCGGCGGCCGCTTGGAACAGCGGATGGCTCTGACGGAGACGCTCGAAGGCCAGGCTCGTCGACTCCACTGCCGAGGGCGCCGACTGGCTCAAGGCCGGGACTCGCGACTGCAGCTGCTGCAGGCTCTGCTTCAGCTCCTCGGCCTCGAGCGTCGTCGCCTCGCCGCCTGCTGAGTCACAGCCAACCGACGAGAGCAATGAGTAGAATCGAGCTTTGTCGCGCTCTCTATTCACAGCCTACCTACCGTGAAACGATCCCGTCCGCAGCCTGTCGATGGCAATCCGAGATCTCAGCTCGCCCAGGTCCTTCAGCGGCAGTCCGTAGGACTTCATGAGGTCGAGCGAATCCTTGCCGACCGCGGCGACGCTCTGGTGCCGTTCCAGAGCCTTCTGACGAATCTCCCGGATCTCTCGGTAAAAGTTGTGCAGCGCGTCCTTGTGGCTGCCGCTCAGGTTGCTGCTGCTGCTTCCGACGCTCGACGACGTGCGCACCAAATTGCCGCCAGTTTCTCGGCTGCTGTTGTTGCTCCGAGCCGTCGGATCGCTGTAAACTGACATTCCTTTCTTTTCTTGCTCATTTTGCGCTATCCATTTTATTTTATTGAATTAACTAATTCTCATATAGTCTTGAGATTATTTTTCTCGCGAGTATTTTCCAAAATCAAGCTCATCGGTTACAAGTTATCAATATAGTAATATTAGTCCGTGGAAAAGTTAAAGTGACAATCGTTTCGATAAACAAAAATTTAACTCACAAAAATAACTTATAAACATATGAAAAACCAAAGTTGTTTCAAACTGCAACTGCATCAAAATCGTAGTTAATACATTTATTCACGATACTCGCAATGAAAATTAAATTTTCTAACGTATATCCAAAAAACTCGTCCAAATTTGGCTTTAAACACTTGTAATTCGATGGCAAGAAATGCTTATTGCGTTAAAAGCTTCAATCACTTTTCAAAAGCACAAAACTCGTTGGCCGAAGTGATTTTTAAAGCATAGAAGCTGCCGTCGGATCAACAGCCCTGTTCGGCGACGGATACTTCTTTCTAAATTCGATCCTCGGTAAACGAAGCTTTTCACTCGATTCACAGAAAAAGGTGTAAAAAGGAGATAAAAAGCAGGTCGATCGGAATAAACGCGGAAGTGTGAGATTGGTTGGAACTCACCAGCAGGCCGAGCTAGAAGCAAGTCCTTGGGCTTGTCCAAGGCAACGGGCGTATTGTCGAGGTAATCGTCGTAGTCGTTGTTGCAGGCTGGCAGGCTGTGCAGGACCGTGGCGTGGTGGGCATCCTCCTCGGGCTTGGCCGCAAGCTCCTCGAATCCCTGATAGGGCCGAAAGCTCGAGTCCGAGGGATTGCTGTTGCTGCTGCTGTTGATGCTGCTGCTGCGGCTGCGGCTGTTGCTCTCGTAGCTGCGCTCCGATAGGTCTTCCGCTGTCGGGGTTTGCTCGGAAAGCTCGCTCGATTCCATATCTCCTCGGGCGGGGGCCAACAACGATATCACAGCGCGAGTAACGTCGTCGTCACATTCCGTTCGCTCGACATGACGACTCTATGCACAATTGGGGAACCGGCTAAGAAAACAACAACAACAACAACGACGATAGAGACGAGAAAGCACAGAAAGCGGCTGTGGAGCGATCGAATCGCGGGCTCGGGTAGTCGGACGAAATGCTCTCACGCACGGGGCATAAAGCAGCCCGATACAGCATGTCGGAAAAATGTTGCTCCGAACTGCGACATTTCAGCGGTCGCGAAATAATGATGTCAAGCTCGGTATTTTGCCAGTGCTACACGACTGGCTTGGGCCGTCGCTGCGCCTCGTCGTCCGTGTCTGTGCGCGCGTCAATGTGCGTCCGTGTGCACGTGTGTGCGCGAGCGGAATCATAGCCACAGAGAGACAGAAAGGATAGGACCGCCCGCTAATAATCCTGCCGAGTAGCAGCGAGGACGGTGGCAGCGGCGGCGGCGACGACGGCGGCACGCGCGCATCGGCATCCCCCGCGCGCGCAAGCTCTCTCTCTCTCTCTCCTCTCCTCGTTGGTACATACACATGTAATCGAGCTCGCTGCTGGCATCATCATGGCCAATGAGCCAAAGGGAGGAGATCTTTCCGGGCTCGTTGCGGCTGCTTCTTCCACGTTCTGCGGCTTGTGTGTACGTGACTCGTTGCTACGCGGCTCCTGTGCGCCGTATAAATCCATTGAGCCGCACACATTATTAGCTGGCTCGATCCGCGCGCACTGTTTGTCGTCGTTGACGGCGAGTAATGATGATGAGACCCCCGATCGACTCGTCTTTCCGGTCTCTGCGACCTCATCAAGGCCTCGAGAGCTCGATTCTGGAGCTTTCGAGCTCCTAGACGAGATAAAAATACGATCGACGGACCAGTTGAGCCGGATGATGGTTGACATTTCAGTAAAACGATGCGAGAGGCAATTGGCGATATTTCATTGCCACACTGGAATGTCACATCGTTATTACGAACATCGTGGACCGCGTGATGCGCCAATTACTAAACAGGCCAACAGCGAGTTTGCGAAGCAGCATTCAATTACCAAAGCTCGTTATATAATTTCAAAAATTGACCGGTTGCCAATCGATCGAGCGATCGCGAGCGCGAAACGCGCCGTCCTGCGAGCAAAAAAGAGTCGTCGAAATCATTAGGCTTGCGACGCATGGACTCTACATAGGCAGCTCGCTCGCTCTCCGAATGAACAAGTCGACTCGGGCGATGATGATGAGCCGCCGAACTGGCCGCGTGCTTTCTCTTCCCCCCCGCTGCAAATGGACCGGCCGTCGTCGCGCGCGTACCTACCTAGTCTAGCTGGTCAATATTTTTGCTCGACGATCCGAGCCCCCCCGCAGCCGCGCGGGGATGGAGAAGGCGGCCTTGCTGATTGGTCGGCTCGGCCCGTCTGCCACGCCCCCTCCAGCCGACTCGCTTTCGAGGCCCGCTCGAGGCCCCCTCACACGAGGAGGGAGCGCTGCAGCCGCGAGCGGACTAGAGAGGATCGGCACCCCCACACCAGCTTCTCGAGGCTTCTCCTCCGCTCGCGAGCTTGATAATAGGACGGCGAGTCTGTTACAGTGTGTACCCCTAGACCCGTTCCTATCGCCGCCGCCACCGCCGCCGCCGAGGACGAGCTCGAGATCCTCGACGCGGCTCCAAAGGCTATTGTGCGCCTCCAAAGGCTATTATAAGGACTGCCGAGCGAGCTCTGGCTTGTGTATTTTTCCTTGGTTTATTTGCCGAAATTTATATATCTCCGGGCGCGAATCTGCTCTGCGCGCGGGGCTCTTATTTGTTTCCCGAGTCCGGCTGGATAACTTATGCGACTCGAACTAAAGCTGCTGTAAACTAATGTAGCCATTCCCGAGCTCGGCCACTTATTTATACGCGCGTGCATCACAAATACCCGCTCGAACTGCAATAACAAAATTGCTCTCCCGATAATGCACGTTCAATTTTTTTACCTACTCCGAAATTGCTCGCAAGAGAGCAACAACTTGCACCCCCGCATACGCGATCGTCAATTAAATGCTTCGGCATTATCTCGTGCACTTCTCTCCAATTTGCCCAGGATGAAATTTATACCTATAAGTATGTATATGCCGAGAAACGCGCCGAGGATCTCAAGCCGACGTCAGGCAGCGTAATAAGGCTCAATTTAAGCGCAGCAAAAACACGCCGAGCTCGTCTTCTAATTGAATAACCTTAACGGCCTTGCTAGGCACCTAATTATAACGTTGCGATTGCGAAAAGTCTCCAAACGACGACGTAATTCTTGCTCGTTTTAAGCTTTCAGCGATCCAAATATATTCATTTTAATTGTTACATCATCGGTGGTAAGTATTAATAACAGTTTGTTTATTCGGCAGTGGCAAAAGTAAAGGGCTTTTTTACGAAGCAAATTAACCGATGCTTTTTCCGCTCGTTTTGATCAAAAAGTAATTGGAAAGAAAAAAAAGCGAGTTTTTTCACTGCGACCGAATGACGTTTCCATCATGGCGTTTAAATTAATTTAAAAAATACCCGCGTATAAATGTTGGAATAAACGTATGCGTACGGGAAAAAATCCAAGGCTGCAGCATAGCGGCCATAAAGTACAGTATTCGTATCGGAGAAAAGCTCTTTGAAAATTTAATCGCTCGATGCGAGATACAGGCTGAAAGCTCGCGGCTGGCCCGATGACGTCAATTAAACGCAATTGCCGGTGTTATTTTGACCAGCGGCTGGCGAAAATTTAATCAAATGATTTTTTACGATAATCCGCAAGGCCTTTTTCATTAAAAAACTTCGAGTATGCCGTCAATTTGCAACTACAACGCGTTTGATCGCGCCGTACGTAGCCTCGCGATAGTCGAGCCATCCTCGGGTTGTCGTTGCGCTATATATCTCGTCGCCCCGAGCCGAGTACATAATTTTGTATAAAAATCGCAGGCGAACTACGTCGTTACCCTAAAGTTCGGATTAGCCCTCGCTGGTCTACCCCTTTTGCGAGCGGCCTTATCTGTCCCGTGCAATCGGACAAATGAATATATCCGCTTGTCGCAGTGCGCCGCCAATCGACATTGGCGACTCTATACTTTCGCATCGCTTTCACGGCTCATAATAATTTTCACTTATGCAAGCGAGCCAACGGATTTAGTGTACGTATTTAGCTTTTGCCGCTAACTAAAGGGACTAATTTAGCTCCCCCGTAAGCTTATAGTCGTTATCACAGTATTTAATCTGGCTCGAAATCAACCTGTCGTTTACTACCTGGGCCGCGAGTCACGCACGACTCGTTCGCTCCAAATTTACAGACATAATCTTGGCGAAAACGTTTTTCTTTTCGTTTTTTTTAATTTTTATTATTTCCCTATATCGAATTAGCCGCACAATGGAATCTCTCCGCGTGCGCTTATATACACCCCCGTCGCACGCAGTCCGACAACATTATGCGATACAATAATGTAATAAGGCGCGAGAGGCTACAAAGGCTTTTTGCGTACCTTAAGATGCTTACATTATTAAACGAGAGCTGATCGCTCGTAAGGGGATCGGTGCCAGAGTGAGGAGGAGGCGGCTGTATAATTGCACATAGGTATATAGGCACGGATTCGGGAGGCCACCACCGCTCGCTACTATACAGCTTAGGAGAGCGACTGTTTGATGCCAGCCGCCCGCATACCGATTCAGTCATGCGCACGTGTCCGTAGGTGTGTTTATACACGCGTATATGTCAATCGATTATCATGGCTTTTAATGACATAGCTCGGACGCGTATATAGTACGGCCGACGGCCCGTCTACTACTCCACGTTATTACCTATGTAAACGCAGCGCCCTTTGATGGACGACTAGTTAGCTCCGTAACTTGTATTATTCCCTTCTCTGTTACTGCACATTTTTATCACCGGGCTTGGATGTCTCGAGTCCCGTGATTTTCTTCCAGCGAATTATCGAATGATATTTTTTATACTTTTCCACTGCGTCAAAAATCTTTGTGCGAGAAAACATTGACTTGGCCACTAGAGCGTTTCGTCGTTCGTTTACGCGCAATGAATTCATTTTGAAAAAGTATAATCTCGAAACTACGCATTAGCTAGATGATTTACTTTCTTTTCAGTCGTGTTTTCCTAATCCGTATCGACAGGTTTTTTAAAGTCCCGCCTTGGGTTCCATCTGTTATTATACTGACAAGTGATGCTATTAGAAGAATAAAGCCGGAAGCGGTAAAACGACAGCTATTATTACAATTCCACAGGCAGAGTCGCCTTTCACCGCCGTAGTGATCGGAAGGCTAAGGTGTTGAATTTTTATGTAGCTATTTGGTTGATTGATTAACGATTAAATACCCAATCTGCCTTTATTTTCATGAACTTGAACGCGATAATTATGAAAATATATCTCGTTACCAAATACTCCAATATTCACTATGCCATTGATATGATTTATTAATTGACTGAGGAAATGAAATCATTGACAATTTTTATCGGAGCTTAGGCGTTTGACCGTGTCCATATTTACTCGATTGATTGTTAACTTAAAAATTAAAGGTCTCGACTAGAAAAAATAAAGCGTATAATACGATAAGATAGATAAAAATCTGTGCCGATAAATCAAATAAAATGATAAATAGAAGAATTTTAAATACATAAAATGAAATAGAAGATAGAGAATTAATTCAAAGAATATTTCAAAAAACTGCTCTTTTTCCCTCGTGTGTTCCTGTGACGAAAATCACACATATTTACACAACAGCTATTAGTTAGTGGACACGGTTCAAGTTTCACTTGTCGCAGCCATCTGTATAAGAGACGTGTGTTGACATAATCATTCAATGCCGGTTCCATTTTTTTCACTCATGCCGTATACATCGTAACATTTACCATTTTTGAATAGTTTCTTTGAATCGGCTGTTTACAAATGAAAGAAAAATATCGAGTAACTCTCGTGTAGTTCTGTGATCCTAGTAGTTAAGTCTACAAATCGATCATTGATGCACGAGATAAGATGTAGATCAGTAATTTTTTTGAAAATCGACCGCTTACTGTACTAAGCTAAATTCGTATTTGTAACAAAAAAATTGATATTTTTTTTCGAAAGTATTTAATATAGTGCTGTAGGGGAATCATTTACAGCAAGCGGATCGAGAGATAATGTCAACGATGAACTGATCGTCGAACGATGCGAGTGCCACGATCCGGCCGAAATTACGCGAAATAAACATCTCGTTGACTGTTGTTGCTTCGCACCGAATAGATGCGCTCGGCAGCCGCCGTATACAGTCCCAAAACTCATTAGAGCATTATAGGGCAGAGTCGCCCTCGAAAGCGCGCGCCGAAAAATGCCGCTTATATAGATCGAGCGGAGAACAAGTGGCCCTGCACGCCGTATCAAAGACAACTAGTCGCATAGCTGAAAAGAAATTAGGGTGCTTATATCTAGAGCGATGGAAATAAGCGACGCTTTTCGTTGCTGTCCTTGTCGCCGCCGTATACCTTATTTATCCCCCACCCGCTTTTGCTGCTCTTCAATTTCTCTTGATGCACACGGCGCGAGGCGGCAGTAGTCACTTTGCTCTATGGCCTACGGTCGCTAATCCGTCTAATCTGCTACAAATGAAATACTTGACATTCCTCAGGGGTCGACTCTTTTCTATTGAACTCGATTTATGGCATGCTGTAGCTATTTCTGCCGCTGCTGCTGCTCTTCTTCTTGCTTTTTCCTATATAACCACTTCGAGCCAACTTGCTTTTATTGCTCGATATTGTTATGCCTTTAATGATGGATCGTAGCTTCCATCCTGTACATACGACTTGTACATCATTCTATAATATGTATTTTTCAAAACAAATATCTTTTAAAGCCACCTCGGCATTCAAAAATCCTTTCCATTGTCGATTGCTACTAAATTCACTCAACAAAGTGAGATCTTTTTCTTCATAATCTTCTTCAAATATCCAAGTTAACTTTGATTGTCAATTACCCTATTACTTTGTTTAAATGGAGATTGTTGGATTGAAATAAAAATTATATAAATTAAATCCGTTTCAGAATAAAACAAAACATATCATCCCAAATGAACGGAAAAGTGTGTCAGATTCTTTATGTAAATTTAATTTGACAGCATGAGTCTCATGTATTGTGACTCACTTGAAAAAATAGCATATTCTCATACTCTAATTTTATAATTCGTAATTGTATCAAATGAGAAATACGTGATAATAATTCGACAAAAGGCGAATAGGGAACGACTGAGATGCGAACGATACAAGTGGCCGCATAGCAATGTGACTTTGCGCACAAATGCGAATACTGCAAAAGAAAATACTGCGTGGAGGGTAATTTCTCATTGCCCGTCCTTTTGTCACAACAATATACAGGCTCGAGTGCGGGTTTGCCTCAAGAGTAGGATTACAAGTCCTCGTATAAAAGCTTGAAAAAAGCTTCCGTACCTTTTCATGAATGCGTAAGTCTGAAATTACTATGAAATTATTTACTATTTAAAATAGTTCGTCTGTTATTGAATTAAATAATAAAGATCATCTAGGTGAGACAATTATTGCTCTGTACTCTTACTTTTATATTTTGGTAAATAACATGAATTCTTCGTTTG
The DNA here is from genome assembly GCF_000599845.2 of Trichogramma pretiosum. Lineage (NCBI taxonomy): Eukaryota > Metazoa > Arthropoda > Insecta > Hymenoptera > Trichogrammatidae > Trichogramma > Trichogramma pretiosum. Next base: position 823,078 of record NW_019641697.1, read on the forward strand.
AACGGAATCGCAAACCTTCTATTTAAATACACCTTATGATTTAAAACAGAAACAATTTAAATGTTTTATCAATGTTTTCAAGAAAACGACTCACGAAGATTTTTTTTCGAATTTTTGACATTTGAATAAATCATATAAAATTATATTATATATTAATACGAAAATAAAAGGTTCTGTGCGCGTAAATATTTATAGATTCTTTTCTATTATTTCAATAAACCAATTTTGAAAAACTACACTCTCGAAAAATGTTTTTTTTACCTAATAATAGCCAGAATCGCATTATTTATTGACACATCTGGGTTTGAATATAAAGCTTCAATTAGACACCAGTCTGCTAATAGCCAAAATCGCATTATTTATTGACTTATCTGGGCTTGAATATAAAGCTTCAATTAGACACCAGTCCGCTAATGACCAATTGTGGATTAGAACTCCTAAAAATTACGTGCGTAATTATAACGATAATCATTGATAGATCGAGACAGCTGCCGTTCTCTTTCTCTTTCTTTCTCTCTTTACCCTAGAATCACATGAAAATTTTGAATAATCGTTCACTTCTTTCTTTCTCTACTGTAACTACTATTTACATTATCTTGTATATGATTTCTTAGTCAATTTTATAAAATAATTATTTTTTTAAATTTCAGAGTTTTCTGTTTTATGAAAAAACACAGAAAGCCAATGATTACTGATGAAGCAGAAATTTTTTCAAAAAACAGAAAGAAAAAACCAGTGCGCGCGCGTATCAAAAGCTTTGCGAGGTTGGAAAATGGAGACGGTCCAGGGCGAATACATATTCATGTCATTAAAGTTTATGTCTAAATGTAATTATTATTTGAAGTTAAATTATTCAGTCGGTCCGACGATCGCGCGAACAGTGATTTTAACGTTAAGCCGCGAAAATGAATTCATTCATAGCTTTAATGAAATCGCACAGAATTGAAAGGCAGAGGTAATATTACGAGACTCGAGTTTGCGGTGAAGCCAGCAATATTTTTGAATAAACGCGAATGATCATGAAACGCGAGTTAAGAGCGAACGAATTGCCAAGCAATCAAATTAGCCCCAAGTTGTAGCGTCGAGGCAGAAACGTCAACAAAGTCTAGTAATCGTGTGCGGAGCTGGGATGGCGCGCGCGCGGCAATCTTTTCACTCACTCGTCGATATACATTAATAATATCTGTATTAAAGTTCTCGGCTCTCTCTCTCCGATTCGTGCTATATGCCGAGGAAAAGTGCCTCTCACAAAGGCCAAAGTCGCGCGCGCAGGTGGCCGCGATATTTATTATTAAAAGTCCGCTCTTCTCTTTACCTCTGCCCAGTGAAAAGATTAAAAAATGCCTCTGACGCAGCTCGAGCTCGCAGAGCAACGAAATTGAGTTGCGAAAAAATGAGCCCGACGTTCCTATCGCGCTCTTATTATACACGCAGTATAGGTATATATATATATGGGTGCGCGGCTGAGAGAGGACCTATAACACAAGCGAGTCGGGATGCCCATGGAAAAGCCTCGAGCGCAGATGGGACGCTCGGAGAGGGAATTGAGATGTCGGCGCTCGAGTATTGTCGACGCGTGCGGCGGAGGGTGGAGCTTCCGCCGCTCGTATATTCTATATTCACAACGAATCATAACTGCCGCCTCCCCTCTCGCGCCTGCACGCGGTGGCGGTCGAGCTTGTGCGGAGAGCCAGCGGCAGCTCGTTTGCGGAGTGAAAGCTCTCTCAACGAGAGGACATACAGACAAATTCCCGAGCAACGAGCCCCGAGCTTCATTTTGCCTTTCGATTTTCGAGGTCATTATGGGTAATTTAGCTCGCTTGATACGTGTGTCCTTATACCATTATATAAATGCCATCTATGGAGGATTCGTCGCTCTATGCTCCAGCAACCATTCTAAAGCTATTCTCAAACTCGCCATTGTCATATTTTAAAGCATGTTTTTCCTCATTTACAAATTCAATTTCAAAATTTAATATAGACAGAATACGATCTTAAAATTTACTCGTTACACTGATCTTGAGATTTAATAAAGATACGAGTTTTTCAAAAAAACTATCTACTTTTCCATTATTTCACAAAACCAACAAAATTGTGCTGATTGTCAAATGAATAGAACTGTTTTCGTAATAATGAAATAATTTGGCCAAACATTTTCTCGATAAAACAGTTTGAGCAAGCCTGGCTCTGAATTCACGCTCGACACTTATTATCACATGAAATGAAAAAGTTTATGACACGTGGTGATTTTCTGTAGAAACAACGTTTAATTTAAACAATTTTCCAACAATAGTTGAAACCTTTTTTTATGATAGTAAAGTATCTCAGTTATACAATTTTTTTCTATAATATTTCATAATGTAAAATGAATTGACTTGACACGCAATCCTGATCTGAATTCTTGATATGTGGAGTCTCAAAATTGTCGTACCCTCTTCCCCCGAAACGAAGCAGAATTTGGAAAAAAGTATATTCATTTTAATGTGCACATTAGAGTATTACAAATTTTATGAAAATTAATATTTTATTAACGTTAAATGCCATACTTAAACTCATGGAAGAGAAGTAAACAATTTTCCCAAAATTCTGCACGTAAAGTAAAACTATTCTATCAAGTCATTAACATTACAACTATCGCATAAGTTTAATGTTATAACGAAAATAATTTTTGTAAAAAAAATTATAGACAAAATGAACTTAAAATATTTCCATTATAACTTTTATCGGTTTGAAAATCTCGTAACATGATTGATATTTCCCGCGAAAGTTATAATCCCTCTCTATTCAATAATCAAACAGATGAGAATAAGAATATATGAGGCATTTCATGCGAAGTGTCCTAGCGCTTCGCCGCGCGGCCCAATTAAGCGAAATCACTCAGTTTCTAACTCACGTAAAAAGTATCAAAATATACTCAGAAAAAATAACTAACTAATGATTTCGATAGGAAATTTCCTCAGCTTTCCGATGGTGTGGTCAGATTTTCCGAAATTTTCCATTTTCCCCGGAAAAATTTGACATAAAGTTTAAAACGCAAATATCTCAAAAAGCCCATTTTTAAGATTTTTTTAAATAGTCCCAATCGAAAGCTGAGGAAATTTCCTAACTGTATGCAAGTTTTCAGAGTGTGCAATTGATTATTACTTAGTGAAACACAGCTGTGAACATCGGGCGCTCGGCCGCGCGGCGGTATGACGCCAGCCGCCGCGCCGTCAGCCATCGCGCGGCACCCACTGCCCTATTCTTGTGTATGACACGACTCTAATTTCTCTTTAAAAATTAAACAAATACATGATTTCGATGTATTTTTTTCTCAGCATTTCAATGGTGCGGTCAAATTTTCCAAAAATTTTCATTTTCTCCGGAAAAACTTGACATAAACTTTATAACTCAAAATATTCAGTCGTTTTTGAGATAGTCAGTTTTATAGAGTTCTCGACGATTTTCCCGGTGAAAATGGAAAATTTCGGGAAATTTGACCTCGCCATTGGAAAGCTGAGACAATTTTCCATCGGAATAGAGTGATAGTTATTTTTCAAGGGGCACTTAGGTACTTTTCCAGCGAGTTGAAAATTAAACGATTTTTGGAATTAACGAAAATTTTTGGAAAATTTGACCGCAGCATTGAAATGCTGAGAAAAAAATACATCGAAATCATGTATTTGTTTAATTTTTAAAGAGAAATTAGAGTCGTGTCATACACAAGAATAGGGCAGTGGGTGCCGCGCGATGGCTGACGGCGCGGCGGCTGGCGTCATACCGCCGCGCGGCCGAGCGCCCGATGTTCACAGCTGTGTTTCACTAAGTAATAATCAATTGCACACTCTGAAAACTTGCATACAGTTAGGAAATTTCCTCAGCTTTCGATTGGGACTATTTAAAAAAATCTTAAAAATGGGCTTTTTGAGATATTTGCGTTTTAAACTTTATGTCAAATTTTTCCGGGGAAAATGGAAAATTTCGGAAAATCTGACCACACCATCGGAAAGCTGAGGAAATTTCCTATCGAAATCATTAGTTAGTTATTTTTTCTGAGTATATTTTGATACTTTTTACGTGAGTTAGAAACTGAGTGATTTCGCTTAATTGGGCCGCGCGGCGAAGCGCTAGGACACTTCGCATGAAATGCCTCATATACTTCTTGGTGTAAATAAAAGCAAATAGTTATAGTTTTCTGCTTTTCACTTCATCTTCAAAACACTTAAGTGTAATATCATCATGGAAGGCCATTATATAAAAAATGACGTAAAAATAGTCAATGATCCTCGTTGGGTAAGTTCGTACTAATAAGCATACATTATCTAAATTTACAGGTCATTTTTACATATAATTTACAGCTGAAACTCATTAAAAACCCTATAAACCCTTCCAAAAATGAAAAAAGATTTCAGAAACCCCCACAAAAAACTCGTGCTAAAAAGGATGGTACAAGGATTAAATTACCAGACCCAACAGCAGAACAGTCTTGCATCGATTAAAGCTCGTAAAAGGTAAACAACTATAATTGTTGTCTGTTGCTTTCCTCATTTAAGATTTAATCTTACACAAGTCCAAGACTACATGTATTATAGTTACTTTTCTCCTCATCATCATTGGACTGTTCGTTGTTTTAATTTTTGGACCAACTATAAGAACATGGTTGACTTCCACGATGTCATACGTTCTTACATATATTAAAGAACTGGACGTTTCTTTTAAAGATTATTAAAAATTTCTACAAACCATGACGTAATAGTATTTCAATTGACGTATTATTCAAAATAACAGTAATAGTTTAATTGAGACTTTTTATAATTTTGAATAATCCAGCAACGAGGGCAACAAAATCATCATAATAAACGTTGACTAATTTTTGAAAATTACTAAACATTTAAGAACTATTCATGTGTATTGAATTTTTAACAACTTTAATAATTTATGTAGTAACAATTGTCGTAAACGGATAAGAGCTGTCGTAGAATCATAATACAAAAGCATCTAAAAAAAATTATTTTCTTATTCGTTTTATTTGACGCCTTAGCCGTAGAAGAAAAAGACTATAAAAATAATTTTTAAATTACTATTATGATCTTACAATAAAAAAATGTATCTTCTGGTCAGTTATCCGAATTTTCACTCTGGACGATTAAGACGAGTCTTAAAAATAAAACTGAAAAGTGACATTAAATCTACTCTTGATTTTTGATCAAACCAAATAGTCATCAGTTTCGAGAGCAGAATATCATGTACTTTAAATATTCACTTCAAATGAAAATTTTTGAACTGTTTTTAATACATCAGTAATTTTGAGATACTGATATCTTCTGATATGATAGAGATTTATAGATATTTGAAAGTTTCAATATTAAATATTCTATATAAAATCTGATCGCGTATAAAATATTTCACAGGCTTTGAAAAACTTTTTATCCTTTCTATTATATTATCTTTCTCAAATACAATGATCGACTTTATTCCATGTTAACCGTTTTCCTCTAATCTTTAAATAAGTTTTCTTATTATGAGAAAATTACTTGTTGCAGGAACAATAGGAGGATGAACTAAATAAAATTCTTATTAAAGGGTATGACAGTAAAGTATGGAAGCTTTTGAAGAAAAGACGTGCAATAAATTTCAAGGGTAAACAAAGCAGTAATAAAGTAAAGAAATATTTAGTTAAATTTGTTATGGTAAGATAATGTTTTCTAAAATGTAACAAGCAAAGTTTAAAATTGTTATATTAGAATAAAAGAAAGTAAAAACACCGGTAATAATGCCATAAGTATGCTTTTCGTCCGTATAAATATAAAATAACTGAATAGGTGATAAATCATAATGGCTTATTTTACAATTTTTGAAAAGACTTTTTTGCTTCTATTGTATCAGTTTTTCAATCGATAATGTTAACTGTCTATATTTCCATCTTTTTTCTCTAAAATCTATTTTCAAATAAGCGGTGCAATTCGATTTTATTTAAAAATGCTACTGGTACAGGGCTAAGTAATTTTTGTATTAAATACTACTAGTACCGAAATGTAGTTGTGAAATGTTAATATCAATGTCGTTTACCTTCGAATAATAATGATTGTATGGATAAAAAGAATTTTGTAATTATGAGTGGTGCAAGATAAATATTATACTTTAAGAAAATCCTTTGCGAATTTATCGTAATAAAAAAATAGTAACTCACTGCTTGCGTGGATTAAATGAAAATAGACGGTGTTCAAACGGCAAAACGCGTAAAATGCAAGCTCGCTGCAATAGGGACGCGTTCTGTACATCGATGCCTCGTCATCTACACGCGTTTTGAATTCCTGCGTCCTATCGAGGGATACTTCCCATATGTGTACACACGCGCATCGCAAAAGGGGGTTGACGAACGCTCGCAGCCGGCAGCGCAGTGACTTTTATTGCTCAGTCGAATACATAACGTTTTAGCCCTTATTCGCGCGCGCGGAACACAGACGCACCGCGGCGGCATATTCCTATTGCACCGAGGAGACATCACGTGCGTTATGATGCTTTTTACGCCGTAGAAAAATGTTATTGATGTTCCTCGCCTGGAATGAGCAATTTTGATTCGCATTCGCATATATGACGCGCTCGTCTGCATTCCTCGCGTGGTCGCCTTTTTCTCTTTTCTTTCGCGCTGATTGCAACCCACACGAGGACCAGTATCAAGGATCGGTGCTCATCTTTTTTCGTCCCTCGCGCGTCCAAGCTTTTCTGCACGGCTAATTACGTATTGCCTCGTCGAGCTGTATCATTCATGTTTTATATCGCACAACGACAGATCAATTTATTGGTTCTTTTCTGTCGACAAAAATGAATATGGCAAAATTAAAATACTTTTTTGTACATTATTTATTTTGTATAATTATGATAAAAGTATATTTTTGATTTACGGTTGATCGAGCTAAAATGAAAAATTCATAACATTGAAGCAAGAAAAATTTACGATTTTTAATTAAAATATACAGACAAGTTAATACAAAATAATTCATTCTTAACCTTTTTATAATACCATCATAGAAAAGAGAAACCGAGGTTCTCAGATTTCAAATCTCACATAATGGTCTCAACATCTCTGTACAAGGTACATATTTTAATATCAAAATGATCTTTCACACTTTTTTTGATCAATCAATATTACATCATACATACATTTTTTCTCACACTTAATTATGTAACAACAATAGTTGTACATTTATTAAATTTTCACTCTGTTATTCGAACAGTTTTTCATCGTCGATTTATAAATTTTCTTAAACAATACATTTCCACACATCTCCAAGTGATGTTCGAATACATAAAAGTTATAAAATACTTTAAAGCACTTGTTTCAACTATACTTGATTTCACTGAAAAACGAAGGATGTAAGCAACGCAAATGACGCTTAATGTTAAACTTTGATTTCGTCTTAAAGTTACAATGGTCGCAAATAAACATCGGTTCCTGATCACAACAATCTTTTCTATGTCTTAAAAAACTCTCTTTCAAACTAAAAGACTTCATGCAAGCTTTACAATACAGCGACTTTTTTTATTAATTACGCTATGTTTACGAGTTGTATGTATCTTGAGACTTCGTAACGCAGTAGTAGAAAATTTTGAAACTCACTGCTGCTAGCAGACACAGACCAATTTGTGACTCTAAATTTGACTCGTGAGCGTAACACTGGTTACATTTCTTGCACGAAAACTTCATTAATAATTTCTGTTATTGGTGATCGAGATTTCTATGTACACATTTTATGCATGCACCACACACATTTATTCTTAATAAAATAAAAAAATTAATAATGATTAGTTTCACGAATAAAAAAAACATATATGTTTGATCAATTATTTTACTTACTCTTTGATGCTTATTCACGGTTGCTATGTTCATCTAGAAATTGGTTTTTAATACTCATATATTATTATTTTATACAGACTATCGAATTCATGCCATAAAATTCTTAAACTTACCTTCTGCAATTTTTGATGTGATGTTTCGATCTTGATTCAACACGTGAAGCTTTGTATGGAATTTAAGAGTCGATTGATACTTAGTTTTAAATGAACAAATATTACACGTTAAATCTCTAGCTTTTCCACACAATTTCTGATGCTTCAATCTTGTCGAATGTAGTTTGAATTTTTTTCCACAGCCCTTAGAGCATATTTCTGATTCAATAAATTTCACTTTTGGAAACGTTTTTCGAACATGAGATTTTTTATTGACAATTTCATCATCCTGGTCGCCAACCCTGCATTTACCCTGAATGTGACAGCTTATGCGATTCGTTAAAATATAACGGCGTTCACATTGGTGGCAATTAAACATTAGATTAATATTGCAGGTGTTACAAAACTTTTTATAGTTACTAGGTATTTTTGTAAACTCTTCTTTACAATTTGGGCAGTAGATCTTCAAAGACCTTGGAACTCCTATTAACATTTACGTTTTGTAAAATAACATATGATTTTACATTTTTTAAAACTATAATACTCACTTATTAAAGGATTGGAATGATCAGATTGAATCTTTTTACTAGTTTCTTCAGCTAAAATTTGGTTTTTGAATTTAGCTAAAATAAAAATATTTTATTGTAAGTTGAAAATTCGACTGTTAAAATTAATTTAACAAAATCATACTTTTTATTTCAGTAGCTTTTTTTTGCACTTTATCTAAGATTTCTTCAAAATTTGTTTCAATAATTTTATCAGGATGATCATTTTTCAAATGCCGAATGACGCTAGGCTTATATCTTGCTGTATAAAAGCACAATGGGCAATGATAAATTGGTGGTATACCACATTCATAGTAATGCTTTTTTAATCTATTTTTATCCATGTATGTTCGATCACATTTTTTACACTTTACAGGTTCTATTGACACATAAAATATTACCAAGTTATTCATTAAAAAACAATGTTATTTTTGTTTAAAAAAACTTACCATTTCTATGAAGATGGACATCTTCTTTCTTAATTTCATAAGGGTGTATTTTTGAATCTTCGAATCCTTTAAACAATCATGACATAAATATTTATCTTTTTTAATGAGTACATTTTAGTTTTTCAAAAACTTACTATTGTGAAAGTGATTGTGCATTGGTAAAAGATTCTTTGTACAATTACTTTTTTTAATAAGATGATTATGACTAGATTTATTATTGCTGCTACTGACGTTGCTCTTCAATTCTTGTAAAGAAACTAAAATGTTAATAATTAAACATTCAATGATTTTAAATGGTCAATTAAATGCTAATTACATTTATTATTCAAGCTTGCATAAACGATACTTGTTTATTACATGAAGCTTTTATTTTTAAGAGTTGTATCGTAACATTTTTACTTTTGAAATTCAGGCGAAATTTAGATAAATCTAAAAAGATTCCACTTGTATTTAAATCTGTTAATTACTATAAGACGCTTAAACTTGTAAACAATATATTACTGCCCTACAGAGTAAGAAAAACAAAAAATTCACAGGAAACATGTAATTAGCACGTGCTCCGAGCCATTATTTTTTTTCTGGGTTTAAGCCTGTTTATGATTTTTTGTGACATCGCAATCTAAAGTAATATTTTGCTTTCGCCGGACGAAATCGAAAAATTTTTTACCTTATTTGTCTCGTAATCTACTAGCTACCGCTTTTCGCAACGGGAGGAAAATAGTCATTTTCGAACTACTGGTATGAAAATAACGATTATTAGAAGGCTGAATTCTCGAAAATTTACCGAAAAATAACTATTATCTCATTTTTGAAAAAATATCTAATGATTAATTACCACTAGTCTATTCTATAATAACGAGTAATATCGATTATATTATCGATTACAAGTTTAAAACATAGAACAAACGATTCAAAATAAATTTATTTCTAAAATAATTCACGCATCTCAAAAATAAAACTTTACCTTTATTCCAACAATTGTTCGTTTCAGGGAAATCTTCTTCGCTTTTGGAATCAATTCTTGAATCATCTTCAATACTTTCTAAAAAATATATCATAAATTTAATGATCATGAACTGATATTATCAAAAATGAAAATTTATAAATATTGTAACCTTCACTATCATCATCTCTTCTTCGAGAATATGTATGATCAAGTAAATCAAAAGTGCCAATGTTCATTCCTTCATTATAAATAATAACTTCTTCCGTAACTTCATTAGGCTCTAAATCATATTAACAAACATGTGAATTGAATGTGAAGAAAATTACACAATTCAAATAAGAGTTAGAAATTGAAAATTAAATAAAATTATCAAGTTGTATGGAAAATTCTATATCTACGTTTGAATTATCATTCATTCTCTGCGATATTTTAGACTTATTACAGTCATCAGTTAATTTATGTTCTGAATTTAAATATATTTTTTATTCAACTATGAATTATCTGTAAACTTTAATTATAATTTTTAGTACAAACCAGTTAAGCTGTTATTTTTCTCAAGGTGTGGCATTGTATTTTGAATATTATCTCTATAAACCTCATTCTGTTTTGAAGTTTTTGTCATATGACTAACCAATTTCTGGTTTTTTGAAAATTTTGAATATCTTACTACTTTTGAATGATGATTTTTCACATTTTGGGTATTCTCATCTTTAATGGCAATTTATTTTGTAACAGAAAATAATAATGTCAAGTGTATATTTAATATAAATTTTTGAATGTAAATATAACTACTTACTACTGAATTCAGATTCAGTTGAAGAGTTTTGTACATTTTGTTCATCAGATATGCTGACATTTGAAACAGTTGATTTAGTATCCGAGTTTTCATTTAATAATTCATCATTTTTATAAAATGAATTTTGATGTTTATTACTTTGTTTATTTTTCAAAGATTTTTTTAATAATTTTAATTCATTTAAATTTTTACTTTCACCTATAAACTTTGAATTATAATAGTTTTTGATAATTGGTGAGTCAGATGATTGTTCAATTGGCTTCTCCTTGTTTTTACTTAAAATAGCGATTGCTTCACTTAACATTTTCAATTGACAAAAAGGATCAACATGATCCACATTTGATTTCTCGTGATAATTCTGAAAACTATAATTTTTCGATTCTAATTTAATCGAAGTTACATCAAGATGTCCAAGTTCTTTAATTGTGGAAAGAGGGACTTGTTTTTTCTGTTCTATTGGTTTTGGTCTTATTTGTAATGCCTCCGTAAATTTTTCAAACTCACTCATTGGTTTTTCCTCAATTGTTGAATTAAAGTTTTTATCACTTTCAGTTGATTCTAAATTTAATAAGCCGTCACGGTCAACTTTTTCAGAAGTTAAAAGTTCATAATTGTCACATAATTTTTTATGCAAGTTACATTTTCCATCAGGTAATGGTCCTTTCGGGATGATTTTGGCTATGTCTTTCACATTTACTTTAATTGGTTCTGGAGACTCATTACAACAATTTTTCCGAGCAGTGATTCTAATTTTAGTAGGAGATATACTTTTTGATGTAAAATTGATATTAGATAAATCTGAAAAATTGTAAAATTTTAAATTGCAATATGAACCTTTATTTATGAAAAAAAATTGTAAATACTAACCACTGCGAAGTTCTGTACTGGCACTTTCTACATTTTCATTTTCAATTTGATCTTCACAAATTTTCATTTCCTCTGTTTTCAATATTTCTAGATTTTTATCTTGTACATTTTTTATTGGTTTTTTTTCTGCAACAAATTATGATTTTAAATTTTAACGGCCATTTTATTTTGGTTTGAAAATTATTGAGTTAATGATTCATTGATACCTGACTCATAACTTTCAAGTTCCATTTCTTTTGATTTAAAATTTTGATGTTCATTCATAACTAAATTTTTATCAAATGAATAAGTTTTGTTTTGACAACTATCATCTACATCTTATTTGAAAATAAAAATTATATTTATAAAATCTAAAATTATGTTTTGAGATACATCTTTGAATACAAACCATAAGTACTAGTAGACTCAGTTTTTTTTTCAAAAATGAATTCACAATCCACATCTTTACTAATACTTTCGTTTAATACATGTTTTTTATAAATATCATCTAGTTTTACATCATGATTATAAGTATGTTTTCCAAATGGAGAAGAGACCTGGTCATTTTGGAAATTAAGTAATTCCTGTGTTAATATTTTTTCCTTTATTACGGAAGAGCTGACCGCTATATTCTGAGCAATGTCAAAATTAGTAGTTTTCAGTGTTTTTTCTAAAACGCATTTAAAGGAACTATAAAAAAAACTATAATGTTCAATAAAATATTAGTATTAATCAAATATTTTTTTTAACATACTATCGATTGAGTGAATGTTTAGATCATCAACTTTATTAGAATTCTCATTGAAAATTAATTCTTTTTTTTCTACACATTTCTTTGTAGAATTTGCTTTTGATAATCGTTTTCCATCCTTTTCTGATTCATTTTCGTTAGTTATTGTAGTAACTAAAACATCACTGCAGGCTTTTAGTTCCTCTGAAATTGTCATATGATCTATTCTAAAAAGTTCATTGTCAGTTCGTAGACTTTTGAAATTGCATTGATCATCCCAATCTTCCAGAATTTTCACAAGCATATCAGATTTATTTTGGAATATCAAGCTACTGCTTTTTTCTTCTGTAAATTTCTCCATATTTAGCTTGGTATTTATGAATTTTTGAGGCGTTTCTAAAAATTTAATTACATGTATTGTAGCACAAAAGACTATAATTTAAGTGTAATCACTAACCAGGCATCAGCAAATTTGTCAAGTTTTTCTTCACCAGCGTAGTTTTTTCGCCCAAATTTTTACAACACGATAATTTTCTAGGAGATCTTCTCCGAAATAAGTTTAAATCATAAGGTTTATCCAAAGTAATAATTGATTTCACTAATGTTCGTTTTTCATTAGGTTTTAATGGTTTTTCATTGACTGAAACTAATTCTACGAAATTTTGAACGCTGTTAGTTCGACAGTTCTTTCGAATTAGTTTCTCATCTATAATACAGAAAATACAAATATCATAGTACATTATTAAATTACTAAAAAAAATAAAATTTATCAAAAAAATGATTACCTTTAGTCTTTTGAATTTCTTCTTTTTCGCCAAGACTTATTTCTGTATCAATATTTGTGTTTTTAGTGGATTCAAGTTTTAATAAATTTCGTTTTTTAGCTATTACTTTTTTTGCCAAACACCTATTTTTATTGTAATTTTGTTCAATAACAGCAGCTTTCATGGATACCCGTTTTTTAATTTGAAAGTTTTTATTTTTTTTCGTTTTTATTTTTACCAACAGAGGAACCAATTCTTTTATGAGAGGCATTTGTTTACTATTATACGTCTTGAATCTTCTAATTACTTTTCTTACACTTGCTGCATCAAGAGCTTTTACTGAAAAATTATTATTATCATCATTTATTGTGATTCGCATTTTTTAAACATTTTTGATGAATGGTACATACTGAAACTTGATTCATCTGAGATATCATCATTCTCATGAATTTTTATTGTACTCATAACATTTTCTGGACATTCTTGATCTAAGTTCTTTTTTGACTCATTAATTGATTGGGGTTTACTTTTACTATCTGTAACTAAATTTCCAAAATTCTTGATGTTTTCTTGAATTGTTCTGCATTCTTCTTTGGGTTTATCTTTGCTAGCTAAAAAAATATTTCGTAAAATTAAATCCAATTAAAGTAAGTAAACTAAAAACAATTTACCACAATAAGATGCATTAATAAACTTCAAAGGTAACGATTTAACATGTTCATCTGACAATCCATTACATTCCTCTTTAATATTCATTAAAGGCTCAACTTTCTCAAATGTAAGAGGAAAATTTAGTGATTGCTTTTCAATGTACTCATTATTTTGGCTATTGTGAAGTTTAAAAGCTGATTCATAAACTTTTTGATTTCTTTTAATATTTTCATTGCTTTTGGTGCCTTTAGGTGATGCAGTGTAGAGTTTCTGACTAGAGATTGAATTAAGACAGGTTGAATTGAATGTACTTTTTTCATTTGATATTTGTTGTATATATATATCTTTAGAATTAACATTGTTTAAATCTGTATCTGTAAGAATATTTGAATAAATAAAGGTTCTATATTTAAAAACTTTTATATTATAATGAACTATCTGACCTTTATCACCAAAAAATAAAGTTTCATTTTCTACAGCACTTGATGAACATTTATTAAAATTTCTATTTTTTTTATTTTTATTTTTAACAACATAATTCTTATTTGAATTTGATTTATAACTATTTTGAGTATGATCTTTTGAGTTTATAGAATAATCTTTCAGCCTTTTTACACAAACCATCAATTGTTTATCTATCTTGAAGCTTGATGGTAATGTTTTTTGATTTTGTGATGATATACATGGAGTACTATATAAATTCATATCACAACCTACAGATTTAAGTGATATTAGGTAAGTTTTGTCAAAAAAATAATGTTATTAATATGTTTTTTATAATACTTACAAGATGGCAATTGATCAAATACATGCGGATCGGATAAAACTTCAATTTTTTCAGGTTCAGAAAGAATAATATCTTTGGTTGAAGATAATTTAGATTCAACAGACAATGTTTTTGACGCTGCTTCAGCATCTAACTTTTTTCTTGATTCATATATTTTATCAGAAATTTTCCCATTCCTACCAGACACTAATTTATTGTCTGGAAGCTGATCTTTGAAATTTAGAATAGGATTTTTCGTAGCAAAAATATCTTTTGAAATTGGTTTTATTACTACCAAAGGATAATTTTTTGAAATATTTTTTAAATTAGTTTCAAGACCAGTGGTTCTCTTTCTTCCATTAGTTTGTAGTACTTTTTTTGAAGTACAGTTAGTACGAATTTTATTTTTATTATCTTCTTTCACTGATTTTTCAACTTTCTGATGTACACGAGTCCTATGCTTCAAATTGTGTGATAGTATTTTTTCAGGATTTTTTATAGTTGTTTCTTTTTTCTGGTTTACATTATTTCCTGAAGTAATTGCATTAATTTCATCATACTCAATAGAATTTTTTTTTTCTAATAGAGATATGCTTCTGAATGACTCAGTAGCTTTCTCAGAAACAGGATCTGTAATAACTGAATTATTATTGTTTAAAATATCTTTTATGTAGGCATCATTATTTTCATTATTTTTAATATATTTGTTTTTTGGCAATCTTTCTAAAACCACTTTTGTTTGCAAAATTTTTTTACATATATTCAATGATTGTTGTTGTATATGTTGAATAACTTGTTCTGCACCTGGTTGAAAATTTAATTTATCTTTTAAGGGTTTTTTAATATCTAATTTATGCAGTTCTTTAGCTTTCTTTTGAGACTCTAATAAATTAGACTTAACTGTTTTCATATGTTTTTTTTTTACATTTTTGTTGATTCTAAATAAATTCTCTGGTTGAGTAAAACCTTTAACTTTCAATGATTTTTTTTTTGATTCGTTCACTTCTTTTTGATATTCTGAATTTTCCAAAAATTTTGAAGTGGAATGAGATGCATTTTTCAAACAGATTTTATCAGCTTTTATATTTGTTAAACTTGTTTTATTGTCAAGAATAGACTCACTATTAAAAGATATATGTTTCTTTTTTAATTCAGATAATATTGCACTGGAGCCTGAAAAATTATTAAAATTTACTTTAAATTTTCAGAAATAAAGCTGAATCACTCAATTATTCATACTATTTTTAAAGCATGTAAGTTGAAACTTGCATGTTAAATTTTATATGTTGCACTATAGACAATAATTTCAAATTTTAATCATAAGACATAATTTTTTCAAGCATTTGTAATTCATATAAAAATCTTACCCATAACACTTTTTTCATTGTTATTTTTTGAAGTAATCTGGTTTTTAGTTTCATTATTTTCAATTTTTAATCTTGGTTCTATAAAAATATTAGTTTATCAAGTTTATATTTCATTTACTCCTGACAACTATTAAAAAAATTATACTCACTGGTACCAATTATGCTCTTGAAAGCTAGAAAATTATCTTTTTTGGTTGAACATGATATAATTTTACTCATTGATAATCGCTGTAGTATAACTGAAACATGAAGGCATTTTTCGATAGTTTATTATCGATTAGTTTATTATTTAGAAGTTTCAAGTCAAGATTTTAATTTTACCTTTAGGTAATTTGTCTAGTTTACTTGAATTAATCTTAGCATGGTCAATTTTGTTCCCTTGGTTCTTTTTATTTACATTTAAACATTTTCTAGCCTTATTGTTAGTTATTTTATCGTTATTTTGCTTGTTTTTTTTTACTGATTTAGGTACTGAATTATTATCACTGTTATTTACATCTAAAACAATTCAAAATAGCAAGTTCAATCAATTAATATCAACAAAAATTTTATTAAGATCGTTGGTATTATAAATCTCTGTTCAAATATCTTTAATTTGTAACAAACCTTTAAAATTCAACTTAACAGAATCATAGTCTTTTAAGTAGTTATCATCCACTAAAAGTATTCTTTCTAAGATAACTGTAATAAAAATAATACAATGAATTAAAGTCTTGTTAGAGAAATAAGTAATTAGATTGAATTTATAATTTTACCTCTGGAAGAAAATGGGCAGAGATGTTTCTTCTTTTCCAATAAATATTTGCTTTGATTTTTCTGTTTTTTGCCTTCAAAATAAGCAAATTCAGACATGATTGACATACAATAAATTCACAAAAAATAACAAATTATTAAAAAAAATTGATACACTATCACCTATTAATGATATTTCACACCAGTGTTATGTAAAAAAAAATAAAATACAATTAGTTGATTATTAAAACTACAACATTAACTCTCACTGTAGAAATGATTACAATATGCACAAACAAAATTTATAATTTCATAAGGAACGGACGTTATAAAATTTCAATAGTGTGCTTTTCATCCATAACTCAAAGAATCATAGAAATGCAAAATTACTTTAGCCAATCTAAGGTAACAATTTAACCTACCGTAGCTGTCATGACTTTCAGTATAGTGTTTCCGATTCATAACTATGAATTGTATAAACTTTTTTATAATTATTAACTACAGGCGATTAATAATTCGAAATTTCATATCTGAGGACAGCAACTGATGATGATTGTTTCCTAATTATTCTCGTTTTATGGAAGTACTATGATCGCTTAGCCTGTATTGTTTACATAAATTCACTGTTTTTTCTTTAAAAAATTGTCAGTATTTTTTTTTGCAGGACTTCGCACTTTTAGAATTGTCTCAAGAATTCATCAAAGCTCCGTCACATTAGCGTGGGTTGATTTGACTAAAACGTGCTTTTATATGCCAATTTTAAAACTGTATGTATATACATGTAATTGAGACCTATGAGTAATATTTTACAAGTTTGCAAACTCCCTTACTGACACTGTTATTATGGTAAAGAGTACAAACTACAGATTTTTATTCCATAACACACTAGTTGTCAGATGGAGGTAAAATATCAACTGTGAAATCAGCGCCACCGTGTAAGACCCGCTGACTATCGACTTCTCAGCTATAAACGAATGAATTAATTTACATTACCATTATCCGAACATATACATTTCTGTAATACCACAGCTTTTTTTTCTTTTTTCAATATTTTTATAGTAAAATAATAAGAATGAGTAAGGAGTTTTCATTGGCTTTAAATAACATGAAGGTTTTTGATTTGAGGATTCTGTAGATATTCTTTATTTTATTTACAAAGTTACTGTACAATTTCATACCTATGTATAAATAAAAATATTTTTATGTATAATATCAAGTGAATGAATATTACAATAATTTAAAAATTTTTACTAAGTAGTCATTACAAAGATTGAAGCTCAGTAGGTTTTATTAATTCATACTTTTCAGTTGAACCACCCGATTCTAGAAGTTGATTGACTAATTCATGAGGCAAAATTTTTCTGGATATAGTTAAGATTCTTGATGTCTTTGGTCCATAACTTTGAGATTTCAACCCCATTTGTTTAGCTACTAGATGAATAACGTGCCTTTCTTCATTTGTAAAACATGGTGAGAAAACCATGTCAGTTGTTATCTGATTTTTCACATAATTTCGTAGAACTTCTGAGCATTTTTTTCTAAATGCTCCAATATTGTATGTTCCAACCTTTAAACCAAGACCTTCTCTGGTCACTTGTTGTTGTAAAGTGCTACTAACTGGCTCAACCATTCCTTGAGATTTTTTACCCAAACCGCCACCTGACCAACCCATCATTTTCATCATTTTAGAACCAATATTATCGGAATTGATGTAATCTGAAGCTGGTTCAGATTTTTCTTCCAAGTTGACAGTCGGGGTCAAGTTTTTTGTAACTTTAATGGTATAATATCTTTTCTGCATTTCTTTAAGAGCTGCATCACATGCTTCAACTTTAGCATCTTTTTGAGTTAAACCTACACCTTCTGCTACTTTACCTTTATTAAACAATAATGTACATCTACACTTATCTTCAATATTATCATACTTCCATTCCATAACTACATTATTGGTTTGAGCTAATCTTGCAATCATAGTTGGAGCTTTTTCATTTTCATATTGGTACAAAACGATGTCATCTGCTGTGAGTGGTTTGAAAGTATATCTCTTTTTTATTTGAGACTCTGAAGATATTGCTTCTATATCTGTATCACTTTTTCTTTTAAAATTAGTATACACAGATTTAGGACCATTATTTTCTGTTGAGCTTCCAGCAATGACTGTACTTTGTGATTCTTGTTTGAATCGTCCTGTTGCAAATAAAACAAAAGATAAATAATTGAGTAAATATTTCTTAAAATATGATTAATAAGATGGTAGAAATACTGAGAAATATTTTACCAAAAGTTATGACTAATTTTACTAGTCGTATCAATTTGTAACTTTCAATAAGCAAATTAAATTGTTATATTCAAAGCAAACATGTTTGCGACATATTCAATGACCTAAACTTAAATGGTTCAAATAAACTCACAATTTCTTTTGATACCTTTGGCCTTTGAGCTAGCAGCATCAGAAGCTCCAACAAAGGTTCTTTGCAATCTTGTTTTTTGCTTTTCTCTGTAATCTTGTACAACATCCTTCGATAATTCAGCCACGGTACGCATTGTTTCTTGAGGATACCTACATCCAAGAAATTCTACGTTTGTAAAAACTTGAGCCAAACATATCAATTCTTCCTGTTTAAATTTGTCTTTATGAGCCAAGAGAAATTTTCGCCGCAGTTCCCAATGTTCATCGCTTTCGTGCTCTGTTTTGAAATTTTCAACATTTTCTTCTGTTATACCACTCATTCTTATCACAATTTTGAGTCAAAATAAAAAAAAACTGTACATATAAGTATTCAACGAGTCAAAGAGTAAATAAAAGCTACATAAATATCACGGTGCAACAGTAACACAAAGCTGAGCTGTAGCGTATACTGGTATACTTCGAATTTCGATATTTCAATATCTTTAGAAGGTTAGTTTAGAATTTGTATACAAGACAGATGCTCCCCTATTGGATAAAAAGTGAACTACCGAATTGATGACAAAATGTCCCGTAAATGTAGCGGGGATTTTTAAATGTGCTTATAATTCCAAAAAATCAAATAGAATATTAATTAATAAATTAAACAAGTATTGAAATTATGATTTTTTTTAAATTTTCAATAATAAGTTACGTAAAAATATTAAATATGATTTAGTATATTCTTTAGAATATTACAAAAATACATAAGTAATTAGAATTTCGATTAAATATCATATTATATTTTATCGATTAAAAGCTGATAATTTTGAGATTCACAGCAATTACCTTTTGATTGAACTTTCTCACCACTTGTAAGGATTATACACTACTACCAACTGTAGCATGTTGAATTAATTTAGTATAAGTTTGTGTAGACTATAGTAATTTTAGATTTTAAATAAATTATTATCAATTCTAAAATTTGGCTTTCTTGATTAACTTTTTATTTTGTACAAAAATTACTTATTTTTAATATATATTTATGTAAATAAATGGTTAGTAATTTTATATGAAATTATAAAATAATATTACTTAGTCTTTTATAGAAAAAAAAACAGAATATGACTGAACTAGTTTAGAACTTTACTTTATGGATTCATCAATTTTAAGTGTCAATGCTTTTTCTTTTAGTTTGACAAGAGTCAACATCTCTTGAATGCTAGTGCACCCATGTTGTTCGAAGAATCGAATTGCATCATTAAGTCCATTGATTGCTTCTCTGGCAGTTAGAATTTTATTCTCTTCACACATATTTTCTGCATCTATAACAATAACAATCATTTTTTCAGATTTAAACTATTAAAAATATAAGTTAAAAAAAAATTTTGAATTTTCTTACCATCTACTAAGTCTTCATTGCTTTCTTTAACAACAATTTCAATTATATTGTTTTCATAGGAGATTCTAGAAGTTTCAGGATTGTCTGAAATCCATTTGGCAGTGTCTTCTCCGCTAACATTTTTTAATTCATTTATTCTTCTTAAACATTCAAAAATTACTACATGACTTACTTCTTGTTCTTCTGTTTGATTTTTATTATTTTCTTCTCTATCAGTCAATAACTTTTGCCAACATTTTACTATTGTCTGTGGCTTTACCTCATCCCAGGCATTACTAACCCAGTAAATAAATTGTCTTAAATTAATTTTTTGCAAGTGTTCACTCAAGCTTAATCCATCATCTTGAGCACTAATGATAGATTTTAAGAACTTGTGTTCATAGTTGTATTTTACACACTGTAAAGTTTCATTATCCATTGGTCCAATAACTGAACTGAGATTGTGAAGTATTAAATGTATTTGCAGCTCACTAGTTGGTCTATTTTGAAAAGCATCAGCTGGTACATTTTCAGCAATAAGTATTGCTTTTAATGGTAAATTTTTGGATTTCAAAAATTCTGTTACTCTAGGAGTAAATTCAACATCAAACCATTCATTCAAAACATCGCTATCTATCCATAAGCTTGTCTGATGTGAATAAAAAATAGGTAAACATTGTTGAAGATTAATCAAGGTTGTTGATTTTACAGATTTTCCAAGAATCACAAGTGGTAATTTCAGACTTCCATCAGAATTGCAACAAGTCATTATGGTAATACGATCTCCAACAAATCTACGATTTGGCAGTGATTTGTAATTTAAAATAGTCTTATCACATTTAAATATTTGACAGCGTAATAGAGATTGTTCTTCCACAGTATTAGAAAGAGTCATAGTAAGTTGATTAAGAGCACTATCTTCTGGAGATTTATGTTCTTCAAAAAGTATATCGGGTAAACTATATTTTTTTTTCCAATGCGTAAACCAATCATTACTTGCTGTAAAATTGTCTTTGCCTCCAAGAAGTTTATTTAGTTCCAAAGCTTTTTCTAAATGAGCATAAGAAATAATTTTGAATTAAAAAGATATTTGATCAGTATCAATTATATTTTATTTGTTGATAATATATATTAACAAAGAAAATTATGAACCTCTTATCATAAGTCCTGAAATCTGCATGTCTTCTTGCTTGCAATGGCTATACCAGGCAATTAAAGCTTCTCCAACGTAAGGATTATCATCCACTCGTAGTTTTTTGCGACTAGCAGTTTCTTCATGTAATGCATCTCGAATTTTTTGTTCATCATGAACCCATCGCCTAAGTGTACTTTCACCAATACCATGTTCTTTACGTACCTCTGCTTTTGGTCGACCAGCTTTAACATCATTCAATACCTGCACTTTTTCTTGGAGGGAAAAATTTTTTATTCTTCTTTTGGCTGTTGAATAAAAATCATATTGACCAATGATCTGAGTTAGATTTTTTTTTAATATTTGAAAAATTTACCAGTAGTGTCAACTGCATTTTCTATTTGTGGAAATGGAAAATCTCCTTTGAAGAAAAATTGTTGTAAACCAACTGTATCATTGTTATCTATAAATAATTTTCCAATGATAATCAGTGTAAAATCAGTGAGTTAATACAATTAATACCTGAATTGTTTGCATAGAGAGTGACTTGTTCATATTTTTCTGCTTTTGGAATATTTGTACCAGAAAATGCAGACATAGTGTATTATATTACATGTAAACGTTTTTAAGGAATCCAAAAGATTAATTTTTATGTTATACAATTATAAGAACATCAGTCAAACGATTTACAATAAATTTTATTTAACAAATAAATCTTCGGCAAAAAATGAAATGTATTCACATGCTCTTATTTGACACATAGAATATGATTGTTATAGATGCGCTTTTGTTGCGTTCGGTGTCACTACCGAGTAACCTAAAAATAATAATAGAAAAGCTCGGGCGTTTCAACTTTCTCCACGATTGAATGTTACCATTTTCAATAAAAAATGTCGTTTTTAATAAAATCCGAGTATAATATTCGAAAATCTTTAATAATGTATTCATATATTATAGTAGTTCAATGGGTTTGAAGGCCTCAAGCACAAGCCGAAATCTCAATATTTACACGCAAGCATTTTCAAGTGCTAACTTGAGTTTTTTACCGAAATGCAATGAATGATTAATACAAATGTAAATTAAATAAATAAAACAACTAAAGAAAATTCACTGCGAAACACTCAAAATTTTGCTATGTTCTAAGGCTAACAAGTAAACAAACAATACGAGACAAGTGGGTGACGAGAGGGTGATCCGCGAATCGCGTTGTTGTGCTACTGCAGTCTGCATTCTGCATTATTATATATATAACATATAGCCGGTACGACATCAAGATGCGGATAACTTGCTTATCGACGATTATTTGTGGTGTTTTTTCCACATATTAATTTATATCATTTTATCGTATTGGAAATATCGAATATTTAGTAAAAAATTTCGCCGATAGCCATTTGGTATTCTATTTGCGCGTTCAAAGTAATGTCGTTAGAGTAAAAAAAATCAAAACCTCATTGTTTGTTGCAATTTATTTTTGATTGAATATATCTAATTAAATATTACATTATTTACTGCATGTTTTTTATTGTTTCATTGCTTTGAAGTAAATAGTGAGATCTGCAGCTTGTAATTCTTCAATGTTCATCTCAGGGTCACCACCACTGATCTCCCCAGATTTAATTAACTATGTCCATATAAGAGTGACACCTAGCGATACTAGACAGCACACAAACGGTATATTAGTAAAGTATTCACTGTGCTCCTCAGTGCTCTGCACATCACCTTTTACGAAGAGAAACTAAGGAACAAGCAGGTTATGTGTTTGTAAACCTTAGAAGTATACACACTTTCTTGAGTGAGCCAACTGTTCGGACGAGTCGAGAAGCTATACTTCAACTGGTTATAGCTTTTCCAGAGATTCTACCTCTCACTGATCTTGGCAACTCAACGATGCAACCTTGTAACGAGTTGCATTCCAGTGCTAGGTACGGATTATTTTTATTATTCATTTTTTTCTTGCTCTATTTACAACGATTGATCGATTACTTTTAGAGAAAAAGTGAAAATTACTGATTACTGTCCATCAAATGATTGTTATCCTATTAGTTTATGAAGGTATCAAGTATCAGTACAAGGAATGTCAGAGGACATTTGGGCAAACTTTTTTCTTAAACAGCATATGAATACTTTTGCAAGTCAAAAGAATTTTGTGCAAGAAAGTAATTTCAATGTGCACATGAATACTGCTCATGAAGGTGTGAAGGCTCATAAGTGCGAGGTATGTCAGAAGACATACGGACGAAGCAGTAATTTAAAGGAGCACATGAACACTGTTCATGGAGGCATTAAAGCTCACAAATGTGAGGTATGTCAAAAAACTTTTGGCCAGGTGGGACATCTGCATGTGCATATGAACACCGTGCATGAGGGAATCAGAGCTCACAAATGTGAAATATGTCAAAAAACATTTGGACAGGGAGGTCATCTCAATGTGCACATGAATACTGTTCATGAGGGCATCAAGCCTCATAAATGTGAAATATGTCAAAAAACATTCGGCCAGGTGGGTCATCTTAATGTGCATATGAACACAGTTCACAAAGGGATAAAAGCTCATAAGTGTGAGGTGTGCCAAAAGACATTTGGTCAAGTTGGTCATCTCAATGTTCATATGAACACCTTCCATTGAAATTCACAAGCTCAAAAATGTTTTATTTATTCTAAAACTTTAAATAAAAAAAGCTTTTGGCAGGTACAAGATTTTTAAGAGTCATTAGATTAAAAACTGATAATATAAAAACTTAAATCAAACCTGAATTTACCAATCCCTCTGTACTAAATTTAAAAATGTCTTTATGACCAGACATGTTAAGTGAATTAATACTCTGAAAGATAATTAAAATGATATAAGCAGTATCATAATGGGTAAAAAGATTTCTAGTATTATATTCTTTTGGAATTATCAAAGACAAAATAGCATGCAAATCAGTAAAATATGTAAAATTGAAAAAAATTTGTTCGACGATGTATAATTTTTTATAAATAATAAATATGAATAAGTATTTAAATTTCAGAGTTGCAATGTAATCTACTTAATTTATATTCAAGTTTTAAGTGTCTCTTAATGCGTAATTATTAATTTTTATGACCCATTGCTAGAAACTAAAGTGAATTGCACTTTATCAAATTTTATTAAACTTTTTATAAAAATCGTCGATTTTATACATATCATTAAAAAATCATTTTGCCACAACTTATAATAAAATATAATCAAATGGTTCAACTGGCAGCATAAAAATAAACACACAATTGACAATGTATAAATTATGAATTTTTCAGAAGTCTTTAGCTTCTTCCTCACTTATATCAGTAGATTAGAACTCAATTCAAGTCAATCAAAAATTATTTGATTTTTTTATTATATACATTTATTGCACTAATGTGGCTGACTCTTATTAACTTTTGATTGTGTGTTCTAATCTTACATGTTTAGAAAATTCTCTTTTACTATTGAATTCAGTTTTGCACTTGATGCATCTGTAAGTCATGCTGGAATTGCAAAGCTTGCATTTTGCTCTATATGTTGTGACGAGATCATTTCTGACATCTTTACAAGCTGTACATATTATTTCTGCATCAATATTCGATTCATTTGAATCTAAACAAATTTAATTTTTAAGTTTTATATTTTTTCATGGTTGATTGAAATACTCAGGTACTTACCTTCTTTTGTCACTTCATCCAATAAATGATTGTTATTCGTTATATGATCTTTCATGTCTAGCTTACTGTGACATTTGAATGTGCAAAATGGGCACTTATAAATATTCAAGTTACTGATGCATATTTTTTCGTGCTCAATCATTTGGGTGTAAAATTGGCCACACTTAAGGCACTTTTTCTTACCATCAACTGAGTTGCTCGATAAATTCTGTAGAGATCTTCGAGATCTTATTGATTCGTTTGCTTCGACTTGCAAATGTACGGGTTCTGAACGTCTCGTGAGGCGGTGCATTGCGCGAATGTGATGATTAATTCCAGTAAGTACCATCGATTTGAATTGGCACTTGGTACATGAATAGGTAACTGAAAATACAATTTAGTTAACATGAGTTCAATTTATGCATCATATTTTACCTTTATTTTTTCCTGAGGAAATTTTGACAAAAGTGGCTTGTTTCGTCGAGTCCAGATTTTGATCGTTTATTGATTCATTTTGTTCCGCTCTAAGTTTTTCACTTATTACATCGTTTTTCTGAGTTTTCTTAAGAGAAGACCTTAGCTTTTTCGTTGTTGCCGTAACCGCACCTTGTTTTGCTTCTGGAATAGGAGAAGCTGCAGCCGCGGTAGCTTTCTGAGTTTTTCGTGGCGGAACTGCCGTCGATTTCGAAATCATTGGTTTGGAAATCTTCCTCTTTTTTTGGGCCGCCCGACGCGACGACGATGCGAAATTCTCGATCGATGATGTATTGATCGCAGAAGCAGTCTCACTTGGGTCCACGTCGTCGTTAAGACCCTGGTCATTTGGCTCGTTCAGCTCAACTACAGTTCCTTGGCGCATCGATTCGTCAATAGATTCATTTAAGCTCCTTGTACGCTTGGAGCTCTTGGGTATAATTAGTTCGGATGCTAGAGAAAAAAAAATTCAATTGCAGCGAAAATAAAGAAATGGGCAAGGATAAAAAGGCAAAGACGACGCACGAGTGGGACTGTTGATCGGTCGATTCGTCGAATCGTTGTCGCTGCTCGGCGAAAACGATCGTGTCTCGTCGCACTCCGAGTGGTGCGTCGCGTTGATGTGATTGAGCGTCTCCTCGACCGTCTCGAAGGTTTTCTTGCAGATGAGACACTTGAAGGCCATCCTGGAGTTGCAGTTCTGGCAGGTGATGAGGGTCTCGCGCATGACCTTGCACGAGTTGTTGCAGTGCTTGCAGTGGTGAACGCAGAGCCGCTTGATGCCCATCGCGTCCAAGGGCTCCGGTCGAGCGATCATCGGCATCTCGATGTGGTGAAAATCCATGGCGTGCCTCGAGAGCCCGTAAAGGCTCACGAACACCATGGCGTCGCAGAGGATGCACTTGCAGAACAGGGCCGTGCCGCACTGCTCGCAAAACTCCTCGGGTCCGCCGAGGTCGTAGAACGTGCTGCAGGTGATGCAGCACTTTTTCAGCAGCTGCTGCAGCACCGACGATCTCAGCTTGATCTCTTGTCGTTTGGGCGAAATCGGCGAAATTTTCAGCATGTCCGGCATCTTTTGAATCGGAGCCGGCTCTGTGGCCGGGCGCACAAGCCGTTGTTCGAGCGGATCTCTTGTCGATCTCAGCTTGATCTCTTGTCGCTTGGGCGAAATCGGCGAAATTTTCAGCATGTCCGGCATCTTTTGAATCGGAGCCGGCTCTGTGGCCGGGCGCACAAGCCGTTGTTCGAGCGGATCGCTGCTGCTATACTTACTCGTCGATGGCTGGACCGGTGTGCCGACCGGGCTCGGAATCTTCGATCTCGCGAAATTTCGATTCGTTGTTTCGTTACGCAGGGACTGTCTCGTCCTTGCTTTAATGGATGGTGTCGAGATGCCGTTAAACGTATTCGCGCTTGTTTCAACATCGCTTGCGGGAACCACACAGGAGTCGCACTTCGTTTCGTCCCCTAAACAGTTCATTTATCATTCGCTCGATCGAGCTGCAAAATTCAAAATAGGCTTTGAAGCATCGCTAGGTCAACAACGTACCGTCTATGCAAAGATTTTGCATGTATTTGCATGCCCTGGGCACATTTCCGGTGGAGGATAAGTCGTCTTCGTCGTCCTCGACTAATTAAAATGATATTTTGATTAAAAAGGGATTGCTATGAATTGAAAAAAGGAAAAAAAAAATTCATCACAACTGACTTCTGAGGGAAAAGTTCGCGCTGTCATTGATTATGTTGAGAGTAGGCATCGCTGGCACGTCGAATTCATTGATCGCTGCAAAAAAACGTGATTTGCTTTCAATTTACGAGATTCAATAGGCTCAACAATTTTAGTCACGTTACCCTCAAAGTTCGAAAATTCTACGTCGTCGACGTGTACTAGCATCTCGCCGGGCGTCAAATTCGTGGTCGCCATTGTCCCACCCGTTTCGTAGCCTATAAAAATCATAATTTACCAATGTAATTGTCAGCACTCTTTATTATCGTATAAACACAGCCTGCGTTAACGCGCAGCCTACATCAAACACGTACTCTCACTACTCTCTTCTATGATTTCTTCCTTTAACTCTTGTTTCACGACTAGAAACATAAATAAATTTCCTTTGTAATCTAAAAATCACTTAACTTACAAAATTAATTCGCTTATACCTTTGGCCCTCATTTTTATTTTCATGCTAGATTCTTAAAAAATATTTAAACGCGTATTAATACGCGAATTTTTTATGTATTTATAAAGAACTATTAATTGAAAATATTCACGACGAATTTTACTAATGACGCATGAACACAAACCGAACGTTGACTAAATAGAATTATTGTTCGAGCAAACGTATACCCAAATTCCAGAGTCGAATGTAAATAATAACAACTACAGTTCATATTCCCGCTCGACAATGGGTAAAATTTAAAATGACCATTTCACACTTATCTCAGGGATTATAATTTATTATTTGATTCGTGTATACATAAACATATATTTTTGCAAAAACTAAGAGGCTTGCAAGACTACTACAAGCTAGCCATACTTTTAAAAAAGAAAGTATGTGCTTAGGCCAGTAATTTGACTAATTAATATTATTATGCTTTTCGTTCAAATGTTTTTTTAGGCGTGCCTTATTAACGGCAATAAAGTCGCACTCGGAGCAGCAGTTTTGAGATATGTCTCGATTGCACGAGCAGTGCCGAAGATGAAATATCATCGCTGCATAGCGTTTAATTTGTTTCTGGCATCCGCTGCACTGTAGCATAGTTTCGTTTTGGCAATTTTTGCAAATTTCGCTTGCAGAATCTCCAGTATCTTTACATTTATCGCAAAAACGTCGATACAGATCTTCTTCCGCGACTCTTAATTTATTCGTAGCTCTGGCTGCCGAACGGCAGTCGTTCTTCGTCAAACGTTGACATCTTTTATAGGAACTTTTCTTCCGCTTACTTTTATTGCAGTTTTTTTCATGATTGATTATCGAAATGAAACATTTATAAGTTTTTTTGCATTTCAAACATCGAAAGCAATATCTTGTTCCACAACACGGGCAGACTTTATTCGATTTTGTTTTCGTTGTAACATCGGACGTGATTTTGCAATTTGAACAGTAACGCAAAAAACTCGATGAATTTTTTTTAATAATTTTACGCGTCGACGAATTATTTTCATCAATCAATTTTTTGTGTGAGTCATATTTGACATTGATATTTTTATGCTTTTTTATATGTCTCACGGCAATTCTCCGAATTTTCGTAACAAAAGAGCAATAATCACAGTAATACGATTTTTTCCTAATGCATATTTTGTTGGGACTAGTTGGACATTTGAACTTCAAATGATACAGTAATGTGTCATATCTCGAAAATTCTCCTTCACACTTCACACATATGAAAATGTAATTATTACTACAAATTTCGCAGACTCTTTTATTCTTGAAATTACTATCTATAACTTTGTTGCATGCTTTACAATAACGTTTGTACAAATCTACAAAACTAGCATAAGAATTCAACAAAGCTGGGTGTACACAAGAATTATTAACTCTCTCAATTCTGTTTTTAATTCTCTCAGTTCTATTTAAATGCCTCTTCATATGTAATCTGTAACTGCACTGATATTTTGTTTTAAAAGAACATAAATCACAAGATAATGATGTACTTGCTCCACAATATTTCTCATGCATCTTCAAACTGTTGAGTGTTTTTGCTATTTTCCCACATTTTTTGCATTCATTCAACTTGACTTTAGGCTCACATTCAATTTTTAAGTGATGAGCTATACTCCTCAGATTTTTATATTGGTTTTTACATTTAGTACAATAAAAGTCTAAGCGTACATCACATTTCTCACAATTTTTATACTTTATATTTTCTTCATATGTTGTAACATTTTTGCACACATCGCAAAATAATTTGGCTATGTTTGAAAACACTGAAATAGTATAAAAATATCATACATAGATTAACTTATTTTAATGAATGAACAGTGTTGACACTTACAAATCATTTTTTGGTCGTTTTCCACAATGATATTGTAATCGTTGTTAATGTTAATTTTTTCATGTTTCATCAAGTGAGTTCTCAAAGATCCTATGAATTTTGTCCTGTATGGGCAATGTTCACATGATAAATTTGGTTGCTTGCCACAATATTTTTTGTGGACTCTTAACCACTGTTCTTTTTTATATGTTTTGCCACATGATGAGCATCTCAATCTATGACAATTGACATGTTTTTGTAATGAATTTTCTATTTTTGTAGTAAAATCACATAGTTTGCATTTGTATACAATATTTCGCTTACAAACTTTTTGTTCAATATGATATCTCAAACTATCAAAAAAATCATATTCTTTGCAACAATGTGAACAAATGAAGGTTACATTTTTATCACAAATTTTGCATTTTATAGTATGTTTTGAAAGATCTTCTTCCACTCTGTTGCAATTTTTGCAAAGAAACAAAACTTTCAAAGTGTTTTTATCCTTTATAAATTTGTTGACTTCTAGATGCCATTGAGGTTTCGAATTAATTGATGATTCTCCTGAAAGATTGAAAATAATTACAATATAATATTTCCACAATGAAAGTTTAAATAGTTTCAATAAGTATGGGTTTCGGAAAAGTGTATTAGTTTTTCATTAATTTCCGGTGCGATCTATAACTGTAGGTTTTCGTTCAACAAAGCTCGTCTGCGTGATTTATATGCAATTTTTTTTTGCCAAAGAACTTGGCAATTTTGATAAACTTAGTTTTCAGAATTTAAAATTTCAAAATAATATACCTTCTTGTACGCTGATTAGTTGATGTACCTCAAATAAATCGATATAACTTGAATTATTTAATATGTCATCTGGAATGTTATTGTTAACACAGGGTAATACATAAGGTTTTTCTTCTATTATATCTAATGAAAAATCGAAAATTTCTTCTTTTATTTCCAGAACTTGCATTTTCAAGAATTTTGTACTTCGATTTAAACTACCTGTTACAATTACGTTTTTAAAAAGTTTGTCTATCTATATATTATGTCTGAACCTCCATATGTATAATCAGTATTACACTTTTTTATGACCTAAAGTTTGAGTATACTTTGAAATAATTAAGTGAAATTTAAAAAAAAACATGATCAAAGTTAGAATTATCAAAGCCGCCACAATGATATTTGAGAAGTTGAAGATGTCATTTGGGTAGGTTGATATGACGATATCAGAATATGATGGGAATACAACAGGTTAGATTTTAAGGGTGATTTCATACGGTTTTTTTAGTCTACAAAAAATTGTTGAAGACAATCTGGGTTCCAGAGGTAGAATGATTTCTTTGACAGTAAACATGTCCTGGATGGAATGATTTCTGTCTAAAATGTTTTAAAAAATTTAAATTAAAAAATCCAAGCTGTAGTGACACTTGATCATTTTTGCAAGCTTACCCGCGATAATTTGTGTTAATTTAGTATTTTTGAAAATAAATTTTTGGGAAGATTGCAAAGATAAAATTTTATTGAAATGTTTTATTAAATTGTTGGTACTTTTTACTTACTAAATATCAAAAACACTGGTAAATTTCATTACATGTAAATAATTAATATCAATATAAATTATTGTATTTAAAATAATTCAATATTTCTTTGTTTAAAATATACAATAATAATCTACCACATAATTTACATAATTCAAAGGGTAAAAAATATGTACAGTTTTTAAAATTTTGACACCAACAAGCAGATCAGATAAGATCGTCAATTATTTTTTATAAGTTTTTTTTTCACAAAAAAGGTACCTTAGTTTTGTGTGTAATCTCATGAACCAAAACCAATATAAACAAAATTTTGGTTTTGACAAGCACAAATTATAACAATACCTGCCTTGATCATGAAATGTATAATTACACAAACTAAGGCAAAAAAACTTTCCAAAGCAGGCCGATCTTAGTCATACAACAAGAAAACTTGAAATTATTGACTGATGACTGAAATCTACCTCAGGCAGTGTTTTACCTTTATTCATGAAATTATACATTTTACTATGTTATGCAGTGTTTTTTTTGTGTGCATTATTAAATTATGTAATATCTAATTCGAGAAATACTCATTGTATGAACAAATTCAAGACTTTTACACGAAATTAACCAGAAAATTGGGAGTACCTTTACTTGTAAAAAGTTCTTAAACATTTTAAAAATCGGCGTTCCAGATTTCTCTTCATCTCCTTATCCATCTTTCTTGAATATTAGAAGTTTACGATGATAAAATATTAATTAATAATAATAATAAGATAAAGTAAAATTGGTCATTAAACTTCTTCATCCACGGGTTCATCTGAAAAATCAAAACATCATTTTTGTATCACTTTTGCATTATATTACAATATTAAATACAAGGAGAATAATTTGTATAAAACCTTTAATTTTTATTTTGGAATCAATTAAATTTTTAGAACTCTGCTGGCATATTAACTGATGATCTTCAAAATTTTTGTTGATTGCAAAAGATTTATTACAACCTGGACAATGTTGAACAGGTGAGTTCATGTGCTCTTTCACGTGATCTCGTAAAGTCACAAGAGAAGAGCTTTCTAAATTACAAACTTTACATGTAAACTGCAAACTAGATTTGCAAAGATGACATTTGGTACGACCCTGCATCAAAAATCGCTGTTTTTCACACCTCAGGCAAGTAGCCTTTACATAACTTTTCATGCCTGAAATAAATTTTTTTTTTAATGTAAAAATTAATTTTTCTAAAACAAAGATAAAATAAAAAATCGAGAACACTCTCTTCACATAAATCATAAATAGGATTTTAATACGTACTTTGAAGAGCACTTCGTTTTCGCTTAGTTTTGACCGAAAATCGTGTTCTTGCTGGGTTATTTTTTCTAAAATTACTACCACTTGAATGTGCTGTAATATGTCTGGTTATTGTTTTTTTGTATTTACTCTTGAAAGGACACTGGTCGCAAGAAAATGTAGGCTGAATACTGCAATATTTCATATGTTTTTTCATAAGATCAAGTGTTTTAAACGGTTTAGTACAATCAGGACATTTATGATAGTCTGCCGGATCGATATAAGTATGTCTAAACAAGACATGATGACGCAAAACATCTGAATTCTTGGTACTGTAATCACATTCAGTACATTGATAAATCTGAACCATATTACAATATGTTTTTATGTGGTAAACCATTTGACTATATTTTTTGGTTTTTTTGTTACAATTATTGCACATGAGCACCATTTCAGTCTTGCATTGTTTACAATTTTTATCATCTTTAAAAGCAGAATTATTGAAAGCAGTATCACATTTTTCGCAATATCTTTTGAAATGAATTCGTGGACCTGAAAGGAGTAGAATCAATTCAAAATATTTGTATATTACTATATTAATCTTTTTTACGAAGGTTGAAAAAGAAATTTCTTTCATACTTTCTGCATTTGGGTTTCTTGTCCGCATAACTGTTCCTCTCTCATGACTTTTTCTATGTTTCTCCAAAGCTAACGGGACTTTGGTTTCAAAATCACAAATATCGCAGAATAAGCTAGGTTTTAGCTCCAAATAGTGCTTACAACTGCTTGTAACGTGGTAAACCATAGAACTTTGGTTGTTCGATTGTTTATCACATTTTAAACATTGTAAGATATACTGCGTTTTACACACTTCACAATACTTTTCGTTTTTAAATGCATTGTTAGGAGTGAATGTGTTACATTGTGGACAGTAGCGATTAAATTTGTTCCATGATTTAAAGTCTGTAAAAGAGCACATAATATGTAGAATTATTTAATATTATATTTTAAATACTTTTCAATTAATTTACCATCTTCAGTATTGCCTTCTGATTGGTCGACGTTCATTTGCTTATTCATATGCGTTAATATATGAGATCTCAAATTTTCTTTTTTATTTGTTTGATAAAAGCAGTCATTGCAGTTAAAAGTAAAATTAGTGCCACAGTATTTGACATGTCTACTGTACCGTCCATGTTTTGCTATAGCTTCACCGCATTTCGGACAGACATTCATCGTTTGAGTTTTTTCGCAGGTATTTCTTGCATGATAAACCATATTTCGATAAGTCGGAAATCTTTTATCGCATTTGGCACATTGCAAAATATATTCAGTTTTACATTTTTCACAAAATTTCTCATTTTTGAATGGGCTATTTTCGACTGTTTCATTACAAGTACTACAGTAACGAAGGAACAATTGTAAAAGAGCTGTTGGAAAGAATTGCATGTTAATGGCGATTGAACAACAATAAAAAATAAATAAATGTTAACAATACATACATGTATTTGCTCTACCATCATTGAAACTTTCATCCATTGACACACTTTTTTGCATATGACATTGGCTGTGATTTTTGAAACTTTGTCGAAATTTAGTTTTGAATGGACATTGCTCACATTGGTAATGAGCGGCTTTTCCACAATACGTCATATGTTTTCCTAAAGTTACTGGGTTCCTGAATTTTTTACCACATTTTGAGCAATCTTTGGGAGAATTACTACTAAAACAGTAATTCTTCACATGATAAGCCATTTTAGCGTATTTGTCAGTTTTTTCTTCGCACTTTGAACATTGCCATATGTAATGAGATTGACATTTTGTACACCACATTACATTTTTGAAAGGAGAATTTTCAACAGATTCATTACAAGATGGACAATAACGTTTGCAAAACATCAGAACACCTGAAAAATTATTTTCATTTTAAATTTGAAAAAATTAATAAAATAAAAAGGTTAAATTATTTACTTACCACTGCTTTTTTCAGATACATTTTTTCGAATTTTAATTTTTCGTTCATCTATTTTTGTATGACTGTGCATATGACGAAGTAAACACTTTTCATACTTAGTTTTATAAGGGCATAATGTGCATGTTATATTTGCTGCAACGGCACACCATTCATAGTGTCTTTTTAATGTTGCATAGTTTTTCAAGATTTTTCCACAATTCAAGCATTGATCTACCACCACTTCAGGAACACCACATTCTTCTTTTAAATGACAAACAATATCATCAAGCGACTCACACTCTGCTGTACATTTTAGACAATGCAACTTTAATTTTGTACAACATTTTTTACATTGTTTTTTGAATTTATTGTTTTCATCTTTAGTATCTTCACAACTTTGACAAATAGCATAAAATAACAATGATAAACCTGAAAAAAAATATTTTAATTTAACATTAAAGTAAGAATTTTTAAATTTGCTCAAATATTAATTGTGATTCAATTACTTACTAAATTCATTTGATTCTGAAGGAGGTGGTAAGTCCAAAACTAGTAATAAAAATGTTTAATTTAATGATTTAATAAACATTTATATGAAATAAATATTCAAACTTTGTGGTATGTACCTGCTTTATTTTTAACCCTTTTTTCTCTTCTTACTTTAATCTGCTCTACATGCCGCAAAATGTGATTTCTGAAAGCCCTTTTAAATGGTGTTTTAAAAGTACAATGTTCACAAGATAAAGTTTCAACTATGTTACAAGTTTTTTTATGTTCATCAAATACTGAACCATTTTCGAAACTTTCCTTACATACAGTGCAGTTGACTCTGTGGGTTTTTAAATGCTTGATCAGATGACCTTCAATAGGAGTAGTATATGTACATGATGAACACTTGAATGATTCTTGCGGATTGCATGATGTTCGTACGTGGTAGACTATACTTTCATATTTTGTGTATAGTTTTTCACATTTTTTGCATTGGTAAGATAACCATGCTTTGCATTTTCTGCAGAAAGATTTATTACGATTAACAGGATCTTCCCTTGTCTCTTGACATTTGGAACAAAAAAGAATAATAGACGAAGCCATCACTTGATAAAAAAGTTCTGAAAAAGCAACATATCTATTTTAGATCAACTAGTGAGGTATTAAAATTTTCAAATGATTTTTCAGTTCTTACGTCTTTTTTGTTTAATCTCTTCTTTCATGCTAGAGTCAAGATCTTCCTGAATATTATCAGCAAGTTCTAGATTTAATGATGAATTTTCATCCTCTGGAAAAGTTTTTATGGATACATTAAAAAATTAAAATTATTTAATTATCACTGATAAATTAATTGACTCACTTGTATCATTTAAGCTTTCATCATATTGTTTTTGAGTTTCATCACATCTTTCTTGTATTTCAAAAGGTTCTGTATCCTCTAAACTCAATACTTCAATATCATTGTCAACGAAATGGTTTTTAATTTCATTTGAAATTGATCTTGAGAAATCTTTAGATATTTTCTTTTTTGAAATAGGTTTTTCATTTTGAGTTTTTATTTGCTCATGTGAAATATTAGCTGTATTTACATTTGACTGAATTCCTTTAATATCATAAACAAAATTTATAAATGACGAGGAAAAAATAAGAAATACCAACCAACCTTTCTAACAACTTACCTCTTTTATAAGCAATCTTCAACGTAGGCATGTTAACAATTTTCTTATCTAAAGTACCTGGATATCAAATTACAAGAAGTTATTAAAATTAAATTAACCTGAAGTGTATAAAAAAATATAATTTTTTAACAAAGTTTTTGCAATTGCCACTGAATATTGTTCTGAAAAAGCAATAGAGCTTTGAACTAAGAAATTCAGCAGAAATATAAAAAATAAATTAGATATTTAATATTTTAAATCATAAAATATTATGTACATAACATACAATTTATAATTTTAAATTTAAATGTTTCAAATACAATACCTATTTCTGTTTGGTTTTTAGAAGTAGGACTTTCATAATTTGTGCAATTGGATACAGAGACTCGATCTAAAACAATTCTTGCATTTTTTAATTTGCTATTATTGTCTGTTATTACTTTTTTTTTCTCTATATCTTCATTCAAGTCTACATTTATTTCATTCTCTATAGAGACAACATCTATTATTTCTTCATTGGTAGTTAATTTGTCTATTGTAAGTAAGGACAGATCATTTATTACACTTATTATATCATTTATTACAAGTTTATTTGCAATATATACAATATAGATTCTTACCCTCCGCTGTTAATTTTATAATTTGTTTTGAACTTTGAATTGAATTTTCTTCATTACAATCAATTATTTTCGGATTTTTAAACTTTGTTGATCTTTTAGCTTTATAAAATAACAATAATAATTTGAAAAAATGAATAAAATGAAGAAAAAAAGTAAATATTAAAGTAAATACCTGTATTTTTTCTTCTGCTTATAACTGGTAATTCTTTCTTTTGGTTTTCATGTATCAATTCAACAATTTTATCCAAAAGATTTTTATCATTTTTCACTTTGATGAATACTTCATTTTCGTTGCCACTAGCTAGTAAACAAAATATTATTGTTAAAAACAAATTATTCATGTTAAAAAATGAATCCTGTATAAGTTATTATTGATACCGTAAAAGAATGATCCAACATGTCTAATCGATAATTCTTGATTAAAAGTTTGCAGTTGTTGTTGTTCACCAGAACATTCTTCTTGTTGCGAGATGGTATAATTATTAAAGTTGTAATTGTCTGCTGCAAACAATAGCATCAATGAAACAACAAAAGATTTTTTCAGAAATGCTAAAATCAAAAATCAACATACTTGCTTGTTCAGGAATATCTAATTCCTCTTTGATAAATATCTTATGCATGTTTCAATATTTTAGATTGTATTAAAAATTAAGAATTTCAGCTCTTCAGCTAGATAGTCGGAAATCTGATAAAACAAAAAATGATTTTCAAGATAGAATAATCATAACAGTATTTTTTGATCAAACACCACAAAAAGGTCGGAAGTTCGTCACATTACGATTCGAATTTCATTTGTTCAACCCGGCAAGCACTACCCGGTTCTTGCAGAAAAACTATTACTGCTTATAACCTGTGATTGTTCAATTGTAAACGCTATGCGTAGCAAGTCTTGTGGCGATAGTAACTTGATGAAGATCAATCACATAATTAAAACTTCTTGGACTACGTCTACGTGTGGATGCAACGGTTCATCTCACTGCCCACTACAGTACATACTTAGTACTCATGCAGCGAGTGGCAGTTCTTATGTGGCGTGATAACTGTTGCTCAGGCGCAACAACACGTAGATACACTTATACTTCCTTGATCATTTGTTTTTCAACATTAGTACTACGCAGCTCACTAATTTAAAAACATCCAAAAATATGATAACAACGATAATTTGACTCATCGCTTCATGATACGCAGTCCTTTTCAGCTCTCTATCGATGCCTCCCCCACTCTCCCTGATTGGTCATTAGAGTTAGAAGCAATGAATATCATATATACCATACTATAGTTTGTCAGAATTTACTTTTCGGTCTCAGTGTTTGCAACGTAATATTTCATTTTTTCTTTTAATAGTTATTTCAAGAAACTTTCGTTATTAATTTAAAATTATATGAAAGTTATAAAGATAGTATTTATAAAGAAGAAAGAACAATTTATCGATCATTTATTAAATTCACAAAATCCTCAGGTAACAAAATTCTGATTCAAACAATTGAATAAAAATCATACAATTAAATCCACATCATTTATTTATTTAATATATATAAATAATTTGAACCTTGCACAAGTCAGTACATTACTCTCTAGCTAATTAAAGTCATATTTAAAATTGCACGACTCTTAAACATTTTTCATTAGAAATACTTTATTTAAATCATTTAATTTAATAAAGATGGCAATTGCAGAGAAAAACACATAAACTTGGTCTTAAAATGTCTCATTTTTTGCTTTAACTTGGCATACCTTACTTTTCATACTCCAAACATGAAATTAAATTTTTCGTTTGGAATATAGAAAAGGTTTATCACATTTAATTGCCAAAAAGTTAAACTGATTTTCCTGACATACTTTTTAGTATATTTATATAATATCAGGTAACAGACTTTTAATTATATAGACTGTATCAAAGTAATAAATCTATTTGTGAATATAAAAAGTATTTAAATATAGTTAATAACAATAATTAATCAGTTCATAAACAGTTTTAAGTTTATAATACTGCAATTTACATAAATCATACCTGTATTAATAATCAACACTCGTATTTTTTGCGATTTATGTACATAAGATATACAAATTTTGGATTATTTACAACATTTTAAATTCTTCGTTAAAAATTAAAATTGGTCGTATATTATCTATCGACTTTAATAAATACCAGTAAAGCTGGCCTTACTGGGGTATCATCAGGTATATACTGTACTTTTCCAATAATGTCGTCGAATCGACTCCATTTTTGCTCAACATCTCTATAAACTACAGCAGTATAATGCTTTTGTTTTACGTCCATATCAACAAAACCTAATAATTTAAGGCATTGAATATCATTCTTTGGGATATCTAATTCAGTGGCAAGTTTCTTTATTTGTACTTTCCTCTTGTGTGTATTGATAGGAATATCTAGCATAACTATATTACCTGAAAAAGTTTATTTGAGTTAAGTCAAATTGTTCGAAAATAATGAGTAATAAGAAGACATATAAACATGATTTACCAATATTAAGTATTGTTTCTTCAATTCCACTGCAACCCTTTCTTGTACACATGGTGTGCTGACAAATATTAACAAAATCATCAATAACGTATTTACCTTGAGGAGCCATCAAATTGGATACTTCAATTGGATATACAGTGAATTTTTTTATTCTAGGTGGACAACCAAATTGACATTTTGAAATCTCTGTAAAGCTAGGAACACATTCAAATAATTTTTTAGTCATAGACCCAATGTTACATAAACAATCCAATAGCTTTTCATTTTCAGCTTCAGGGTTATCCTGCATTTCAAAATGCTTTTTCAAAATTTGTGCTCTCATATTATACATGTAGCTATTAACTCCTTTTTTCATAATATATTGAATAACTTTAAATACATCTGTCTTTTCAGCAAGGCTATCGACCTAGAACAACCAAATAATTAGTCATTTGCAATTTTTAATAATAAATATTTAAGTTTTTCAACTCACTTGCACAAGGATGGGCTCATAATCGTAAGATGCTGTTAGTAATATTTGCAATAAACTATCAAAAGCACATGTGTTTGAAACAAATGCAGTTTCCTCGTCAATTTTAACAGAGCTTAAGGTAGTAGAATTTCCATTTTTTACTACAGGAATTTTCACAATCGATGAAGCAAGACTCGTTATTTCATCTGCTTGGTTGAGATTTTGGATGATTTGATTGGCAGCTCGTGCTTTTCCTCGAGTTAATCTTTCTTCTACCACAGGATAATCACTTGATGTTTTTTTCTTTTTTTTGGAACATAATGAATCAATTCCAGTACCATTATTATGATCAATGGATTTTTTAGAACTAAGAAGTTCTGTGGGTATGTCTGTTATCAAAAAAGTGAAATAAAATAAAATGTTAGATATTTATCATTTGAAATTGAACTAAGAGATTTATCAAAAATACCGCTTATCCCTGAATTGTGGTTTGCACAAATTTTTTTGTGAGGTATGACTCCTTCGTGTCCATCAATTTCATCATTTTCTCCACTAATCGGCTTACGCTTGAGTTGAGGTGGATCAGGTGGTTCAATTTCATAAACTAAAATAAGTTCAGTTCATATAAAATTTCAAATCTATTTTATTAGTATAATTTAATAATATTAAAGTATATAAATTATACGAAATTATTTTCAAAATACCTTCAGGAAACTCTTCTTCATCGGTTAGTTCTTGATGTGGTGAACTAACTATATCATCAGCACCAAGTTTTGATTGGAAAATTTCAAACTCATCAACGTTATGATTGTTTTCAACTAAAGAAGAAAACATTGTGAAAATGAAAATGCCAGGAGTCAATTATCATTAATGGTCAAAAATACAGACGTGAACTATGATGAATTATTTCTCTTTGATGATTGATTGCTATTGAACATATATTTTTTGTTTTGACTGGACTGAAGCTAACGATATCGACGTCAGATGAAATATTTCTTATTCTAATTTTTTCTCCTATGTTGTAAAAAATGGTTTTGCAATCTGAAAAAGAAAAAAACAATTAATTCAATATTTATTGAAATACTTGTTTTAATAGATCTCGATAATTTTACACCCTCACCATCGCTGCTGTCAGAAGTGTCTGACTTTAGTGGATCACGCTCTTCGAGATTAATCTGTGAAACCCCACCTGGTATAATATCATCACTAGGATCAATATGAATGATATCTATAACAATTGTTTCTGAAATATAATTTCAAAAAAATTTGAAATTCAGAATTCAAGTTTATAAGGTAAAAAGTACACATTCATACCACTGTGAGATGTATCTGATTTCTGAGAATCTGTTGAAACTTCTACACAATTTTCAGCTTCACAATTTAATTGCAAGGGATCAATTTTATTCCCTAGAATAAAAATAGTGGTTTAAATTTTTCGAAAGTGTTATTTTTATAGGTGTGCTATTATGACAGGTACTAATTTTGATAAGAAGGTTAACAAAAATTATTTGATGCTCATTTTTGATTATTTATACAAATAAATTTACAAGTTTGTTAATAAGTATAAATTATTTCCGGAATTTTGTTACATAAAGGCAACACAAAAAATTACTCTACATCATGCAGTTATTTTTGAAATTGAGTTATTTTTAAATAGATTATACCTGTTTCTGCCATGGTGTCCATCATTTGGTAGATGATAAATATTTTCTTCTTCCATAAATGACATACTCGAATCTCCTGGTACAAACGATAAAAATATTCATAAATAGAAATAAAAATTGATAGAGTGAAAAATCAATGAATTTTCCTTTTATACATATAACTCGACCTAAATACCGCTCATGCAACATCAAAATTCACGTTATTAGTTCGCTATTGCAACAATGAAAAAAAACTTGCAGACCTAAATATTTTCTGGATTAATCTACATAATTTGTATAAAAGTTTGTATGTATATCAATCTTAAATGTAGTTGTGTACCGCTTTAGTCTTCACAAATCAGAATTATAAAGTTGTATTTAGCTGCCTGTGCATGTATGGACACAAGTTTGTCTGTGAACTTTTATTTACACA
The DNA here is from genome assembly GCF_000599845.2 of Trichogramma pretiosum. Lineage (NCBI taxonomy): Eukaryota > Metazoa > Arthropoda > Insecta > Hymenoptera > Trichogrammatidae > Trichogramma > Trichogramma pretiosum. Next base: position 864,628 of record NW_019641697.1, read on the forward strand.
TTGCTAAAGAGTCCCGCCAAACTATCAATTCAACGGATACATGTTTTTTAATTTATTGAAAGCCATATGAATGCCCGGAAGTAAATGCCAAAATTATGCAAGACTAACTTATATGCGAAAAATAACTGTAGATGTATGACCGATCATATTGCAAAAAAGTATAATTGCTAACCTCACACGCGCTTGAAGTATTCAGATCCTTCGCCTAGTGATGATACCGCTGTTACAACTGTACTGAGACCTTTTACTCGAATCAAACATCCGAATGCATTTTCGAGACGAAGGTGAAATACTCATTATCGGTTTGCTCGACGAAATTTTTATCGTACACACACGAAGTATACTGATGCACACTGATACACACTGATACACAAAGTCTAATTTAGCGCGAACAAAAAATTTCTCTGAACCAACGTGATATTGCTCCGTGACGATATTTGACCATAGCATTGATGAAAAGAGAGAAAGACTACACTATATTTGCTGCAGGCTTATCTTCTATCGGAAGTACCAACTACCAACAAAGCTTACATACTTTAGCGCTGCACTGCGGCGTAATGTTGTACAATATGAGCGTTAGTTTAATGCTGTATGTATCATGTATATGATCAGAAATTCAGTTTGCAAATGAAAAGTTAATGCAAATACTTTACTGTTTGTAATTGTTTACATTGTAAATATTCGAAAATGTTATTATAGAGAATGAATGTATTATCACATAAATTCACTGTACAGTGAATATGATTATGTGTAAAATATATTACGTTATTATATATAAACCTCTACTCTATATTGCAGTCCGTCAGATCATGGATGCCATGTTGCATACGAAGAGTCATAAGAGTAGTGATTTTTGCCATTGTATATACCTATCTACAACCCGTGGCTCCATAAATTACTCTTGACAAACAATATAGCGGATGACTGATTAACTACTACTTATATCTAGGAGTTTTATCGGTCTTTTTATTTTATTTTCATTTACAGCATTTTTGTATCATACACAATTATAAATTTAATCATTCAATATTTTCTTCATGACTATTATTAGCAAAACCTTGAGAATGAAAACTTCATTAAAACTATTTTTCGACCATCAAATTATTTTATGGATAGCATCAAGATTTTTCTATAAACTTATAAACTATCCAAGAGTATAAACATACTTTTAAATTATAGCCAATTTTCGTTTGGTAGCGTTCACCTATGAAGATGTAGTAAAATTCACCAATAAAGTGATGTAACATTTTATCAAAATATTATTTTCTGATTTTTAAAAAATGATATTTTTATTAACTTTAGACTCTCTGAAAGACGTAAATATATTGGCCCTGGAGCAGAACAAATATTTTTCAGTAAGAAACAAGACCCTGGGTGTTTAGCAAATTTATAAACAGCGACCCCGAAAACCCTAGGTTACACATTTTCAGTTCGTTTTAGAAACATGAAAAAATTGGCTCAGGCCCGAAGGGTGCGAGTATAGGATATTTGTGAACCTCTAAAATGAATTTTGTAACCATAATCTTAGACTCGTAAATAACGACCCAAGAAATCCTCGACACACTAATTCATCAAATTTTTCGGTTATCATAAAAAGTATAATACTGTGAAAAGTTTTCTCTACTGTATCCAATGCAGAAATATCGACTAGACCTTTTGTTATGTTCTACCACCTATGAAATCATAATTTAATACCCAATACTTTCTTGCATAAATTAAAAAATATTTTACTTTTTTCAAAAACGATGGAAAAGTTGCATGTAATATCGAATTTTATCAGAATTCATTTAGAGAAAATTCCGCGATTGGAACTTTAATCGTCGAAGAATCGAGCAGAAGGTGATGTATTAGTGGCGTTGTGTTCAGTGTATCGCTCGTAATGTACTATAAAATAATAATAATGTCCACAAGTTTCATAAAGTCTCATTACGGCGTATTTACAGTAAAAACGCATGGGCGTAGTGGCAAGAATTATTCGACTCTTGGCGCAAACCCGAACAAATTCTCGACGAATTTACTCAAATTTTTTAATTTCAACGTACACATTAACCGCACATATTCGCGGACAACGTAATCGTTTTGATGCAAGGTAAATATGCCATCGAGAGCGGCTCAACAACTTAGTTGAAAAGATTAAGGCGATGCCGCAGCCAGGATTTTTTACTGATCGAGTCCTAAAAATGCATGCTTGCATAACAATATCACCTAAAGCGATGTTCAAAAGACGATTACTGTAAATAACTGCACCAGATTTCATTTTATTTCATTAAGTAGTTTTACCGGAAATAGGAACAAAATTTTATATTTAATCAAAACAGAATTAAAAATTTCAATACACGAAAAAAATAGACATGTGAGAAAAAACCGCTGCTACTACATTGGCAAAGAGCTTCCCCATTGAAGAATTATCGCTCCTACTTTTATTTATAAATTCTTATTATAATTATCAATCTTTTATTTTAGAGAAAAAAACGTTTTCATTTATACAATGTAACTCTTCCATTGATAAGGTTTTTGAGATTAAATTTCGCGTTTTTTCTATTTGTATAGTATAGACTTTTTGGTGGTGTTTCTAAAATCACTACTCATATAGTTCAACTACTTACAAAACTTCAACTTTGTGAAAATTAAAAAAAAATTAAAGAAATGAAAAAATAACATTTTTATTTTTATAACGATTTAATTAATCGATGGATCTTGACTTTTTTGGTCCTGAATTGAAGCTTAACTTCTCGTCTTTCGATATCGATAACATTGCATGAATCGAAATTAAACTTTTTCGGGCCTCACCCTCAACGAAATCGACAAAAAATGTAGTTTATTTCCATAAAATTCACCGTCCCATTATTGAGAAAACTCGTTTTACATACGTACACCCGCACAGATATACAGACACATTACATACAGACCTCAGCCCCAAATTCGATCTAGTTTATGAGACAAAACAATTGGCCAAAGTCAATTTTAGATGCATCACAACGCTTCCTGTATGAGGAAGCAAACATAATAACACGCGTTGGATACCGTCTGACGACCAAAACGAGACGACATTGCCTAATAGAGCATACGTCCCTTGGAAAATTCTTGGAATCCTGTAGGATTCCGCGAAACTCCAATAGGACTTCTATAGGACTCCTGAAGGAATTTCGCGGATCATACATGAAATTTTTTATGTACATACAAGACATTAATTTAAATTAACCCCCCCCCCCCCCCNCCCCCCCCCCCCCCCCCCAAATGAAAATTCATTCCACACAAGTAATGAATCGTGTTTGATCCCAGCAATTGCGACTGCTACGATTATTATCACACTTCATAGTAAAAATACCATGTTTTTCAAAGTAAAATTTTAACTCATAAATGCACAAAATATGTATAAAATATACTGCATTAAATAATAATTTTCAACACACATTTGTAACATAAAATGTATTTAATGTGATGCAGCCATCACAATTGTGATTAACAATCAGGTAACGCGAATATAATGTTAATTGATTGAGGATTCAATAATCATTTTAATATACAAATTGAAATAAATTGAAATATTACACAATAAAAAACAATTGATTTACAGACATGAATTGAAACAACTTAACTTCGATAAAACTTTGATTTACAAAAACTCTTTATATGTTTAGGAAGATAATTAATATTAAAATGACTTTTGCACGCTTTACACGGAACTCTTGGCTCATCATGAGCTACTTTTTCATGTCTTTTCATTGATGATTCGTCATTAGTCTTGAATGTACATTGGTTACATGAAAAAGCGTTTTTTTCGCACAAGTCTTCATGTGACCCGCCATTGATTTGTACGTTTCAAATTCTCTATCACACGTTGGGCAAGATTCATAGTAATCTTCGATTTTCAGCTCTTCCAAAAGTATGTGCTCGTGAGCGTTTTCGTATGATTCGAATTCTTTACGACAGTATTTGCAGAGAAACACAATTTCCGTATCACAATTTTTACATGGGCTGAAATTTCGCATAGAATTAGGTCGAATCAAATTACATTTAGGACATGACACAACAAGTTTATCCTTGATTACTGAAAATAATAATTATATGAATATGGTTAAAAATATAGTTACAAAATATAAAATATTGATAAGAAAGGAATAACATACTGTTTCGTATCTCTTCCATTGTCAATTCACTCTCCTCAACCACACCATTTATTCTGTCCAAAGATTTTTCCGCTATCAATTGGTCCCAGCGGCAAACATGATTTTGCAAAGGTTTATTATTTGGGTCGCTGTATCCACATAAGTTACAAATTTTTATACTCCGCGAACATGACTCAAATAAGTGTGATAAATATTCGGAGTGGTTTTTTAAAATTTTTTCGCATATGTTACATTGGAAGTGGAATTGTTTATTTTTACATTCTATGCATATTTTAATAAACGGAGCATTAGCAGCTTGACATTCTGAGCAATATTTGACAATTACTTTTATACCTACGATACATAGATTCCCAGTAAGAAAAAATAAGATCGTATATTTTACTAATATATAGTTTAATCTTACCTGTTTTTACTTCAGTTGGATCTACATTGGGATTTTTTGAATTTTTTGATAACTCTAATTCATTACTTCCGTTACAGTCAGATGTAATGATATTATTTATTTTATCATCTAGATCTAAATCTTTTTTACATTGCAATGGCTGAAGTAGATTTTCCAGGAGGTGTCTGCCACTTGTAACACATTTTTCAGTTATGACTTTTTCTGATACATTATTTGTCATTTTTAAATATTTGTCAACATTAAAAATTTCCGAATTTATGAACACTTTATCATGTACATCGTTGTTTGAAGATTCTTTTTTGATCGTAATATTTTTTTTAGATTGATTTTCATTTTCACTTTCAAAATGATCAATTACTGGTAAAATTATTTCTTCAATTGCAGTCAAATTGCTTGAAGAAACCTTATCATCGGTATTATGGGAATCAATGGTGTTGTATGAAAAAATTTCCGGTGGACTTTCTGATTTTTTAGGATTCTTTTTTACATTTTCTCTTTTACTATTTTTAGTGTTGTTTCCATCATCTGTTGATGTGCCTGAGCAAAAAAACAGTTGAAATGTAATTTTTGTATAAAAAAATTTTTAAATGTAATGCATTTTACTAAATCATTATAAAACTTTTATCTTGTAAATTAACCACGATGAAAAATGTATTGCGCAAAATAACATACATTTTCGAGAAGATACCTTTTTTGATCTGGTACTTTCTCACAAAGTACTTCAAGAATCAGATAAGTATATGATTTTTCTGCAAAACTTCCGGGTACAGGATGCAGGGCTTCAGTTGTGTGCAGTATTTTTCATCACTGCGTGCGAAAAGTGCTACTTTCTTGCTAACGATCTAAAAATCTACTTTTCGCACGTTGTGATAAAGAACGGTAACGCGAAGCGAGGTTAGCAATGCGAAAGACAGTACAATAAAATTGCGTATGATACTCGTGTCAAAAAGTGTTACTTATGCCACTTACATCGCAAATTAGTACTCTAATACATTATGACACGTGTTAGTAATTATGGATACAAATTCCATCGGTAGCACCTTTGGGCAGAGCGCAGTTTAGGGCCTGAACGCAGAGAGGGTCCTGATGGCTGGGTCGAAAAATATCAGAATGTGTACCTATGCCAACGAAAAGCGTGCTATAAATTTTTATATTTTAAAGTTTTTAAATTCCCCCGATTTTTCTATGGCGAATTTAAATTATAGCACTTATTAAATAGGTCTAATAGAAAAAAGGATTATTGAATTTCTATTCAAATTTAAAATAGTGATACAGCCCCATTCACTCCCGTTAAATTGTCGTTCTAGTTTTGCTATATTGCATAAAAATGATCTACTCAAGATTTTTTTAACATTTTATAATACTACTAGCACCCATCAGCGCTGTTCGCGCGCACCTAACCTATCCGTACTCTCCCTCGTTATCAGGAATTTAAGAGCTTGCCGTCAATCCCTCGCACACTATCTAAACAAATTCAATGACCAACCAAAGCACATTTATTTCGATGACATAATCAAACCACTTTTTTAAGCCTCACGAGCAGCTTTGTGACATATCACACAGGTGAATGCACAAGCCAGCAGCTTGTTCTACTTCATCTATCTTGTGCAGTCGCCTGTGTCACATTTCACAACGCTGCTCACAAGTCACAATTCACTGCGGTTGGCTTAGGTTAAAAATCAAAAACGCACAATATCGCCACCATATTATATCCACTGATCCATATTTTTTAAGAAAGGAACTTTATTTGCTCACATTAGAAGCTCGTACTAAAGATTCAACATTGTACATTACTTACTGGGAGTTTCTTTCATTCGTTTAACGAGTTCGTCGCACCGTTGAAGTTTGATCACAAGAGGCCTATTCATATTCAAAATCGGTTTCGAAATGCCTAAACAGTTTTCTTCGTGATGCTGAAGTTCACATAAACTTCTGAAAGAACTTGCTGAACACTTTTTACAGTTTTCATTGTTATAAACATGTAAACCTATGACAATATGTTGCCGCAGCCTTGAGTATTTGGAAAATTCCTGATTGCACAAGGCACATTGATAAACTAATTTCGCACGACACATTTTGCAGATGAAACAGTTTATTCGAGCTTTAGCATTTCGATAACATTTAGAGCATTTAGCTTTCAAATATTCTGATGAACCTGTAAATAGCGATAAATTTTGCATTTAAAACGGGCAAATACAAGTTTTAATAATATTTTGACCAATATTTGTAATGTTCACTTTAAATTATAACGAATTTTAAATATTAATTCAAACAAATTCCCGAGAATCACGATAGATCTTCATAACACATTTGAATATTGTTAAAATTCTACTTTTATTCAGATATTTAACTGTCGGTAAAAATTGTTATCATAATTGTTAGTTTTAAATTCATAACGTCCTTTGTTGACTTAGTTGAGAAAAGTCATGCACACGAACAGTACTCGCTACAATACTTATTTTTTACTCTGTTGGAAAATCTTTTCTTTTTATTGAAATAATATACTCCTGCCAGTAGCATAATGTATCATAATCCAAAATTTGAAGCTTGCAGAAAATAGTTAGTGAAAAAGTTTTATGCGAAAAAAAGTCATAAGATTTGACTGCTGACTTGGATTACCATTTAATTTAAGTCCAACTATGAAGCTAGCTTATTAAACTCAGTGATATTTTCGGAAGCTGTAATTGAAAATCTAGCTGTCAATTAAACTGAAATATCCACCCGGATTTACTCAGATCCAGATGGACTTTAACTGATATGTGTTTATTTTCATTTGGAACTCTGGTATCTTTCGTAATATGTAGTACTAGATATTTTTTATTTTGAAGACAATAATGTTTAAACCTTCTTAAATGATAAAATAATCAGATAGCAAACCCTTGTTTCTGAACAGTCTTTCATGTGCGCTATAACTTTTGTGAAAAATTATTGGCTACAATGTTTATCATGTGAATTTTTTATCAATTCAAATAGTAAGTAAATTATTAGATCATTAATCATTACCAAGGAAAGTACTTGAGGGCGTATTGTTTGGTAACATTAAGTTCGATTCGTGTTATATTTTTGGCTTGGTAAAATTGTGATGTATATTTTAATTACGTAGTACTTAAAATAGTAGATAATTTTTTAATTACTTACAAGGCAATTTACGTCGTTTTACTTTTCTTCTTGTATTGAACAAACGATACTGTTTTCTCTGTACCAAAGTTTTTACCACTACCATTCTATCACTTTTTGAATCATTTTTGTAATCTGTATTCATATCTTCCACAGGTATTCCAAGTATATGATCAGTGATATGCTTTTTAAAATCTTCTTCATTGTGTGTCTTGTAAGGACACAATGAACATGTATTTGGTTGGTTACACTTTCCTCTGTGAAGTATGAAATGTCTAACCCTTTCATATTTTTTATCACATTTCAAACATTTAAAATATCTTTTAACTGAAAAAAAGCTATTTTTAGAAATTTGCATTAAAAAAAAAAAAAAAAAATAGTCATAATATACTTTTTTTGACTGCTTCAGTAGTGCCAGTTGAAGATTGAGCGGCAGCTCTTGATGATCGTCTGTTTGAAATTTTCTCTTCTAATTATGTAATAATCAAAATTTATCATCATTCAAAGGCCATTAATAAAACTTATTAATTAAAACTGTACCTGAATTTTCGACATAAGTTGGAAAAAATCTCGTTTTGGCAGATGATTTTTTAGTTGAGTTATTTATAATTCTTTTATTTTTTCTGTGAGATAAATGCAAGTTTCTTCTTTTAAATTTCTTACGCCTCTCATTGAATGCATGCGATCTGAGAGGTTTGATAGTCTTTGGTACTAATAATGGTAATTTAGTCTCGCTCTCTGAGATAATAAAGCAAAAATTTAATAATAAATAAATTTAATGGTCACATATTGTAGGCTTACCAAGTTCTTCCTTTTCTGTAAAATTAGTTTCAATTATTGGTGTGGGAGAACATTCCTCAGATGTTGCATTACAGTTTACAGATTCTACAGGTATATCATCAATATCCATTTCAACATCAGAACCAGGTGCACTAACTGGTCCTTCTAACGAAGAGTCAAATGAAGTAAGATCATTCTCAATCACTGGCGCTGTTTGAATCAACAACTCCATTTCTCTGCGTGTAATAAAAGGACCATCGATTTCATTTACAAGATCATTCGGCAATGGTCTTTGTAAAATTTTATCTTGTGTTATTGTAGGTTCTTTTGAAAGTTTTAGGTCTTCTTGTAGTTTGTTAGCCATGTTCAAATAAAACCAATCATCTGTAAACAAATAAATGCAGAGTTTTAAAGAATATTCTTAATATATCTAAGAAAATATGTGAAAATTAAAAAAATATTTTTTATTGTTTGATGGATATGTAATATATAAATATTTGTACATATAAATTGAGTAAGCAGTCAGTTGTACAGAATGATATTTCGATTTTAAGAATTCAAAAACTTAATAAATATATATATTTCTTTCCCTTTATTTTTACTTTTAAGTAATCAAATAAAATTTCATGAAATTACCTGATTGAACAATTGGCGTTCCTTTGCTTTTTTCTGCTGCAGCACTTGAGTCAGTAATTTCCACATCTGGACAGTCACTCAAACTATTATCTTTGGCTTTATTCATGTTAATATTGTTTTCCAAAGTAAGTGACGTCGAAATTTCTGTCAATTTTTTTTTTTTCTTACGGGTTGTATGAATTTTTGTCAAAGATGATTCATCTGGGTAAAAATATTAGTAATTACAATCTTATAGATTGTGAGGCAACATTGAAAAGTAGTTCATGAAAACAGCAAAACATTTGATTCATAACTTGGTTCTCATGAATAATTATATTATTATTTAACATGAATACGTATTTAAAATAATTGATTATAATACTGAAAAATATTAGTTCCTACCTGAATTTTTGGAAACAAGCCTATTCTTCAAATAAGGATCTAAGTGCTTTCGGAATTCAGGGTTTTCTGTAATTTTATCAATTAATAATAATTAAATCATAAATTAATGAAATTTCTCATTCAATAATAAAATTATCAACACACCTAATAATGATGTAATAGGGATTTTAGTGCCATTAATAGCTGCAAAAGTATGTATTATGAATTAAAAATGCATGTTATTAAATTACAATTATAAAAATATTCAAGTGGATATAACAAAATTCACCTAAATATGCATCATTAGATTCTACATTATTTGTTTTCAATCCTGATGATTTGGTTGCTTTGAGTTTCTGACGCTTTCTTTTTTTTGAGGGAACTTTTTTAATTATGTTCTCTTGAATTATTTCTATGTCTAAAAATGATTTAATAAATTAGTTAATGTTCCAACTTTTTAGTTCAAATTTTCTTAACTATCTCACCAGAATCATAATCGGGGGTTGGAAGAGGAATTTCACTTGATGATGATACTGAATAATCATCTAAAAGTTAAATTTATTCATAATAATCTGTGTGAGTTACTTTACAATAATTGTCAATTTTCTAAGACGCCTTAATATAAAAAAAATATTACCTGAAACTTTGTTATTTTGAACAGGTGGAAACATTGTGTTTTTTTTTAAATTAACTATTTAGTTTTCTGTAAATAAAAGTATTGGCAGCCTCCTAAGTGAATTCAATTGTCTTATCAACACATTTTCTATCACTATGTTTAAAATTATTAGTAATTTTGAGAAAAAGTTAACTAACATCAAAATAAACAGTGCGCAGTTTTTATAATCGAAGTTTACCCAGAGACTTGTAAATTGAATATTTTATTTGACTTGCGTGAATCCTTTCTTAAAATACAGTAAATTTCTGATTGTCTATAACGGCGTTGATAAAAATATCCACATTTTAAAAATTGCACACATGAAATACAGAACAAAACATCGTTGAATAAAATTGACGTATCATCTAACCTATAATGAACAAGTAAAGTTATGTACAATTCACAAAAATAAAAAAAAAGTATTTATAAGTAATCTTTTGATGTGAAATGTTCATTTTCAAATTAATCATTCGTACATTCTCTATAATACATTTTCATGTAGGCATGTTAATGTGAAAAGTTCCATAAACCACTTAGATCACTAATATCACAACACTCTTCTTCTTCTTCTTTATATGGCCTTGGAGTGAGTGAGATTCACTACCGAACTGCCACTGTTCAGGCTTTTATACATAACATCCGACGGTTCTTAGTGGATGCACAACACTCGAATTTGTCAAAAATCTGTAAGTAGACATTACAATTCTTGTTTTGTAACCAATGACCAAAAGGAGGTGATTATAGGTTAAGGACAACTTGTTGGTAGTGACATTCTTCTTTTTTTTTTGGTTCTTGTATTTTTGAAAGAACTTTTAGAAAATTTGGCATGAATTATGGAGAGACTTTTTAGGCTTTTTTAAAGTAAAATTTTTTAAATCGTAAATCTAAGTTCAAATGTAAAAAAGTTAAATTCTTTTTAATCGAATTACTAAATTTAGGCAATCGACATCGTTTTGAATATCTGGGTTTTTAATTTTATTTAGCAAAATTCTTTATTATATTTATTTTTTTTATCGTAATTTTTAACATGTTCATTTGACAAATGCATTAAGTTGCTTTTTTATTGTAGTAACCTCTGCAAACATATGGCTCTGGCAGTTTCAATATTTTTCCCGCGTCTTTATATGAATAACACAGCCCAACTGACTTACTCCTAGCAGCCCAGGCCCTGGCACTCCGTTTTCTGTCGGAGTTTTACTAACCTGGCACTGTAAATGTTGTGTTTACGTTTGTCAGTTATACTATTTGTTCGAAGTATGTGCGGTTTACCAGCTACGTAGTTTTTTAAAATTGAAGGATATTCAAAATAATTAATATACGTTAATAAACTCGAAATTAATAATTCCGTCTAAATAATATGTGTGAAGTAGACGTAAAGTTTTTCCTATTTTGTTAGTTGTCAAAATTGTTTCTTAGAATGGTAAGAAATTATCAATGATACCCACTAAAAAACATTAGAACTGTGAATTTATTATTACTATATTATTCATTATATTATTTTAGTAGTAAAATGAAGAAAATCAAGCTGAAGTGAAATTCCTAATAAAACTAGCGCGACGTTCAAATGATGTCTAGTTAAAATCAACTTTTTTGTTTACTTGTGTGATCAGCATCAGCCGAAATTAAAATTATGGAGGAAAGCGTGCTATCAGATGCTTGCTCGCAATTTCTTCAAAAAATAAAAGAAAAAGGGAAAAAACATCCAGAATTTCGTGAAAACGTTGCTACAGTACAAGAAGCTGCATTATCCAAGGGTCTAGAAGACAGGGTTTTGAAAAAGGCAATTAGAACTTTAATAAACTCAGATTTAAAGGCTAATGATAGCATTGCTCTGATCAAATGTTTGATTCCTAGAGATAAAATAAGCGATGAAGAAGTCAAAGCTTTAATTATATGGTTTTTATCTATACCTTCTTCGGTAACTACTCTAAATACACTTGTTCAATGGTTTATTGGTTGTTGGGAGTATCAATTAATCAATAGAGACGCTATGTACATTTTTTATGACTCTCTTTTTTATGTAATGCTTAAACAAGAAAGTTTAGAGTCTCGTCTAGCACAGCTTATATATTTAATGACTAAACCAGAAGATGTTACACGTAGGCAAGTGACAAGGTTACTAAGTTTATCAAAATACCATAGAAAACCCAAAAAACACATAATAGCTCTTCTTTCGTTATTTAAATCTTATAAACCTGAATATGTACCAGAAAAAATTGAGACCATAAATATACAAAGTACTTGGCGGCCGATTCCTGAAGTTTTAAGCTCAGGTTTTGCAGAAGCAAGAGATCGCATTATCACCCAAAAAGTTAAGGATGGCGAAGATTTTGGATGTGATTGGAGTAGATTTAATATTCCCAAAGCTAAAAAGAATCAAGAGCCTCTACTACCATCTGTTGGATATTTTAATATTGGTTCTAGTATTTTAAAAAATAAGAATGAAAAATTAATTTTTGATGTATCAAGTATGTCACAGATTGGAAAATATCATTCACTTTTAAAACTTCCATGTAATGCAACTTCTATGTTGACCAATTCCATTGGATACCATCTTTTAATATACACTGATTTGGAATACCAACAAAGGTTCATGCATAATTTATATTATACGTTATGGAAATCATTTATATTTGAAAATGGTAGATATTCTTGCGAAGAGATGGATAGTTTGTTAAATATGACATTAGATTTTTTTAATTACATGCAAAATGGAATTACAATTGTTGACTACTTTATCAATGAATATTTATGCTGTTACATTGATAATCATCAAATTCAAATTTTTAATTTAATGCAATGGAGTTCAGCTTCATCACCAGAACTTGAAGATTATGTTTTAAAGCATTTAAAATTAGTGTTTTACAGCTCTTCAGTGGATATTAAATGTAAGATCATAAGAACCGTTAAAAGACTTCTTTTGAATCTTTCTATTGTTCATGATGCTTCTTTTGAAAATACACCATTTCCCTTTTTGAGGCAAAGTAATACTAATCAACTAAAAGATAAAATAAAGGTTCTGGATAGTTTTTCTAAAAGTTTGATTATTTCTGGTTTGAATATACATTGCTTTGATTCTGCATTTGTTTCGGAGTCATTATCATTTTATGAACAGTATGGTGTAATACGAAATTTGAAACAAACCTATGTTGCCTTAGCTCCTCCTGCAGTTGTATATGGTAGTTTTGTAAATAGAAGTTGTGCTATTTTATCTAGAATATGTGCCTTATTATTAGAATATAGAAAATATTTCAAGGAACACAAAGATGCTAGAAACAGTATAAAATGGTTAATTATTTATGCTGAAGACTTAGTGAGCGCATTATGGTATGATAATTGTTTCAACAACCGAAATGCAGTAAATAGATATTTTTTACAGGAATTATCAGAAAAAGCTGTTAAAAGTACCCCTACATGTGATATCAATTGTTTGTTAAATATCTGTCATCACTATGCGGTACTACCTTATTTATTTACATTAAGCACAAGTGGTTTACAAATCAGAACCAAAAAAGATGCAAGCAGTGTTGCAGCACATTATTATATTCATATTCATCAATTAATATTTGCCTTACTAGGAAATTGAGTATTTTCGCACGATTCCAACAACTATGAGCTCACATGATAATTAACTATATTAAATTAACTTGAAATTAATAGAAAACATCCGTTAATTTTGAATATTTGTGCATAATAAATACAGTCATTAAACATATACACTTTTTATGTATAGCATTGCTTATTATTTTATATTTTCCAATTGTAATAAAAATTGTACATTTTTATATTTCATTAGTTGATCATTTTTCTATATATTTTGATAGTGTGACAAACGAAATTGCTTAAATTATAAGAGCGTATATCTTCAAATAACCTTTGGAACAAAGTATCAAATAATTGTTATACCATGTACATTTTTAATAAATAAAATTTTATTTTTATTGTAAAAATAATTTTTTTTGCCCCTTATTGATCGATGCCATGAAAATTGAAGAAGAAAAATTCCCAAAGCATAAGCTCAACTAAAATTAAAGAGGCTTTTACAATGAATATTCAAAGTATTTGTTACGGACAGTATAATGACGGCAATATGTTCGCTCAATGCCTTAATTCGTGAGTCTGGAGTCATGACGATGCTTGATATCCGTATATTATGTATAATACTTTTACAGTGCACAGATCTTTATATAGACTCGGATGTAAATATAAACGCTGCTTGTTTCGGCTTTTAATAAATTTATCGAAAATTTTCATTTGCGACATATGAGTATGCAATAAAGGTCAATTCCATATAATTAGAAAATTAATAAGTTAATTAAGTTATAAATACTTGAAAAAAAATTAAAAATTTTATGATGGTGATGAATAAACTATTATATGCAAAGAAACAAAATGTTTATTTTAGTAATCCAACCAACATTAGACATTTCTTTAGGTGGCTGACTCTAGTTTTCAATAGGTACTGATAATTAGAATTGCAAATTTTTGGTTATTATTATTGTTTAATATTATTATAGTGTTGCATTATTCATAGTATTGATCAAGGAAGAGTTGAGAAGTTAGGACCTGATAGAGTTTGTGCAGAATGGCTACTCAGAAATGGTGCATCTGTCAGATGGAAAGGTAGTGATGAGTTTTTAAGAGATTACAATTTATTACCAAAAGAGGATGTTAAGCAATATATAAGTGCAGTGGATGCTACAAGTTCTTCTATCCATCATTGTGGATTTAACCATTTTAGTAAATAATGTTATTCATACCATACTATTGCTTGACACTTGGTAATAATATTTAAATTTTAGATGGTTGTAAGTATATTGAAGAAATAAAATTGATAGATTGTATGTCTATAGAAAATGATGCAATGCTATCATTAGCGATTCTCAAAAATTCATTAAAATTGTTAGAAGTTGTGAATTGTAAAAATATAACAGATGAAGGACTACATCATCTAAGTAATTTGAAGTATGTATCTTAGAAATTTTGTTTGTACTTCAATGCTTTCTCCAAAATTATAAAGTAAACGCTTTCTTTTTATTCTAGGAACTTGACAAATTTGAAGCTAGGTGGTTTTCCCTACGTTAAAAATAAAGACGATGTCTTGAATCAATTAATATTATCTTTGCCACAATGTAAAATAATGTACACTTGAAATTTTATTAATGTATAAAAGTTAATTATTATAAAACATGTAGATGATGAAGTTTGTATAAAATCCACATCATTATGAACTTATACTATTTTTGGAGTTGTATGCGTAAAACAAAATGAAACTTGAGCAACTGGTTTCAAAACTGTGCTTACATAAAAAATATTATAAAATCAAAAATGACTGAAAAAATTAAATTATAAACTCTCTTGCAGAAAAAATGAATACTGCTGAATGACAATTGTTACTAGAATAGGAACAGTGTCACAAAAAAAATATATAAATTGTTTAGGTAGATTTTAATTAATACCTGCAAGAAACTTCTCACTGAAATAAATTGCATTGTATTTTCAAAAATTTCACATTTAATCCAATAATTCTTTGAGTATAAGTACTAAGCAATTGTTATTTTTTTATTGTTTCAAGGACAGTTGATGTAAAAACCTAACGCGAAATTTTACTAATGAAAGAGAAAAGTTCTACAAATAAAAATAATAAGACGTAAAATATATTTCATAAAATATTACCGATATCGTTTATGGAAACTTTTCAAAAGGGCCTTCTATAGTTACAGGATTCGAATCATAAAATTGTAATTTCGCGCGCTTTATGTGGGTAATATATTGCAAATCTTCGCGCAAATTTAGCGTTTTGCGCGCCCAATTTCCCGCCAGAACAGAAACATTCAATAGTCGATCATTGGTTTAGCAACAATAGAACCGAGAAACTGTCGTTGCTTTCAATAACGGCTACTATAGTATTCTGGTATTTTGATAGTTTATATAAGTCGACAACTAATAATTAAAGTCTATCATAATGCCGTCAAATGATAAATGCGTTTTAAGATTTGTTAAGATGACCGATAAAGCCTTTACACCAACTAAGGGCTCGGATAAATCCGCAGGTTATGATTTGAAAAGGTACGTACTACGTCTTGTTTTTGTAACTTCAAACATTTTTTTATTCACTAATTTACTTTTAAAATTACATTTTTTTTCATCAGTGCCTATGATCATATTGTGCCGGCTAGAGGTAAAGCTCTTATCAAGACAGATTTATTATTTGCCGTGCCAGAAGGTACTTATGGTCGTGTAGCACCTAGGTCCGGTCTGGCCTTGAAAAATTTCATCGATGTCGGTGCTGGTGTCGTCGACTCTGATTATAGGTACTTACATATATTGTTTAACTTTTTCAATTCATCAGTCGTAAAATATTATTTCCACTGAATCAATTAAATCATTACAGAGGTGAAGTTGGAGTGGTTTTGTTCAATCACAGCGACACAGATTTTATTGTTAAGCCCGGCGATCGTGTCGCTCAGTTCATATGTGAAAAAATTGCTTATCCAGAACTTGAGGAATGTGAATCCCTTGATAAAACAATTAGAGGCGCAGGAGGATTCGGTTCAACCGGAATGAACTAAAACTCTATTTATTATTTATGATATATTTTAACATTAATTTTTTATAAAATAAACTTGTTTTTGATGTTTTTTACAAATATCGTTTATTTTATTGTTATCATTAAATAAGACTTTTAACAATTACATTATAACATCTTAGAGCCTAGGTATTCTAGATTTTAGAAGAGGGTACTAAACCAGTGTAAACTGATGGTTCTAGCAATAATTTTTGCACCTTCTTAAAATCTGGGTGCATAGCATCCCCTAAGAGTTTAAATATAACATTCTCAGATGTAGCTATGTGACACCCAATTTGTTTCATTCGCTGTAAAAAAGTTTTTTTGAGTTTCAATTTTTTTTTTTAAACTTGTTGAAATCTGACAATGCTCTTATGTTACCTCCAATGCAAGTAATCTATCTTCTTGAGTTCGAGAAGAACAGCAATCTGCGACTGTATGTACTTCAAAACCATGATTTCTTAAATCAATTGCAGTATTCTCCACGCATACATGACATTCAATTCCAACTAAAATAATGGATTCTGGTGGTTTGGAATTGCACATTGTTGATACAACTTGCTTAACCTAAATTTAATACAGTGTATTAATTAATGGTAAATTAATTGATGTTATTTGAACAAAATATTGTACCTCAGGAGTATACATGCTGAATTGAGTTTTAGCAAAAGGACCTTGTGCAGCTGATATATCTAATGATTGCACAGTATGGCCTAAACCCTTTGGATGTTGTTCAGTAACCAACATTGGAACATTTAGTATTTTGCAAGCTTGAATCTAAAAATTAATAAATTTTCTTCAAAAATTAAAAAGAAAAAGGATTTAAAAAAATTGAATAATTATTATTACCAACTTAGATGAATTTTTTGTTATCTTATCAAATTCAAATATGATTTTAGAAAACTTCTCTTGCATATCACATATAAAAAGGGCAGTTTTGCCTTGCTTCAAAATTGCTTTCGCTGCATTGACAGCCATTTTTTTTCAAAATTCGACAACCGAGAAGTCAAAAATCAAAGTAATTTAAAATAAGTTATGAATTATTTTTTACTCTGGGAGACGTCAAATGCAACTGTGAACAGTGTGTTCGGTACACAAACAAAAATTTTGCGCATCAGCTGATTGTGAAACGTAGAGGCGGTACGAAGATTTAAAATCTTCCTCGATAACAACCGTTTATTGAATGCTTATTAAATGCGAACTTTTTCGTTTATCATATTCTTGTTATTGGAATTATATCAATCCATTTATTAAAATTAAAACTCTTGTTACGAAATTAAGAGCTTGTAGCTTATCTAAAATAACACTGCAGCGAATTTAAAACAAATTATTATTTATACCTCATTTGTACCGAGTAAAATTTTTCGTATAAAAAGTTGTTGAAATTTAAACTATGAATTTATTTTATTTCATTATTAGACCAAGCGTCTTTCTCTTTAAGCAGTTTTCGATCTTGCTGGATGTAGTTTTGTAGTTCCAAACTATTGAGAACTATTTGATTTTTTGACTAATTTATTATTACGAGCAGATATTGCCCATTGGAAAAAGCCCCAATATAGTCATTTAAATAATTGAAGCTACTTCAATTACTCTGTATTGATTATAGCTGAACTCGTTTGAACTTGTTTCAAATTCAAGACTTCAAAGTAGCGATATTTAATTATGAAAAACTCCTAAAATGTGAAATGGGTTGACTATTTTTACGAGTAAAAAGATTCTTTCTTTGATAAGGCTCTGGATTAATTCTCTACAATATAGATAAATAGATATTTTCCTGAGAAACTTCTGACGATCGAAAGTAGCTTCGGAATTTCTTAATTTACGTGTGTTCAGTTTATTTTTCGTTTATTAATTTCTCGACTTTGATAATTGTCTATTAGCAAACTTACTCAATTATAGCAACCTCAAAAATGTTTGTTAATTATGTCTTATCAAAAAAAATAATTTGAAATAAAAATTATCTTCTCGGAAACGGTTTGAGTTGGGCCAATGGAGACTTTTTTAAGAGATCAAAAATGTTCATAACAAATTTCACTGGTAATATGTTTGTCAATCGATTCCACCGAAGTTATATCCATTAATAAAAATCAAAAACCCCGTCTAGCAAATTTATTTTTAAAAATGTTGTTAGAATCTGAAAAACTTATGACGACACAAATTTCCCGTTTTTTATATTTAATTTTTTGTTTTCAAATTTGAATGATAAATATCAATTAACAAATACCCAGCTGCCAACTTGACATCTTAGAAGCATACAAACTGAAATTCAGAGGATATCATTTTGCATAATGAGAAACAAAAATTTGCTGGTAGAATAATTTTAGCTGGGTACTTTGAGCATTTTTAGACCAAGTGTGCCATAATGCAAAATAGCTAACATCGATTTATCCTCTTAATTTACAAAGTGATTTGGATCTTAAAAAGATTAAATATTAATATATCGCCCTTTTTAACAATATAAACAATTTCCGTATATTGCTATCGTACTATGCAATCTACTACTATTTGAGTCTGTATTGATAAAAAAAATAATTAATATCATTAAGATTCAAAGCACTCTGACTGGAAGCAAATTTTTTATTTCTATGTTCAAAATTAAAAATATTTCCATTATTTTAAAAGATGTAAACAACTTTGAAAGTAGCAAAAATTACAGTTTTTTGAGCGTTAAAAGATTCTTAATTTCTTTAATATGACCAGGACGAAAACATTTTTAGAGTAATAATATTCTCTAAATTGGTCAAGGAATGAAAACTTTCATAAAATTTCTCTTCAAAGAAATATTTTTTCACGAATTTTAATAAATTTTTCTTTGATATTTATAATCGGAGGGTGAAAATACATCTAAAAAACCTGGGCGGAGCCTTGTCGCTGTATCGGCTACAAAAACCCTTCCAGGCCTTCACTCAGGTCTCGGGGTATCCTGGCAAAAAGTAGCTATTTTATTACTCCTATCTGCAAGCGCTCAGTTAGAAGCGCTCTGTGCTCCGTCTAACGCAAACTGAAAGTTACGTATATTTAGCGATTTAAAAAGCCAGGTTATGTAAATTCTACTGTACGTTTACTAAATATCGAATGTATAGAAATGACAACAGTTTAAAAAACAATTACGAGTGAATGAAATTTGACCTAATGAAAAAACCTATGTTGTAAAAGATGTTTACAATGTCTTATACCGGTGCATTTTCAACATGTACTACAAGTTTTCAAATGGAAACTCAAAATGCCTGTAATGAAATAAGAAACCAAGGTAACAATCAAGCCAATTTTATTATTATTTTAATTACTTGGTGATGAATCGTACATATTTTATGGTAGACAAGTAGACTTATTGAGTTTGTATGAAAGAGTGTTATGAATATAGTCAAATAATTACAAACTCAAATGATATTTATAAACTACAATATTTTGATCAAAAATATTTACGATTTCTAATATGTTTTTAGCAATACCACTCAATAGCGAGGCGGCTTGTAATGGTGAGTTATTTAATATCTTTAAAATAAATGTAAGAAATTTTTGACATGTTATTTTTTTTATTTGTAATAGAAACAATTTGGGAGATTCCTATTCAACAAACAGAAAAAAGTGGTATTGTACATAATAATATTACATTTATGGGAATTCAAAGAATTTTTATTGATTTTTTTTTTTATAGATACTTTAAAATCGAGGAAACAAAAAGTGCCAAAAAAATTATCTTCGAAAGACAGAAAAATTTTAAGAAATAGAGGTCAAGCATATGTAACAGTATCAGGGAAATTAGTCCAAGAAAGATCTGTAAAAAAGTTAACAAGCTGCAGAAGAAAATGCAGTGAACTTATCACTTATGATGATCAAAGAATAATATTTGACAAGTATTATGATCAAGCTACCTATGAAAAAAGGTTCATGTTTATTAAATCTCATATTGAAGTGGCTCCTAGAAAACAAGAAAGAATTAATGTGAAATATTACTTACCGCT
Source organism: Trichogramma pretiosum (assembly GCF_000599845.2). Classification (NCBI taxonomy): domain Eukaryota; kingdom Metazoa; phylum Arthropoda; class Insecta; order Hymenoptera; family Trichogrammatidae; genus Trichogramma; species Trichogramma pretiosum. The sequence continues at coordinate 885,242 of NW_019641697.1, forward strand.
AGCAAATAATAAGACAGAGGTGTGCAAAAAATGTTTTACAGATACACTAGGAGAAACTTTTGGATTTGTTAAAACTGTTATAAGAAAATCTTTCAATGAATTAGAAGAAACAAAAAAAGATTTAGAAAAAAAATTAGAAGAGCTCCAAAAACAGACTGATGAAGTAAAGGCCAAATTGGAAGAATTACAAGGGCCATCCAAAAAAACAAAACCAATATCTCAAAAATCCAATGGTGGGTAATGCGTTTTTTTACTTCTCCAATATTAAATAAAAAGAATGATGAAGCCAAAGTAAAAAGTCAGTTTTGTAATGTTGTTTCCAAGACATTTTACAAAAAAATCTAGTAATTGAAAATAAAATTTCCCTGGCTGCTTACATTCTTTTTACAACATTGAATATATTTTTTATATATTTTTTAATTTATCATAATTTTATTATGTTTTGTGCTTTCAGAAAGTAGTTCAATGAATTCATCAAAAAAATTGACTGATAGAGAAAGACAAGTTTTAAGAAACAGTGGCCAAGCATACATAACTAATTCAGGAAAATTAGTTGAAAAGAAAATTATTACTCGTTTGACCCAGTGTCGAAGAAAATGTCGGGAACGGGTACCACTTCAGCTTCAAAAGAAATTATTCAACCATTTTTATAGTTTAGATTCCTATAAAGATAAGGTCCTTTATCTTAAATCCTGTTTGACTGTCACTGCCAAAAAAAGAGATAGATCGCTCAGCGGTAAAAGTAAACGGGTTTGCACCGTCTTATATGATTTAATAGATGGAGATAGGCGAATAAACGTGTGTAAGCAATGTTTCATGAACACTTTAGATTTATCGATTAAATTTATCCGTAATATTATTAATAAGTGTTGGAAAAGCCGAGACGAAATATTCGTCGTTGACGGTAGAGGTAAAACCTCGTCAGTAAACAAAATCCCGTCCGAAAAGATAAAAGAACTCGAAGAGTACATAAACAAATTTTACATTATATCAATGCAGTGTCCAAAGTGTCAAAACTATGAAAAGTATTTGAATAAAAATCTCACAGTTGAAGAGATGTTTGCTCAATACAAAGAAGATATTTCGGTGCCATTGAGTTTATACAGATTTCGCACAGTCTTGAAAGATTCTGGGCGATATTGGAAAAATTCGAACAAAAATGTGTGCCTCAAGTGTAAAAAGTCAGAAAAATGTAACTTAGCCGATCAAGCGAGAAATGAATCACAATGCATTGCAGATAAACGAGTCAGACGCTCTCCGCCAAATAAGTGTCCAACAGATAAAATGAAAGAGCTCGAAGAGCATGTTAAAAACATTCCTTTTGTTTTCAAACAGTGTAATCAGTGTCAACAAATGAAAAAATACGTAAATTCTGGTGTGACAGTTACAGCATTGTATCGTAGCTACGAAGAACAGACGTCCAACCCATTGAGTTTGAAAATGTTTCGCATGATTTTTAAAGATTCTGGTTTACATCTAATGAATCCTTTGGTCGAAAAATGCAAAGAGTGTTTGGACTCATCGAACTCAGTGAAAGCAATTGACCATATTGACAAACGAGGCAAACATACCCCACCGAACAAGAGTCCACTGGAAAAAATTCAAGAAATCGAAAATCACATAAAAACTTATACGGTTTTCGTCAGTCAGTGCCAACAGTGTCGAAACTACGAAAAACATTTATTACCCGATTTAACCGTTGCGAAGATGTACAAAAAATATGAAGAAACTGCAGCCAATCCGTTAAGTATTGGAGTATATCGCAAAATTTTCAAAGAATCTGGCTTGAATCTCAAAAGCTCGAAATCGAGCGACTTGTGTACCCAATGCCAAGAAGCGGCGAGTAAAATAAAATGCAGTATTGATAGAATAATAAAAGCTTCAACTTGGCCGATTCAAAACTAACGCGGCGAAAAATTCGAATGAAGTTCAGGATCATTTCGGCAATGATGGACAACAAGTTCTTTATCGGCATAAATATTTTCAAGGAATTGGGCTTTTATAAGAGGAGAAAATGTTTCATGCACCGTGTTTAATATAACAAATTATTCTTCCTGAAAGCCTTATTTATCGAATAAATTAGTTTAATAACCATAAAAAAAAATGATTTCATTCAAGACGTAATTTAACAGTCGGAATAAACAATTTCGCGTTGATATTCAGTTGTCGACGAGTCAGCATGTGTATACGAGTTGAAGTTATAGATTTAGCGCGCTTCTGGTGCACGCAGCACACACGCGCGCGATGTACATGTAGCACATGAAAATCAATAAACACTAAAATAATACCGCCCGGCAATGTTGGAAAAAGGGGAGCTTGAAGGCGTATCCCTAGGTGGCGCCCAATAAGGGTGCGAATTTGCCGGGTGCACGCATACTACGAGAGAGTATACAGAGATAGTTTTGACGCCGCAACTGCAAGTGCATCAGTTTGGCAGTGTGCAGGACTCGACAGGAACGAACAATTTTTAACGAGTACAGTCGGACACGATACGTTGAAAAAGTTGAAAAGTTTCAAGAGAGCTGGACTGTGGCGGCTGCAATCATGGTCGATCTTAGCGGTGGTACTGAAGGGCCAATCGAGCACGGCTTCAGCAATGGAGTGTTTGTCATACCCGCTGTAATTGTCATCAGTCTGTGCGGTGAGTGCAGTCGTTTTTATTTTTATTTTTCTGAAATTATCGAGTGACACGTTGTCGTACATTTTCCACATCAGGTCGTTCCGACGAAGAAAAACGATTACGAACATTTTGGCGAATTAAATTAATCGATTCTTCTGAAATATAGAGAACTCGTAAAAGTATACTTTGCGATTGTTTCTGGGTGAATTACGGATCATAGGAGTTGCGTTGAAAAAATTACATTCATTATTGTGAATAAAAATCCTGCAAATAGTTGACTCGCGGCTCGAGCTGCTCGAGCATCGAACCCTTGTGTCTCGCGCGCTTGCGTCCGTGCAACTTGCAAGTGGCAGAGCTAGCCGCGGTACTTTTGAATTTGCTCAACTTTTCAAAGTCAATGACACTTGGCCTTGCGTTTACGCCAAGAGAACTACGATCGGATCGCTCCTATATATATGCGTACTACCTACCTACGGATGCACAGCCTTCCTCGATGAAGAAGAACACAAGGCGTGAAGACGCTGGGCGGTGGGGCAATGCCGCGCACACACACACACACACACACACACACGCGCGCGCGTCGCACACGTATGTGGTATACACGGCAAAATATGTGCGCCGCCGAGTCAGGAGTGTGCGGAGCCGGTCTGCCAAACGCGACACACGTACACACATCGTATACACACATGCGAAAAGAGAGCGAGCCACGTAGTATAATATCACACATGTATAGGCAGCCTATGTACGTCTGACTCGGCAGTCGGCGAGCCGCGTGTACTTGGGCTTAACGTGTGAGTGTTATAGCGGCGGCTTGTATACCGTTCTCCTATACTCTTGCGCTACATTTACGCTTGCTTATACACGAGTCCAGACACAGTCATATGTGTAAGTAGCCGCTGAACGCTCGCCGTATGCTGGTCTGCTACTCGTTTTTCCCAACGAGTCAATTGGTTTTCTCAACAGAGTCGAAATTTTGAGTCAGTATCACAGGTAAACTACTTGCCCTTAACGATTCTTACCAAAACTCTGGCGTGTGTGATTATCGAGTGAGATTCTTTGAGGCAATGAAGGGCCCCGTTGATCGCCCACCAACTATTACTCTTTTTATTTACCTTCGAGGCACTTATCAGCTTTGAAATATCATTTCACACATTGGTGAAAATCAAATTTCAAAGCACTACTAGAAATAACGAGTGAAACTCCGAATTATGAAAGCTACTCCGATATTGTTATGCTTTCATATGCTTCAAATAATTCAAACTATTGTGACTTTTAGTCAGATTTTTTCGACGCTAAACGTCACAAATGTTTTTCTTTGCTCGCTACCACTGACTATAAACGATCTTTAAAAAATGTAACGTGCACGACACGTCGCCGCGCTGTACAATTTCAAAATTTTTATAGGTGTTCTGTTTATTTTTATATCTCTGACTGTACAGTTTGAACTTAATTTCTCGTCGGCATCGATAATCGCACACGATTCACAGACCTCCGCTCACAATATATAATTAAAAAAAAATTATCAATCGCAGAAAAACATGCTGCAGTTACTTTTGCTCGGTCTGCGAAGTATGTTCGTCTCAGCGAACGACGCCGAGGACGTCACGGTCGAGGACGCCCCGAATGCCGATTTTCCGGGTATGCCCGGTGGCAAGATGCCCACCGCCGACGAGCTTTTAAAAATGCTCGACTCCATGACTGGACTGTCGGACGAGGATAAAGAAAACCTCCGCAGAGATCTGCTGAAGCAAGCAGCTGGTGCTCTGCCATCTGGCTCTCAAGCCGAATATCCTCAAGACGAGGGATTCGCCAGTCGCGTCGTTACTTCGCTCTTTGCCTCGCAATTCCTCGTTTTGATGGTTCTGCTCTCGATCATCGCCTTGATATTTGGTAACGATTCATCTTTGCCTCTTTACCCAGAGATATCTGATAAATATCTTTTTTTACAAGTATAACTGCGATAGGCGACTTTGGAATATGCGTTATCGGCTCTTGATTTTTAACCAGTACAAAAAACAAATCCGTTGAGTTACGACGACATATGCACGCTCGATTTCAACAAAATTTACCATTTTTTCTTTTTTTTTTTTTTTTTTTTTTTTTTTTTTTTCGTGAAAACGTTGTAAAATTTCATTAATAATTTTTTCACGCATCGTAGAGTAGTAAGCGAATTATAAAACTGTGTCATTGTGGATGAAAAGAATTGCGCAACGCATCGCAGCTGTGCTTATCTGCGACAGTTCTTTCGAATAAAATTTTATTTTTAATGCCCAAGTAATATATTGTAAAAATAATGGATTTGATAAACGGCGAAAAAGTAGACGCATTGTCAAAAATAGCCGATTTCGCTGACAAATTTAAAAATCTAAACGATACGGCTAAACGTGATTTTGTCAAATCCGTCATGGGCTCTATTAAAGATAGAATGATTGAATATTCCGATAAAAGCCCGTGGCTCGCTTGGATCGTTCATCATCAAAACTCCCTGTTTTTTATTTCGTCTCTTCTTATTCTTTGCCTGATTTTTGGTATTGTCAACGTGTCACTTGATGAATTATGTTGTTAAAAATTATCTAATTTATATTTTTTAATCTTATCATTTTTCAGTTTTCTTCGGCTACAAGTTGTACAAAAGCTTGTCCGAACGCGAGAAGAAGCGTGAAGAAAAGAAGAAAAACAAGCAATTGAAAAAGAAAAAGTGAGACCAAGATTCAATTTTTTTATCCAAAAGACTTCTGTGTGTGACAGTACCGATGCATTTTAAAACAACGTGTGCAATGGTGATTAGTGTACAGTAACGTCATCCTTTACATTTAATTTTTATGATATTTTGTTATAAAAATAAATTATATTTATAAAAAAGTATCCTGTCTAATAATTACCTTGTGAATATCAAATACTCGTGAAAATAAAATACAATTTCAAATTAGGAAATGGGCACAAAAAACGTTAAATTCATATAATGCACTAAAAATACAGTGTACTATCAAACATTTATAGTAATTTTTTATTTGTAACATTTTCAGTATTATAAGATAATTAAAATTTACTGTTAATTATACAATAGTATTACATTGTACATAAAAAATATTTACTCCAATCATTAAAACTTGACTATTCCAATAATAACTAAAATTTTCGAACATGCAATTATTTAATGCATTTCATTGAAAATATTTTAAATTTCAAATAACATTAAACAAAACCAATAAATTATTTATTATTGCAATATTTATTTTATTGGCACTCAATATTGTTATATTCTACTTTGATTAAAATTAAATAGCAGTATTACTAAATCACTAAACTATAATAAGAACAAACTAAAATTCGACGCTATTTCATCCAAAATTGTGTTACGATTGTAAAAGACATTAATTAATTTAATTTTTCATTCAAAAATCTGTACATCTTTCTGCGAGTTGTAGGAATTATTATGTCTGGTGGATGTAAATATAAATTGAAAATCACGTCAAATTCGTAAAGGTAAAAGATATTTTTATGCGAATCGCATTTTAAAATGTATCTAACTAATGTAAATTGTACATTGTTAATATAGTCATGTCGGCGATACCCGTGAGCACATAATATTCTCACTTGAATAATTACATCGTCACTGCTATAGATTTATTTCAACAAAACTTATTGAAATTATGTTAAACTAAAGTAAAATTTAAAACAAACGATAATAATTTAGCGTCGAGATGTAATATAAAGTGATTTGAAAAGTCACTCGAAAAATATCGAGTCCCAACGCACATACAATAAAAAGTAATAAAACTAAAAAAAAGTTATAACTAAAAAACGAAAATCAGTGAATGTAACTATCACATCAACTTACAATTATCTTTAATTCAAAGCGGATATTGTTTGAACTGATGAAAATTGAAAAAGAAAATTGTTTTACGAAGAGCTTGATAAGTAAAGAATTTTAAATCAACAAACAAAAGTGGGATATCTCTCTTGCATATAATATACTAGCTAACAAAAAAATAGCAACTGTCAATGAATATTTAATCGCTGTTGGAGCAACACTGGCTTAGGGATTGCACTCGTGTGAATCATGCTTCAATCTTTGATCCCGAATTACTGGGTTTCAATACAATCTTGTAGCGCCCTTCTGGTTCATCTGAAAAAAGTAAGCACGTTAATAAACAATATTGTTGGTGAAAAGAAAGCTTTAAAAATATTTCGGATAAGACAACACTCACGTCTAATTTCGACGAAGAATTTACTATCGTCCTTCATGGATGCGATGTTAACATCTTGGATGAGTATTTCGTCGTCGCAATGCTTATACATGAGTTTGTCAAGCATATTGCGAGGTAAATCAAAGATGTCCAAAAGCTTTTTTGTGAAATTGGCGACGTTAATTTTGCTCAGCATGATCGTGTGGTACACGTTAACGTGCTCGTACGCGAAGTGGAGGGTCTTGGCCGGCGAATGCAAGGCGTTGTAGATGCGTATGCCATCGACGATATTGGAGATTCTTATGAGATCGTCGCGTCTCATCCTGTAGAGATCGCTGGCGGTGCAACAAGCGAAAGTCGCCTCGTGAGCTTCGAAGTTGTTCTGTCGCAGCCAAGTGCGCACCTGCTCGGAGTTGCCCTCGTAGGGCAAAAAATCGTCGTGGCTATTGTTGTCGCTGTTATTGTTGATTTTGACGTTGTGTTCCGGCCTGCAGGCTTGATTTAAGAGGCACTTGTCGTCGCATTGCGGGGGCGATGGTACGCTGAGGTTGTTTTGCTGCTGGGCTGCTGCCTGTGTCAAGTCTCTGGCATTTTCGCTGACCGCCTGATTAGCGATCACTGGCACGAGGCTGGATGAGTGCGGCGACGAATTGCAACTGTAGGCACCGCCGTTGCAGTTGTTCTCCTGGAGGCTCTGAGGTGATCTGTAAAATCAGTGCAAAATTCCTTTAATTAATCGTCGTCGGTTTATGTTTAAAAACGTGTACAAGTTGGTGCAGCATGAGACGTGATAAGGTAAACGAATGGTTATTTGCGTTTTGCGCGATGCCTACGCGAGAAAGGCTTATCTCGGTGATCCTTATGCTCGACTAACCAGACAAAACTAGATAATGTGTCAATCCGGATTGTTGTCGGTAAAATTCCGGTTGTTTGCGCGTACAATACAATTCCGATGCACATACATGCAAGCTAAATTAACGACGAGAGTAAGTTGTAATCTTACAGTTCACGGTCCCATATGCGAGGGTGGGGTATATCGGCCTGAAAAGCCACCGTGTCGAGTCGCTTGATACGGTGCTGGCGTCTCTGTTGCAGTTTTCTGAGTCTTATCGACACACTGACCGGCCGATTTGTAAAATCCACGAAGCAGAGCGAGTGCGAGTAACGCGCGGTCAATTCCAAGCTCGATTGCGGATGACAGAGAGTCACTTCGTGCTCGAATATATAGTCCATGATGCGGTCGTGCGACAAGATCGGCTGCTTCCTTAGCCACCAGCGACTTACGAACTTCCAACCCGGCGAGAACTGTCTTTTGGTCATTCTGACTGGTTTATTCTCCTGCTGCTTCGTCATTTGAAATTCGTTAAATAATTCACAACCTTTTTGTATCTCGTGCAACGCTCCTAAGACTAGTCTGGGTTGCGCGAGCTTATCTCTTCGTCGAGTCTTGATCCTACTCAGTTTTGTCGGCAGCAGGTGTCGACGAAACGGTTTCTCGTAAAAATAATTATTTCAGTCTTTTTGTGTGCATAGGTCACTTATAGGAACTATAAGACCATCACTTAATTGTGAAAATTGGCAAATGCAACGAGTCGATGTACATGGCCGAATCTCTCGAGTGATAAGCTGATAAGACGAACTGGTATCTCCAGCTACAACTGGTCGAGCGCGTCCCAGGATCTTTCGCAGTCGTCATCCAACTGAATCAGGTCAGGTTGAACGAAAAAAAAAAAATCCAAACAAACAAAATTTCTGCTGGCGCTGTCTGTCTGGCTCTGTCTGTGTGTGTCTCTCTCTCTCTTGCTTACTTTTGATTCTGTATATTTTCAATAAGTTTCTACTTTTTACGCAGTCTTGGAGTTGAAACCGGATAAAGCCTCCCCGAGAACTAGATATGTCCGGCGATGTCACTTTTGCGGAGGCTCGCTAAAAAAACGCTTCTCCGTCAAAACTCCTTTCTTTTTATAGCCATTATTTCGCGATAGTAGATCTCTCGGCAGTCATGAATGTTCCACAATCGTCTTATCTCATGTCCCAAAGTGTCTAAACAATGAAAGTCAGATCTCTCACGTGCGGCTCTACCTTTAACGCGTAAACACTGCAGAATCACAAAAGTTACATTACTTTTCTTCGGCTCGCTTTGTCAAGTCCGTGCTTGGACGATCGGCCCGTGGCTAGGGGCTTGTCTCGTTATTTAAAATCGCGCAGCTGCCCGGTGGCTTGGCCACTCGTCATCTGCTGTGCTGCAGGTGATCCTTTCTCGGTAACAGTAGCACGATCTCGCAGCACTTGCCGTGTCTCGCAATTCCCATTCTACGAGGATTCTTGGCCAGCTTATCGGTCAGTTTGTCGTCATGGACAGCGGCGGTGGCGGCGAACGCTGAAAATCCTCGTCTCATTCCAGTGATGGTTGACACCCTTGTCGAAAGCCTGTATCGTATATCGATCTTACGCGGTCGAGAGCTGTAACGTAGGCGCGCGCTTTTGTGTCTCGTATATTATGCGCGTCGCTGTAGCGTCTTCGTTTTTGCACGAGCAGCAATTCTCGCCGGCTCAGCCACGCAAGGCTTCTCTGATCGGGCTCGGGCTGCGAGTCCTTATTGACGATTTCGTATTTTTCCGGGAGTTTTCATGACTCGTTTGTTTCGGACACACTTTGGACGAGGACGCACAAGCACAGTGGCGACGAAAGGCGCTTTATTTTTTCCTTGTTTTATCAATAAACGATGCACGCTCGGACTCGGTGTATGCTCAACGATATATCATGTCGCGCGGGTAACTGTTTCTCCTCCAAGACTATCTACCAGTTGCAACGAGAGATTGCGCAATCTCGCAAAAGTCGGCGACGATTTAAAGAAAAATCATGCGCTATAAGGAGCACTGGCTAATATCGAGAGATGCACTTTGAAAAGAAAAAAAAATAATAGCAGCAGTAGCAGGAGAATCGCGTGAATGACGAATCCGCAAAGACGATTACAAATGTCGCGCTCCGTATTGCTGAGCGATCGTCGTTGTTTTAATACTGAAAAAGCTTCGAGCGCTGCATCGCGCGCAGTCCGAGCCGACTTCGTATGTGTCAAGCTGCCCCTTCTCTGGCGTCGCGAGCCTCGCTCGGTCTGCGCGCGTATCGAGCTAAGGCCGGTTCGAGCCAGTTCGGTACATTATAGCCACCGAGCCAACGCGCCGAGCCTGAGCAAAATTTTTACTCCCACTTGCTGCTGCCGTGCGCGGTTTCATTTCATAGTTTTGCTCTCGGTGAGTGCGCGACGTCGACGCTCGTCGTGACTCTCCCTCCCCCCCCCCCTCTCTGCTCTCTTCTCTGCGGCTAATTTGCACGCGCATGGCGCCGAGTTCGTGAGCTTAGCCATACCGATCTATTTACTTTTTCTCTCGACGATTGGTTTTTAAACGAAAAATCCTTTGGAGAGCATTCGTTTATGCGCGATGAATTTACGAGCCTGAGTGACGGAACATGGAGAGTCGAGCAAAAAAATGATTAAGCGCAGGAGGGGAGATGAGACGATTCATCTCGTCGTCGATACTTTATGGAACACCCCTTTCGAGTCTCGTGATCGTAAATTGATCGGCCAATGGAAATGTACCCACAAAAAATATCATTAACACTTGTTTCGTTCGGTCTATTTTTAGCCTCATTCAATCTGAATGCAGCTATTGAAGTCGAATTATAATAACGAACGCAGAGTTGGACGATTGTCAAAGCTCGACTGCTCGACGGTCATGTTCAAGAGAAACAATTTCAACTCATTTGTTTATTCGCCTTTGCTTCGGGCAACTTCCTTCTTTTCGTTATTCTTGTTGTTATAATTATTCTTCGTATTATTTTCATCGTCATTTCTCATTCTTTCGCAAGTCACCATCTATCGCATAACATTATCAGGAAAACTTCAATTTGTAGAAACAAGAGACCAGACAGATTAAGTTCTCATTCGAAAATCTTATTTGGGAAGCTTATCGTTCGCTCGGGGAAAGTCCCCAAAAATTTGTGAAACTCGCATACGTATTATAAGCTTTAAATTACCAAACATTCGTAATGATAAAGAGCCCGTGGACTTAATTCATCTTTATTTTGATTAGATATTAAGCTCGACAAGGAAGAAAGAATGATCAAATTTTCAGCAAGTTCCTTTAAAAATAAGACGTAAGCCGAGCAGTATGTAATTACAAATATATCACTGCATGTGCATCATTGAGCGAGTTGACGCGCAGTTATTCATTTGGATCTTAGTACTAAGTGGCATGAACATCTACAAAGTTTCTAAATGATTCAATTGGAAATCGGCCTTGGTTGTCGCAATTGATCGCTCTTTCTCTCCCTCTCCCTCTCTCTCTCTCTTTCTCTTGTGTGTGTATGTGAGTGTATGTGTGTAAACACATACGCGCGAGCACACTATGAAAAATGATTTCTTATATGTGCAGTGGTATACGATTTCTAATGACTTGAAATGTGATGAGTTATTTTCCAAATCATGTGCAGCGTCGATCATTGCACCAAATGAAAGCATCGATGCAACGCGTAGCTAAATTTGCAGCTTTTGTCAGGCGCATTCGTTCCGACTAATAAATGCGCTCGTGCGTCGTACCGGTTTCAGGTAGTTTTCTATTGTATTGTAGTAAACCAGACTTGCAAACTAGTTTCAAGCGCAACCGACATCCATTTTTGCGTGTTAATGACCACCAACGAAAACATTTGTAAGCAATTAAAATCTAATTAATATGTTTCGAAAAAAATCTTACTGAAAAAGTTCGGCATTTTTGCGTTGGAGAGTAAATACTGCTTGCGAAATGTATTGTAAGTGTGGCGAATAAAAAATTCATGGATAAACAATTGAGACGACTTCTGAATGAAACTCGCTTGAACCAGAACTCAACAGTTGAGAGTCTTTGTACTTATATCGTTTGGTTATTTCCGGCTTAATTAAAAATCGTACGATAAGCAAAAAATATTTGCCGGATTATTCTTTATTCGATTCTGATAAGGTTATCGCAATAAATTTAAAATGCATCTGAGGGGTAAAAATAGTTTATCTCAATTCAACTCACCCAGCTTCGTTCGAAGAGTAAGGACTTTCTACGTTCTGAACTGTGTTGCTTGATGTCATGAGAGAATCCGATGCCGACTGAAACAGAGAAATTTGTGTTTTTAAAACCTTACGATGATGTAATTTTGCGATATAACTAGATTTGTAAAGCTAGTAAATTGATTTCCAAATTGAAGTTGACGATATATATTTTTATTTGCATAAGCATTTAAAAAAAGACGAAGTCACTTATTTGAACATACGGCGCAAAAAGTACAATGGCATACACGTTACCCACACGTCGCATTTTTACGAAACGTATATTTAATCAGCTGAGCATACTTTTGCTTCGAACCCGAAAATTTGATTGTATGAAAAATCGTAAAGGTATTCAAGTTTGGGAATCGAGCAAGTGAACATGAACGAGTATTACCTCGATGAGTACGGTATGCTCGTAGCTAGGCTGGTACTTTTGTTGCTCGTGTGGGGGTCTACGACGTATCTTCTCGCGGTCTTGTTTATGTTTTCGATCGGCCCCTTTAAGCTTGAACACTTTGATTTGGCACGAGGCTGCATGAATTCTCTGCCCTTGAAGCGAAGTTTCCACTTGGATCCTGAAGGGTACACCCTTTTCCCCACCGTGTTTTTTCGGCGTAAACTCCGTGCTTATGCAGTTAATCTAGAAGAAGTTGCAAAAAATTCGTTTAAAGCCAATGAAGTGGAGATTAGACGTAGAAATGATTGTCGAGAACAATAGTCGTACCTTGATGTAACAGACGGCCTCTTTAGTTGGGTCCCAGGTGAAGTCGACACCGTTCAAAATCGACGTAGATTGCGCCACATCGGACAAGCCGAAGCATTGGGGCACGTCGACCTCGAGGAGGCGCTCGTTGACGTGGGTGCGCTGCCACTCGAGGATGTGCTCGCGTTCGGTGTATTGCAAGCGGCGCTCGTGGAAGCACATGCGAATGGTCGACTGCACACAACGCAAGAAGAAATTGGTCAATTTATCACGAATCGTCGCGGGGAGAGCTCTGTTTTATCGGGAGCGCGCGGGATACTCACCCTCAATAGTTTGCCTCGCCAATTCGAGAGATCGCCCATGATTTTGAGCTTGATCTCGTAGGCTTGTCCTTGGTTGAGGTAGGTAATGGTCTCCTCGTTGATCTTGGTCGCGATGCTCGTGGGGGCGTTGAGGGCGTAATGGAAGCTGCAAAGAAACAAGTCATATAGAGTCGATCGCTCGGTCGGTAATCGGACGAGGAAATAACAGCGGAGCCGGTGGGCAATTACCGATTCTCCCCGTCGTTGGTGCATTCGTTGGCCGGATGGGGCGACGATACGTGACCGTTGCCGTTGCTGGGATACTCTTCGCCGGCGCCACTGGGGGGGTAAATCAGAGCATTGTGCATGTGACTACGGGTTATGTTATTGACGGCGCCGGACTCGTGCAACACGTTGGCGACGTTCTCGCCTCGGGCATGGGGTACATGCATCTGCCGATGAGCGCCATTAGTCAAGCTGTAACAGTTCAACGCATGTAACGCATCGACGTTTTGCAACTCCGGCATGCTAAAACATGTTTCATAGTGATAATTGCAGTCAAGATTAATTGTTTTCAAGTCAAGAGCTTACTATAAATTGTAGTAGATGGGAGGCGGTGAGCCGATTCTTGGATCGAAGCTTCGCATGATATTTTATGCAAACGTTCCACTTTATGATTTTTATTATTTTATAAGTATGTATGTAAGTGTGTGAAAAGTCGATGTGTGCGAGTGCGATACGTTCTGAGCTCGCGGGTATCGCCAACTTTCTTGCGAAAATCTTGCCTACGTGGTGAGCACGCGAGTAATTTTTTCACGAAATAAATTATAACGAATTTAAAATAAAGAAATTTTAATGATTTTGGTAATACTGCACTAAACATATGAACACAAAACGGCCGGGAGCGTAGGATATTTTCATCGATAACATGGAAGCCAGAGAATATTTCAACAGTTCATGAATTTAAAGAAACGATTCATGGCCTCGTAGAACTTGAAGATCTTCATTTTGTCGAATAAATTAATCACAAATGGTCGATAAAGGATCCAGCGCGTCGCGTGAACTACGATTGCAACGGCTGCCTGCTGGGCAGCAGCGAGAGGAAAAAAATAGAAAGGGAAACCCGCGTAAGCACTAAAGGCTCGCAACTGTCTCGGCACCGAACTGCTGCGCGGCTGCTCGCAGTCGAGCAAGTTTTTCGATACTAATGTGTCTGATGTGATAAGGCCCGACACTAGCTGCGTCTTTCCGTACGTACGAGAATATTATATTATTTGACCCCGCGCGCGCGCGCGCGCGTGTAGCGAGATAAAGCACCCGACAGACAAGACTTAATATACATATTAAGAAGAGCGTTTAAGTGTGTTTAACATAATACACACATATGTAAATAAGACGAGCGAGTGTCGATTTGCGTGCAGTGCTCCGCCGCGCAGTGTGCCCCCGGCGAGCTCTTCGTACGCGTGGTGTATCTCCGAGAGGCGATGCGCACCAGCGACGCCGACTTATACATTAATTCACATGCTATATAGCTCGCTGCGCAACGATAATACTCGAGAGAGAGAAAGAGAGAGAGTGAGCTTCTGTGCCGTCACGATCGCGCTCGATAGCTGTATCAGGCCTGTATATTAGGCCTGTACGAAATCCGACGACTCGACTAAAATGTATTCGGGATCGACTCACTTGTTGCTATTGCTCTTATTGCAGCTGTTCTGCTGATTTTCCGGGGATGGAGCTTCTTGCTTGAAGACCATGAGCGCATCGGTCGGCAGATTCATCAAAGCTTCGCTGCGAACACAAGAGGCAAAAAGAAACGTTAATTCAAAGGTTTCTTGAGCGAGCTTTCAGAGGCCAGCCTCTAATATCGATCTCTATATGCAGGACGTCTCCTCGCGCGACTACTACCTAGATTTTATTTGCAGCATATTCGAGTACATTACGATCGTAACCTCGTGACGAAACGACGACAACCAAGTCCAAAGGTACGCATTATACGAATCGACTCGTCGCCGTCGACTGAGTCTCGGCACATGCGAGCGAGCCCGAAGAAGGGGCTCGCAAGCCCGTGTAAAAGTGCCTTTATGCCCGATCGTATTGTGTCCGTGTGTACGTGTGTCGCCGCGCGTGTAAGAGTGCCAAGTGTTATTAGGGCTTATTAAAGTAGTTGTCGTGGTCAATCGTACGCGCTCGCCATACGTGTACTAGGCTCGAATCAATTCGATATTTACACGCTCGACGCGCAACCCGGACTTTCATTGTTTTTACATCGCTTTACGCGTGAAAAAAGAGGAGAACGAGACTTCCATACGAGCTGGAAACGAAAATGTCTGCCTCGTATAGGGCCAACCTAAACCAAACTCCACGAAAATTATTTCGTATTTCATGTTTGTACGGGTGCGTTGAACTGTGTCGCTCGAGAAATGATACCCAGCTAACGGACAACAATACGCGTGCTTTTTGAAAATGATTGTGCGAAGAATGAAATGACGTTGCTTTCTCGCTTTGACGCCTCGAGCGTTTTACAATGCATCGAAGCGAAGGAAAAAAGACGCGTAATTGGCCATACCTAACTGGTTCGAGCCGGCTGATAGAGCTTCAATTTCGTACATCATAAGACAGGAGAGGAACTTGGTAATAATTCAATCACGCGCATTCAACACCTCGATTAAAAAACAGTGTCATCGGTACATTTTTTTTTTTTTTTCATTTTAATTCTCTCCGCTAATTCGCTTTAGTCAGACCGCCGCTCAACGCGCAAATTATTCTTCGCTCGTTTAAATCTTTTTGTCGCGTGCAATTATCGATCGATATATATACCGACTTTGCAGCCTTTAGTCGAGAAGCAGGTGTCTGTGACTATGCGCGCGTCAGAACTTTCCGAGTCATTTCGCGATCGTCAGTTACAGTGTCGAGTTTCTTCAGTTACTTGCAATCCATTATCGTCGACGCACTCGCCAGACAATCAGCCTTGTAAGTTTGACAACGAATGCCCGATCGAGTAAGCTTTTTCTAAATTATTTTATTCGCGTTACTTTAGGGGGATTTTTACTTACCGACGATGTCTTAAGTAATGGTGCATTTTATATTCGATTCTATAATGCAGTTTTGAAAATTTTACGAGCAATTTGTACGAAATTAACAATCTGAGATCGTGATTCTTTAATTCACACTGTCAAAATTTCACTTTTTTCTTACACTCAAAAACATGATTTAGGCACGAGATATGTATTGCGCGTGACAAGTAGTACAAGTCAATGATTCACTCGGCACATGATCAAACTCAATCACAGTAGTTAGTAATAAAATTATCAATAGTAAAAGTACACTGAATGGCAATATGTCTTGTTTCCGTACGCTCTTGTTGCGATTTTATTCTGTCTCATAGCTTTGACAAGTTCGACGTACACCGTAATAATGTATTGCATGTAATATCAATAATAATCGGAATTTTATATAAAGATCAACTTTCTAGTTACAACCAGAATTAACCGGATTTTTCTCTCGTTTGACACTCTGTACAAACATGATTCGGTATATTTTTTATACTAAAAAAAAAAATTAAAAAAAAAGAACAGAACAAAGCTCGAGGGCGGAGGACGCGTATTCCTTAGAGTGTACTCAAGCGCGCTTGCAATTTTATCACTCATTGCAAGGCGCAGATGATATGCCTACATAGGATATTATACATGCACTTTTTCCCCTTCTTCTGATCTGTATATATACAAGCCTGAGAATGTGTAAGCGCCTATCCGTTCATTGTAATGATTGTGGGAGATAATGTGATGTTTACCTCTATCGTTATTCCAAAATTTTTTGAGCGCTGCTAACAATTGATGTATCAGCTAATGTATGAAATTGGATATTTACTTTCAAAAGGTTTTTTTTTTCAATTTTTAATCAGATAAGAGTTAATCATGAACTATGGAAAAAAATTTAAACATATTCCAATATGTACACATTGAATCATCTGAGACAATTGCTAGTCATATTGATTAGGAATTTATAACCGACCGTCGGTAGTTTTTCAGGCGATTGTTGATAATGTCGATTTCTTTTTCACCGCAGTCGGTACAGTAGACATCGAAAATTTATTGACAAATTCATAATCCGAAACTAAACCGATACTGACATTATAAAGAGTGTAAATTTATGATTTACCTCATAGAGTATGTGTTCGTCACATCTTGGACGGCAAAAGCTGACGTGATATCAGCAAGATGCTCAAGCCCGAGTTCCTCTTGCCAATTTTGTGAGCCATCGCTTCCAGAATGCCCTGAAAATATGTTATAATTAGCTTTTTTACGCTTAAAAAATGTTTTATACCGAAATCAAAAATCTTATTATTAAAATATCAAATAGAAGTTTCATCGAAACATCACCGTTTTATCAGCGACTCTAGTGCTGACGTAGGTGCATATTTACTTTTGCCTTGTTACGAAATTCGCTAATCCCGCCAACTATTTCTATATAACGAAAATTTCATACGAACGTACACCCCAGTTACTAATACTTAATATATAGAAACACTGAGATCTAATTGTCATCAGTTTTATAAATTTTTTTATAAATTGATCATAGTTTCTTCCATAATTTGGATAAGAAAGGTATTAAAATCAAATAAATGCTGAAACACAGTATTATGATTATTGTGGTCTAACCAGGTTCCAAAGTGACAGCAGGTCATTAATCTAATTTAACCACGAAAAACAGTAATCATACGTATTCAAAAGAAATGTTCAATTTGTATGTACGAAGCTTTCAGATTTTTTAAGAATATAAATAATGATAATCATTTTTCAATTACTTAATGTTCAAGATCATATGGAATCATTTTATACCATATCCTTTTTTAAAAATAGATAATTAATAAAAAAAGCTTTCTTTAGGAGAGAGCATAATTTCATATACTTCTAATAAATTTATTCGTTGAACAGAACAAAAATTATTTACAATTTGAATCTATCAAGAAAACCTTTTAATTTAATTATTAATATATAATTAAAATTTTAATTATATTTTTTCCGCTTCAATCTGAAATGTGCAATTTTGACGTTAATTTTATGCTTTTGGTAGAATATGTTCTCAATTTGTGCAAACGCGGTTTTTAAGTGAAATTTTGTGTCCTTTGACCCCTCGTTGTTTTGGAAAATCATCACTTATTGTACAATATTTCATTAATCAGATAAAATAATGGCAACATTTATAGCAAGGCTGTTTCAAAGATGTATTTTAGAGTATACAAATACAGGCAAATGTTGCAAGCGCTCGTACAGTCTGCTCGCTTTCGTTAAATAACCATGGGAGAGAGACGAGAGATATAGCCCAGACCAGGAAATTAATGATTGACCCATTGAAGCATACATACGCGCTCATATACACGCACACGCGTTTAGTAACAACAATAGACGCTGCTCTCACTTTGCAACTTGTAAAATTAATTACGTACTTCGTCTACGACGAGTGCGTCTGTCAATCTGTATTGAATGCTTGTGAAAATTTGAAAGCATTTTAATTCATAAAATGAATGATTTTTCGGTTATTAATTTGACGATCGACATATTGCAAAACTTTTTTTAAAAAAATCAGTAGCCTTGATCCAAATCGTTCACGATATTCTTACACGTAAGTTCAGGGTATATGACAATCGTTAATATAGTATAAATCAAATGAGGTTTTCATTAAAGCCGCTTAAAATATAGCAGAATGCTACGTTGTCAACGTTTACAAGTTTATCTCTTAAGTAAATAATAGGTGAGCAGTCGGGTATGTTATCATATTAGGAAAATTTTCACCTTTTTGTCGATTCTATAATAACATAGAATTACCACACGTTTTATTGTCATAATCAGCATTAAAATTTGTGAATTATTTTAATGGTGTGCAATCATGTTGAAAATATGTGATGATTATAGTTTCAGTGTAAAAGCATGAACCATGCTCACCATTTTTACGAGTGATTTTTCTCTCGATTGGATTCTGATTATTGAACGGAACATCCTCCACGCGTCTTTTACGCGACGATTGATTTTGTTGTTGTTGTTGATGTTGTTGATGTTGTTGTTGCTGCTGCTGCTGTTGTTGTGGTTGTTGTTGTTGTTGTTGCTGTTGTTGTTGTTGTTGTTGTTGTTGCTGAAGTTGAGTCGACACCGACTGCAAATTCGTGAGGGTTTGCCTGTATGCAGGCGATTGGCTGTTGCTGCTGCTTGAACTAACCGGAGAATCAGGTAGACATCCGAACTGAATCTGATCCGGTGGAGAGTTCTGAGAGGATAATTGTTTCTCCTCTTGCCAAATGATTTCTGATCCACCTTGGTAATTTAAAATTGTCTGTTGAAGAGAAAATGGACATGAATTTTGAGTGTGAGACTAATATTTTAAGAAGAGGTAATTAGGGTATCGTAATTTTAAAATAAATATTCCAAATTTCTTAAAAACCACGTCTCTAAATTATAAGATATATTTTTCTCGAAAGATAAAAAAATAGATCAAACGATGCTGAATGGTGTGCCAAATTTCAGGATATCTTATCAGAATGTTGAATAAGTTTACTACAAAAATAATAAAATTACGACCTATCCATTTTGAGATTTTATCAATGTCATCTTGATTATTCATATTACAATGGAATTTTCAAATTTTCTCCATAAATATGTCAAAAATATATTGCTAAGTTTTTCGAGAAAATATATGTCGCTTTAGTTTTTGTACTGACAGTGACAATATAGTAAAGTGTCATCTCTCAATCTGTCGCGCCATGAATCATGAAATTGGCCTAATTGCAATGCTGACGTTACAGTGCGGAAAAAACAGTCTGTTGTATTCTAAATTGACATAAGTAACTAATGAAAAAGTTCTTATTCTTGAACAACCGGTAACTTTTATTTAAACATATAGATCGAAAAAAATAATAAATTAACAACGAATATAGCGGAAGATTGTGAGACTAAGTGTTATTCCCTCCAAAACTTCTGTATGCATGTGCGGTATAACAGACGAATTGCGCTAAAGCTGAACTGTTTATCATCTACATCATGGAAAGGATTATTTTATTACGAAACAAACAGACCCTAAGGAATTATTTCAAATGAATAAAAGCATATACATAAAAACGGTTACTTAGATGTTTGAGTCACTAATATAATAAGTTACTTCAAAACTAAGCCATTTTTTTAAATGTTTTTGGAAACACAAAGTTATTTAATGTTACACAAGTGATGCAATTGCCTAGCTTGCATAAATTTCAAATGTGCTTTTATCTCAAGCATATCTCAATGATATAATAAGCTACATTCCCCAAAACTAAATTTGATACATTTACAATTAAAGTAGATAAGAAAGATGTTAGAAAATATCAAAATGGACAGGTGCAATGATAAGATAGTAATGATATAAAAAATACTGTGTATCATTGGTGCATATTTAATGACGATAGTTTCATTCAAAATTTAGGTTTAGCAAAGACACCCTGCCATCATCTGCAGTTTTTCTCCAAATTTTACCATACATGTGTTGTTTCGCGATTAAAATCATGTATCAATTGTAACATTGGAAGGGAATATTAGTTAGATTAAATAATTGGCAGGATAGAAGTAAAAATTGCGTTGGATTTCAACATTTATTCAGAAATCTCAGTGAAAAATCAATTTTAACTCATGATCGAGTGGAAGAATCTGAATAGTTTAAATGAATATCACTAGCGATGTATATACAGTCAATTGAAGTTACTCGCAAGTTAGAATGAAAATTTATTGAATGTTACAATTCGCTTTTTAGTCATTCTATTCGAGCTTAGCTTACATGTTTGTTATAAAAAAATGTTGAAGTAATATACTTTTAAATGTAAATAGTAATGATCAAATATCTTTAATATCGAATATTTGGTTAATATATAATGATAAGTAAGTGATTAGTCGGTTAAGATTAAAAGTATATAAAAATGAAATAGTTTTCTGATGGCTTGTAAAAGATTACCATAAGAAACTGAAATAGACCGAAAAAGTGGGTGGCACGATATGAAGATTATAATTTTACGGCGTGTAAGACAATTTGAATTCATCATTTAAAATAATACTATTGTGCTAAGGTAGAATTTTAATACTTACTGAGTGTCCAACAATTGCGTCACAATCATTCGACTTGTTCGGCGACATTTGCTGATAATTCGCGGAATAGGAATTAGAGAGCCATGCAGACTCTATATCCGGATCCATTGTAAGCTGTGACAGCTCCATATGATAACGTCGAAGTATAATTTACTCCAAATAATTTCAATCCTAATTTACAATTCTATTTTTTCTTCCCTTTTTAATAAATTTGGCAATTGGAAGAAAATGTGAAGAAAAAAGAAAGCACAAAGTTCCCAATTGAATTTGTTCTAATTTCCTTTTGAATTCAAAATAATCAATTATATGTCCTTGATCTAGTTAATAAAAATTTCAAGGGAAGCGAAATGCGTCCTGAGTACCTAATAAAATACCTCTTGTTTATTTTCGTAGTGTCTTGGGATGCTACGAAAAAGGCGCTGTATTTCTCGGAGAAGCGATCGCCGCCGATACGAATGACAGTCGGTATCCTGAGATACGTTTGAAAAATTTATTCATTCGTACATACCAAGCAGGCATAACCAGAGAGTCGTTTTTGGCTACTTTCGTTTCCAAGACCTCATGATGAAAACGTCTTTTGGTTTACCACTTTAGGTAACTGTTTATTAGACGCTGCTCGTCAACACAATAACGTAAACACAGCGTAAGACGTCCTTGCGAATTAATTTGTCTTTTCTACGATCGAGAAAAAAGGGTTTGCGACTCTGAAGAATGGCCCTCGTAGGTGACGCGATCGGGGTTTCCATTAATTTTAGAACATCACGAAGAAGCTGTTATACAACTTTTTGATGCCGGTCGTCTCACGTTGTCGGTGTGTTTCGAGGAGAGCGCAACCACGCGATTTCAGCGCCAAAAATCGGGAAAAGACGACGAAGGCGTCCTCGAACACCATTGCAACGCCCTGACTGCAGCGCATTTTTTCCCCTTGAAAGTGAGCAGCGATGATGGTCGCGATGATGATCGGCAAGCCCCGCTGGGCAGACTGTACAAGATTCGTGCCCCCGTGGATAGGGCCGGTGGATGCTTTCCCGACTGGCAGAGGTAGAATTCGATCGAGACCGCCAACTGGTCCCAATGAACGAGCCTTTTCCCAGTTCGTTGACACCGATTCCAAACAATCTCCCTCGTCGATCTCAGTCGAAATTGACGCAGGCGCTGAAGCTCGATCGAATTCGAGACAGAGAGAGAGAGAGAGAGATTACCGGAGCGAGAGAGGCCGTAGAGAGGCGAGAGCGAGAGAGTAGTAAAGTGGCGACGCTGCCACGTGCGAATGGCAGCTGTGCGGTGGACTCACGAGGGATCTGAAGACACCTCGATGAAATCCGAGAGGGAGATCGAGCTCCCGCTTCTCGAGAGAGAACTAATATATGCTCAGCTAAGGACTACACGGCTCACACACTGATTAGTGTCTTGCAGTTTTCAGGCATCAGCCCAGAACTCCCCGTCACCACATTTTAACGATCCTGCGTTTCATGGTAAGCAGATGGGTGGGAAAACGCGATGAGCAACGGAGAAAGCGTTAAGGCGGAGCAGTAGGCGCGCGCGCGCACACGCACACGGCACACGCACACTCGTATATGCACTGCCGGGACCACCGGGATGAGCTCGGAGCGCACCGAGGATTCGCAAGGAAACGACACTGACTAGCCCCACAACACCACCACCACCACCACCACCACACAACTTTTGCACTGAGAATAGGCGGCCACCGATCGGGGAGTTGCTCGGAATCGCAACGAACAACACGTGGAAAGTCAACGTCTTTCGAAAAGCAGCAACCAGTAGAGATGGGCCATTCAAATGATAGGAGCGAGGCAAGCTCAGCTCGAACGGCGGGCCTCGGTTAACGTATAAGCTGATCTGCGATGATCAGCGGTGCACGAGCAGAGAGAGAGAGCCCCGGAAAAAAGGCCACTAGCGACGCTACGACAGTACTGTTGAGAGTAGGCCACTGCCGAACGAGAAGAAGCGGCGGCAACGGATCGTTTGCACGTGTACAAAGTAAGTATATAGCTGCTCTCCTGTGTCTTAAGTCTGACTGTTGGCGCTCGTGGACGTTTTACTATACTACGCGCTCGCTTAAAACAGAGAGCGAGAGATAGAGAGAGATAGAGTACGTAATGTAATGTACGTATATATAACGAGCATATACGTCTGTATACGAGAAAGAGAAACCCGATAGAGATTAGATAGATAGAGAAACAGGCGAGTCGCGCCGAGTTGGAGGAGCGAGCGAGCGAGCGAGAAAAACTCGAGTGACGATTTTACGAAAATGACTAAACGACCAATGAAGCGAGGGAGAGAGAGAGGAAAACCTAATCTATCGGCTCGTCTCCTGATCAAGTTCAAGAGCGACGGGAGCTTGCTATATATTGAATATATAAAATATATGTATGTATCTATCTGCTCGGGGATCTGTAACTCCGATCGCGGCGACGTGGGCAGCACTGATGCTGCTGTGTCTGGCCAAGATGACAAGGCGAGCGCGCGGGATCGCGAGCAATCAAAAGTGCGGGGAAGGGAGCGCGCGCGAGGCTTTATTAGCTGCAAGTCCGAGCCGAGCGAGCTTCTTGGGCCTCGCACAAACGCACAAATGCGCGCAGACCTGACCAATCAGTGCTACGAGCTCCGACCAGAGTCGCTTTCAATTGAAATCACTTGACTCGCTTCTCGCTTCTCGTTTCGTAGAGAGAGAGAGAGAGAGAAAGAGAGCAATGACGACAATGCCGAGGCCGCAACGCACGCCGATCTTTGCTTCGAAGCTCCTGCAGCAGCGGCTGCGGCAGCGGCACCTAACCCCGATCACAGCGCGACGAAAACACGCACACGAGATCTCGCTATGGAAGAAAAGTAAGCGAGAGAGAAATGAAACGCCTCGAGTCGTAATCAGCCGAATGTTCCGCTGTGTGTATCGGAGCCGAAGAGGAAAAGACCATGTATAGCGCGGAGCTCTTATCTACCGCGCACAGCTCGACTACGCGCTGTTGTCACGTCGAATTCCTAGGGCTCCTTGGCTTCTCGAGTCGATGCAACAACCGCTGATGCGTCTTTGCGCCGCTGCTGCTGCCTATCGAGATTGCCCAATCGCACAGCTTGGCCCAGCACCTGCAACAGTTGGAAAAGCACACGTTTTACTATCGTCCTTCTCCGATCCGTTATTAGCCCTTTTGTTTTTTTTCTTTCTTTGCCGCCTTACATCATCGACGCATTCGTATGTAGGAGCGTTTGTTTGCGCTCGCGGGGGCTTTATCGCGCATTACGCTTTTGCCAATGTTAAATAACCAATTCATCCGATTGCCTGTCTCTCGATTCCGAGCGACACCTCCTGACGGGGCCTCGCTCGCTTTACGTGAAATTCATCGCTTGAATTTTTATAAGCGACGATGGCTTTAAAAAATGCCGCAGCTTACGAGCTTGGATACTCTATTACGAGTCATTTGGCTCGGCTCATAGCCCAATCTTATCAAAATTCTCTTTACTTTTGTTTGAACAGACAAACTAGAATATACACGCGAGGCGTACAACTTTATAAAGATACGTGAAATTAATTTTTTTTATTACTTTTGTCGAACGCTTATAAAAGCTCTTCGGTCGTCGTCGGTCGGTCGGTCTTTTGCGCGTCGCGCCGCAGCAGAGAGCAGTTCTCGGACGCGCGCGAGAGAGGGAAAACTAGCCTTTGGAATCGGCGCGCGGGATGTAATATCGGGTATGATTGGTGTCAATAGGAAAGGTCGATGAGCGAGCGCTTTGAAACGCGACTGCCGAGAGGCATTATATACGCGCAACAACATGCATGTACATACACGCAGAAAATAATTTTTACAATTCGTTCGCGCCACGCGATGGATCATTTTATCGCCGCATTAAAGGTCTCGAAGTGCGAAAAATAATTAAAAACAAATTAGCCCACTTGCGTTGTTGAATTATTCTTTGTTATTTTTGTATTAAATGAAGCACGATTATAATGAAAAGTTTCTTTGTTTTTTGGTCGATTACGTGCGAATTACTCGCGATGGTGTTGCAACATTAACGAAGCGAGATACTTGGATCGACTTGTTAATGAATGGTTTTTCTTATCAATCAATATTATCGTGTGAGTGACGTAGACTTTAATTTCTCTTCGCAAGTTTGGTGTTTAAAACGTCATTTTATTTACAGATCTACATTAGTACAAAAGATGGAAAAATAATAAAGTCAATAAAACTAGCAGTGAATCGTGCGACACTGCTCGAGACTCCTGGCGCACTCGTCCTCGAGAACGGAGCTCCAGACTTGATAGCGATGATTGAGTCCGGGCACGGAGTGCAGGGCCGCTTTGCTGCCTAAAATACCGGTCGCCGAGTTCGCGGCGCCGTAAAATATCCGCGACACCCTGGAGTGCAGCAGCGCCATGGAGCAGAGAGGACAGGGCTCTCGCAGCAGCACGGCCCAGTAGCCGGTGCACAAGTACGGCCTCGTCTTATCGCTCGGACTCGGCCTCTTCTCTTTCTTCTGACTCGTTTTCGCCGGATTCAGAGAGCAACTCGCAGGAATGTCTAACTTGGCTAGGCTATGAGGATAACGCAGCGCTTGGCCGTCGTCCGGGTGCTTCCTTTTGCAAGTTCCCTCGCGCCTCTCGTCTCTCGAGCGATCGCTCGTCGTCAGCGACCAAGCACCGCCACCCTGGCTCTTCGCCACCAGATCCACCGCCAGCATCGAGGCGTGCCACATGGGGTGCTTGTCCATGCTGGACGCGGCGATAGCCAATATCCTTCCGCTCTCTGGATCGATTATGAGGGCACTTCCGTTGCATTCCGCGGATCCCACCGCCGCTTCTTTGGCAGCGGCGATCGCCAGCCTCATGCACGCTTCGATCGAGGCGAGCTGCTCTCGCTCGAAAATAGATCCACGAATTAGCTCTTCCAAATCGATGTCCGGATGAAAGTTGACGGGCCAGTGCTCCAGTGCTTGAGCGGCTTGTGATTTTGTCCTGGGTGCGACGGAGGCGTTGTTCACGATTTCCAGATCGTCTTCGATCGAGTCGACGTCGAAATCTTTTTCGGCCAGGAACGTCTTCAACTTGTGCGAATCTCCTTGGAACTTGTCGATCGGCGCTAGGTAGATTCGTAAACCGGAGCAACGCTTCAAATGCTGAGGGATCGGCAGGCACTTGGCTAGGCTCTGAATAGCTCGGGAAATGAGCTTCTTGTCTTTGAGAACGGCGACGAAGGATTTTTCAAGAATCACATCGCCGGTTATCTCTTTTGATAGAATCGGTTGTGGTTTCCATGTGAATTCATGCTTCTTCGATTCGACTAGATCTCTGGTCATTTTTGCCGCTGGAGGCTCGGGATCCATCTTCGACTGCTGTTTGACGGGGAAAACAATGGAGAATTTGAGACTCGGTGCAGTTGTGACTCTGAGGAAAACATTTTTAATTCTAATTCCTGGCAAAAGTTTCGTTAAAAAAAGAAGGAAAGATATACATCGCGACGATAGCGACAATTGAGAAGTGCATCCGTAAAGCACGTGGCATTGCATCATGGATCGAGAAATCGAGTCTAATTGCAACAAATGGATTATTCGACGTGAACGTTTTGCTTTTATATAAGGAGTTACGTAAAGGATTATTGTTTAATTTATCCTAACGCTATCTAAATTATGCCGGCCAATGAGTGTCAACGTGCCCATAAACTTGGTGAATCCGCTTGTTTTTCGCTATCTACTCATGAGAACTGCCATCGTCCGTTCGAATCTGTATAGACGAGCAAAGAAGACGAAGAAAAAGAAGAAGGGTCGGCTTTTAAATTGCTGTCAACTTGGGCCACGGTCGAATCGTTTGATAGGCGACGGCAATTGTTCGGCTGCTTTTGAGCGCGCGTCCGACCAACATCAACGCGATCGTCATAGCCGAGCGTGTAACATTTCGATCGCGCTCTCTAACTCTTCGTATCGTTTTTTCTTTTCTTTTTTCTCCCTTCTTCTGCTTTTTGCGGTTTATTTCGTAAATTTTGATTTCGTCACAGGAACCGTTGCAGAAACTCGGCGGATTTGATGAATATGCGTACGCTCGGGCAATAGCAGCATCGAATCGATCCTACAGTTATAATATATTCGGCACGTCATTTCTCGAGGCGCACAATAGGGAGGAGTCTCGAAATCATGAGTAGCGCGCGCGACGACCTTGAGCGCAAAATCTGCCAAGGCGCAATTTCACAGGTGTTGGAAAGCCCGTAACTCTACTTTTACATAGCGTAAGTATAATGAGTTTTTCCTCGCAGTCTGAGGTATGCAGTCGTAATCTCTTATCGAATGCGTCGCGCGATGCTGCTGCCTATATCGCCCCGCGCACCTATACCAAGACCGACGACGAGCCTCTCTTTTCTCGCTTGGCCTATACCTATACGTACTATTATGATCCCGCGACGATTTATTTTTCTATCTGACCCCTCGCTTTATCGGACAGTATCGATTTTTCATACCATCCTGGAGTATATAATATGCCCTGTATCGAACTGTCTCGTTATCCGTCGAGTCGTCGACTCGTGCCTGCGCAGCTCGAATAAATCTTTTTTGCTTTTCATTCCTCGTGCCGCCCCGTGTGACTTAATCTAAAAGCGCGACAACGAGCATTTTGAAATGCCTTCGCGCACACCTTATCTGAAACTTGCGCGAATTATTCAACGATTCACTTACACTTTATTTAATCAATCGTAAACTAATAAATGATCAGTTGGAATTGCATGTTATGCTTTTTACCGCTACTTTACTGCGTCTATAAGTATATGCGAAAGTTCGAACGTACACTAATTTATGAATTATTTACTTCGGTACTACGTTGGAATTTCTACTTTTTTTTCTCCTCGTTAATCGAAAGGACGATCAAATCGGCTAAAAACTGGTTCTCGCACCGTATATTTGACGTCAGTCGCGGTTTTCGAATGCATCTCGATATTCTGTATTTTGGATTTTTGTTTTACTTTTACGCATGCATGGATGACACACGTCTGCGTAACAAAATCCTGACCATTTATTTGCGGATTGATCTGTTTAGAATACGCGTTTAGCCGGTTGAAAAAAAAAATCAAAATGAGAAAATAATTGTGTAATCGCGCGCAATAAAACTCGTTTTCAATAATGCAGCCGGTTGTAACTCATCGACAATTATATTTGCACATGCTCGTACGCGAGCGTGCTTAAACTTTTAATTAGACATTTAATTGCCGAAATTGCGAATCATTTTTTGAAAATTTACAACCCTATGGGTGGTGATTATAAGAGCGATTGAAAAAAAAAAAAAAAGAAAAACATATTATTGGCATATTTACAGTGGACATTGGGTGAAGTAGAATACAAACAGCTATATAGCAAGTAGATTATTACCTTGTTCAGTAAGACTATCTTGCAAGCTGGCATGTATATCTACTTGATTATTTTCAGATAATGAAAAATTTATCATTCAACCAAAGTGTTTGTAGTTAGTTATTTTATACATTTGTTAGAAAATAAAAGTTTAATAGCAAAAAAAATTAATTCACAAATCTTTTTTACAGCCTTCCAAATAAATGTTTCAATTTGAAGCCGAGTAAATTTCATAATAGTTCACAGATTCAATGAATACAAAATGGGATTTTCCATTGATATTAAAAACAATCAACAGTCATTCTAAATCATTGATCAATAAAATAAGTCAAGATTCTCAACTCTTTTCAATGTAATAGAATGCACAGCAGATAAATATAGCAACACAAACCTGAAAATCTATGTGCAACTATTTCTTGTTTTCCAAGTTTAGTGAAGCAATAAATTCCATTCAAAAGTTACATTTTCATTCTCATAACTAGCACAGTATTGTAAACATTAATGCCTGGTCTAAAAATTCCACCCAAATCAATAGTAGTTGATCGTAAAGCAAGAAGATGAATAATAAAGGAAAGAAAAGGCAGATGTTTTAACTTTAGTTAGTTGAATAATTAAGTACACTGAGCTAGTTGAAGAACTGTAATATAATAATAATATTCTCACCAAAAATGCATAGCCTTTTTTGAGAAACTTTGCAGAAGTAATTTTATCATAAAACTATTTTACTCTCATTAGCACAGTATTTACATTATTCACTCACCAAATGATACAATTAATCCTCTTCTTTTAACAGAATTGTCATACGGTTAACGAAGCTAACATAAAAATTCCACTTGTTTGCCCCACAGATAGCAGAATAAAACGAAGAAGTCTGATGACGTTTCTGCAAGTACAATATAATAACTATTTACTTGAACATATATTCATACTTGTGCGACAGATTAGGAAAATATCATGTAACGATGAAATTTGCACACGAGCATGTAAGCGGAAGCAGTACACACCTACGTGAAATAACTACGACGACGTTGATATGGACGGGTTTTTTTTCGGTGTCGATGAGCAGAGCAGCAGTTCACATAAGCCAGAGCGCACGTACGGCGAGAACAAATGTTACAATGTATCTGTTAGAAAGAAAGAGTGGGAAATGTATGTGTTCAACGGGGAGAGGAAGAGATTATTATTGCTCGTTATTTGTGTGTATTCAGCACTGTACTGCACTAATGATGCTGCTGCAAAACTGATGATGATGATGATGACGATGACGATGATCACAGATCGAGGCTGCTTGTCTGTTTCGGAGTCTCAGCTAGATTATGTGCATCGCTGAGACATCTGGCGAGGATCAACGCAATCACGCAGTTGTTGATCGCGCTCGATTGGGAATTTTGTGTGCGGGTACACTAGCAATTGTGCGATGTATCGACCAATTTCATTTATCTACTTTTTCCATTGACTTAAGTAATAAACTCAATGAGCTTGAACAATAGCAACAGGTGCTGATGTGTTCAACAAGTTGCTAAGGGCAATTGTAAAAAAGATTATAATCAGTAATTTGTAGTAACCGTAATTTTTTTATACAGAATAAAAATTATATGAAATAAAATTGAGTGAGTTGCTCGATTAATAAGCCGCTAGACTGACCACGTGATAATTTCGATAATTTTGAAACGAGACATTTCGTTGACTATTTATAAAATGCCTGCGGTATATTACTTACTCCGAACTGACTAGGTGCGTGATGAGCAGCGTCTTTGAGAACGCATAAAGGTATTACAGATAAGTCTACAAAATCGACCGTTCAGGCTGCGTGCAGACGACAACCAGAGACAAGTCATTCGTTCTGCTTGGTTTGTAGGCTCTGTGTAGTGTGTAGTGAGCAGTCTATTTTGTGGGGCGCAAGTTGCAACGTGCGTTGTATCGTAACCTCGTAAGTTGATCGTACACTCTATGCGTTAATGGGAATTTAAATAGCCGTGTATTTTTACTCGTTAAAAAATATCATCGTTATTCGCTCTATTAAAGAAGAAAAATTATAATTTTCAGTGATCATGGCGGACCAATTCTGTGCCGGCGACAGCATGATGGATCTACCGGCTGAAGCCATGCAAGTGGTTAAAGCTCATATTCTTTGCTGCGAATGCGCTACTCCGATCGAGCCAAATCCTACTAACACGTGCGTTGGATGTTTACGCTCGAGGATCGACCTCAGCGAGGATATTCCGAAAACGGCGACACTTAATTTTTGTCGCAATTGCGAGCGTTATCTCGTGCCACCGGGTGAGTGGGTCAAAGCGGCTTTGGAGTCTCGAGAGCTTTTGGAACTTTGCTTGAAAAGGTTGAAAAATTTGCAGAAAGTCAAACTTGTAGACGCTAGCTTTCTCTGGACGGAACCTCATTCAAAGAGGATCAAGGTACAACTTACTGTTCATGGTACCATTCTCAATGCAGTCCTTGAGCAGGTATTCGTTGTAGAATATGTTGTTGCCAATCTAATGTGTGAAGACTGCCACAGACAGGAAGCAAAAGACTTTTGGAACGCATCCGCTCAAGTTAGACAAAAATCTATCAATAGAAAAACCTTTTATTATCTAGAGCAGTTGATTCTGAAGCATAAAGCCCATGAAAATGCTGTTTCTATCAAACCTAATGCTGATGGCTTGGATTTCTTTTTTATGAAAGAATCATCGGCAAGAAAATTAACT
Organism: Trichogramma pretiosum; assembly: GCF_000599845.2. NCBI lineage: Eukaryota > Metazoa > Arthropoda > Insecta > Hymenoptera > Trichogrammatidae > Trichogramma > Trichogramma pretiosum. The sequence goes on from NW_019641697.1 coordinate 916,283, forward strand.
GATTTTATCATTTCGGTTTTGCCATGCAAATATCAGCACTCAAAGAAATTGATTTCTCACGATTGTCATAGCAACGTTTATAATTACAAGTTTACATTCAGCATAGAATTGGTACCACTGTCAAAGGATAGTGTAATTTGTTTACCAAAACATTTGACACATCAGCTAGGAGGAATAACTTCTATTTGTTTAATATACAGAGTTTCTTGTAGTATTCATTTAATAGATGTGGCTTCAGGACAGGTTGCTGATGTAAGTGCCAATGTATACTGGAGATATCCATTCAATAGTATATGCAACCCTAAACAATTAAAGGAATATTATGTTATTAATATCGAGCCAATCAGTGAAAAAGAGAAAAAAAAGTTTCCAGGCCAAGGACACGTATCCAACAAATATGTTATTGCTGATGCTTGGGTTGTCAAAGATTTATCAGATGTGAATCCTATTCATACAAGAACACATTTAGGTGGAATACTTAAACCTGGAGATTCAGTCCTTGGCTATGCACTTGGTGAAATGAATGTTAATGATCCTAACTTTGAGAAACTTAATCAAGATTTGGTACCAAATGTCATTCTCGTCAGAAAATTCTATGGTACCAATAAGTCCGCAAGACGCAGAGCTAGGATGTGGAAATTAAAACATATTGCAGAGGATGTAGATATCGGGACAGAAAACGATGATTATAATGATTTCTTAGAAGAGCTTGAGGAAGATACCGAAATGAGAAACAATATAAACATTTACAGAGACAATAATAAACCAATTCCAGTTGATACAAGTTGCATTGATGCAGAAGACATGCCTCAGATAACTCTGGAAGAAATGCTTGATGATTTAGTCATTGAAGATACTGAAATGACAAGTGTTTAAGTGTATAGTATACAATTAGTTATGAATCATACCTAATTTCTAATTTTCAATTTCAACATGATTTCATGTTTAGTAAAAGTGGTAGATAAAAAATAGTTAAAAATACTTATTGGTTCTCTGTAAATTAATCTTGATTTTACAATTTGCAAACGATTAATTGAAAAATACATATTTTTATCTAGTATTAAACAACAAAGTTAAATATTTTTTATTTCTTATCTCTAATACCAATTTAATTTATGAAATTTAGCTTTAATTTTATTCCAATTTAAAATAAATATGCTAATTGCTCAAGGTAAGCTTCTGAATAATTAGGAAACATGTATACAACTTACACAAATCTATTTTATTCGTGTCCACAAATGATTACATTCTTTTCCAATTTGCATACCATAGTTACAAGTCTAGTTTAATTCATTATGATAATCATACTGCAATTTCATTCACACCAAAATTTTACAAAATAGTCATACAAATATAAAACATTATTGTGTATATAAATAATCGATATTTTTTGTGATTATTAATTCATTACATTATATAAGTAAATATTTATAAAATCATCATTCTTGTATTATGCATTGTAGAATTGATATTTCAAAGCTACTATAATTATTGAACAGTGCTTAATTCTAACTATATCACAAGTTTATTTTTTAAAACAGCCTTTTCAATTGAGATTTTTCACCTTAAATAATAATTTGTCAAAAATAAACTATATGAGCATTACATACTAGAGTCACAGTCTTTAGTGTTTGTTTTAAAATGCATTATCTGTAATATGTTTCAATTCAATGAAGTTAATTCATTATTAGCTATTGGTCACTGCTATTAAATCTTTCAAATCTTCATTACTAAAAAATCTCAAAATGTACTCACTGCATTGGTCAGGTAAAGTTTTACCAGTAAGAGAAATTAATGCAACTTTAGCAGGTTCTATTAGTGCTCTTCTTTTTTTACCTCGTTTAAATTGTAACTTTATTAAATACCCATAATGAGGAAAATCTATTTCAAATCTACTACATCGTACAAGACGTACTACATTTCTATTTTTGACATAATTAACTAACTCATTTGAACCCATATGAATAAAATTATATAGTGTACAATAACTATTCAACTTGTAGTTTTTTAATATTTTCAATTCTTCTTTACACTGGTTCAAAAGCATTGGTAATTTTTCATTATTATTAGCTGAAAATTCTTTATCTTGTAACTGAGTACAGTAAGACTGTAAGTCTTCTCTCACAAAAAGTTCAGCAAGTTTCAATTTTTTTATATGAGTTTGTAAAACAGAAAATATTTCACAACCTGTTGCTGTGTTAGAACCTTGTACTTCAACTAGAAAATGCAATACTGTTTCATATATTGCTCCTGATGCATTAATACAAGCCCCATGTTTTAAAATTTCCATAACAGATTTTCCATTTGCCTGACATGCTGCAAATAATGGAGTTAATCCAAATCTATCCCCTGCTTCAATTTCAGCATCATTCTCCATGAGAATATTGATTATTTTGGAATACTCAATAGGATCATCATTATACTTTTGACAGGCTATGTGCAATGGGGTAAAATTTAAAAAAGATTCTCTACTATTTACATTAGCACCATGTTTCAATAACAATTTTATCATTTTATAATGATGATGTCCATTGATGACAGCTAAATGCAATGCTGATGTTTTAGCATAACATGAATTTCTAGGTACTCCATTATAGAAACCGTTACTTTTTGTTTTAATATTAACATCAACTCCTTTTCGAAGCAATGATTCAACCATTTCATAGTCAGATTCAGCTTTTAAAAAACTTGCTGCTAATACATGCAATATTGTGTATCCGTCTGGATTGACAGCTTTGAGATCAACATCATATTCCAAAAAAATCTTCATAATTTCTTTTCTTCTAATAATATTTTCCTGATCAATTAATTCAGTGATGTGATTACAAATGTATTGTTTGGTGTAATGTTGAATCACCTTGCTGACTTTTTCATGTTTATTGGATTTGAAGATATGTAACAATAATGGAACTCCTGAAACTTGTACATTAACATTGCTATTATACTGTAGTAAAAGTTTAACAATTTCTATGTGATTTTTTCTGTTTTCTGACCAAGCATCAATAAATTTGCTTTGTCCAACCAAGACATTATTAGGAAACTGCCAACTAGGCTCTTCATTTGATTCAAAAGAATTTATTTCTTCAACTATTATTTCATAAGTTTTATTGTAACTTATGTCACATGCAGCATACAATGGAGTATAGCCTGTTTCTTTTCCATTCAAGTCAACATCAGCCCCATTTTCCAATAATACTTTCACTATATCAAGTCTATTATACTTGACAGCACAATGTAAAGGAGTACATTTTTTTAAATCTTTCGATGTGCTCGATGTTCGCTGGTTAATTTTTACACCTCTTTTAATAAAGCTTTTTACTACATTTAGATTGTTACGTGTACAAGCTATATGAAAATGAGATAAACCATCTGGACAAGTTGAATTAACACTGGTGTCATTATGAGCTTCCAAAAGTAAATCTATTATTTTATCGCTTATATCTCGGTACCAAAACTTTTCTTTTTTGACCCAAGCTAAATGTAATGGTGTTTTATTCCACCTGTCAATAACGTTAATATCTGCTTTGTGTTTTAGCAATATTTCTATAACATCAACACTGTTAAATTCCACTGCACAGTGTAAAGGAGTATAACCAGGTAATAAAGGAGATGTCCAACTGATGGGTTTGTTAATATCCACTCCCAATTCAATAAATTTTTCCACTGTTTCACTATTGTTAATTGAACAAGCAATATGAAAATGTGACAGTTGATCAAGAGTTTCACAATTTTCTTGTTTTGAATTTTGAAACATCATGTTGATCATCACTCCACTAGAATAATGATGGACATCTTCTGAAGCATATATATTAAAGGAAACATGAATAGGAGTATAGCCTTCATCATCTCTAACATTAGCATCTGCACCATGCTTGAGTAACTCTTCAATAACTTCAGGACAATGAAAGTCAGCTGCCAAATGTAAAGGAGTATAACAAGGTAAAATGTCTGACCAATCTGGAATAGCTAGATTTATATCAACTCCATTTTCAATGAATTTTCTTACAACTTTAGGGTTGTCTCTTGTGCAAGCTATATGGAAGTGAGAAATTCCTTTCCTGTCCGTACTATTTTGAAGAGCAATGCTATCTGACATGAGTATCACATCAATCATCTGCTGACAAGTATACTTTTGACACCTATTTTCCATGAAATTTGAGAAGCACCAATGCAGGGCTGTTGAACCATTGTAATTTTTCTGGTTAGGACTGTAACCAAATCTGATAAGAAGATCAAGTAACGCAATGTGCGAGTGTCTCACAGCATAATGCAGCTTCAGTTTTCTTTTCATCCAATTTCTTTCTGATTTTGGAAATTTTACTGCAATACCTCGTGCCTCGAAATGACCCACCGCCACCTCGTCGTTTGTCAAACACGCTATATAATAAGCAACCAAATGATTGCTATCTGTAAACGAGAGCATGTCGTACTGATCAAAATACTTCAAAAGTAAAAGCTTTACAATTGGGTAGAACTTGAGTTTCATTGCAAGAACAAGCGAAGAATCACCGTATTTGTTTTTGCAATTAATTCTAGCCCCTTTTTCGAGTAGATCTGTGACCAAACCGTAGTCATTGAAGCGGACGGCATAGTGTAAGGGAGTATCCACGAGGTTGTCACATATCGGCCCATTGACCGAAAAGTTGTGCTTGAGGAGCTCTTTCGTGATTTTCTTCCGCCCCATGATGATGGAATTGACGAGCAGAAGATAATCTGTTGTTTGAGCTCCAGAATTTCTTAATTTGGTCGGACTTAAGGGTCCGAACTTACGGAGCACCTTTTGGACGAGTTTCAAAGAATTTTTTCGTATACCATAAGAGATCGTTTCAAAAACATCTTTATGCAAAGTCATCTTATTCTTTTTCACTTGAAAAATGAGCTCGTATGTGTATACCCAAAGGTATATGCTGCTTCCTGGTTTATATCAGTCTTTTTAATTAATCTAAAAATCGAGCCACTGTAATAAAAAAAGAAAAACGCTTTAAGCACGAGATCCATGGATGGTACGAAGAAAAATAAACACCGATTACGACGATACGAGTACCTAGGAAATGATATTTCCACGTCGACGAAACACTCATAACGTAAATAAAAAATCGAATCGAAAACAAACGGAGCAGAGTTTTTGTCTGCAATCTCAGAATAACCTCGGACGCTTTTTTAAAATCGATTTTTCAACTTCGTGGAAAAAGTCTTGTCAAGTATAAAAACGAGGTTCCAATGAAATCTTGTTTCGAGATTACCCCGTGAAAATCTTCATCGTGAGCTGAGGGGCCCATGCGGAGGGAGATGCCGAGACACTTTTTCACGCGTAAGTCCCGAACTGCTTAAAAGTGCTACACGATCCGAAGTAAAATGGTCGCGATGATCGTCCTTCTCCAATCCTTGACTTTTAACTTTACACATTAGCCACATGGTGTCTGTATGGGCATTTTCTTATACCCCACGCACATTTTGTTTACATACACAGCGCAGCTCGAAGAAGTATGTCTGTGTACATGTATGTAAGTCGCTACAGTCAGACAGACAGCTACCTACACGTAATATGTAAGCTTATACAGGGTTAACACGAGGACTAACTCGCGATAGTTTTCGCGACAAAGTTTGCACTTTAGCCGCTTGGGGCAGTCTATATCCCAGCATACAAAATATTACAAATTTATTTTTTCTTTAATAAACGTTTTATCGTCAAATCAATAAATTGTTTTGACTTTTTGATAATATTCAAATTATCAATGTGATTTTATATCTAAAACTTTATTTTTATTGAAGAAACTCCATTTTCAAACATCAAAATCAAGTAGCTCTAATTTTTCGATTTTGACAATGTATTGTATATTTTGCTTGTGTGTTTCAATAGAATTTTAATATATTTATTTCTCTAGAAATGTATGGCTTTAATTAAAGACTTACCTATTAGAAAAGACCTATGCCTATCTAGTGCCATACAAATTAATTTTCCCTTACATTGAATTAAAACCTAGCAGCAAGAACATTCCAAATTACCGATTTAAATGGCTCGCTCTCGTTCTGCTATCGAATTGTGTCGAACCTATACTACTTACAATTGTTTTAAAGTGCTTTTTACTTAAATGTCAATCTTTGTTTGGTTTTGATTATTATTTGCCAAATCCCCACTATAAACACGATTGTGATTCAGTGTTTGCGATTTATGAGTAGCAACTGACACGTGCGCGACTCTTATTCGCGATTTTACGGCGTCTGCTTCTTCTTCTTCTTCTTCTTCTTTTTTTGGCCTTGGAATACGGCGTCTGCTTTAAAGCTCAGCTCAGCTGGCTCATAAGTCATAGTGTCTAGTGGACGCAGCACTCGTTGCTGAGTTTTGCTACGTCGGCCGCTGATACACGTCTGTTGTTTTCACTCCGACTGGATAAATATCGAATTAACATCATGATCTCTTTAAAGACTTTTACTTTAGCGAATTTTTTACTGGTATTATACATTTCCAGTAGCAATGGTTAGTAGCTAAAAGTAATATTTCTAAAGATACTAGCGTTTAATAACCTTTGGCCATGATGCTAGAATGTTTTCACATCAATTTATCGTAAAATTATAGAAGAAAATTTACATTAATGAGCTAATAATATTACATTATGCGTCTTATGATAACATTTTATTTTTATTTTTCAAGCCAAGGGAGTAGAACATGTCACTTGTGGCTCAGTTTTAAAGCTGATGAACACAGATTTCCGAGTACGCTTGCATTCCCATGACATTAAATATGGTTCAGGAAGTGGACAGCAATCTGTTACTGGAGTTGAATTTAAAGAAGATGGAAATTCATATTGGTTGGTCAAAGCTCCTACAGGAAAACACTGTACAAGAGGGTATGCATTTTAAAATTTTTATTTTAATTTGTTGAATTTCATTTAAAATTTTATAAGAATAATAATCAATGATAATGATTTTTTTTTATGTAGAGAACCAATTAAGTGCGGAGACACTGTAAGATTGGAGCACGTTGCAACAAAGAAAAATCTTCACTCGCATCATGTCAGTTCACCTCTTAGTGGGAAGCAGGAAGTTTCAGCTTATGGAAAAGAAGGAGATGGTGACACTGGTGATCATTGGATGGTAGTTTGTCCAGGAGACAATTGGGAACGAGATGATCCTGTCATGTTTAAACATATTGATACTGATGCGTGAGTATAAAGCTTTTAAACTCATTCTTATTTATGAAAATTAGTTGTACTTAAAGAATAATTGTCATGGTATCTATTATAAATGTAAATTCTTAATTATTTCATATTTTTTTTAAATTATACAGTTTTTAAATAGAATTTTGTGATTATTCAGATACTTGGCAGTCACTGGTAGAACTTATGGTACACCAATATCAGGACAAAGTGAAGTGGTCGGTGAATATTCCAGCACTGGTTATGTTCATTGGCAGGCTATGGAAGGTCTATTTATTCATCCCAACAATCTTAAAAGTGCACACTATGAGCACACTGAACTATAATGTGTTTTTTATCTTCATTCCTGTGATGGTGCAATTCATATCATCCAAGTGTGATTTTGTGTGGATTGAATGTTATGTAAATATGTATGTGCTGTAGCAAAGAACATAAAAATTAATTATGATAATTTTATTTATATAATTTAATTGAAATATTGAATAAACACAAAGATTTAGTTATGAAAATCAATGGTATTATTTTGATGCTGAAATCGATTTTTTAAGTAACTATCTCTGCAAGTGATTTCTTTAAGAATGTAATGATAACAACTTTTTAATAGAAGTATACATTTATTTTGAGATAAAATGTATTAATCATTTACATCTACTAAAATAAATTATAACATTCTTATAAAATATCCATGAAATTTTTGAAGAGTATCACAAAATAAATTCTTTGTGATTTCCACTATCTTATATAAATCTTTCATTAACAAATACACATACATCAAACATATTTTAATTCATACTTCTCATCAATATTCCTAGAATACACAAGTCCATTCAAAGGGAAAATTAAATTTAAAAATCCATAACTTCCAAATAATTCATAAATATCTTGAGACTTTTCTCTATTTGGATAGTATCTTTGTTTGCCTGTAAAACAACAATAAAATTTCCAAAATCCATATATCATTGTAAATATAGCAATGGATATGGAAACATTGAACAAAGTTACTAAAAACACATGCACATTCTCATTATTGACTAGTAAAAATTTGGCAAGAGTTACGGGAAAAAAGAAGTTAAGCGCAAAATAATACACGTTCAATTTGCTTATATCCGACTGCATGAAATATTCATACAAATAAGGTCCCACGACAAATACTGAATAAATGCAGCCACATGCTGCATACCAGCAAGTCAATATAAAATTGCCCATGTTTTGTCTTAATATACAACATCCTAGAAAGTAACAATGATGATCTCTGAAATAGAAACATTTTTTACAAAATGGACAGTGGTGTGCTGGTCTGCGAGTGTAATGTTTGCAACGTCCACAGTACCAATAGAGCCTCGAGCCGTTGTCTGTACCATCACGACAATTGTCGACAGGATGTGTAATAATTACTTTTCGGCAAATACGATGAACTAAGTACCAATTTAGGTAAAATTGAATCGAGATGAAAATAAAGAGCGGTGGAATGGTACTTTCTAAATACATCGTGACGAAACCAAGAATCAAACTGAAAACAATTGTTATCAGCGGACATGTTAAATATGCCAAATAAGAGAGTTTCTTCAGCTTCAATCGCATCGTTGATCATGATCCTGACACTACAAAAAATTTCTTGAAAATATTTGCTTTTGAACTATGATATTTTGGCACGTTGATATGATGAGAATCAAACAGTAAACTACTGTGTGTACAAATTACAAACTCTCGTCCCTTCTGCCATGTTGATTCGCCATGATTATGCTATCACAATTAGGGTTGTGTATCGGCGGCAAAATCAAAATTTTTTATTGGTCATAGTAATGAATAAGTTTAAAAAATTAAAACTTTTAATTATTTAAGGAGAAACCACGTTCAGTAATTTATAATAAAATAATATTAGAATTAAATGAATAACAACTGTTAATTTCCAATGATTTAAATAAAACAATTGATTGTGTCCATAAGTAATAAAAGACGTTCCACAGTTTTATCATTAACAAGATAAATTTTTTTTCATTTACTGACATTGAATGGATAACTAATAAATGAATGTAAATTTTTCAAATTTGCGCTATGCATATATTCTCTGTACAAGTTTCATCTGATACATAATTCAATGAGTAATATGACATAAGTAGTTAGCACTTGAAGCTACTTTAGATCTTTTTTTCTTTTGCTTGAAATACTTCTATCAACAATTGTTCATTATGATAACAAGAAATTATAGAACAAAAAATAATGTTGATGAAGTTTTTAATTTTTTCTTTTCTTATTCTACTCGTACTTAATAGAATTATACTTTACTATGATATTGTGTACCATTAAAATTCAATCATATACACTATTGTGTTCTCCGCATTATTATATAACTCCTATACTAATGGAAATAAAGAGAAAGTATTATCATTTACAACGAATCAAAGTAAAATTTTTCTCTTCTCACCATTATAAAATTTTGCATCATTATAAATGATATTAACGTTAATAGGATCTTGTAACATTTTTTGCTTTAAAAATTACACTCAACCATTTTGAGAAATTATTTTGTCATACTTAACACGTCAATTGAGTTTAAGTTCACTTCTACGTAATAAATTATAAAAATGTTACAATGAAAAATTTTTTTCGTAGTTATGTAATTTGATGTCTCCATTAATTATTATAATATTTGGCGACCGTTCAAACATTGGTGGTAAATGGATTTTTGGTACTGACGACATTATTCGAGGTATAATAGCGACGCGCAACCCATCGACGTACCATTGAAGATGTTACAAATCCTCTAATAACCCATAGAGGATTAAACGTACCTAGTTTTTTCCAAACCAGAAAATTGTTTTTAAGCATACATAAAAAGCTGAAATAACATAAATCAACTTCATTCGTTGCTGTTGCTGTTGGATTTCTGATTCAATTGCCATGACACGTCGATTAAGTTTTCCTATTTGACGTTTTAAATGCTGAACTTCATCGCCCGGTGGTAGTGTTGTATCCAAAACTCCATATGGAGTTTGTTCTCTAAAATTATACACAATTCATAAATACAATATAAAATAATAAATCATTGGACAGCAAAAAAATTGTTTACCTAATACTTCTTACTAGAGCTGGTGTTTCATGAATGTATTGTTCTTGTGGTTTAATAGGAGTCATAACATCACCATTGGAAATAGCTCTGTTATCTTCATCAACGGTTGGAAAATTATGAGTGTCTAATGTCAGCACTCGAGGAGGAGTCTATAATTTATTTAATTTCCAGTTTTAGTTTATTTAAAATGAAATCAAATTAAAAAAGTATACATGAGACTCACAATGCACCGAGCATAGGCAGGTTCAGACTTGGGTAAGACAGCATTTTCAATAGCAATTTCTCTGGGAGGTGCTTTTGTTCCTATATGCTGTTCTTGACCTATGTAACAAAAAATATATAAGTATATTATGCACCTGAGTACAGATGAATTTTCTTTGGTACTTACCTACGACAAGAATTCTATCTGGCACATTCATTTCTAGTTTTTCAGTGAAAGCACCAGTCCATGTATTACCATTGGGCATATCATCTCCCATATAATCACCTGCTACCCTGATACTCTTAGGTACCCGCATTTTCTGGTTAATGTCTAATGTGAAATTAGAGTCATAAAAGCTGTCAGCCTCTCCATTGAAACGTGTAGGGCTATGAGTATTTGCCATGGTCGTAATATATCTTCTGTAACAAAATAATGGTTGAAATACTTTAAATAAAATTGGATAAAATGATTCTGTAATTTTGAATAGTAAAGATGAATATTTGTATTTTTTGTCCAATATAGACGAAAGATTAACGATTGATTAAAGATCAGCTCGAAAAATAAAAAATTTTTTAAGGCAGCAACGCAAAACATGATAGAAATTTCGTAGCTATTTATAATAAAAAAAGTAAAAGACTAGTTCAACTATAATTAGTTCGTTGAAATTCACTAGTAGTGAATTGACTATTGACGACGATCAATATTACCAGATTTTTTAATGTGTAAATTATGAAAAGTTATGATCAACAAAGGAATCCGATACATTACAATCGCAAAGTGTCTGTCTCAATCTTCTGGACAGGCTACTTATCTATACACGTAACGACAAAACTTTGCTGAGCACGAACAAACATAATAAAAACGCATATTAGTGTTGGTCATTTAATTTAATGAAATGTATAGTAGACAAGAATATGGAGCCTTCACCATCGTAAACATTTAATATGTTATTATTTATTAAATTACCTTTCGTGATTAATATCGAATTTTAACGCTACGATGTTATATTTTCTGACTTTTTAACAAGCTTGCCCTACCATACACACAGGCACATAAAGACTAAGTATGTATATAGACATTTATTATACATATATACATTATGTATATATACATACTTCAATTCTCGAGTCTCGACCCGAAAAGTCCGCCCGCGATTCATCTGAACATAGCTCTTAGTGAATTTAATTTTGCAAAATATCTGTCATCGATGTTGACGACATTCTTTCGTCGATTGATTATTTATTTTTATTTATTTACATTGCCCAAGAGCCAAATAAAGTTAATGAGCCATGACCCTCAATTTGAATGTTTAATAATTTTTAATAGTAAATAGTTACAAGCAATTGGAAATAATCAGATACGTATTCTGCACTGTGCACATGATGTGCGAAGTTAGCGTTGATTATGTACAAAGTTTTATTGCACATAGACCTCAAGTCTTTCGACAAACTGTCTGCTCCCGCCAAAAGCGCATCAAGTGCGGGATAACTTAGCATTTTACTGCAAGTTGCAACCACTCAAAACTCTTTGAAACTAATGAGAACGTTTATTGCATTGCTGTTTTTAATTAAATAGTTATATACAATTTTACTCTATAAAAGAATTCATCATGGATGATTGTAAGTGGGATATTGTTTAAAAATTTCATTTAAAAGAGGCGCTTTTGATTTGTTTACACCTTGTGTTGTGATGATTTTAAAGAAAGTTCAATGAATATTAATTTATGAAGATATTTTTGTTGTACATCCCATTTATTATTAATTTTGTGGATATTAGCCTTGCATGATGGAGAATTTATTTCTTTAACTTTATTTTTCTTTTTATTTTAGCATTAGCTACTCAAAGAAACAAAAGACAAAAAGTTGATAAATCAGGTCGTTTAGCTGCTTTAGATAGATTCAAAAAGCTGAAAGGTAAAAAACATACATATGAAGTGGAAGAACTTCAAAATGTTTATGATGAAGTTGATGAAGATGAGTATGGGCAAAAAGTCTTAGATAGACAGTATGATGATTGGATTGTCGATGATGGTTTGTTTATGTTTGTTTATAATAATTTTTATTTATAAAAAACCTATACGAATAAAAATGTATATGTTTATTCAATGTATCTATTTCCACTGATAGGAGGTGGTTCTGGCTATGTTGAAGATGGACGTGAAATTTTTGATGATGACCTGGATGATGAAAGTGTTAAAAGGGCTTCTAAACTTGCGAAAGAAGAAAAGAAAGGTCCACGAAAACGTAAACGTGAAGAAGATACCAAAGGAGATGGAAAAATTACAAGTTTATTTTCAAATATGTCTAAAAAGAAAGCTGAAGAAAAAATAAATAATGATGATCTTCTGGGTGAAATTATGGCTGAATTAAATAGTGAGAAAGAGACTCACAAACAAATTCGACCTTTAAATAAATTCAAGTCTACTCCTAAAATGACACCAAAGTAAGTTGAAGTTAAAAATTTTTTTATAAATGTGTACTTATTACAAATTTACTTTCATTTTCAGAACTAAAGATAGTGATGATTTAGTAATGGCACAATTAATGAAAGAAGTAAGTAAGAAACCAAAAATAGTAACAACTGTTTTAGATGAAATTGAAAGTGAAAGTATATATGATCGACCTGATCATACTATTATTCCTAAAACATTGACCTCAAAAACAGAAGTTAAAATCAAAGAACCTAGTAAAGAAATATCAACCCTATCAAAAAAGTCTCAAAAACCAGATCAGAAATATTCCAATTCTAATGAAGTACCAAAATCATTGGAAATGGAAACTGAAACTTTTAATTTAGATGATTTTGTTGAAGATGACTTTTCATTAGCGGATGTTAGTACACACAAAGAAGCTACAAATGGAACAGGTACAATCCAAAAGCTTGATAAAAAAGCAACAGAAGAAAATTTGGATCAATATATTGGTGATGTAAGTGCAATTCCATAAAAATATATATCATTTACAAAATATTAGTTAGGTAATTTATTTTACTACTTCACAGATTTCTGATATTGATTTTGCAAATTCGGATATGGATACAAGCTGTAATCAAGATACTTCGTCTTCTGTGATAAATGTACAGTCCACCTTGGATCGTTCTGAAATGTGGAAAGAAAAAGATGCTGATAAGCGCAATGATGATGTTTTTGCCAAAGCTTGGCAAGAAGACTTTCTACAACCTACTGATGACAGTACATTTATTAAATCTTCCAAAACTGATGAAAAGATACAATTCCCTACAGTTAAAAATTCCGCTGGAGATCAAGTTTTTAGATTTTTTTGGTGGGATGCTTTTGAAGATCCATACAAACAACCAGGTGTCGTTTATCTCTTGGGAAAAGTTTTTGTTGATTCATTAAACGATTACGTTTCTTGTTGTGTTGGTGTTAAAAACATACCAAGAAGAATTTTCCTTCTTCCTCGTGAGTATGTAAAAAAAGAAGGAACAAAACAAGATGATGAATCGTCACGTGAAGAGAACAATTTGACCAACGTTTATACCGAATTCAATGAATACGCCCGTAAACTTGGCATAAAAGATTTTCGAAGTCGCGAAACAACGAAAAATTATGCTTTTGAGCGTGAAGGCATACCGACCACGTCTGAATATTTAGAAGTTCGTTATCCAGCTACGGACCCAGCTTGTGATCCTGATTATTCTGGACCAGCTATTGAAGCTATTTTTGGCACTTCTGTCAATCCAATGGAATTATTTTTAATTGAAAGAAATATAAAAGGTCCATGTTGGTTGGATATCAAAGGAGCTGTACCCGTTGACAATCCTTTTGCTTGGACTAAAGTTCAGGTATAAATTTGACTATTTTTATCCTCTTTTCAAATTTTGGTTCAGTGCTTAGCAAGAATACTTGATTTTTTCAGGTATTTAGCACAAAAATGGAATTTGTTACTGTTACAACTGATTCAACTCCTCAAATGTTGCCCCCTATTTCGATGGCAACAATAAATGTTCAAGTTTCATTAGATCCAAAACAACAGAAAAATGAAATTGTTATTATTGGAGTTTTACTCCACAACAAATTTCAATTGGACAAAGCCCCACCCAAACCACCATTTAATGAACATTATTGCTGTAAGTTGATATTTTTATTGATTTGCCCATCAAAGAGTTTTTACTAATATTAGCCTTATGCAGTGGTTACCCATCCAAAAACTACGACATGGCCAATTAAGGGTAAGGATCGTTTGGCCAAAATCACCAAGACCAAAGTGATACGTTGCGACACAGAACTTGAATTGCTCGAAAAGTTCCTCGAAATATTTCAGCGAGCAGATCCCGATATCGTCGTAGGATATGATTGTGGCTTTCAGTTCGATGTATTAATGAGTAAAATATTTGCTCTGAAAGTGAAAAACTGGAGTTGCGTCGGAAAACTCAGGCGCTTAGTTCCACCGTACTTTAAGGTTCGTTATTATCTATTATTACTTTTACACCCTTGCATCATTGTTGAATTCTTTTCTAGGGTAAAATGAATTTGAGTCAAATTTTTTGTGGAAGGCCAATCTGCGACATCACTACGTCTGCCAAAGAATTGAATTTGAAAGTTCGCAGCTATGATCTTGTATCACTTTGCGTTTCGGTACTTCATAAAAAAGATTATGAGTGCAAAGAAATTAAACCAGAAGACTGTCCTAAATTTTATGCGACTGCTGAAAAGCTCGAAGCTCTTGTTCAGTCTAGTATGATGCAGGCATCGTATATTATCAGCATCGTTGTTGAACTGAATATTTTACCTCTTTACTTGCAAATAACAAAATTGGCCGGTAACACTCTGTCGCGTACTCTGTCAGCTGGTCGTGCCGAACGTAACGAATTTCTCTTGCTTCACGCGTTCCATCAAAGAGGATACATTACTCCTGATAAAAGGGTATCAAATAAAAAGAAAGAAGGTGAACAAGCACAAGGAAAGAAAAAACCACAGTATATGGGAGGTCTGGTGTTAGATCCAAAAAAAGGATTTTATGATAAATTAATTTTACTGATGGATTTTAATTCATTATACCCGAGCATCATTCAAGAATTCAATCTATGTTTTACTACAGTTCCTGGTGCTGCTTACTCGGAAGTTGACGTGAGTCTTTATCTTTTTTCATCAGAAAATGTTTAATTTATGTAATAAATTGAAATAATTAATTTTTACAGGATTTAGAATTACCAGAATCTTCAGTAGAAGACGGCGTTGTACCTACAGAAATTCGGAAACTCGTCGAGAGCCGCATTGAAGTGAAAAAATTAATGAAAGCTTCAAACACATCACCCGAATTAAAAGTACAATATAATATTCGTCAACTAGCTTTAAAGCTCACTGCCAATTCTATGTATGGTTGCCTCGGTGCCACGCATTGCCGTTTCTACGCTAAAGGTTTAGCTGCTCTTGTCACGATGAAAGGTCGAGAAATTTTGCAGAACACCAAAAGTTTGGTTGAAAAAGCCAATTACGAAGTTATCTACGGAGACACTGATTCCATTATGATTAATACAAATATCTTAGAGTTCGATCAGGTCTTTAATATTGGAAAAGAGATAAAAAAAGAGGTCAACAAGACTTATAGAAAAGTCGAATTGGATATTGATGGAGTTTTCAGATACCTATTACTATTGCAAAAGAAAAAATATGCTGCTCTTACTATGAGTAAAACACCCAATGGTCAATTGCAGTTTGTTAAAGAGATTAAAGGTCTTGACATCGTCAGAAGAGATTGGTGTGGACTTGCTTGCGATATCGGAAAGTAAGTGAATTAATTTAAAAAAGCTGAAAACTGCTGCCTTAATTTACTACGACCTATTTATTTTTATTTTCAGTCAAATTTTAGACCAGTTATTAAGCGATCAAGCTTCCGAATCACGTCTAGATAAAATCTTCGATATACTTCAACAATGCTCTAAAAATTTACGCGAAGGACAGTTACCTCTTTCATTGCTAGTTATTACCAAGCAATTATCAAAGAATCCTAACGAATATCCAAATGACAAAAAATTATCGCACGTACTTGTTGCGTTGCGACTTAACGAAAGCGGTGGTCGTAAATGGAAAGCTGGCGATACAGTGCCTTATATCATTTGTGAAGTGAGTTTTAATAATGTTGAAGAGATTCCAAATCGTGGGTAAAAATAAAACGACTATTTTCGAACTCATTTTTTGATGTGTCAAATGTATTTGAAAAATGTTATTTTTACTCAAATTTTGAAAACACTTTAAGTTATTGAAGTTTTTTTTATTGAAATACTAATTTTAATTTTTTTCAGGACGGTACAGATAGAACGCCTTTGGAGCGGGCTTATCACATTGAAGAGTTCAAAAAGAGTGACAGTCTCAAAGTGGACATTAACTATTACCTTTTGAATCAAATTCATCCAGTAGTTTTGAGAATATGCGAGCCGATCGAAGGCATCGATGACGTTTTATTGGCACAGAATTTGGGCGTCGGGGACCAGTACAAACCACGAAAAACCTACAACCCTACAAACCAAGAAGATGGTGAAGTGCCGTTGTGCGTACAGGACAATCGTTATGAGAAATGCACGCCGTTTTCGTTTACGTGCCGAAACGAGAAATGCAAGACTGTTAATTCAATTAATACCACGATTACCGAATTCGCAGGAGTTCCTAAGCCATCACTAGCGATGTGTTCTAATCCCGACTGCGATATGCCACCTTGGAAGTATAGCTACTCAATACAGAATAAATTACAGATGGATATTAGAAGATTGGTCACAGATTACTATTATGGCGAGGTTGAGTGTGAAAATCCCATTTGTTCCAAAGTCATGCGAAGAGTTACCTTAGATACTTTGCGCACTCTACCCAAATGCTACGTATGTCTCGATGGCAATGTTCATAGACTCAACAGAGAAACAGACTTGTACAATCAATTGAGTTTCTATCTTCACTTGTTCACATTGAATCAAACACATTACAAAAATCTGAAGCCGGCGCCTACGCGAGAAATGATAGCGGTTTATGATACAATTAAAGAGTTCGTAGAGAAACAAATTCAGTGCAATGCTTATTCAGTTATAGATTTGACAAAAATGTTTTGGCCAAATATTCGAGAAAGTGAGATCGATGCGCTTAGCGAACTCGATGATAAAATAACTAAGTCCACCGTCATGGTTGAGGATCTCATACATGAAGATGAAGATGTCGATGAGGTTTGTAATTTTTTCCTCACAGATCATTATATCAATATGTATTGAATTATCATTAATTTTTCTTCTTGTACATTTTAGAATGAAGAGGAGTGAGACATTGATGTTAAGTTTTATATTTTTCTACTGTATTACATTTAAAGAATTTGTAAAAAGATGTCTTTCATCAGAACAATATCATTTTATAATAAAATACAAAATCTAATTTACAATTAATTTTTAAAAAAAATCATTTTCCTCTCATACAATCAATTTCAAACATCTAATAACATTTATTCAATAATTTCACAAAAAAAAACTTTGAAAATATGGTCTCACAACGTCATTTAACATTATGAAAACGTATTTTATCCCTTATCATACAATTACAAATTATAAATATTAGAATCTACAAAAATTTTACGTTGTATGTGAAACAATCATAGATAAATAATTTGAATTTTCAAATAAATTTTTATAAAATTTACTGTTGTACTTTGAGCTTGTATTGCAATACTCTGTGTAAGAAATTTTTGTATCTCGTAATGCATAAACACTATTAATTTTAATGTCAAGGAAGATTATAAACATCTTCACAATTCAAAAAATTTTGCACTGTTTGAGAACTGCACTAAACTATTATGTATGAAGTAAACTATTATTATCTATGATTGATAGTATTATTAGCTTCAGATACGCTGTATAAGTTGGAATAAGTCTGCATAAATGTAGCCAATGGAGGTCCTCCATAATTTTGAGATGCTATTGGTCTTTGTTGATATGTATCATGCATTATGGTTGGTAAAATTTCATTAGGTTCAGCATACGTTTGAGCAGTTGTAGCTGAATTAGATGAATCAGTCTGTAGAACAATTGATTGAGCCATAGTGACATGAGGTACTGCCTGAATTACCTACATGAAAGTTTGTTTATTGAGAAAATTCTCTGAATTTCTGTCATTTGAATTACTTACTTGAACTATTATTGGACATGGTTGAGAAGTTACACTTTCATTAATTTCCATTGATTGTGAACTTTGTAAATTCTCTTGAGTTGTTTTGTTTTTTAGTTTCTTTTTAGAACCTGAGGTGTCAATTCCATGACGTCGTTTCATGTGTTTATTATAGTTAGGCCAGTTGGTGAAATGATGCTGACATTCTTGACAACTATAAGGTCGTTCACCAGTATGTTGTCGACGATGAGTCTGAGCAATATAAGTTGAGTTATTTTTTATTTTAAAAAATAAAATAATGATACCTACAGTCAATATGCCTTTGAATCTAAAAGATTTTCCACAAAATTCGCAAGAAAACGGCATTTCTCCAGTATGAATTCTTTCGTGTTCACGTAGAGTTCCTTTTTCTCGAAATGTTTTACCGCATACATTGCATTCATGAGGTTTAGCACCAGTATGAACAGTTATGTGCTTTTTCAATAACAGCGAAGTCTTGAATCTTAAAATAAATCCTTCATATTTTAACAACTATTTATAATTGATGACAAAACAATGATAAAAATCTTACGATTTTGGACATTCAGAGCAGCTGAATGGTTTTTCAGCGGAATGTGTTAAAAAATGTGCCTCCAGATTACCTTTTTGTATAAAACTTTTCCCACATTGGTCACAAGTAAAATTTCTGATACCAGCATGAATTCGTTTGTGTGTTATTAAATTTGGTTTTGTAGAGAATCTAAGAAATATAGTTTTTTATATACAATTATCTAAAAACGTAATTTTTTGACAATAGTAAAAAATATATCCAACTTTTTATCGCACTGATCACAAGGATATTTATTTTTTTTATCCTCTGGTAAATGGCACCTTGAATGAGTATAAAGCGCACTTTGTTGCTTGAAAGATTTTCCACATGTTGAGCAAATGAAAGGTCTCTCATTACTGTGGATTGCTTTGTGAGTTTCTAATACTTTTTTATGAACAAACATTCTATCGCATTCATCACAGCTAAAAAATGAAATAAAATATATTAATAATATGGAATTCAATATATACTTATTTTGAAAATTTTAACATTACCTGTATTGAGGTAAATTTTTGTGTTTTTTAACATGTGCTAGAAAACCATAATATTTATTGTAAATTTTACAGCACAGCACACACATGAACTTAGAATCTTGATTGTGAATATTTTTATGATGTTCATTGAGGGTTTCTAAGCTAGGTAGTTTTTCATTACAGTCTGTACACAGCCAAGGATATCTAAATTGTTTCTCTCTTTTTTTTGTACCTGACTTTTGGAGTAAATTTGAAGGTTTTTTTTCAGTGCTAATCAACATCTCCATATCAGAGTCAGTTCCTAAAAAACAACATGGATATGAATAATATACTAAATTTAAAAATTTCAAGCATTTTTTAATTAACTTACCAGTCATATAATTATCAGGTCTTTTTCTATTTTTTTTATCTTCTTTTATGCAATTAGTTTTGTTTTCATTGTTTTTTCTTTTTACTTTTCTTGCAATTTTTTGATTTTTTACATCTTGGTCTCCAATATTTTCATTATTTTCAATATCTGTATTGTTCAAAGAATAGTTACTCATATTATCATTGTGATTATCACGACTATCATCACTTGAACAATCTTTGAACTCGGGTAAAAAAATTGAAGAGGTATGATTATTTGAATCCGTAAAACTTGTATTTTTTTTCAGTGATTTTTCAGATTCTAAAAATACTTTCTTGAGAAGTAATTGAGCATCATTACTTTTGATGTAAAAATCATTAGATTGATTCAATATTTTTAAACAGTTGTAACAAATAGCTTGTGGCAAAGAATCTGCAGTTGAAATCTGTAAAAAGATATATTGAATAGTTATTATTCAATAATTCAGATAATGAACAGTTTAAATATTGACCTAAGTAAGAAATAAGCGTTAAATAGATGAGAAACTTTCAAATGCTGTAGAATATGCAACTAAGAAATATTAGATATTTTCTTGTTTATTAAAAGTATTTGACAGTAACTTTCAATTTGTCGAAATACGTCGAAAGTACTTTTACATTTGCGTCAAGCACGTTAGTGAAAAAATTATCGCAAGTATAACTGAACACATCTTTGATAATATAATTTGAATATTTGTAAGATAACAAGCTGTTAAACGAAGCAAAGAATGTAAGTAACAAAAAATACAAGCTGTATCATCACTAAAAAC
This sequence comes from Trichogramma pretiosum, assembly GCF_000599845.2. Classification (NCBI taxonomy): domain Eukaryota; kingdom Metazoa; phylum Arthropoda; class Insecta; order Hymenoptera; family Trichogrammatidae; genus Trichogramma; species Trichogramma pretiosum. The sequence continues at coordinate 937,029 of NW_019641697.1, forward strand.
AATCCTTGGAAAAAAGCGGTGTAAATGAACTTGGAAAATATTTCTTACAGAGGCGAACAAATGAAACGGTAATAAAAGTTGTTCTAATAAGCAGGCAAATTAGAAAAAAGTCAAGTGCAGCCTCTTGCCTGTATGCGAAGGCACTTTTCGATTTTGCTCTGCACGTCGTGCTGGCGACCCTCCGTTTCGAAGATGCCGACGAGTCTGTCGGCAATTCTGGCGCACAACCTGCAGTGCTGATTGATAATGAGGTCCGCTTTCGAGGGCGCCTGTGTCATCCCGTGGGCATTATCGCCGTTTGCCGTCATTGTTTTCTTTCTTTCTTTAGCCGGCTCTCCTACCGAGCCAGTTTCTATAAATTACAGCGGTGATTCCTCGCTTTTACCGCAGCATCCGTCGCGAACGCAGTGCAGACTGCAGACCCTATTATATGTTGTTTTCAGTCAAGGAAGGCCATGTTATGATTATAAAGTCGACGGCTCTGAGCGAGCAGCGAATAGCGAGTTCGAACTCCAGACTCCAAAGCCGTCACTCGTGCGAAGCAATCGTCGGAGCTGCAGAATCGAGATGCGTGCTTTGTATCACGAGTGGCGTGCCTACAAGGTGCAGATAGCCTACGCGGCTATTTGTTTTTGTTTTGACAGTCTTGCAGCGGGGCGCCAACTCGGAGGCATTAGGGTGAGTTTGAAGTTGCTGTAAAAAGTATATCGGCGAGGAAATGAACGTTTTGAAATGAGCTGGTGTTATCGAATCTACATAATATCATGGAAATTGGAAGCGACAAAATAAATTAGAGACCGATGTGGAGCAATGGCGATTAAACGGCCGTTGATCGTTCCAAAATTCAAAAACAAACTCTTATGTTATAATATAACGACGGAAGTTGGTAAATCTCCTTGGATTGGATATTATAATGGAGAAAGCCGCTTTTTTTAAACGAACGCATCGTTCGGTCGTCGTTGAGACGTATAAATTTCTACTGGCTGGCGCACGCCACGCTTCATATTATATTTTGCAACGTTGTAAATACCGACGTGCATCGTAATTACGATCTTACGCTGGCGTACTTAAAAAATGATTGATAGTTGGTGCGTTGTGGTATCGCTTGCAGCCCCGGAAAGCACTCAAATTCAGAAATATAAAGAGCGAGCTTTTACCGGTGCGCGCGACAACGACATTTTGGTGCAGCACAAGAGCGATGATCAATTTTTTACGATCTATGGTGATTTTTTCTACTACACAATTATTTATCATCGCATCTCTCGCTCGACCGAGAGAGAGAGACTTAAAGAGAGTGATGGTGAGAAATTTCATTGCCCGGCGGAAGCAGCTAAGTACTTGCCGAGTTAAGGCGCTAACGCACACACGCTCGTATGCAGCTATTGTTTTCGATATAAAACGTTGATGGCATTTGCGGCAATGAAAATTGGTTCAAGGGTCTAAAAGAGACACATTGCGCATTTTGTAAGTAAATATATACGTACCGAGCATCTCCGCGCGATCTCTCAATTGTGCCGGCAATTAAAAAACTGCAACTCGCGTCGTTCTTTGTATTTTATTTCATCTATCCCTCGATCGTCTTGCCGTTTTGTTTTTCAAAGAAATAAAAGTACATTCGAGCGCGACTCTTTGCTGCCCGCGATATTTATAAATTATCATTTAAATTATCGAAAAAATTTTATGCGTCGATTTTGAGATATAACTTATGTAACGCACTTTTTATACACGGCTGATCTATGCCATCCCGAACATACATTATACTTGTTAATCTAAATACGATTTCACGAAAATACATAACTTTTTTGTAGCTTTCTTTTTTCATCTCTTTTTCTATGTGCCTATGTTGAATATTCGATCAAAAAAATAAGTTGTAAAAAATGACGAGAGAGAAACAAATTTATGCTCGAATCGAGGCGAGGAGAAATTAGCGAAGGTCTGACGCCACGCCTTTCTTCGGTCTGCACGTCTCGACAGGTGAAAAATATGAATAACGCAGCATCGCGATAACCTTGGACTTTTTATCTTCTCTTCCCTAATGCGATGCTTCGTTGCTCCTGCGATGCAAAAGCCAAAGGAATGTTTCGCGGAAGCCAAGTCTGCCAACGAGAGAGCATTAATAGATGCGCGCGAATCGGCATAAATCACGACGCGAGGAGCTGTATGGCTCGAGCGACTTTTGTCACTATATTTTCCGTAATTTCGAGCGCATCGCGGACGAGCCCCGAGCGCAGCTACGTAGCACATAAATAACGCGAATATCGAGTTGCAGCTCGCGCATACTATATTACGCTAGCCGCGCGTAGACAATGGTGAAAGTTCAAAAAGAATAAACTTTTTCATTGATGCATTAATCTTTTGGCTTTGATTTTCTCTCTCTCTGTTTCGTGCTCTCGACAGCAGCATATCGCGTTGGCGTACGTGTCGTGCACACAAGCTTTGCCGCGGATAAGTAGCTCAACGCGACTATGGCTAAATTGCACCAGCGGCTCCGGGCGCCTAAACTATACTCGTTGGATAATTAAATCTATTCTTTCGTGCACTTCGTTATAGACCTTGTGTTTGTTGTTGTCGTATTTTTTTCTTGTTTTTTTTTTTTTTTTTTTGCTGGAAGAAAGTTAGTACGCGTGCATATTTGTAATCGGGTGAAAAACAAACCTTTTACCATAAACATAAACATTAATCATTTATTTTCTCCTTTTCAGACGGCCAAGTGTATCTCGAAGGCCGGCCTCCTTTTAAACGGAGCTCTTTCTTTTCGGTACATCACGACTCATGAGCTCCTGATACACATGCCCAATTTTCACCCACGTTTTTTCGTGATGTTCGATCCCCTCGAGCCGATAAGCCGCAAATACAGCTAACAAAGCTTGGCCCTAATAATACTGCACGGGTCTCTGTCAGTTTTTGAATTCGCAATTTATTCGCGAAATTTGTGATTCTATACACACGCGACGATCGATGATGATAGTGCTTTAACGAGGTTGCGCAAAAAAAAACTTTCACTCCATTATATAGATGACATTTCAGTGAGCGCAATCGATTCCGTTTGACATTTTTAGGAATCGATTTTATAAGAGCGCGTGCAATTTTTTTCGCCTGCTGTCCGATCGATGCCCGACTCCCATTTCAAAATTCGACACGGTGATTTTGCGACTTGCCAGATCGACATCGGCATGCAGCAAAAAAAAACATCATTTAGTATGCGCAGCATCGGATTCCAAAATGCCAATATTTGATGCATTATATAGTGACCTTGGCCCATTGATAAGAATCGACTCCAACACTGAGGATGACAAGAAACTCTCTCTAAATTAGTTATGCAACGTTTGTAAAAAAAACCCAGAATATGAATAGAGCGAGATGACTTCACGCTGAGCAACTAATGAAAGGTAATAAAAAAATAACAAAGTTTAGCAGAAGGAGTCGAATAGACTTTACAAGAAACTGGTTTTTTTTATCTTTTTAAACTTCACTCTGGAATCCACGTATTATGAATGTTGACAAGTAATGTTTTGTCTATTCATTTGCTACTACATTAAATTTACTCGTCGAAATCATTTGAAATGATTAAAACTAATTTCAAGGCAGATCGAGGAGGTTTAAATGGAATTGCCCAATTTGATGGCAAATCAATCTATTACAAATGTAACAAAGATGTTTACAGCGGCGTTATAATTGCGAAACAGGGGGAATTTCTAGAGCGTCGTTAGAATTTTGAATCAAATGGTAAATTTGTTACTTTCACATAGGTGAATGAACCGGCTTGACAGTTCGACTGTCAAACGCGCTAAACGCAGATTAAGTCGAGCTTACGGCGCGCAGACCGGTACGCTACGATTATCGATCGCCGATGATCCGATCGAGCGACGATTGATTGGCTTGCACAATTCGAGGGACGCAGATCGGTTGGGAGACGAGCGCGTCTATTATGATGTTTATTATTACGAGAGATGAATCGACGAGTAGGGTGGCGGGAACTTTCGGAGGAGAGGAGTTGGAGCGGCGTCCACCGCTCCTATATATAACAGAACCGCCAACAGGTGCACGACGTAGTTCAACGGCGAACGTTACGAATCCAACAACAGCTCAGAAAGTATAGGTATCTCCGGCTCTTCCTTCAGGTAGGCATTGTTTAAGTTCGACGAGTTGGCCATCGAGTGCGCGATCGTTTCGTTCTGTGACTTGTATATCAACAAAAAAGTGAAAAGCAAATGAAGCAGTGAATGAGATATTTTTCGTAACTCTGCATCGGTCTGTCGAGTCGATGCATGCGTGTGCTTGAAACGTTGCGCGACGCGCACCTTGACACGATCGTACTGATTTCTAACGGAACCGTATAAACATCTACATTCAACGCGCGTCGTCGTGAGCGCGCCCCGCTTTCTATACGCGCGTATAGTGCGCGCCTTATTTTCGAGCTTCCTCGATGGGCTAATGCGTTTTTTCCGATTGTTGCAGTTGCCCAAGATGCATTTCCTGATTTTGGCAGCTATCGTTGCTGTGGCAGCAGCCCAACAGCCAAGCGGTCGTGTTCTCGAGCCACCAGTACCCGCTGCCTGCGCACAAAGTGAGTATACTTATTTATTTATTTATTTTTTTTCATAATACTTTGCGCGCCCACCGCAATATATCATTATCAATTTTCGAGTCTCTCGAGTTCCCGATGTTCTCGCCTCGTACGAAAGCACATCGCGCAATACTTTGAGCGCTGTTACAATCTAATTGCCATTTTCACCGACATCGTCGTTATAGTTTCAAGAGAGCGACAAAACGTCGTTCGAGCGAGAAATAAAATTACTATAATAATAAGGCCCGGTATCGTTGCGACTCTTCAAGTACCGTTTAAAACTACTGTATCGTGTTGTTTTCTTTGAATTTTCACGCGCCATTGAAGCAACTCAACCCGTTGTTTCGAAGCCGCAATCACATTTCGGCACGATAAACGCTTATAAATTAAAATATTTATAATTGAGCCGTATACCATTGTTATAGTCCATGACGCGCAACGAGGCTTCGCTTTTAATAATTTGCTATGCATGAAAGCGTTTAGAGAGCAGATTTAAATGCCACTATAAATTTAAATGGACGCTCAACTGAGACTGAGTAAGCCGTCACTCGATATTTATGCGCGGTTACCAAAAAAGTTCCATCAATGAGATCAATTCATGAATATCGTTATTTACTTCCCAATCGAATACTTTTTATTTTTTTCCCCAAGAAAAATTTCCCTAAAAAACAAGACAACGAGCCTAGTCCTCCGGTATCGAAATATGTAGGATTTTAGGAACGTTTCGCAATAAATAAATTTGTCGGCTATAAATTTACATAAGAATTTGTAAATTGTTTACCCAATGAAAGTTTTCAGAATTTATTATTATTTGAAAGTTTTTAAGAATAATGCGGTTTATGTTTTCGATGATACGGTAAAAGATCATGAAATAAAATGTTGTCTAAATAGTAAAGACAGTATACATAAACCATATTATTATTTGAAGTTATTCAATTACGGTCGTCATTGATATTTAAAAGGTATGAAAAATATTTTCTTTCTCTTGATCCCTTTTATGAAAAAAATGATATAATTTTTTTAAATTCAAAAAAATATTTGACGTAGAAAAGCATCGCTCATTCGTTCACGCGATATATCACGAGCCAAGCCCGTAATAGGACTCACACCCATCGAGGCGTCCCTCGCGCAAAAGTACTCATTGATAGACGGCGGATCGTCGCGGCCGCAGTTGCAGATATTCAAAAGATAAAATCGCGAAAGGGCATTGTTTCGACACCTACGCACATGCGGCGCATAATTGCTGTACAGCCGCTTCGATAGACTCGCATATATTTCTGCGATCGCTGCTGCTCTGTAGCCCCGTGAGTCTCGTTGGCGAGGCGTGTGCCTGTCTACATAAATAATTCATAAATGGACTTTTTCAACTGTAAATCTCTTTATGTAGAAAAATGGGCTCTCTCTCTCTCTCTCTCGTTCGCATCGATGATACACGCGTTGCGTAATTCAGTAGTAGCGCGGCGCGAATTTTTCATTACCATATAACTGCATCTGCGCGTACTCGCAGAGATGCAATTGCACGCGGCCAAGGAAACAATAGATCGAGCGCACGTAGAAATAGGATAAGTACAAGCTTTTGTTCGGCCGCGCATCGCGCACAGGTGAAAAATGTCTTTGCTCGGTCCACCACCCGATAATAGCGACGCGTGTGCGAGCCGCGAAGAGAAAAAAAAGTCAGGCTCTCGCAGCTCTCGACTTTGAAAAGAGAAAACGTCAACGCGTGTAAATATGATATTGGACAAAACGGCGCAAATATACGCACTGGCGACCGGTGCATTAACTCGGCCGCGTGAAATGCGAATACATCAGAAGAGTCTCGGCAGACGCGCACGAGCTCCTTATGTTATCGATTTCCCCTTTTGTGTCTCTTGTGCGCGCGGCACCTGTTTTGACTCGCGCACACGTAAGTACACGGCGAAAGTAGAGATTTTCGACGCTCCGCGAGCCGAAGCCGATGAACCGAGGACGAAGTGTGTCAAACGCATTCCTCCTTTTCTTCTCCTCGGGTGTACATGCGCACAGAGACAAAGAGAAAGAAAAAGAGACGAGAAGATTCACGAGAGAAAGTAAAACACATATCGGTGAAAATAATACCCGATACCCGAGACCGCGGATAAATTATCCCGGCTGCACTTTCGATTTTTGCGTTCCCTTACGAAACGTGTGCCCTCGAGCTGGAATTAAATCGTTCTTTGCACTTTTTGCAGGGACCATCCACGAGCGCTTCAATGGCAAAGGATACTACTACTCTTGGGCCGATCCACGCACCGCCGGACAGGAGTTCGACTGGTTGAGCGCCAGAAACTTCTGCAGACAGCGTTGCATGGACCTCGTCTCTTTGGAAACCTCCGTCGAGAACGAATTCATCAAGAGCCGCATCGTGCAAAGTAGGCGCACCTTCCGATTCTCCTTGCAGCTTTATCACACGAGCTTTTTGCATCTTACTTATTTTTTTCTTCTTCTTTTTTCGCATCCCCTTAACAGACAAGCAAAAGTACATCTGGACCTCTGGACGTCTCTGTGACTTCAAGGGTTGCGACAGGCCCGACCTTCAGCCACTCCACATCAACGGATGGTTCTGGACCGCCGAGCTGCAAAAGCTCGCCCCGACCACCGAGCGCACCCAGAACGACTGGTCCGAGAACGGCGGCATCGGCAAACCCCAGCCCGACAACCGTGAAGCCCTCCAAGGCGGAGCTCCCGAGAACTGCTTGGCCGTACTCAACCAGTTCTACAACGACGGCGTCAACTGGCACGACGTCGCCTGCCACCACAAGAAACCCTGGGTGTGCGAGGAAAACGACGCTCTTCTTAAATACGTCCGCTTCACCAACCCCAACATTCGCGTTTAAATTCGGCATACCGCATGTGTGCTTCTTTTAACGACACTCGATCAAGTATTATAGGATTTGTTTTTTTTTTTTGTTTTTTTTCTCTGTTGGAAATGTAAACATTTGGTTCATCGGCTCATTTTACCAAGTCTCGTTGTTATATGGCGATAAAAAAATCGAGTCAAATCAAATAATTAATTGTTGAAAAAACTATTGGTGAAACAGTACAAGAGTAAATCTGTCAATTTGGTCTATGATGTACCATAAGAGTGTTACAAAATCTTGTCAACAATTTTAGCTTTTTCAAGGTGTATTTTTATTGTGAATTGTTCAAACTATCATCAATATTTCTTGCGAGTGAATCATGACTGATTAATTTATATGGTAAAAATTCATTTCGTATGATATTAGATTTTAGTAACAATTCAAGTATGGTTAAATATTGTATGAGTTGAATGTATGTTATGGTTCAATTAAAAAGAGCCAAACCTTTGTAATCTGATGTAAATGGTCTAATTGTTAAAACCTTTTGTTGTGTAAACAAAGTTTTATTAAACAAAATTGATAAAAATATGTACAATAAGCTTATTTAAATCATTTTTTCCCCTCTACCATGATTATGTGATAACCATGCTTGGTTTTTACTGGAGGATCTGTGTATATTGGATTGCTAATAGTAGATGTAGACAGTGCAAAAGCAGCATCTTGAAATGGCCCCACCATTGAACCTCTTGTCATCCATCCAAGATCACCCTGCAAAAAATTATTTATTATATAGTTTAAATTCAAATTTTCAAAAAAAAAAAAAAAAATCTATTTACTCCTGATCTAGCTTTATCTTCACTGTATGCAGCAGCAACTTCATTAAACTTTTGTCCTGCTTTTAGTTTTTCCAATGCTTCGAGAATTTTTGACTGTTTTTCACACAAAATATGTCGAACCTAAAGAATTATATTTATATGTAATTTCTCATAACAAGTATTTTATACATTATACATTATTAAAATAAGATGTTTACTTTTACGGAGGTTAATCCTTTCTTTTCTCCTTTTCCGCCTTTATCGTCATCGCCACCACCTTTCGATTTTCCTCCTTTGGCTGCACCACTAGCTTTTTTCGGTGGCATTGTACCGATTTAAAAAAAAAGCAACAATGAAAACAGAATAATTTATCCAACCTACGCCGGTTAGACCATTACACACAAGAGTGTCAAGGTTGACTGATGAGCAGCGTTGTTAGAACGAGCCGCAAACATGGCTGCCTCACTGTTTTATCGACTCGACTTCGTTGACTTTCTACGTGTAGCCAACTTTGAGAATCACGAACATGTGCAGGTGTATATACACGCTCTTTTGGAAACAAAAGTTTAGAAATAAAGAAAACTCTTTGAATTCGTTTCAACAGCTAATTTATTTTTTTTTCATAGATNGTCACCTTTAGCGCGTATTGCCGCTGTGGTGTTGCTGGCGAGTTGCAGACTGCCATTGTGCCGTGTGATGTTTTTCAACATGCTCTCGTCGCCGCATACGTGAGAAGTACTCCCGCTGTCTAGGCACCACTTCGCACTAGTTGTAGTGCTGGTGAAAAAGCATAAGCCGGAGGTTTCGTTTTTCGATTCTTCTTGGCTTCTTTTCTTTTTATAGCAGTCCGCTTCTTTGTGACCCTTTTTCTTACAAAATCCACATTTGTAAGAAGGTTTCTGCTTATGCGACGTTGCGTTGTTCGATGCGGGTCTCGAGGTGGAGCCACCTTTTGCGCGACTGTAATCTTGCTTAGTTTTAGCAATCATTGCCGAACTATTATGATTATCGTTTACACTATGCCGAGACTTGTGCTCTTCCAGGATTTTTATTTTTAAAATTTCGAGATCTGGCAGCTTATCGCGCGATTCGATTGCGCATCTGAAGTTCTCGAAGCTCGACGGAAGGCTTTGGAGAAGCATAATTGCTAGCAAATCGTCATCCAGAGTAGCGCCTGTCGACTTCAGTTTGTCAGATGCATCAAAGAAACCTTTCAGGTGGTCGATCATACTGTCGCTGTCCGCCATCTTGTGCTGAGTCAACTGTTTGTACAGCGAGACTTTACGCGCGGGCGTTTTTGATGCGTACGTCGATTCCAACTTTGTCCATACCTCATGCGATGTGTTGCAATTCTTGATCTCCTTTAGCTCGGAGGGCGAGATGCTGAGGATCAAGTCTGATCTGGCTTTACGGTCCTTCACCAGCCATGCCTTATAAGCCGCCTCGGCTGCGGTCCGTGCAGCGGCGTCGGCCCCTCCGATTGCAGGTGCTGGTGTAGCGCCCGAGACGAAGTCCCAGCCGTCGTTTTTGATTAATAAGGCTTCGACCTGGATCCTCCATGTGTCGTAATTGTCGCGAGAGAGTAGCTCGAAGCGCGGAGTGTGCGTTACGTATTGATTTTCGGACATCTTTGATCAATACTACGCGTGGTTAACCTCACTTCCGACACTGAAACTTTTGCACTATTGAAAACGGTATGTCTCTTTTATCTCGGTTATGTTTTTGCAATGTCTGGGCCCATAACCTGTGAGAATTAAGAGTGAGACTAACACTTGTTAATTATAACTTTTATTAATTAAACACAATTGACGTACAAAGTATATGAGCTCTCGAGTGGGCGCGAGAAGAGCGAGTGAGCGGTTCAGCGTTGTTAGAACGAGCCGCAAACATGGCTGCCTCACTGTTTTATCGACTCGACTTCGTTGACTTTCTACGTGTAGCCAACTTTGAGAATCACGAACATGTGCAGGTGTATATACACGCTCTTTTGGAAACAAAAGTTTAGAAATAAAGAAAACTCTTTGAATTCGTTTCAACAGCTAATTTATTTTTTTTTCATAGATTAATATATAAGCATCATTTTCAATGATTGTTTTTAACTGTTCAAAATCCGTCGCTTGCGCTTTGAATTTTACTTTTTGTTTATACTTATCCCAAATAAAATGAAAACGAAACATTGTTTCTTGTTTAATGATAAAATTGTTGCATCCTTTATTATTCATTTCAGTTTGATAATTACAAATCCAAGTAGATCATAAGCAACGAAATAGTCGCGTGTACATGTACAAGTTATAGTGTATGCTTTACAAAGTATATTTGAAATTGCCCGCACTCATAAGTTGGCTACACCGAAAAAGTCAACGAAGTCGAGTCGATAAAACAGTGAGGCAGCCATGTTTGCGGCTCGTTCTAACAACGCTGCTGATGAGACTGTACTGCTACACTAGGTTATGTTATTGAAATGCAGCGGACAACTCTTTTAAATGAGCCACAACTCGACGCGCCAAAAAGTTAATCAAATTCAAAAGACGTTTTTTTAAGATGAAACGAAAAAAAATTTATTAATTATTCTCTGTAAGCATTAAAAGATATTACGAAACATGTATAAGATATATTGCATAAAAAATAAATTTTAATTTGCTGAAAAATGAAGCATGACATTTCCTTGGACGCATTGAATCTAACTGCTGCTTTTCTTCGCCCTTTTCCTTAAATTGTATAAAAACTGAAAAAGGTAAAAAATACGTGATATACTTGATTTGTGAAGGAAACTTGAATAACTCTTGAAAAAAAACTTACATTCACAGCTGCATTCGGTTCCTTTATCGAGCGTTTGAGAGATTTCCTAAAAAATTGAATTAATTTTTTAACTATTGATACTTTGAACAATTGAGAAGCGAACATAAGTCGACCTACTTTTTAACTAATTTTTTGGAGCCCTCTGGTTCAGGTAGCGCAGAAGTATCTGGAATAGCTGCATTTTTCGGCGATGCTATAATATTGGGAACGGTAGCTATGACGAGATTCTCTCTATTGACATAATTATCATCATTATTATTACTAATTAGTGACTCTTCATGGTATAATCTTGACGGGGACGCAAAATAATTTGGTTTTTGTGGTTTTATTTCCACAACTTTGACTTGTTCAGATTGAGCCTTCTGCAGCAAATCTTTCAAGTTTTTAATCTGTTCAAAAAATGTTCATAGAGAATTTCGTAATTGAAGCTAATATTAGTTGCAATTTATCACAAATCACCTCATTTTTTAACGATTCAATTTCTTCATCTTTATCTTTTATGAGAGCTTCTCTAAGCTCGGCATCTATTTCCAACGAATCGATAGTTTCTTTCTGATTCTTTATTTCTATTTTTTTCGAAATACAATTTTCATGAATAAATCGCATGCTCAATTTATTTTATAGTGTACTTACCTCTTTGAAATTTGGAAATCATACAACTCATTTGCTGTTCTTTTCCGATTGCTTTTATAACGAACGATAAAAAGTTATTTTCTAAAATGTTTAAGGACATAGTTTTATTTTCATCGGTACTAATTTAAAACGTAAAAGAAATTCAAGTACATACCCTTTTTAATCGCTCGTCTAGCTGGACACGAATTATTAATGTCCTTGATCATATTTTTAACATCTGGGGATTTCGTAGTATTTATAATCGACATTTTACTTATTATTTTTCAGATAAATGTTGTATTCAATGAATTGATCTAGTTTTACTTTTTTTAAGTAAATTACGTACGTTATTCTACCTACGAAACGTGTATATCTGATAATTATGGATCGCTTTTGAGCTGTTTGGCGTATGTAAACATGAAAATCAAAATAATGATAATAGTCTTTCGTAATGACACGAGAGAACTTTCATTTACCTATTGTTGTGAGGAAATTTGAGACCTCATAAGTTTTCCATTCGATCGCGAGTGGGCATCAGTGAACTAAATTCGTAATCGTACACTAAAATATACAAAAGCAAGTATATTTTTTTCAAATTAACAATTTTAATGCAAATTAAGATAAATAGTGATTGAAGTGAAGGAAAAATGAAAGTATCGAAGTGATCCTATTTGATCATCACGTGAAGCGTATTTGATGAAAACACCTGTCTATAGTAAAATTGACTTATTGAAGCCGCTTGTTTGACGCGAAGAAACTCCATTGTTTACGTTTTCTGTGTAACTTAATAATAGTATTCGTGCCTAATAATAGAATGATTGAAAAAATGAAAAGAAACGCATGCGTTTAATCGGAATTTTGAATGTCAGCGCACGCGGCCAACTCGCGAAAATTGCGTTTCAGCGAGAATTTCACGATAAATGGCTGTAGACTGTTGGCGTTACCGAACGCGCATATGATTGCAAGCAAAATCTTAACCTAAAATCTAACGCTCACTGCCCATAAACCATAGTGCAAGTGCAACAATACAATCCCTGTTATAGATATAAGTCAACATATATTATAATATATAAAAATACTCGCTGTCATCAGTGTGTCGGTGTTTCGTGCACCTCAATGCAATAACGTGAGTCATATACATATATTTCAATTCGTGCCAAATTTTGGCTTTTATCGCGAATAATAAAAATTGTAAAAAACATCAAGTATAAATGTGTAAGAGTGAGCGGCATTCGGTCTTGGCTCCTGAATGTCGCTGCGTCCCCTTTTTTCGCTAATATCGCGAGAGGGCATTAAAATCCAATGGCTTGTGTGTATTCGCAACGTGTGTCTAACTCGCTTTGGCGATAACCATAAAGCCTTACAGCGTTTTACGCGAATTTTTTCTAAAAAAATAACTAAAAAAATAATGTATTTAAGACTTGAAAACGGATTATTATTATTGACTTGTTGAACTCAGATTTCTTGTGTACTCTAAAGCACAGTTCGTATGAGAGTTGCTCCGATTTAGAATTACGTTCCATTCGTCCCTGCTACGAATATACACAAGGTAAAAAAGTTATTAAGACAGATCGTTCATACGTATACATGTTTCATACACATGTATATATTATCTGTCTATACACATATATTGTAAAGTTCTGTGCAGTGTTTTGTGCGTGCGTATAGCTTCTTAAGCCGTAACCTCACCGAAAAGAGAAAATTTACCGAGACATTATCCAATTTTTCATTTAATAAAATAAATTTTAACAGATAATTTGAGTACGAGAGTTACCCGTTAAAAAATTTTGCACACGATTGACTTAAATAAAACCAAACCTTATTATTTCTATTCATCTATCATTCATTCAAATCTATATATTAAATATCGAATCGTAATAATACATAATAAAACATTCTTTCAATAGATAACATTTAATTGTTAAATCTTATTTTTTATTACGAATATTAACAGTGAACATTAAGCTTGAACCAGAAAACAAAGTGAGTGCGAGCAAAGTAGACAGTCCGCCCGCAGCGGTCGGCAGCAAAAGAATGACGGATACAGCATCGTCGCCTGGTAGTGCCAAGAGACCCAACTTTTCTCTGGCTCTTGCTGCTAATCCAAATGGCGTTAACAAGGGAAGCACAGGCATGGGTGGTAAACCTGGAACGGCCAAAAAGTTGGTCATCAAAAACTTTAAAGGTAAAAAATTAATTATAACTTGTCAATTTGTCAATTTTTTGATTGAAAATTAATCTTTACAATCTGTTACTCGCAGAAAACCCTAAACTTCCTGAAAATTATCAAGAAGAAACATGGGAAAAACTACGTGAAGCAGTCGTAGCTATACAGAACAGTACAAGCATAAAGTATTCTCTGGAAGAACTTTATAAGGCTGTAGAAAATATGTGTAGTCATAAAATGGCACCTGTTCTTTATGGCAATTTAAGCAATCTTATTGAAAGGCATGTTAAAGGCACCATAGACATATTTTTGGTTGAATCAATGGACAGACATCTTTTTCTTAAGCGAATGAATGATTGTTGGTTGTCTCATTGCAGACAGATGATTATGATCAGGAGCATATTTCTTTATCTAGATCGTACTCATGTTTTACAAAACCCTAGTTTATCTTCAATATGGTAAGAGAAGCTGCATTTAATTCTTTTTTTTTTAAAATTATTTTTCTACAAATAAATAAAATTCTTTATTCCAGGGATATGGGTTTATGGGTATTCAGAATGCACATTCTTTTGAACAATTTGGTCCAAACTCGTACAGTTGAAGGAGTTCTCATGTTGATTGAAAAAGAACGGCAAGGTGATACAGTTGACAGAAGTCTTCTCAAGTCATTACTTCGCATGCTCTCAGATTTACAAATATATCAAGAAGCTTTTGAAAGTAAGTTTCTCTTAGCTACTGAGAGATTGTATGCAGCTGAAGGTCAGAGATTAATGCAGGAACATGATGTGCCTGAATATTTAGCCCATGTTGATAAAAGATTGCAAGAAGAGAACGAAAGACTGCTTCATTATCTGGATATCTCTACTAAGTAAGTTTAAAATTATACCTAGATTTTTTATAAACACATTTTTATTGTAATGAATACTACATATACATTTCCAGATGGTCTTTAATTCATACTGTTGAGAAACAGCTATTATCAGAACACATTAGTAGTATTTTGCAAAAAGGTCTCAGTGGGCTATTAGATGAAAACAGAATAAGTGACTTATCCTTACTTTATAATTTGTACAGTCGCATTAAAAATGGCTTGGTTGAACTTTGTTTAAATTTCAACTGTTATATTAAGGTATAGTATAAAGTAAAGAAATCGTTTTTATTTTTATTTAATTTATTAATAATTTTTATTACTATTATATCAATAGAAAAGAGGCAAAACAATTGTGATAGATCCTGAGAAAGACAAAACCATGGTACAAGAGCTATTAGATTTCAAAGATAAAATGGATAATATAGTTAATACATGTTTTCACAAAAATGAAAAGTTTGCTAACAGTTTAAAAGAAGCTTTTGAAGCCTTCATAAATCAGAGAGCGAATAAACCAGCAGAACTCATAGCTAAATTCGTTGATTGTAAACTACGAGCTGGGAATAAAGAAGCTACTGAAGAAGAACTTGAACGTTTACTAGATAAAATTATGGTTCTATTCAGATTTATTCACGGTAAAGATGTATTTGAAGCATTCTATAAAAAAGATTTGGCCAAACGTTTGCTCGTTGGTAAATCTGCGTCAGTTGATGCCGAAAAGTCGATGCTATCCAAATTGAAACAAGAATGCGGGGGTGGCTTTACCAGTAAATTAGAGGGCATGTTTAAAGACATGGAACTAAGCAAAGATATAAATATTGCGTTTAAGCAATATTCTGGTAATCTTCAAACTGAGCTGATTGCTAGCAATTTAGATCTTACTGTATCAATATTGACAATGGGCTATTGGCCAACATATCCAGTAATGGAAGTCACATTGCCAGCTGAAATGGTGCAGTATCAAGATATTTTCAATAAGTTTTACTTAGGAAAACACAGTGGAAGAAAATTACAGTGGCAACCGACTCTAGGACATTGTGTACTCAAAGCTTGGTTTAATCAGGGCAACAAGGAATTGCAAGTGTCATTGTTCCAAGCTTTAGTACTTATATTATTCAATGACTCTGACAATTTGTCTTTTGAAGAGGTCAAAGCTGCAACGAACATAGAAGATGGTGAATTAAGGCGGACACTGCAATCTTTGGCTTGTGGCAAAGCTCGCGTGCTCACGAAAAATCCCAAAGGTCGTGATGTTGCAGATAACGATCGATTTTTGTTCAATGCAGATTTTACTAATAAACTATTTAGAATTAAGATTAATCAAATTCAGATGAAAGAAACGGTTGGTATATAGTTACATCAATATTCATGAAAACTGTATTTTGTGTTTAACAATTTTGGTACATTTCAGAATGAAGAGCAAAAGGCGACGGAAGAACGCGTCTATCAAGATAGACAGTACCAGATCGATGCAGCTATTGTTCGTATTATGAAAATGAGAAAAATTTTATCTCATAATCTCCTCATAAGCGAGTTGTATAATCAACTGAAATTCCCTGTGAAGGTATTTAACCTTTTAACTTTTGATATATTATTACTACGCGATTTTTTTAACTTTAACATATGGCTAATTCATTACTGTTTCATTATTAGCCTGCTGACCTAAAAAAGAGGATAGAATCGCTGATTGACAGGGACTACATGGAACGTGATCGAGACAATGCAAATCAATACAATTACGTAGCGTAATTTTTCAATCGGTATGATACTATTGAGGCAAATACTATTTTTAATAGTTCAGACTTCATCTCTTTACAAAATGAAGAAAAAACAGAGACAAAAATAATCGTGTGTGTAAAGATTATCATTTTGTACGACTAGAATCAAATTAATTTCAGCGATGTTTAGGTGCGATGAATTCTTGACAAAATATTATATTATATCTTTTAAATTTGTGCCAGAATGACTAATTTTCTGAAGAAGAAACGTATCCTCAAATATCCCTTACTGAAAAGTAGTTTAGGTACCAATTTCTCAAGAATACCCATGCAAATCTCATTTTCACGCAATCTAACGTATCATAATATTGAAGTTTACTTATTGCGTTGATAAGTTTTATAACAAATGCTAAGTTTGTTGTTTTAATAACGAATTTTAAAACGAAACGGTACGTTTCTGTTTGATTCGAAGCTTGATTTTACTGTGCTGAGTAGTTGAAATGAATTGATGCAAATTTACTCTTGAACTTTTCTGTTTTGAGTCATTAGCGGAATTTTATTTTAAGATTAAAAAAAGAATCATATAATATTTTCTTGGACTTAAAATAATCTGATTTTCTCGCGATTTCAAGAAATAATTTAAAATAAAGGTGTTTCAGAGAATTTAACTGAGTTATCAAAGAAAGCATTCATTTTAATTTATTAGTTCATTTTTTCAGCTCTAAGAGTAACTTTTTTATTGTAAATTATTTTTTAGTTTTCCATAAATTAAAATTGATATAATCATGGCTAAAACCTATGGTTCTTTAAAGTATGAAATGAAATTGTATATTTATGTAATGAAATTTTGATCTGAAATTTTTTATTTTGTTTAATTTTTTGAAAAATGTTGCACTGTAAAAAATGACAAATAAGATGAAACAAATCTTGTATAAAGCAATAAACTTCTATGTTCCTTTATCAAAGTGATGATTAGAAAAATATTTAAAAAATTGAACAAAAAACCAAACAAACTAAGCATAAATTAACTAGGTCACTTTTTCAAATTACAAACGATTTATGTCAAGATTCGCTTCGAATTGCTATCCACTTATGTTATCAATCAATCAGCAAAACGATTTCTACAGTTTTTCACGGTAGAGAATATAATGTACGGGCTGGTCGTTGCAAATCATAAACATTCGCGAAAATATAGGCATCACAGGCTTTTCATTGCTCAGTTAATGAAGATTATCAAATAATTATTACAACTCTGAAAACTGCCATTTTATAAAAGAGTTTACTTTTGTAATTTTGCATCAAACCAGCCAAATTTTGTCATAAAAAACAAACATAATACTATAATAAAAATTATACGTCAGGTCATGATTGTTCATTCGCTGAAAAGCGAATTGAATACAGCGCGATGAATAAACAAACATTAAAAGTACGAAAACGATACGCTAAACCACAAGAAATTTATTTTTATGAAAATGTGAAATGTTCATCAAGATGTTTGTTAGAAGTTGTAAATAGTAAAATAAAACAGGTACTTGTAATAAAAATATATAAAATACATCATTTTATTCAGTTTGTCGCTTTTTATTCTAAAAATTATTGGTGTTCCCAAATATTGTTATTTATACACAATTCAAGTCACAAAGTAAAATTTTTAGAAATGTTTTTGCCAACAATGACAATTTCAACATAACAATTTTTCGGCATAACATTCGTACAATTTTTTAGGGTAGAACTGTATAAACATATTATCTATAAATTCTATTTTTAATACTGTTTATTTTATCGGCTCTCTTGTCAATATCACTGATAACGGACTTTGTAAAATTAATCGGACTAGCTTCTTGATTAAGGTAATCTGCAACGAGTTTCGAGGGTGGTTTGCCACCTCCGTGCGCCAGACATTCGCGTCGGTATTTTTCACCGGCTGAACGACTTAAAGGGTCTCGCTCAAAGTGTGTTTGCCAAATCCATGATGCGATTGCCCGTGAAGATAAATATGAATAGTACTTAGCTCCGTAGCCTACTAGATGCGAGAAACGTAACTGCCAAGCCTGTAAAAAAATTTTAATGTACATTGACTGAAAGTACCATGGGAGAAAAAAGTTCTTACTGTTTTAGGAACATATGGCAAACAATAATACTGGTTTTGAATTTTTTCTATTATTTCCGTTGTTGTTGTATCTTTAATTTCGCCACTATGGTAGACTTGATCGAGCATACTATAAAAGACTTGACTTTGCATCTCTGATGATGGGAAAAGATTTTTAGCAGCACAAATCTTATGTAACATGTCTTCCGGCATAGACTCGCCGGTTTCGTAATGTTTAGCGTACATAGATACAATCTGAAAAGCAAACTCATTAGTAAATTGTTTTGTAAAAAAGTCAATGGTAAAAAATTACCCGAGGGTCGCTGCAAAAATATTCCATCAGTATACTTGGAACTTCAGCAAAATCCGTACTGCAACGAGTACCCGTAACGTGTTGATATTTCGTACGACCAAGCATCGAATGTAGAGCATGACCCATTTCATGAAATAAATTTTCAGCCAATGATGGATTTAGCAAACTTGGCATTGATAATTTCGGCGACGGCAGGGTCAACATTACTACGACTATCGGTAATTGATAGGTACCGTCGGGTAGTTCCCGACCACCTCTAATTGTGAAATGACAATCCTGACCGGATTTGTTTTTACGGTCGAAAAAGTCGCAATAAATATGGCCCAGAAGACCTTCATTTTCATCAATGACAGCAAGTTTGTGTACATCGGGTGCCCAGACTTCACCAGAAGCACATTGTTTGTACTCGAGTTTCACTCCAAAGAGCGCTTGAGTTAATAAATTTAGACCTTCCATGCATGCACCCAAAGAGAAATATGGGGCCAGTTCTTCATTACTGGTTCCAAGCCAAGATTTACGAGCTAAACCACTGAGATAAGCTGTATCCCAGGGTCCTATAGGTTGAGGAACTTGTAGGTCTTTATTTTTGATTTTCTGTAATTCCACTAGATCATTCTGAGCTCTCTCTTGCAATTCAGCATTCATTAAATTAAGAAAGTCATAAACTGCTTCAGTTGTTTGCATAGTACTCCCCCTTACAGCTCTGTAATTGATAATATTTGAATTTAAATTCAAACTTATTAGATTAAAATAATATAATTTTTGAACTATACCTATGAGCATATGTAGGAAAACCACATATTTGGGCTAAATAATGCCTGGAGTTAAGCATTTCATGCAATAATTTTTCTTGTTTTTCATCAGGATAAAGAAATATTTTGTATGCAGCTTCGCGAACTCTAGCATCTGGTGATTCTGTATTTATACCACTTACTATAACATGTTTGCCATCCCTGCCAAATCTGAATAATAAAATATAATGTAATACAATTAACAATTATTTCTTTTAGAAGATAATTATAGGTCAATTCTTTTGCTTACTTTCCAGCAAGATCTTGAGGTAATAAATCAATATTGATACGTCTTGGTTCAGCAGCACCAGCTGTAAATCGCTGTCCATACTAAAAATAAGAATAATTGTTTATATGCATGAATTATACAATTAAGGCCAAATTTAATGCAGCATGTCATACGTATAGAATATGTTCATTCAATTCTACAACTTTTCTCCTTTCCTGTTCTGGAAGATGAATACCACATTGTTCAAAATCAAAAAGAAACAAATTGGAAACATGATCATCAATTTCACTAGTCTTTATAATATCTCCATGCTTTGTGACATTCGATAGAGCATCGTACAATTTACGATTAGTATTTAACCTGAAAAAATATCCAATAAATAAAATGATGAATGAACAAGCAATATTCAAAAAATGTTGATTTAAATATTACTTTTCAACGATATTACTCATTGCAATACAGGCATTTTCAGCTGCTTGGGAAAATTTTTGATCTGGGTGACCAATTCTCACAAATTCAGCCATGTCGGCAACTTGACACAAAGTATCTGACAGCTCGTCAAATATTTGAGCCATTTTTCTTGAGCGTTTTCCATTGTTATTGGTGGCTTCTTCAACCAACTGATCTGCCTTTGCAATAGCTTTATCTTCAAGCTCTTTAAAGCCATTTGCATTGTTAAGTTCTGGTATCTCAAACAAACCCTAAAAATCACAAGTTAGAGAGTCAAATTAGCTATGCAAAGAACACTTTAAAAAACTTTAGTAAATGGATGATTATTATCAAAAGTGTGAGGAAAATAACTCACAGTTTCCTTCCTACCGAAGCTCAAATCAAATTTCAACGACGACCGAGCATTAAATGCAGTAGCAAAGGGAGACCAAGTTGTAACACCTCTTTTAAACATCAACAATTTCAATACCATTTTATACGGTCAATTAGTTTTTGATAAAATATTAATAATATTCAAAATGTTGTAAAATTGTGAGGAAGTTTTATTTCTTATTGATCTCAAAAAGCAGTAGTATTGCACGTCACACGATTCGCACGTGGAATCTATCACAATGTGTAATAACACCAATAAAGAGCCAAAGAGTGCGCTGTTAGCAGTTGAACTCGCCGGGTGCACTGGAAAGTATCCTGCCATCAGCAAATTTTTGCAATTCAGTAAAAAGTGATAATACTCAATTTTCTATTGTAAAATAAAAAGGGTGTCGGTAATTTTACTTGGAAGATAGCTCCTTTTTTTTAAGGTAAAATGTAGAAAAGCATTTCTTGCACCAGATACAGTACTATCATCGCTGCCGCCGTTATCATTATTGTCGAGAAAATAAAGAGTGACGAATAAATAACGAATTTGCATAAACTCGCGAACATTTCGAAGCCGTTTTTAGAAAAGTTTCAAGCCAAAATTAGTTAGTGATCTTTGTTTGTTTAAGATTTTTTACTTTTGTTTACTTTTGTTTACAAGCCATAGCAAAACTGTACGGCTTTCACATATGGCGCTTGTTGTACTTAACCTTGTTAACAGCACAAAAAAACTACCGTGTTTTGCAAAATCATTCTCGCTACTGCGTCCTAAATTATTGCGGTATTTAGTTTCCGTTGTGTATATAGTGTGAATTTTAATGTTTATTATATTTTAACGTATAATTTAACTTTTAGCGAACCGATCAAAAGGACATCGCTCACTTTAGTGGAATCAAACTTAAAAAAGTAAGACACATTGTATATTGATTTTTTTGATTTTGATATTTATTTTTATTAATCGTTTTTTGTTTTGTTTAGACACCAAAAATTTGAAAAAATGAAGCCCCCAGTAGCAGCTGAAAGACCTCATAAGTATGAAATTCATGGAACAGTATTAGAAGATGAATATTTTTGGATGAGAGATTCTAAATGGCCTGAAGTTGAAGACAAAGATGTTTTGGAATATGTCAAAGAAGAAAATGCATATACAGAAGAATTCTTTGCCCCCCATAAATCATTAAAAAATGATATTTTTGAAGAGCTCAAAGGACGAATAAAGCTAGATGATCAAACACCTTATGTAAAAAAAGGAGATTATTATTATTACAGTAGAACAGAGAGTGATAAGGAATATTCCATCCACTGCCGAAAACATAAATCTACTGATGCTCCTGAAGAGATAATCCTTGATATCAATGTTCTTGCAAAAGACAAAAAATTTACAGATGTTGATGTTGTTAAAGTTTCTCCTGACCATAATTTATTAGCCTACAGTGTTGATTTTGCTGGACTAGAACGCTATAATATTAAAGTCCTTAATTTACAAACTAAAGAATATCTAGTAGATGAAATAATCAATGTATCTGGTAACATAATATGGCATGAAAAGCTAAATGGCTTTTTCTATTCCCCTTTAAATGAACATTTACGCACTGATACATTAAAGT
Source organism: Trichogramma pretiosum (assembly GCF_000599845.2). NCBI lineage: Eukaryota > Metazoa > Arthropoda > Insecta > Hymenoptera > Trichogrammatidae > Trichogramma > Trichogramma pretiosum. The sequence continues at coordinate 959,227 of NW_019641697.1, forward strand.
TCCATACATTGGGAGAGAAACAAGAAAATGATAAGACTTTATTTCACATTGATGATGTTTTGTACCAATTAAGAGTCCACAAATCATCTAGTAAGGAGTATGTTTTCATCAATGTATCTGGACACAATACCAATGAAATTCATGTCATTAAAATGAGTGATACTACTTTTAAAACAGAATTAATAAGGCCGAAGAAAGAAGATATTTTTTATGACGTAGAGCATAATGATGATCTTTTTTATATTAAAACTAATGATCAAGCCAAGAACTTCAGAATTGTCACAGTTGGCACTGATAAATTTCACAACGATCAATGGGAAAATAACTATGTTCCAGAAATTTCAAACCAATACCTGTGTGATTTTGGAATGACGAAAAATTATCTGATCCTCACCTACCGTGTGAAGGGCCTACCAATCGTCGTAGTCAAAAGTCTAGATACCGAAAAACAGAAAGATATTCAATTTAGCGATGGGTCTTACACTGCATCAGCAAAATCGACCAATTTTGAGGAGAATGATATCAGAATTAATTATTCGTCCCTTGCGCGGCCAAACACAACATACACTTATGACTACCCTAGTGGCCAGCTAAACATTATCAAAGTTCAAGAGATACCGAGCGGGCACGATCCCAAAGAATACACAGTTGAACGGATATACGCCAGCACTGACGGTGTAGAAGTTCCCATTACTGTACTTTACAAAACTTCACTCTTTGAGGGCCCAAAGAATCCACTTTGCATGTACGGCTACGGTTCCTACGGGCACGCCTATCCGGTAAATTTCAAAAATCAAGCAATATCGTTGGTAAATCGCGGCTTTGTCTACGCGATCGCCCACATCCGTGGCGGTGACGATCTCGGTCACGACTGGTACGAAGAGGCAAAGTTCTTAAAGAAAAAGCGTACTTTCGAGGACTTTATCGCCTGTGCCGAGACTCTGTGCGCCAAGGGCTACACGACCAAGGGCAACATCGTGTGCGGGGGCGGAAGCGCCGGGGGATTGTTGATCGGTGCTGTCATTAACAGCAAACCGGAACTTTTCAAAGCTGCGCTTCTCCATGTGCCCTTCGTAGACGTGCTCAACACTATGCTGGACGAGACGCTGCCCTTAACACCCGGTGAATTTAAGGAGTGGGGAAATCCGAAGGAGTTGGATTACTTCAATTACATCAAGTCTTACTCGCCGTATGACAATATCAAGGCTCAGAAGTACCCACACATCTTTACCACTGCTGGTCTGTCGGATCCTCGAGTCGGCTACTGGGAGGCTGCCAAGTGGGTCGCCAGGTTGAGAAAAATCAAGACCGACGACAACGTATTAATCATGAAGACGAACATGGATTCCGGACACATGGGCTCCTCTGGAAGGTACGATTACTTAAAGGAGATTGCCGATGACATCGTTTTCATACTCAAGGTTTTCAACATGATTCCTCAAGTCTAAGGGTATTAAAAAAAATGAAAAGTATTTAAATATTTTTAATTTTGTGAATTGTTTTACTTGTCTTGCAATGAATTTGTCTTAGGAATAAAAAAGATTATCCGTTTTCAATTATGCAAGCCTAATAATTTGTATTCACACAAGACATTATTTATATATAAATAAATTATTTCTATTATTATTTATATATCAATAAATTTTAATCAATAAAAGTGAATTTGATTTCAACTCCTTGATGTTTGAAATTCTTTGAAAATTCTTCCGATGCAGGTGGCGCTTTAATATTTAAAAAGAGAAAGAGAGAGAAAGAGACCGACAGCACAAGTAGCAATATGAACTTTCGCGCGGCCAAATGCGTGTTTCCAATGAGCCTTGGCACATTGCACGTAGCAAGTTACTGCTGCCGGCCGACTGCATCTCACTTATGCGCTCGCAGTAGTAAGTAGTATAGCTTCGGGAAACGATATTTTATATATGCAGTGTATCAGTGTACCAGTTAAAAAACGCGACTTTGTTCAGCATGGCAAGGGAGCGGGAGCGAGTATAGCGTCAGCTGTTTAATGTTTTGAAATATAATGTGCGACCAGTCGAGAAGAAAAAAAGCAACCAAACTTGCATAGAATGATTGCAGTTATTATCGTACGGCATTATCGAGTTTTTTTGCGCGTACACCACCGCCTCTCATTGAATGCACTTACCGAATAACATCTGCAGCATATATGTGTATATTGCGAGTTGCTCCGACGGATGTTTCACTGTGTTTTCTTGATTTTACGCACTTTCAAAATGAGCATACTCAAACGTCGCATAAAGGAATTCGAGGATGCCCTCGGCGCCAAGGAAATAGATCCCGTTCTCGTGCGAAAATTGTGTTTCAATGGTATTCCTGACGTCGGTAGTCTTCGGCCCCTGTGCTGGAAATTACTGCTGAATTACATACCCTATTCCAGAGACAGGTGGCAAGAAACACTGGCGCGAAAGCGAGAGCTTTACAAAAATTTTATTGACGACCTCATCGTCATCCCCGGTGAATCAAATATCGAGAAGGCCGGTCTAGTTGTTGATGTGAAGATCGATGATCATCCTCTGAATCTCGATCCTGACAGTAAGTGGCAGACGTTTTTCAAGGACAATGAGGTGCTTTTGCAGATTGACAAAGATGTCAGACGACTCTGCCCTGACATATCCTTTTTCCAGCAAGCAACTGATTATCCTTGTGAAGCCATTGTTCACAGTAATGGACAAAAACGACTCCACCAAAGGGTACACCATACTGTGCTCAAGAGTGCCAGTGTCGAGCGAAGAGGCTTGGGTCCCACAACGATATGTGTCCCAGCAAAAAAAGCAGCTGAAGATTATGCTCCGATCGAAGGTGGAGAAGCCCACTGGGAAGTACTTGAAAGAATATTATTTTTATATGCTAAACTCAATTCTGGTCAGGGGTACGTTCAAGGAATGAATGAGATTATTGGCCCTATATACTATGCCTTTGCCTGTGATCCAGATCAAAAGTGGAGAGAGCATGCAGAGGCTGATACTTTCTTCTGCTTTACTAATCTCATGGCTGAAATCAGGGACTTCTTTATCAAGACTTTGGACGAAGCTGAATGTGGCATCAACACTATGATGAACAGACTGATGCAAGAAGTTAAAACTAACTCCTATGATATCTGGTTAAGATTGTTTCAACAAGAGCTCTGTCCACAATATTACAGTTTTAGATGGCTCACGCTAATGTTATCACAAGAATTTCCACTGCCTGATGTTATGAGGATATGGGATTCATTATTCTCAGATAATAATAGATTTGACTTTTTGATACATGTTTGTTCTGCTATGATACTACTGTGCCGAGACCAGATACTCAGTGGTGATTTTGCTGCTAATGTTAAATTATTGCAAAATTTCCCCTCAACAGATGTTCAAATTGTTCTGTCTAAAGCTGCTGAATTATCTGAAAGATCTTCGTTGAAAGACAGTTTTTTAAAATAAATTTCATATTTTGATATGAAAGCATTTTTGTACATTGTGATGAAATTGGGTAACACACGAGATCTTTATGTGGTACTATTGAAGTATCTGCCCGAATGATCAAAAGAGTCTTACTACTATGCAAATAGATTTTAATAAACAATTATTACTATGTAAATTTAAAATGAATAATAAAACATTTAAAATGCTGAGCAATAATTTTAATATCAAATATTTATTATTTCATTTGAAATTTAGTTGCATTTTAAATATCAACAATCTTAGTACATAGGTATTCACAAAACTTAAACATTTATATTGTTTCCTGATGTAAAATGACATTTATTTTTTAAAGAAAGTTTTTATCATTTTTAGTATATTATATAAATATATTTATATATTGTATATGTAATAAATTTTATATGAAAATCACTTATGTCTTTCAACTATTACTCAAAATTTACCATCCTATCCTTTGAGGATGCTCTTCATCACTCCAAGAAAATGATTTAAATGAAAACAATGCAAATTGAGCAAGAATTACAAACATAGTAGTTAGTGTTTCACAAACAATTTGCCAATTTTTAATATTACTTTGTTTTAGTCTAAATATTATATATGGTACAATAAAATATCTTGGCTCCAATAACAATTGAGGTATTAATACAAATGAAGTACACAATAAGTAGGCTACAAGTGATAGCAGTCTCATACTACTTAGTGTTTTTACAATACTATAAATAAAAAGTGCATAGAATGGAACTGGTATAAATTTATAAGCTGGATCACGGTTCATAAAATTTTTCCAAATATAAAAAGAATAATGTCTGTTATCTGCTAGAATATATGGATGCACCAGAGTATTAAATTGTACTATCAAAGTTATTGAACCCAGAAGAATACTGGATAACAAGATATTCTTGTACAAAAATTGTACAAAGTTTCTAAAATGTGGCAGAATGTACGGCCATGCAAATATAAAAACAAATACTGAAAAATAAAGTAGTTGAGCTAGATGTATGGTTGGTTGATGAGCACTTTTATCGCCAACAACTATCCCACCATTGTAAATCACAAATATAAAAAAAACTAATAATACAATGACATGAGGTAAAATCAATTTACAAAGAGGACCAACAAAATCACCAAATGCTGAAAGTCCAATTCTAGCTTTTGCGCTTAAAATAGCATAAATAGTCTTAATAATTCTGCTTATATTTAAAGAGCGTGTTAACTCAGGTCTTTTGGTATATTCCTCTACAAATGTTAAACTGTTTTCAATAGCTAAATATGCAAGCCATACCACATTGGTCTGTCTGGCTATTATAGCAAATGCACCCATTAAAGCAGTCATTTTATAATTTTTTTTAACGTGGCTCAATAACATTGCTAGTACCATAGTCGTTGAAAGTACATCTGTGTAATAGAAACAAAAATAAAAGAAAAGTGGTGGGAAAAATGCTATATTCCATGCTGACAGGTACACATTGAGATATTTTACTTGTGGATCTCTATTTATCCTTTCTTGGCATATTGTAGATACTAAAGTCAGACACAATCCTAAATTGCCTAATGTCAAAATGACATTAACAAACCTCATAAAAATTGTTGTGCAAAGTTCAAGAGGCCCCAAATAAAGTGCTGTAACTATATATAGTCCAGGAAAAGTTGTAATTTTTGAATCCCATTCTGTAATGTTTCCTGCGCAATACTTCATTGTCTGGGGTACATGAAATTTTTCATCTATGTAGTAGCCTTTTTGAATTTTGTTAATGTAAACAAACAGAATGGGTATGAGGAATATGAAAGCAGCCGATGCATATCGCAACATATTGGCTGCCCAGTCAATAAACCTCATTCCGTGAAGTGGTTTACTTCGTTGTCTTGAATTTTGTGCTTGCTGCTTCATTTTATCGTCTACTCTAAACTATTTTGTTTCTTGTATACATTCATCGAAGCTGCATGTCTAAGGCATCACACGACACATACTGTTAAGTGAGAGTTAAAAGGAATGTTTATCCTCGTTCGACCGATAACATTTTTCAACTTTGCTGAACAGTCAATTGCAAAGTTCGAAATCTAAACCAGCTGCAAAACTCATGCAAGTCGTGCGAAAGCATCGCCCGACTCTTTGCTCATAAAGTTTTTGTTGTCGAATCACTCGCTTCATAAACAAGAGCACTCGAAATTCGTACAGATACTCCGATACGGCCTTTCATATAAAACGAAAGTTAAAAAGTTGAAGCGAAACTCCGATCAATAAAAAATAAAGGACTAAATAGTCGCGCGATACAGTTTACCGGCTAAATCCTTGGACGGTAGGACGCCACTGCTTTTATTACACTTTAACGGCTAACCAACCATTATTCCTCTGAGCAGACGAATCATGACAAGACGCGCAAAAACAGATAACACGTGGTAGAGCGGATAATTGTCAATTGTAAGAAGAAAAAGAATAGTCAATTGTCGCTAAAAGCAGCTATATCGACGAGAATGTGCCGCTTTTGCGCTTGGTAATTTTCTATGTTAATTTGTTTTAATTCAATACTTAATATAAATTTAAAATTAAAAATTTCATTAGTAACATTGCAAAAAATGAGCTGAGCAAAAAATGTTCTTACAAGAAAAACGATCAAGAGCACGAAGTCCCTTGGAGTACAAAGTACATTTGTGTAGATTATCAACCATCAAATTTTATTCAACCGAAAAATTACGCAGGATTACCAGTCATTGTAAATGGAAAACATTTGTCGAGTGAAGAGGATCAAATATTTTGCCCCATGTTTTGGAGTCTCGTTCCGTCTTCTTTCAATGTAAAACATTTATAAAAGTTATTTTTAAAATTTTCCAAATGTTGAATCGTAATTTTCTCAGGAGGATTTACAAAAATGGGATTGCAAAACACATAATGCAAGAATTGAAAATTTAAAACAAAGCAAGATTTATTCCGCTGCTCTAGGCGAGGGAAAACGTTGCGTTGTAGTTATGGAAGGATTTTACGAATATCATAAACCTTCTCCTGATCGCCCAGCTGATGTTTATTTTCTCCAATCGCAAAAAAATGATCAGCTGCTTAAAGCGGCTGGATTATTTACTCTCGTTAAAAACACAAATGTAAGTGTGTTTTTTGATGAATTTCTATAAATTAATTTAAAACCTTATAATATACACAACTTACATAATTGATCATTTTTAGGGTAATATAATTCCTACTTGTACAGTGATAACGGCGGAATCAGAGTGTAATGCTCAACAAGTACATCACAGAATTCCAGTGTTACTTCAAGATAACTTGGATATTGAGGTAAAGCTATTCTTTTGTTTACCATCTACTTTTTTAAATATAATTCTGCAAAAATGAATTTTTAAAGGCATGGCTTGACTACAACAAAGTTTCATCATCAGATGCAGTTGATAAAATAAAATCAAAGGAGCAACCTGATTTAAAATTTTATAAAACAGATAAAGTTGGTTCAAGAGAACCAAAAAGTGCTAAGTGAGATTTCATTTATGATCATTTTATATAATGAATGTAGATTAAATCATTTTTTTCTTTTTTCAACAGAAAATCATTGGCTTCCAAAAGTATCATGTCTAACTGGTTAAATGTTGGAAAGGGAGTCAAACGTAAAGCAGATTCGTAATTTTTCAACTCACTTTAGAGTCTAAAATTAATACATTTTTTTCTAAAGAACTTGTATCTACATTTTCCAATAAAAGAACTATAACATATAATATTTAAAAAATTTTATTTTTTATGTTTTCAAAAAGAAAAATACAAACTGACTTCCTTAAAAAGGATATTACAGAAAAAATAATAATTATAATCAAACAAGAACTGATGAGTGAAAAAGAACAAATTAAACAAAAAAAGACAAATTATTCTTTTTTGACAGCTTGTTTAGCTTGATGGGCTTGAAGTACAGCAACAGCCTCTTCAACCTTGGCCTTAAGAGACTCTCCATGCTCCAACATGTGCAAAAGCTCAGAGTTATCAATTTCAAGCAACATTCCCGTGATTTTACCAGTTAGGTTCGGGTACATGCATTGAATCAGTGGGAATAAACGTTCTCCTAACATTTGCTTCTGTTCTTGAGGCTGAGCAGCTGCAAGCATGGATGCAGTGAGTGGCTCCTGACCTTGAATGTGAACAGCTTGTTGATTTTGAGCTGGAGCTGGTGGCATAGCAAGCTGTTGCGGTCCTTGGCGCATGACAGAGGTGTACTTGTAGTTAGAGGGTCGGGTTTGAGGTGATGCAACACCTTGTCCTGACATAGCGCGATTTTGCATAGGATTAGCTGCGTTAGGAACAGCATTAGGTTGATTTGCTGAAAATGAAAAATAATGTTAAGTTTCTTTTCTATGTTTCACCGATGGAATGCTTTTGTTCATTTTCAATTCATTAAATTACCTGTGATTGGGCGAGCAGCAAGAGGAGTGCGCATAACACCAGGCTGTACAGCAGTTGGTGCTCTAGGAGCAGCTCTGTACTGAGTTTGCATGGGGAACCCAGAGCTACCAGTTTGGGTATTGGGTCTAACTTGCTGAGCTGGCCATCTTGGTGTATTACGCAGCTGAGTCATTTGAGCTGGTCCATAGAAACGTTGGGGTTGAGGGAGGGTTGGAACATAGTAATTTTGACCGCCGCCAGCCGGGAATACTTGACCAATGTGTTGCATGCGAAGATTAGCAACACGTTGGATGTATTGCGAGGCAAGGTGAGCCTTTCTTTCTTCCTTTCGTTGAGCTAAAGCAACATACAGAGGCTTCGATCCAACAATTCTACCATTCATTTCAGTTACAGCTTTGGTAGCTTCCTGAGGTTGGGAGAAACAGACAAATCCAAATCCTTTGCTGCGCCCATCTTCCGTCATAACCTTAGAGAAAAAAATTGAATAATAAATTTATAATTCGAAATTGGCATATAAGTAAGTTTGATCATATGATAGAATATGCATTTACCTTCACTGAGGTGATCGTTCCAAATAGAGCAAACTCTTTCTTAAGCCTCTCATCGTCAATAGTGTCATCCAAGTTCTTGACGTAAAGGTTGACACCTTGGTAACGATTCATGCGTTCCATCTTAATTTGCTCAAACTTACGCTTGAGCTCCTGTTGACGTTCAGCTTTCTTTTGAGCACGGCCAACATACATTAGCTTATTTTCAGCAATTTCTTTTCCATTAAGATCTGCAACAGCGCGATCAGCAGCTGCTGGATCTTGGAAAGCAACAAACCCAAAACCACGAGACTTTCCATCATCTTTGCTCATAACTTTATGGCTAGTAATGGTACCATACTGCTCAAACATCTCCTTCAATTTTTCGTCGGTCATGTCCTCACCGAAGTTCTTGACATAAACATTAGTGAAGAGCTTGGCCTTCTCCCCGAGTTCCTTTTCGCGTTCCTTGCGCGAAACAAACTTGCCAACGTATACCTTCTTTCCATTGAGCAGCATACCATTGACCTTGTCGATGGACTTGTTGGCAGCTTCTTCGGTTTCGAAATGAACGAATCCGTACCCTTTGGAAGAACCTTTCTCATCCTGAGCAACTTTGCAACTAAGAATGTTGCCAAAAGCTGAGAAAGTATCATACATGGCCTTGTTATCAATGTTTTTGTCCAAGTTCTTGATGAAAACATTTCCAACGCCTGAGCGGCGAAGAGATGGATCGCGCTGAGACCACATAATTCTAATGGGTCTGCCTTTGATCATGTCGAAGTTCATGGTATCCAAAGCTCTTTCGGCTGTAGAAGAAAAAAAAATCTGTATCAATAATCATTATCTTTTTGTGAAGAAAGTTCTCTTTTTTTGTCCAAAAAGGACCATATGTCTTTCCGGCGCATTCTCGAATGTGTACACGTGACAACCTTGAAACTCATTAAAAACAATATGGCGCAACAATAACGAGTGTAGTAAGCTTGTTTTTCAAGACAGCTGCTGTGGAACGTGCCCCTTTGCTTGTGAAAGTTGCGACAAAAAAATGAGCATACGCAAACGTCATAATAACGTTAAAATGAGTAAGTGAGGGAAAATGCACTCGCTCGCAAAACACCACGCACAGGCAAGCGATGGGCATACCTACGCGCGTGTACGTGCAAGTGAAAGGAAAGTTGGTCGGTGAAATTCGATCAAGAATATTTGATAATACATTTCATAATTCAACATTTGTATTCGGGATGAAAATACGATTTTATTCTGATCACAGTATTATCGTACGTAATGAAACTGAATTCGGTATTTAGGTAATGAGTGTTTATTAATGATCGAGGAAAATTTCAATAAATACTATTAGCGACTTTCATAACCGCGTAGACCTGTATAAAATTCGAAGCATAAGTTTTAAATGTAACGAAGTATTTTATTTTCGAGAAAAAAATTCAGCGTTCTATAACAATTGGGGAATGTTAAGAAAAAACCCGCGCGATAATTCCAATTCCGACGCAATAAAATTTCGTCATCGTAAGTCAATTAGAAACTTTCTCAAGAGGTGATTGTCTATTCATATATGAAATCGTGAAGAAAGTCATCCGTATCTGAAGATTCAGAGAATCGATACATATGGAAGATATGTGCAGCGTGGCGAGCCATTAGAGAATACATGTTTCCAGGAATTATTACAGCGTGCCGAAGCGATGGGAAAGGCGGGGGGAGGGGGGACAAAACGAAAAAATTCATGTAGCGCAGCTTGTATCTTTTCAATATGGTTGGCGCTGTGTCGCGTTGCAGCGTGGGTTATGCCTGCAGAGGAACACATGGCGATGATTTACTTTCCGAACATATATCTTTCATTTGTTCACTGCGAGTGATGACGAGGCAGAAAACAACGACACGACACCGTTAAGCCAGGCAGGCATATTGGAAAGTTCGAGATAATTAAATCTGCCACATGCGCCCATTTTGATGCTTTTTCCTATTAGATCCAAGTTTCCGAGTTTTAAAAGCTATGTTAGAAGACCAGGGAGCAATCTTAGATTCCAGAATAATTGACACGTCATCTCTCGTGTAACATACGCGCCGAGAAAGTCCCGAAAGATACGTACACGTGTGCGCATGCACGCACATGCGATAAACATGGCACGGCGTGGATATTGGAAGAGAATTGCATGAAAAAGATGAGAAAAAAAAATGACTTATGCTCACCATCAGCCGGTTGTTGAAAATTCACGTAGGCATATCCGAGCGATCTCCTGGTGATGTTGTCGCGACAGACGCGGATGGAGAGAACCGGGCCAGCAGTTGAGAACTTCTCGAAGAGAATAGCCTCGGTGATGTCCGTGTGTAGATCACCTACGTAGAGGGAAGCCATTGGGTAGTTTGGTGCTCCTGGATTCATCTTGAGTTTCTTATTTTCTTCTTTTACGGTTTTTTTTCTTATAAACAAGTTGAGTTCCTGATTATAATTTTCTTTTTATGATTTTTTTTTGCCTCTGTTCTTTTCCTTTTACGATTTTTTTTTATATTTTATACTTTATGCTTTTATAATTTTTTTAGCATCACCGTAAGGGTGATAAAAATTTAAGAAATTTTTTTATGTTTTTTTAGTTGCGCCCGTGCACGTCGTTTTAATATTCGACCGATGTTACTTGCACGGCTGACATAGTGCGTTTACCTAATACGTCGAGAGCTAACTAAAAGAGACTGAGAAGAGGCGAACGGCATATAGCTCGTCTCTGCAGTCTGCGGCTTGCCAGCTGATTCAGCGCTGCCAACTTGAAAACGAGCGGCACATTCAAAAATATTATAGCATCTCGCTTACTTTTCGAATAAGTTAATTTTGGTACGGTTTTTCTCCAAATAAAATAATTTAAACTTTTGTAAATATGTCCTGTGGATTAGTTTAATTTTTTCACATACATAGATTACTGTGTATCTACACATTATTTATAAAAATCTTGTATTATTTATTTTTAACATACTATTATTGATCAAACACCACTTCGTTTTTTATCCTCACATATGGTAGTATATTTTTAATCAAATTTATTTACCAAAAATCATACGAGAAACATCGATCATGGTTAATAAGTACATTTGCTAAGTCCCACCGTCGTAGTCATAACAAGTAAATATAACGCATAGAAATTTTATAATTAAATAAAATTTTTATAGCAAAAGTGCATGATATTTTATGATTTGTATCGCTATGATAATTACAGCTAAAAGTTTTGCATGTAATAATGCTGATGCATTTTTATTATCATATGAAAAAAAAAAAAAAAAAATTAAACTAAAATACATGAAATTTTTACAAATATTTCAATTAGAAATATTTTCGTGTACTGGGAGTTGAGACAAAATAATTATTGTTCACTTGTTCAAGTTGGCAATATCACATCAATTACCAAAGCTTAGTCATATACAGGCAAACATAGTAAGAGGACAGAGGAGAGGCGAAACGGAAGACAAACCCATTTTCAAGAGAACGAATGTCTGTCTCATTACCGTATCACCAAGGCCTAACTCGTCTTAATGAAACTAGTGACACCTATATATATTTTTTAATTTCCATTTAATTTATATCTACAGTTTTTAAATTTTTATTTTATTACTTGATCATCTTTTGATTGCAGTTATGCGCCCCGAATTCGTGTAGATTCAAAAGGCGTTCGCGTATTACTTATCACTAATATAGAACAAAAAATGTATAATTCGAACGGAAGTAAACTACTCGCTTCGAGTCACTAGCTTATGACGCGTTTAGTCTCGTGACGCCCATGTACGCATACACCTTGTTTCACCTGAAATACAATATTCGTCGATTGGAATTAAGCGGTAAGCCTGCAGCTTGTCCATCCCGTGTAGCCACCAGATGGCCCTAGTTAATGCGAATGTAATGGAAATTACGGCTGAGCATGCGCATCGTTTCAAACACAAAGACAATGTTAAGAAAATCAGTAATAGAAAAATAATTCATGTAATTCATTGGATTTTCCTTTATTATCGCAACAATATCAATCGACATTTTAAAAAGAAAATTGCGCTTTATTGCTAGAGTGGAACATGGCCCATTATTGCGTTTACTCAATAATGCGCAATTGCTAGCACTCATTTAATTTTAAACTTAAATTTTAGAGTAAATTGCGCAATATCGTTTTAGATCTTTGAAAAATTGTATATATTGGTACTGCAATGACGATGTTATACGAACAATAAATATTTCGTGACGACTGTACACTGTTTTATTCAGTTGTTATACTCGTATACTTGGAACAGTCTGTACAGCGCCAATACGCTACACGCAGCTCGGTGCCAAGAGTTGGTAATTGCAGAGAACACTAACACACAGTCGAAGTTAGCTGACTACGTTTTAGGTTTCGAGCCTTAGCATCGTCTGCAGGAATTCGTTGTCCTCGCGATCAGGATGTTTCGACTTCGTCAACAATTCATGGCTATTCGCCGTTACAGCGACCAAGCCAATAAAATCATTGGTAAGGTTTACATTTAGCACATTACAAGAGCTTTTTAATCAGCAGCTTCTCCTTACATAACTCTAACATATAAACACTTTTCATTCATAGGCCCAACATGGAAGGAATTTTGGTACAACAAGGCAGGATTCAATCAGCTTGGTAAGTTAATTTCATTTATGTTCATGAAAAGAACTCAAATTTATTTATATTCATATTTTCATTACGCATAACCTCTTTATGGCTATTTGTTTATATAGGTCTTATGAGGGATGATTGTTTGCATGAGACACCCGCTGTCAAAGAGGCTCTCCGTCGTTTGGACCCTGACATCCTGGATGAACGTAATTTCAGAATTGTGCGGGCTGGATATCTTACCCTGCAGAAAGATGTTTTGCCAAAAGAACAGTGGACAAAACTAAAAGATGTAAGTTGTAGCAATCTTTCTCAAAAATCATTTTCAAATATTCTACTGTCATGCTTTGAACTATTGCCAAATTTTCACATTTAATTCTTACTGTTCAATGAGTATAAGGCTGTTATATTTCTAATACAATTGCTTATCGCGAATCGCAATTATGGTACAACTAACTGTTGTAAAATTAATTGTTAAGATTAACAATGTCAGCTTTTACAAAATATTTTTAATGCAAGGAAAAACTATTAATTTAATTACTAATATTTTTCAAGTATAGATGTAATTAAAATCTGTTGCAATTTTTCTTTTCATTCAGTGAGAAAAAAGGTTATAATAATCTTTCAAAGCTTTTAATCTAAAGTTGACTAAAATTATAGAGTAGAGAAACATTTACTTTTGTAATTTGTAAATTATCTAGTTTACAAATTTATACATGTAATTTATTTTCTAAAATGTAATTGCAATTCATTATAATGGTTATTAACTAATGTAATTCTTTTCTTTGATATGCTTTTAGGATCATTTGTATCTCACTCCTATTGTTGAAGAAGTTGAACGCGAATGGGCAGAAAAAGCAGAATGGGAAAAGAATTAATGTTGTCAAGTGGTTGTCTTAGACAAATACAAGAAAATCCATAAACAACTATTAGCCAATCTTTATTCATAATTAATAAAAACAAAAAACATATTGTAAATATTTGTTAATTATCTATTACAAAAGAATCAAAGATGATTTAAATAAATATGAAATGAAAATGCAATAAAGGTCTATCAGAAAGTTATTTATGTAATTGAAAAATAGCAAGGGCAAAAGAATAGTCTATAATTTTATTTCCATATATTTGCTAGCATTGAAATTGAGCACAAGGAAGTGGTAAGAGGGAAATATAAGTTGATAAAATTTGAAGCAGTCAGGGAGTTTGGCGCACTGCACGATAATACGATGCAAAGCTCCGTTCGCGCAAAATCGCAAATAAAATCAATAGACAGGGGAGAGAACGAGGAGGAGAAGGCGAGAGAGGCGCCGGGGAGGGAGGTCTCACAGTGCAGCGAGTGTTCGGGAGTCGTCAGTCGGGTGGCGCGTTCATCCCTTGCGCAGAGCTTTGTCGGAATCGGCGTAGGCAGGCAGGCAGTCGGGCGAGCTTTTGCGAACGCCACGCGAGACCTCAGTGGAAGGGATTTTGCCGAGACTGTACGAGTGTGCAAAAGTCGCCGCGGTATATATCGTTGACGAGTCGTGCGTTCGTAACGTAGCCGAGTCAGCGAAGAAAGGACGGATTCGAGGAAAGACTCGCTTTTGCTCGGAACATGATCGAGCTTATCGAGTGCTGAATCGTGCCGTTGAATTGGATCGGGAAAGTCCGCGAGTACTGGCCCGGAGCACTTGCGGATCATTAACGAACATATATAGCTCTGCAGTAAGCCGAGCTTTTTTCCTCCCTGGGACGAGTGACAAGTGGCTAAGAGCGTCAAGGACACATATACATTCTCTCTCTCTCAACTAGTTTCGAGCCCAGTGTGATCATGACAGTTGTAACGGTGAGTGCTGGATTTTTCTTGGTAACGAGATCGAATCGGGAGTCGGGGTGAAAAGGCGGGCTACATATTGGCAGGCCGCATGCGGCCAGTATAAGTCGGAGTAGTGGTAGAGAATCGATGCGAATCGCGCGAGCCGACGAGCCGCCGACGAACGTGCGCCAGCGTAGAGGCGCTCGTTGTAAGTGGCCGCGCGGTGCTATTTCTTTTCATTTTTTTTTCTTCCCAAATGAGCAGGAGAGCCGCGACGGTGGCTATTTTTGACCTCGATTTCGGATTTTTTGATAAGTTTCATGGGTGTATGTGTGTATGTGTGTGCGCGCACGAACAGTTGCGAAAAGCTGCCTCGGTGGCGGCGACGGCGGCTCTTTTCGGGCTACAGCGGCGGCCGCAAACTATGTGTGCGATTCCAGAGATGGCTATATATTGCACAATTCGTGGGACTATTCGCTCACACACACACAGACATGTATAGGATAGGATGATTTGATGTATGCGCGACCAAGCGGGGCAGATACGTAGGTCAGTTTCGTCATAATTGCGACTTTGAGGCAAAAATGCGCCAATTCCCATCGCGCCGTGCTTAGCTGCTGCTACTGCTGCTGCGGATACTCGAGAGTTGGCTGCGCGCGCGATTCACGTGGTACTCGCTCGGCGACAAACATCTCTCGCTCTATATAAAAAAAAAAAAGAACTATATGTGCCGGAATCTCGATCGAGTTTTTTTTTGGGGCGCACACGCTCCGGCTCGATAATAGCTTTTTCCAGATCAAGCTTAGTTTTCTCGCTCGCGCGCCGCTGGACACGAGCCGAGAAATTGTGACAAATCCAATTTCGAGCTAACTCGCGATCGATTTGGCCGCGTCGCGCTCGCGGAGAGCTTTAATTGTCTAGATTTTGCATCGCACTCGTGAAGAGAGATTACAAGGCAGGCGTGTATAGAGTAAGTAGTGTGCGTCGCTCGGTGTGTCAATATGTCTGTGCGCGCATACATACATGAAATATCAGCTGCATCGACCGCCCAGTGCCTCTAATGCACGTACGTATATCAAGACTGTTTTTCTACATATATAGAGCTCTGTGTCTGTGCTGTGTGTGCGTGTGTATATGGATACAGTAGTAGCAGCAGCTACTTACATCATCGTGCAGGGATTGATTGAGCTGGGAAATTTGGGTGTTATACGGAGCGCGACCAGATCGGCGCCGCCGGAAATCGTTTCAATTATTTTCTCTCTCTCTCTGGTCCAGGCGCGCGCGATCCTGGGCTATACATAAACGTCCGATTCCAAGGTCCCCGCGCTTGTATACATCGCGGAAACTTACTTTCGCATTCGATTGATTTCTCGACTGTATCCTCGCGGCCGCCGCCATCCTCGCCGAGCACGTGCAGCGACTTGTGCAGTTTATTAAAGCACGCGTACGAGCCGTGCATCACTGTGTACAGCGCCGTAGCGCCTTTATCGATTCCGCGCGTAGTAGCACTTCTCGAATACGCGATGCATTCGACGCCATAGGGTAGCTCGGCTTTTTATCTCGCTGCGCCCGCCGGAACATATGCTTCGCGCCTGCGACGAAATGCATCGGCGCAGCTTTCCGGCATTTTTCCTGATTCTTTCTCGATTATTTTGCCACCTGGCCGGCAAGGACGTACCTTTATCGTTTCTTCTGCAAAAGTATATACCGTTCCTTGAGTTCGATGCGAAAAATTGCATTGCTATACGTTAGAAAAAAGTACATGTACGGGCGAAAGTAGCTCCGGCGGCTCTTCGTAATGCACGCGATTCGCTCGTGTGTGCTTACAAGCAGGCGCATGTAGCCTTGAGACGTGATTATCATCGAAAATAGTTGAGCGAATATCAAGTCATATCTGGTTGGTCATTTTAATTTTTCTCATTGCGCGTTCGATCTCGATGGATGTGAAGGAAAAAAAATAGAGAGAGAAAAAGAAGGAAAAAAGAAGAGTTGATGAAAGCACGGCACGTCTCCGTATAAATTGGACCGCAGCCGCGAGTCGCGCGAGAAACATTTCCACTCTAGGTGACATTCGATTATATTCGCGACGTACGTATAAATAATTCTAAATTGCTTCTCAATTGTAGCAATTAGGTGTCATGCGCGATGGCCGTGCGTAACGCACATCGCGAGTCTCGACTACTTCTGTCGAGCTGACGAAAATGAAAAAATAATTATAATCAATCGAGCGCAGTATACGACGTTCGCCGCGTCGGGACAACAATACGTACGCGTGATTTGGGATTCGCAGCCCCCGGACGACGACGACGACGACGAGCACGTGCAGAAAAAAGTAGAGGGGGTGCAGCGATGCGTTGTACTTGGCATGTCGCAGCTGCAACGCAGTCACACATAACTTTACTTCATCCTTCTCATCCGCGCGAGCATTGCAAAACGAAATGGGCCGAGCAATTTTGCGGCCATCCACGCGCGCTCTCTTCTCGCGGACGCGTAGCCGCAAGATTCGATAAACGTGGAATGCGCAGACCGCTGCAGGTGCTTTCGCAGCGCGATCGTACAAAATTGCCAAGCGCGTGCGACTTTACTATAGTTGATTATTTCGCGGCAGTTGGCCAGGCCAGTTACTGAAACAAAGTTACTCGAAAATAAAAACATGGAACTCTGGTCGAGGCGAGCTAAATGGCATATAAGAGCAAAGGCGCCCGCGGGCCACGCTCGGCTCTCGAGTCCCCGCGATATAATCCTCGAGCGTGTTCAACGGCCGGCTTTCGGCGATAAGCGTGTCGCGGGGCGCCCACTACATATAGGTACACAACAGTGCAGCGGCTTGGATAGAGCAGAGCTGCTCGACGTCGATCGATCAAGGTGAAGAAGAAGAGCAGAGCGGGGCTCCGCTAGCTGCTGGCGCTACTACTACTGCCGCGAGTATAATATAACTCGTATCTGCAGCTGTATCAATTGCATCCGCGCACAGCGTGCCGAGCTATATAGGTACTTGATACGGAGTCACGTGTAAGCTCGCGGCCTCTATACCTATATATAGCATATAAACTACATTATACTCGCGAGGCTTTGTCCAGTCGCAGCGCCAACGAATGAGGCAATGGCGTATAAATAAAAATAATTTCGAGGGTCGGTGCGTTATGGCTCGAATAATTACGCGCGCGCGCTCTCGACGACAATAATCAACGACATAATGCGCGCGGCTCTCGCCTTACGGCTAATTCTCGTCTCGGCTTTGCTTTAACAGATCGCCGAGACGTCTCTCTAATAAAAACTGTTGCAATTAAAATTACCTTCGCTGGTACTTGCGCGCCAAGCTATAATACGTTGGCCTTTGTTGCTTCGTTTGCAGATGCGGAAGGCACGTGGGCGCTCGTCTACTTCGACACCAGTCACCGCCTCGTTAGCCGGAGAGTCAGCCGCGGCAGCAGCAGTAGTAAGGATAACAACACCAACGGCAACATCTTCAACGACAACGACAACAACAAAAACGAGCATCGAGTCGTCGATCGCAGTCTTTGCTACTGCTGCTGCTGCTGCCTCCGCTGCTGCTGCTCTCCACGAGGATGATGTTGCCTGTGCAGCCCTACTCCACGGGCCAGACAGTACGCGCCTCTTCTTTACGCACGACGACGATGACTCGACCGATGACGATGTTGCTGCCGCTGCTGCTGTCGCCGACTTTGCCGCTGCTGTTGCTGACCGCTCCGGCTCCTTCCTCCTCGGCCAATAACTACCGTGGCACGGTATGCTGCGCTGACAAAGTGTCCAATTGTCAAATATACATCGATTGATATATACTGTTGCTTATATTAATCACGATACTCTGCACACCCAAGACGCGGACAGCCGCAAAAAATATCCTGTCTGGCAGCGAGAGCAAACTTATTGTTATCCTCTCTGTAATATACACATTAACATATATTTTATTATACATAATCTATTACATATATTATACATATATGTGTGCGTGTGTGTAAAAATACGATCGACGGATTCTCACCAAATTAGTTGTCAAACGTGTACACTTTTAGCCCGAAAACGTATTGTGTTGATGCAAACGAGTATATCGGATAGCCAAGTGTTTCTGCGGCAGTGCTGACTTGCATCGACGGCCTTTTTACATTTCTTTACGTTGTTATTATCCAGATTTCTCATCGACTGAGAAATCGCACTTTTTTATTTTCTCTCTCTCACCCCCTTTGCGGAGAAAAGAAATCAAAGCCGAAGCTGCCGGGGATAAAGGATCGGCCGGTATAGAGAAAAAAGAACTCGAAGCGGAAAAACAAAAACGGCAAGAGAATGATGCTGGACACGATAGCGTACGACCCGCGGCTGATCTGGCTCGTGGTGGTCGGCTTCATCGTGGCGTTCGTGCTGGCCTTCGGTATCGGCGCCAACGACGTGGCCAACAGCTTCGGGACGAGCGTCGGCGCCGGCGTCCTCACCATCTTCCAGGCCTGCGTCCTCGCGACCATATTCGAGGTGCTCGGGGCCGTGCTCATCGGCTACAAGGTGTCCGACACGGTGCGCAAGGGCATCCTCGACACGTCGCTCTACATGGGCCACGAGCGCGAGTTCATGTTCGGCGCCCTCTCCAGCCTCATCGGCTCGGCCGTTTGGCTCCTCGTGGCCACGGCCTTCAAGCTGCCCATCTCGGGCACTCACTCGATCGTCGGCGCGACCGTCGGCTTCTCCCTCGTCTGCAAGGGCACCGCGGGGGTAAGTCATCCAACTTTTCAAAGTCAGAAATACGCGATAATTATCTGATTATGATTATTTACAGGTCAATTGGAAGGCTCTGTTGAACATAGCCGCCTCGTGGTTCGCTAGTCCACTGCTCAGTGGCTTCGTATCGACGACCCTCTTCTGGCTCATCAGAAAGTCCATACTGCGCTCTACCAAGCCGCTCGAGAAGGGCCTCCAGATGCTGCCTTTAGCCTACAGCATCACCCTCGGAGTCAACGTCATGTCCATACTTCACGATGGACCCAAACGTGAGCTCGATCAGGCCCGAGTGCCAGCTCGAAACCTATAACTTTTGGGCTTTTGCAGTTTTGCACATGGACAACATACCGTGGTGGGCAGCCCTGAGCGGAGCCGCTGGTCTCGGGCTCGCCTTGGCCATCGTCGTCTACCTGTTCGTAGTGCCCTGGCAGAGGAAGAAGATCATCATGCAGCACAGCAGTGCCAACAACAGCCGCTTGCCCGAGCTCGACACTCCGGACGGCAACAAGGAGACGACCGCCCTGTCGGTCATATCGCAGCGCGGCGAGGTGACCCAGCAGCAGCAGCAACAGCAGCAGCCGTCGCAGCTCCTCGAGGAGCCGCCGAGGGGCCAGCTGCGCGTCAACAACAGCGCCAGTCCGCTGCTCATGTCGGCAGCAGGAGGCGACCTCGAGGCCGGCCGCGCCCTCGACGAGGAGGCCATCATGGACTCGGAGCACCCCGACGTCTCGAAGCTCTTCGCCTTTCTGCAAGTCATGACCGCTGGCTTCGGCAGCTTCGCCCACGGCGGCAACGACGTCAGCAACGCCATCGGCCCGCTCATAAGCCTCTGGGTCATCTACGCCGAGGGCTCGGCCAAGCAAGAAGCCGAGACGCCCCTGGCTATTCTCCTCTACGGCGGTTTGGGAATCTCCGCTGGCCTCTGGATCTGGGGCCGTAAAGTCATCGAGACTCTCGGCTCGGATCTCGCCAAAATCACACCGACCACAGGTTTCACGATCGAGGTATGCATCATCGTCATCATCATCATCTCTTTTCTTCGTGACTCGCGACTCGTCTGGACTATTGATCATCTGCTTTTTCACCCTCGCAGGTTGGAGCCGCGGTCACCGTCTTGCTGGCGAGCAAATGTGGCCTGCCGGTCTCAACGACCCACTGCAAGGTGGGCTCGGTCGTCTGTGTCGGTTGGGCATCCCGGGGCGGCAAAAGTGTCAGTTGGAGCCTCTTTCGCAACATAGCGTTCGCCTGGCTCATCACTGTGCCGGTCGCTGGTCTTCTTTCGGCTGGCTGCATGTTTTTCTTTCAACAAATATTTGACATCTGAACAGATATACTTTTTTATCATTTTAAGTTAACAAGCAAAGCACAATATAAAGACGGAACAACTTTTTCTTTCTTTTTTTTTTTATTGTTCGGTCTAGCATATCTTTACCTCTTAATGATTTTGCGTTGTATAATGTTTATTTTCACAAGACGAATGAAGCTTTACGCGTGCGTAGCAATTTTTCAAAGTTTAAAAAAAGATTTATTTTCCAGACACCAGTCAAATAAAAAGGTTTTCAAATAGTAACCAAATTATTGAAAATCTTCATGATTCGTGTTTTATTAGTGTACGTACTAGAAATAAATTACAAATTGATAGGACATCGCCTTCTCTGTTTTATTAAAAAAAAATCAATCAATTATACAAAACACATTTTAAAAATTTCGAGAGCCAATAAATTGAAAAAGACACGGTGAACTTGTCAATATTCCTACGTCCAAAATAAAAGAATAAGCAATTATTGAGTTCAATGTCGAAATTATTACGCGAATGGAACTAATACTTTTTCTATTATAATAATAAAAGCGTCGACTCGAACGTCAAGTGGATAATCACATCGTGAATAGGTGCATTGGATTATCGAAGATTCTGAGCATTTCAATATTAGCTTTTTTACCAGCAGAAATCGATTATAATTTTTACAGTGCGCTACTCTATGCTTGTACGATGTATGTTTTATATTATCTGTTAAGC
Organism: Trichogramma pretiosum; assembly: GCF_000599845.2. Taxonomy (NCBI): domain Eukaryota; kingdom Metazoa; phylum Arthropoda; class Insecta; order Hymenoptera; family Trichogrammatidae; genus Trichogramma; species Trichogramma pretiosum. The sequence goes on from NW_019641697.1 coordinate 980,728, forward strand.
AACTTTCTATATATAAATTATGTATAAATGAGGTACGGAAAAAAAATATTTTCTACATTTAGATCGTTTACTATTTCATTTAGTTTCGCGTTTTATCGAAGGGAAAATGCAAAGATTCTATGCAGCAGCGTAATTTCTATAAAAATAAATACGTTGCCGAGTAAGGCGTGTAAGGTATAAGGTGGAGATCATAGATTGCCGAGGTATAAGAGAAAATTTGATCAATTTGAAACTAAGTTTTCCACTTCATACAGTATTATGTACAAGGTTTCAACGTAAATGAAAAATTCGTAGAGGAGTTGACATGTTTATACTTTTTAAGACACTTTTTATAAAATAAACTATTTCTTCACTATCTTTAATACATAAATTAAATACATTATGATGTTTTTAGTTATTAACATATTTTTTACATGTATTATTTGTATTTAAGATGTACAACAAAAAAAAAAAACGATTAAGAGCCGAAAAGTAATTGAGCGCGTTTGAAATTCTTTATCGTATATTATTGATTAATTTTATACTTTTTATGTCAAAAATTACTGATTTACAATTAATTACCATGTAACTCGATTGTAGAAAAAGTTACGATTATTTAGATTATTATTTTATAACGCTAATGTATTGTTGTATTATCCTTAACGATTAACAAAAATGTTTTTAAAAACGATAACTCTGTTGTACTAATAGTTATTTGATGAGGAAAAAAGTAGATGTGAGCTTTCAAATAGATATTCAAGATGAAAAATTTTTAGAAAAAGAAACTTAAATGTGTCGCAAAATTATTTGAAAAATTCTAATTCAGCTCTAATATTATAATAATAAAACGAAAAAGAGTAAAAATATTAAAAAAAAACGTGTACGTTTTAAAAATCGAGCTTATCGATTAATACAACATAGTTGAAACATTCAAAGAAGCTGCAGAAAGAGTAAAATTAACCGACTATAACTTATAGTTCATAGTAATTTCATCGTAAATAAAGAGAAACCCTCGTAATCCTTTCCATGTAAATATAAAAAGCAACATAACAATAATTATATTTTTTTAACGCGCTCAAAAATCAATGAAAGTAAACTTGAAACTTGTGAGGTAGCATCCGATAAGATAGACACGATGAATTCGTTATGGGTGATAACTGTGTGAAGAATATCTAAATCGAGGCAATTGATGGGTGATAAGGAAAACATAAAAAAACTCGTTATTGTGATGAAACGTAAACGACGATAAATACGTTGTATGTTACACTTGTTACATATAATCTTATATTATACGATGCATATTAGACGATAATTAGTGCATTTTGTTTTCTCATTGCATAAGATGATTTATAGTACGGCCAGTACGTATTATTGTAAAATGCAATTTATGAAACCAAACATATATAGATGTACAATCTCGCGCACATATACACACAAACACACAGACGCATATTAAAAGGACATTCAATTATTATACACGTGAGATGACATTATTTTTTTAAATAAAAATGCTTTCATTTGACATTATTTAATTGTATCATTGTCTTACGTTCCATATAATAATTCAATTTATTGCCTATACTTTGATGAACAATTCAGACGAGATCAAACCCGCCAAAAGGAATAATTTGAGGCAAAGTTCAAGGTCGTCGTGATCGAAAGTCGCTGACTGCTTATGTGAAGTGTGTTGAAGCTTTGTATCTACAGCGATTGAATTATTCATAAATTCATGATAAATATTTCAGTTTTTTTTTCACGATACACGCTTTTGCTCCACTGATTTATAAGTAAATGTATATCTGTATAAATTCATAGATATATACATAGAGAGGGAGCGAGAAGAAGGCAACTGCGTCGTTCGTGCAACTTAAACGCGCGTGGAAGGTCGAGATTCTCGAAAACTTTCAGCGGATTTGCCGCCAACACTCGAGCTTGAAATTTATTTAAATGGAAAATGAATAATTCAGAATGGCCAATAGTTGCCATTGATATACCCATTTCTAAGAATATAAAGATGAAAAAAAGGAAGAAAAAAAAATCGACTCTGCAAACATTAATAAGCGATAGATCAAAAGGCGGATTTATATCCTTCGGACGTGCGGCGCAACACTTATTTACGATGCATCGCAGGTGTGTGTTCTAGATACGGTTGTTATAGAGATCGGCTACGGTTTTAAAACTATGCGGCGTGAACTGAGAAGCCGAATTACGAGCACAACACGCGTGACGGCTACCGCGTCGAGCATCGATCATGCCGCAACCCAGACAGAGTCCGACTCTGCTCGACACCCGATAAACTATTTCTCCATGCAACTTTGACAGACGTTATTTTGGTGTTTTTCGTCCGCTTAAATTATGTGAGAGTTTGTTTATACGTATACGTATTGTTTGCATTTAATAGCCGAGGATATTTTACGTACGCTCGCGCGAGATCGTCATGGAGTCGTCGCCGGATTTTATGCCTCTGCTGCCCGGTTACACGTTCACGGCCTTCGATCCATCGGTAAGTCCATCGGCAACGACGATCGATATTCTCTGCTCGAGCGAACTTTATAACGTGCCGCCAGCTCCGAATTCGTCCGAACATAACCCCTTGACGCGGAGAGCAGGTGTGCGCGCCGTTGTCTTTTGCATGCAGCCGCTCTTCGTTGTCGAGTAGTGCTGCGCAGGATACTTTTATTGCATTTTCTGCTCGCAGGATCATCGACGCAAGCCCCGATTCAAGGTCTTGAACGGATTCAACGTCGTTTGCGACAATTACGATCCCGGATGCAAAATCGACGACTCGGCTGTTTACATCGAGTGAGACGCTATACATATTCTAATTGCACAGCGGTTACTTGGTCGATCGATTTTTCACGAGTCAATTTGCAGGCACGATCCGGCTCTGACCTACGGCCGTCCGAAAACCGTGAATCTGCACGAGCGTCGGCGTTTCGTTCCCAACTACATACTCTACGATCGGAAATGTTTGCGTTTCGAGGCCTACTTTCGCCAGAGAATATACGGCTCTCAGCTGGAGCAGCATCGCGTCCGACACGTGAGGTTGGTGTACTTTCTCGAAGACGACGAGATGCTCGTGTTCGAGCCGAGAATAAGCAACGTCGGCTTCGACCAGGGTAAACTCGTCAAAAGGGGCCGGATTCCCAAACCCAATACCGATCGGGATTATCACTGGAAAGACTTGAACGTGGCCATGGATATCGGTAAGTTTGATCGGTATTTGGGAAGGTACTTGCTATTGACCTATTGCCATTTCACTGCAACTCGATTGGTTTTTTCGAGCAGAAATCTATGGCGTAGTTTATCGCATTTACGACTGCGACACGTTTACGCGGGAATTCCTGACCAGTCAAGGGATCGACGTGGCCGATCCGGAAGAGGCTCCGATCGATCATTACTTGAAGGAGCGACAAATCCAGCAAGCCCTCTACAATCAACCGACGCATCCGTCGGGTAAGAATCATTCGTTGGCCGAGGACCGAAAGTACAAATTTCTGCAGTACGACGGAATGGTGCTGACTTTCGATGCCCGATGGCAAGACGATTTGTACAAGCTGCGGTACTTTTTGGCCGATGACACGATCACCGTCACAGCCGTCGAGAGGACTCAAAGAGGCCTCAATTTGCTGCTCAAGAGGACCAAAGTGCCGAAAAATTGGACCGACATACCGAGCAGCCATCCGAGCTCCTACTTGGAGGTAACCGAGCAGGAGGTTCGACGCTACTACTCGCCGAGCGATCTCATAGTAAGTAGGCATGGATCGAGCCACTGTTTTACCGGATGCAAATCAGCTACATAAGGCCAATTAAATTTGCCGCGCAGGTGGGCGAGACGGTGTACATCTTCAATCGGCGTTTCTTGCTCTTGGACTGCGATCCATTCACGCGTCGCTACTACAAAGAGATGCTGCAAATCGATCAGCCCGAGCGAATCGAGGCGAATCGGGAGAGCGACGAGTCTTTACGAGCGGGCGGCGATTGCTCGCGCGGCGGCGCCTCCAGACGAAAGAAGCACCAAGAACAGATTCGTCAGCTGCATCATTTTCCGAAGAAGCTGCGCTACCGTCTGGCCATGGACGCGGTTCATCCGGAGGACGAGGATCGCGAGTTCGTCCTGGAGTACAACCTGGCCGACGGCTGTATGCGCATCACCGAGATCGACAAGAAAAACTCCGGCAGGCGGGCCGGCTGCTTTTTGGGATGGAACAGGGTGCCGAAGCCCGACGCCACCGATGATCCCGAGTCGTCGTGCTACACGCCCGACGACTTTTGCATCGGATCCAGGTTGAATATTTTCGGCCACTTCTTTGTCGTCACCGGCACCGAGCTCTTCGTCTGGAATTACATGCTCGTCAACAAGGACAAGTTCAGCCAAGAGGTCATGGATAGCGTGAGGAACTGGGCCGAAAGTCAAGGCTTACTCCCCAAACTTGATAAGGATCACAAAAGCGACCAAAATGACAATAAGGAAGTGAAGCTTCAAGACTGCAGTTGCGAGTAATCCAACTTTGTTTACAGTACCAAAACATATGTACTCGTTTAGTTTTAAAAATAAACTTCAGCAGCCTTCAGTTTCTAAGATATTCATCAAAATTTTCTTAATTAATTACTACTTTCACATAACGTGTATTGTGTGTACATTTGCCATCTATTAAAGAACTGAATTTAAAAATATACTTCATTCAAATAATTATAATTAAAATATTTTTAAACATAATCGTAATGGCGCAATTAATATACATCAACGTTTCCGATCGCGTAGTAGTCTAGTTGCCTACGTAAGGTCACAATGCCGATATACAAATGAATGGGTGTTCAAAATGATAAAACTAATATGGCAATAGCCGGTCGAGGGTTGGGCATATGCAGCGCTCGATCTACATTATACTCGAGCAAAAGCAACGTCGAGCGACTTATAAGGCGGCTGCGATTTCGCGCGCGGTTGTTATAGAGATGGGCCGCGGGACAGCCGGCTAACGGACGCGAGGCGAACCCAACCGACATTCTGGCGACTCGTCGCGCCTCTCGCACTCGGGCAAAGTTTCCATTGTTTGCGTTGGCTCAGTCGAGCGCTGACACCGAGCCGGTACTGCGACGGTAGCGTATATATCGATATACATAACATAATATATACAGCAAAACGCGCGACCAGGACTTCCGAACGTATACCCTCAGTTTTTAATTGCCTTCCCTCAAACGTGCCTCAACGATCTCAACACTTGAGATCAACTTTTCAAATTACTTGTCGAAAGTACTTGCCACGATGATGGACTCGGCAACGGAACGCGATGATACATCGCCGAACAGCGATAACTATGGCGCGGACCCTTTTGTAAGTACTAACAGAAAACAAATAAAAAATTCGCAATTTTTTTTCGCTTTTTAGGTTATGAAAATGTTTTTTTCGTTACTGTTTATTTTTCTTTTCTCGCAAAGTTGCTAATTAACATAACCGCCAATGTGATCGTTGAAATCGTATTTGCCAAATTCATTTCACTGACTTATACGTGCAATACCAACGTCCAACGCTCAATTTGTTCACGATATAATTTTTTTATTTAGGATCACAGACGTAAATCGCAGTTCAAAGTATCGAATGGATTTTGCCATCTTGTCTCTGACAATCCGAACCCCCAGTCTGACGCATTTTGGAATCACGCCCCGCAGTAAGTACTTGGAACATTTTTTATCGATTTAACAGATAATAAAAAAAAATCGTATTCCATATAGTTCTAGGCAGCAAGCGAATTTAGCTTCTTCCGAAAACGAGTCGAAAATTGAAGAACAAGACGAAGCTGTCGCTGACACGATGGAGACCCTTCGCAACTATTTAACTTTTGAAGCTTATCCGAGAAATCAGAAAACAAAATTAGTTAAAATTATATATTACATCGAGGACGATTCAATGATGGTTTGCGATGAAGCTGATTCTGGAAATATTATCGTCAAAAAACAGCGAGTGTTGATGCCATCCGGAGACGGTTTTTACAAATTAGCCGATTTCAACGTATCCAGGAATATTGGTAAGTTCCTTGTTGCATTTTTATTTATTTGTTTATTTGTTTATTTGTTTTTTCGAAATAAAAAATTGCATAATACTCTAACCTGAAATCGTGACGCAGCCGGTTCTTTTTGACTCTATTGCAATAAAATATTGTATGCAACTTGAGTGATTCTTTTTCAACAAAAAATCGTCCGGTGGTTTGTACTGTGACCTCGCGATTTGCGGTAAAAGCACGTCCACACCCCGTGTACAATGTACTAATATTGCTTCTTATATTTGACTTTTAGAAATAAACCAGACAGTCTATCACATCTACAGCTGTGACGATTTTACTCGCGAATACCTCACGAATCACGGGGTCAACGTGAATGTTGCCGAAGAGCAAATCATTGAAGATGAAATTGGACATAGGCATAAGGAGAAAAATTCTTCTTTGATGACCGACCACCAGCAAAGAATTCACGATTATGAAGACAAAACCCTTACCTTCGATGCCAAGTGGGAAGATAAATTGTACAAAATTCGATATTTCTTGAATAATCATACTGTATCGATAGCCGCCGTCGGCAAGGGGGAACGAGGGTTACTGCTTCACAAGTCGAGAGTACCGAGGAAGGAAGTTGACAAACCCAATGCGTATTTTCAAAGTTCGGCCGGGGGAGATCGAAGTTATCTATGTCCTACTGATTTCAAGGTGAGTACAAATAAAATATCATTAAATTTTTGTATTGCTTTGATCTTATAATATTCTCCATTTGCAGGTGGGAGAGACAGTTGAAATTTTCAGTCGTCAGTTTTATATATTTGATTGCGACCAGTTTACTCAACGTTTTTACAAAGATATGAACAATGTTGACCAACCACAAAGAATCGATCAAGAAGATTATGCTGATTCACCCGGTCAACGCGATGGCGAGGATACCGTCAAATTGACTCACTGTGATGAAAAAGCTTTGGATAGTCAACTATACCATTTTCCAAAAGTACTTCGCTACTCTTTAGTTATGGACCACAATAATCCCGAGGGCCGCGATCGTGATTTCGTGCTTGAATACAATACGGCCGATGGTTGTATGCGAATCAACGAAGTTGATAAGAAAAATTCTGGAAGAAGAGGTGGTTGTTTCTTGGGATGGAACAAAGTTCCTAAACCTGATGATAAAGAACATTTTTACGGGACGGAAGATTTCCTGATTGGGGAGAGATTGAATGTTTTTGGTCATCATTTTATCATAGCCGGCACGGAAATGTTCGTTTGGAATTATATGCGTTTCAACAAGGAGGCCTTCAGCGATAAAGTAAGAGAAAACATAAAAGCCTGGGCCGTAAACGAAGGCTTGATCGACGAGCTAGTCGATGAAAAGATTTATGATACGAATGAATGATGAAGGCAAATTGTTACGAGTTCTTACAAGTTTTTTCTTCAAATTAGACGCAAGTTGATGGTAAACTAGAAGTAAGAAAACCATACATTTAAAAATTTACTTTAATAACTGCCATTGCAGTTGTTCATTTTATGCACCAAGTATAGAAAATAAATAATGTGAAAAAATCGACCATGCAAAGAATTATTTCGTTACTTTCAAATATTTTAACAAAAAAAAAAGCAAAAATAAAAACAAAACATCCCTTTAAGAAACATAAATATTTTATCGATAATTATTGAGGATTTTTAAAAATTAATGTTTTTGAATAATCTTATAAAGACTACCAAATTAGATATAAGAATTATTTCCTTTATTTTATGCAATTCTTCAACGGCAGAACGTTAGACAATGCTGTGGTTCGCCTTTATAAGTTAGTCTCTCCTCTCGTGCATACTCTTTTTATCACACTCTTAAACATTTTCCTCCACTCATTTTTTTACAATGTTAGTGATGGGATATTGCGTGCTGAAAATTCATTACAAGTTAATAGGGATAAAATAAACAATCGTTTGTTCTTACACTTTTTCTAAATTAGACAATTATATAATAAAGGTAGAGACAGTTATAAAAAAAACTAAACAGTTCAAAACCTTAGCACAATTTTTGTTTCACATCGATCTTTGAAAGAATCTCCACAAAACTCTTAGGAACAGTGTACAGTTAACTTCAATCTATAATCAACTTTTTCGATTTGTCTTTGTCCAAAAAATGAGCTAAATTAGTTGAATTAATTCATAAATATTCAAGTTTCCTTACTGCAATGTTATTGAATTCTAAAATTATTATCAAAACACGTAAGTTGCCATTCCGTTGAATTCGGAACATGAGGAAGAGAGAGGTTGAGACTTACAAGTTTTTGTATAAAAAGATATTCATTGCCATAAAGCTATTCTTAGCTTTTTTATTTCAATCTTTTGTTTTCATTCCTTTTTTAATGGAAAGTCACTTAAAAATGTCTTACAGTACCTCCAAGAACTATTCTTCGCAGTTCAGAAAAATGATAACATTAATTCTTTAACAATAAAAGTTAATTTGTTATGCGCATTTTATTGACTCGCGATTGAGTCTCATTATCGTTATTATTTTTTTTTTTTATTTAAATCAAGTGTACCGAGCTTTTTGAGTCGTTTTCTTGAGAAATCTCTTTTCCATTATTCTGAATCATATAACACGTAACAGCGCGTTTATTTCTTATGATTCTTACATCACTCTCAGTATATTTTTAGGTATATCGTTCAATCTGTAATACCTACGCTTGCATTTTATTTATTTGCCGGCACCATTTATATTGTAAAGTTTGTATACAATCTTTTCTTATTCATACCTTCATTTTTAATTAAATTCGATAAACATCAATGTATTCCTTTTATGTATATAGCGATATTAATAATTTGTGACCGACGCATTGTCTTTCCTCTATAATCGCACGTTGCTTTCGCATATATAGAATTTTTTCAAACAGTATCAACAAAAGTACATTCATTAAGCATTATACAAGAGTTAATTGTCCACATAGTGCCATCGTTTTGTGAAAGTTGACTTACAATTAAATTTCTGCCCTTATATCTTTCTTCCGACGCACTGATCAGTTAGTTAGTGTTCACAGTTAATTTTGACCAGTCATTTGTTAACATTTTATTGTTCCATCAATATGCTTCATACTGTTCTCTGTTGTTGTATGATTAAGTTCAAATTGTTCAATCTTTTAAAATAAACACCATGCGGACTCAAATTCAAAGCATACATATGACAACGCACCACCGCACTGATAAAATTCTCTTAATAATTGGTCGACGGTACTCTTCGGCAACTATAACAATGCTGCTCCTGGTCCATCTGGAAATTAAGTTGAAAATAAATGTAAGTTTGCTTGCTAGGCTTAACAGGGCGTTGATTATGATTGTTGTCATTAACAACGATCCAGCAACGGTCGACGATGTCGGAATGAACTTTTCTCCGATCTGGGCGACAAGCCGTTTAAGTCCGTAAGTCATCAGAGAAAGTAAAAAGGTAGTAAAGCTTGATTTTATAAATCGAATACTAATGTCTTCTGTGATCCAATTTTCAGTAACTCGCTGCTACTGACGAGGGCCTCCTCTTCCTCTTCCACGATGCTCTCGTTCCTATTGTACAAACCACTTTAATTTATCAAAATTCTTTGCGTTATATACATAAATGTTAGAATAATTAAATTAACTTACTCTGCGCTGATGATGAGAGTGCTGAGACGGAGGTCCATGATCGCGTTCTCGATCTCGGTCTCGTGCATGATCACGACCGTGTTCCCGGGGATGTTCTCGCATGTGATCCCGGGGGTGTTCTCGCATATGATCCCGGACATGTTCTCGACCATGATCACGGCCATGGTCGCGTGGTCCGAGATCACGACCCTGATCATGACCATGATAATCGCGAGGGTGTGGCATATTTTCATCCCTAGGATGATGAGAGAGTCCTCTGTGATTACCACCACTGCCACGTTCCCGACCATCACCACCCCGTTCTCTAAGGCCCTCACCACCGCGCTCTCTGTGATTAGGTGGTGGTGGGTGATGATGCGGACCCATGTTCGTCGGTGATACCTTGCGTTGATCTTCCTCGGCTTGTCGCTTCTCGTAATGTCCAAAATCGTCAAAAATGCTAGTCGAGTGCCGATAATTATGTATTATCCGCAAAACTTGTATTCCCTTGGCGTGAGGCACTTCTTGCGCATCACGCGAATTGGTTACCGGTTTGTTCTCGTTATTTTCAAGCTTTATATGCCTCAGTTGCATGTTTGGTACGTCCTTCACGTAGATCCAACGCACACGGAATTGGCCTTTCCATTTATCTTGCGACCAGACCGAACTGTTACTGTTATAATCTACTGATGAAACCATTTGAGCCATGCCACAAAAATGCCCCGATCCATTGACCGAAAAAAATAGGTACAGTGGTGAACCTTCCCTATTCGCGTCTCGATAAGCCATGTCTAAGCGCTTATTGCCATGCTCGGTACTACACCAAATTTCGTACTTGATTGATCTGTGAATGTCGTCTTCTGAATAAGATTTGATTACAAAAAATCGTGCTCCCGGCGCGGTTTGATCAAAGTCTGTAGGATTGTAATCATTCTTAACTTTCAACTCATCCAGTACTGGATGAGACAAATTTTGCGCAGAAACTGGTGGTTGCAGTTGTATTTGCTGTTGCTGTTGTTGTTGTTGTTGTTGTTGCTGTTGCTGTTGTTGAGGTGGGGGTCCACGTTGAGATTGCTGAGGAATATGTTGGTTCTTTTGCACATGATGCTGATTCTAGTAATTAATGTATAATTGTTAAATTAAGTTAAACAAGTGGTACATAAAAGTAAAAATTAAATTATTACATTATGATTAGCAGATGGGTATTGATGTTGCATATTTGATAGCTGAGAAGGAGGTGATGGAGGACCTTGAGGCTGTCTGTTCCAGCAGGTTGCCACAGGTGGTCCTGAATTTGAGCCTCTTTGCTGATGCTGCTGTTGAGGAGGTTGTCTTTGTACAGGTTGTGGAGATGGCAAGGGTGGTTGTACTGTTGGAGGTGAAGGTGGTGGGGGAGCTTTTGGAGGAGGCATGGAAGCTTTCCCTTCTCCCCAAGTTCCAATGTCCATATTGTGCTTGCCTGGAATAATTGGGGGTGGGGCTATACCAGTTTTTTTCTTCTGTGTTTGAGTAGATGACGCAGGTTGTACAGGTTTTGCTGGTTGACTTGCAACGCTGGCCCATGTAATCTTACGAGGTTCTTTAGGTTCCATTTTGGGAGGACCACCTGATTGTGATCCTTGTTGCAAACCCTGGGATTGTGACTGATCTTGCCTTTGTAGCTAATTAAAAAGATAAAATTTATTATTGATGTATTCATTCAAGTGAATATTAAATTAATTTTTCACAATGGAATACCGTCATACCTTATTGCCAATTGACAATCCTTGCACACCTTGCTCAATAGTTTTATCTCCAATATTGGAGCCATAATTATCACTACTACGTTGCGGATAATAATCTTCGTATTGAGTTTTCCTGGGAGCACCCCAGGCACTGAAGTCACCATTGCCATGAAAATAATTAAAAGGCTGACTGAAGTTGCCAAAGCTACCTCCAGCATTTGAAAAAACTCCTTCTACACCGTAACCATCATGACTCATTTGACCACTATAACCAGGCAAAAAAGTTACAGGATCTGCACCATTTGACCAAGTGCCATCTCCTGCTCCAAATGTTTGATATTGAAATGAGCCCCCAGCATAGTAAGGACTATAGTGATCATTGCCTCCACTGCCAATTGGGTAGTTGGAATGGTGTTGATTTCTGTTTCCTCCTCTCCATGATTCAAAACCAATATCTTCTCCTGTCGAATGATCGCCAGGTTGGTGTTCCTTTGGTCCATTGCTTACTAAAAGGAAAATTCATGTATAGTAAATAATATTGTAAAACATGAAATTTTACTGCACATTTTTCTGAAGACTTGAAGCATAAAATTATGTAAACAAACTACATATTGAATTTAATCGATTTCTATAACATTTATTGAATTATTTTGAAATCTATCAACAATTTTTTGTGCAATTAGATGAGGTTACAGTAATTAGCAGTAAAATGTATGATAAAATATAAATTTAAAAATGGACAGTGTACAGAAGCATTACTATTAGTTGAATCCACTTAACTCTTATTCATTGTATTTCAATGTAAGACAAATCAATACTTAAATCAATAGTCACAATTCAATTTTATTTGTATCAGTTTAAAGAATGCTGGTAAACAAAATACTTGTGCCTAAAAAATATATATCACTAACGCTTAGTTAGTCATTTGTATACACTAGTTGAAAAAGAAAAATAATATATCAGAATGATGGAAAAAGATGAGAATATAGCAGATGCAGATTTGATGAGCTTTATGAAGTATACACGAACGTGTGTACAATATCAAATATAATGCCGAGAATTCAAAGCAGTTGGTGCATTCGATCGTAAAAAGCGTCTGAAACTTGTAACGATAAAAGCCGAAAAAAATCGTCTCACCTTGACTGTTGGCTTGCCCTTTCATCCGCTGCATTCCGTATCATGGAAGATAGAGAATGCTTTGATCACATGCAAACGACAAAGAGTCAGATATTAAAACTGTCGCGTTATGTTTCAGCAAGGAGTTCTCTACTTGCTTCGTTTAGAGATATTTTGTTCCTCGTCTTGTGTGTACTTCTCGAGTGCTATTTTTTATATGCTACATAGAGTTTCGCCGTATATCTGTATCGCGCACTGCACGCTATAAGACACAGTACATAGACACCAACACACGCGATAAAGTATGCACGCACGTATATGTGCTTTGACTACATGTATGCACTGCCAGTTTTTATTCTATACGGTCGTGTATTTGGACGTGTTAATATAAGCGCGTACGCATATATTGTACGCGTCTAGCTCATGCAGTACATCAACCGGCACGAAAAAGCGAGAGGCGAAGTTTATTACGATTGTTCGGCGTGAAGTAATGATCACAAAGTGTCTCCGCGACTGTGCGATTTCCAAGCGAGCTCATAACATAACCCTTGTATTGCAATCGAAGCCCAGGGCCCTGCAGCAGCAATTTTTTTTTCCTGTACAAAAGAGAAAAACCTCGGACTCGATGCTGAATTATCGCTAACTGCCACACATATGTATATAACGCTGCACCAGCCGCCAGAGCAGTGGAGTCTATAAACAATACATGTACGGGCGCGCACAACAACAGAGTCACAAGACGAAGATCCTCTTGGCACTGGCTGACTGCTGCGCTGCGTTTCGCGGCGGCGGTGGCGGCGTTTACAGGCAGGATGACGACGATATTCTCGCTTCGCGACTTATATCAGCCAGCCGCTGAGCAATGAGCATGCACACAGAAGGTGCACATACAAAGACAGACACACACACACACACACGTAATATAGAGCCACCAACATAACGGCGTCAGCACCAGGCATTCAGTACACTAGTGCCTTTATACGCGCATACATGATATGTGTTATATATATGAACAAGGGGGAGAGAAGAATAAAATATGCTATCTTTATACGTATAGGGTAAAACTGACAGTAATCGAACACCAGTTAGTTTTCTGACATTATGATTTATTTAAAATAAAATAAATAATATCTATGGTAAGTGTTTATGAAAACTAATTTTCGAACTGTAATATTTGTTAGAACGTATAAAATACAGTTTTACCGGATAAAGTGTCCGGTAACTAGACGAAAGTTAATACATTTCTAAGCCCTAATAAACTATTGGTCATTTAGAAAACTGCAAAAGCTTAATATTACACGCATACCACAATTCGGTTTTTTTTCAATAATCGAGCTCTGAAAGTATCTTATGATTAACAATTGAAGTATCTATCGACCTTATAAAACATTTAAAATCGATATATGGTAATCACGGTACAAAGCATCAATGTTTGAAAACTGACATATTATTCAGCGACGAGAGACTTGTTAGGCTTGAAAGTCGGTTCGTCTTATATTTATTTACACTTGGTAGACAGATCCAGTAATCATTTAGCATATTATGTATCTCTATGTGATCGCGATAAAAAGTGAAAATACAATATCAATTGGCACAGTAGGTGCGAGATGGCGCCAGCGATCGAGGCTGTTTTTTACATCGCTGGACTGCACTTTAAAATTAAATAAATTACAAACTTAAGTTTACAACGCCAGCTTTTAAAACTAACGGCAACGATATAAAGATAACTGATAATCTATTACATCACAGCCTGGGGACAGATTTTTTTGCAGTGGAATTAACAATTAGAAATGATATTGTACGCTTTAATTACGAGAATAAATCGACGAGCTTCTTTTTAAAGAAAATCGGGTCGTAATCGTCGACGAGCTCAATGTTGTTCGAGCCCTCTGGGTCGTTTTTCACGAAATTCACTAGGCCCTTGCTCGGTCCACAATTGATGGCTAGCATGCGACCTTGGCTGCTGGTCTTGACGATGTCTTTCGGCCAGACTGCCACTGCCAGAGTCACCGAGTCTGTCGGAGGCCACTTGTCAGACCTTGCCCACTTATCCAGCGCTAACTTCTCGGCTTTGTTCAAAAACTCTACCACCGTAGAATTAATTCGGCCGAATTCTTCTCTTCGCCATTTCTGCAATCGATTTCAAATTCATTTTAATTTGTAGGGTTGTTCAAAAATGATAAGTTACAAATTGTCAAGTGCTAATTACCACGCTGATGATGTGCTTCCTTATGGCCATTCCAGGAAGAATGCTAATTTTCGTTTGCCTCGTGTTGTTGAAGAATATGGCATCGCTCAAAGGGTCCAATCCGAAATTAAAATCGGCTTGAAGCGGCCTCCCGTTACGATCTGCGCTTCCGGTGACGCGCGAACCCATCGAGTAAAATTGCTTGACTCGCTTCGCGAAGTTCGGGTCCAGCAAAGTTGCCTGCGCTGCATTTGTCAGTGGACCGATCGTCAGAATACTGATTTCGCCTGAAATGACAAAGATCGCTCAGTCTTTCGCTCATCGGATACGGTATGTAGCGCTTTTCAGCGAATTTTCGCAAGTATAAATGTACCTGGATATTTCTTCGTCAGCTCGATCATGGCTAAAGCAGCTGGCATCGTCTCGTCGATCGTTTGGGTCAGGTTCTTGTCGAATTGAAAATCACCGAAGCCATCTTCACCAAAGTACGTGGTAGCGTTGAATTTGTCCATTAGCGGCCTTTGCGCCCCCCTGTAAACTGGTATCTTGGCGCCGATTTTGCCATTCACGTGGTTCGTTTGACGAGCATCTTTATTCAAATCTACGAATACTTACATCAGTCCTCTCTGCTTCGCCTAGTATTTTCAAAACGTTTTTCTCTACATTTTCGACGTAGGTGTTGCCGTATGTACAAGTGATGGCCAATACTTCGACCTGTTTGTGAGCTTTTAGGGCCATCATAATTGCGACAGCGTCGTCACCACCAGCATCTGTGTCGATGATCAGCTTTATTTTTCTTTTCTCCAAATAACCCATCGTTTTCAAGGTGATTACACTGCGATTAAAAATGAACATGCCAACACCATTTTCCGTGTAAAAATGTATCAGTATTATACTCAATATTAACTTATGTACCATAGTAACAGTAATATCAAACAGCTAACACAGATAGCAATAATCAACTTTTTGGGTTTGATCTTTGTAAAATAGTTAATGCTCAACATTTTGTGATCGCTTTCAAGGTTCAAGCACAACTGACGGAATCGGAGGGACTTGATAATATTTGTCGTCGAGGAAAAATAATTTAGGTATTTTAATTTTACAATCTTTGTCAGTGCATGAAATCTTATCAGAATCTCTTTTTCAAGTGTTAGATCTTAAGAGATTCATTCCAATTTAACGCAGATTACATTGTTTACTGATTTCTATCAAAATACTTTAATCTGCTGTATTAGTGCAGGCTGATAATGACCTGGTTAGACGGTCGGGTTAGTCAAAATTTAGAATGTATTTTTTATCGATGCTTCGATTAAATTGATAAAAAATATAGTTCTGAGAAGAGTCATTTTTATTGTAAAGAAAAACAATATTTCTATGATTCAAAATTCCGAAGAAGCAAGCTTTTAAATTTTTCTATGTCAAATTTGCTGACGATTTCAACATTTTTATCGGTCGAATCATCATCAAACTTTACTTTTCCTTCACTTGAACTGCATGTTATCGCTGTCATGTGAATTTCATTTTTCAAAGTGACCAATTCAGGCCAAATTAAAGTTGAAATTGCAATAGAATCCGCCGGGAACCAAACTTTTGCATGACTCAATTCGTAATCTTCGACCTTATTCAAAAATTGCATTTCTTTAGAGCTTAAATTACCGAGGGTATCAATCCGCCATTTCTATAGAAAGATAATTTCGATTATGTAGAATTTCTTTTCGGTAAATTTGTAATTCATTTGTTAAATAAAAGACCTTTGAAATGGTATTGTTCATATCCCACGGTGATATTAGACATTTCTGATCTTCCAGTGAGCTTAAAAATATCTGATCGCTCTCAGGATCCAGTTGGAAATTAAATTCGGGTTCTGGTTCAAAATCATTCAAAGTTGCTCCCATGGTATAGAATTTTTTAACATTTTTCACAAAATTTGGGTCCATCGAAATTGCCAGAGCAACATTTGTCAGTGGCCCCAAAGTCACCACATTGATGACACCTGTAAGCCGTTTTTTCTCTTTCAATAATACTCTTACTTAATAAATTTGCATTAAATATATTGCATTAAAATTGTTAACTACCTGGGTGTCGTCTAACTAAGTCAATCATTACTAGCGACGCATGTTTAGATCTATCCACAGTAATTTTGATTTCATGTTTGAACTCAAAATCACCAAATCCATCTTTTCCAAAGTAATCGCTGGCGGTGTAGTTTTTTAGTAATGGACCTTTTGCTCCGGCGTAAACTGGAATCTGAATTATCGCGAAGATTTAATTCTGATCGATTGTGTATGATTTTCACCATAAAAAATAAGTTATCTCACGTCAGTTCGATTGGCTATGGTCAAAGTCTTTAGCACATTCAATTCAACATTTTTCAAGTCTGTATTGCCATAAGTACAAGTAATGGCAACAATATCAAGTTTTTTCGTTTTGATAGCCAACAAAAGAGCCATGGCATCGTCCCCACCAGCATCAGTGTCGATGATCACTTTCGGCACTTCTTTGGAGTCATTTAAACTTGATGCATATAAAAATTCGCTAGAAAACACATTTATTTACATTTATTAAGGGGTGGTAGTACTGACAAGGTCAATCAATGGGAGAAATTGAATTAAAACACAATAATATAGAACTGGCTAATGCATATTACATACCAACTACAAAATAAAAATACAAATGTAATGAGCTTCCGCGAATGCGCCATGATTTTGTCAAGACAATAACAATGAAAAGTATCAATGCTGCTCGTATCAGTTTCGTGTTGATATGACTCCAGCTGTACTCGCAACTGAACTAGATTACTTGAATCGTGTCGAGGAATATAAAGTTTCTGCTCGTAAACCCGATGCGGAATCTTATCTACATTACGTTCACACGTAATCTATTACAAAAGGATAGATGGATCAAAATTTAGTTAATATAACTTTTTGACATTCAAATTTGTTTTTTCAAAGTAGTTTTTAGCATAAAAAATTGAATTATAAAAATTGAATTATTAAATTAAAATGCTTTTAACGCGCGTGAAAGCGATCGTTGAATGTTAGCAAGCAGAAAAATGCATTTTTGGGACAAAAAAGTGACACTATATGTCTATATGTATAAATAATACGTAAGTAGAATACATATTAATATAAAAAAATTATATTACGTACTAAAGCTGCAGAAAATACGTACTCTGAAGCTTTTTATTAAGCGGCCTTGGGGTATATAACACTTTTTATCAATTCTTTAAATAAAAATTTAATAAAGGATGAAGAAACCTTCGGTCAAGATAGTTCTGAAAAAATTAAAATTAGATCGAGAGTTTTATGTTTCGCGCAATGTTTTGGGATATATTACATTTGCTTGTAAACTACAATTAACTAGGATGGGGCAAATACCAATTTAGAATTATTTCCGTCAGACAGGTAAAAATTATATCATCTGCAGTAAATTTATAAAATAAATTTTCATTTATTTACTGAACTCGTAACAACGTAAAACTAAATACAAAAAATTACTGATTGCTTGTTTGTTTTTTTTTCGCAGCAAAAAATCGAGCGAGCGCTTGAACAGCTCCGCTAAATTTTGGTTGCACTGAACAAGTTCTTTGAATCCATCCAGGCAGTGCTTTTTGTTTGTTTGCATATCGTCTATCTAGTAGAACAACTGTTGAATAATCATTAATGTGTCGTACCGCTCGGCCGATACACTGATTCACAGCTTTCATACAGGAATTTTCATAAAAAATGCTACCTGCATTCGAATTCTGTAAAAAAAGTGTAAAGAATTGAATTTAAAGGAAGAAATTTTAAGAATTAAATTTTTCTTACGAATTAGCAAATATTACAAAAAACCTACCACGTTCTCTTTCAAATACTTCATTTTTTCTTGTAATTCTAAAGATTTAATATTTGGGTAAGGCATGCCTACAACAATAACGCATCTACCCAAATCATCCGAAAAATTCAAACCTTCACTTAATTTTCCTCCTGTAATGAAGTAAAATGTATTAAGTATCATGTTAACTATCATGCAGTACATTAGATTTAAAGTAACTTACCAACAACACTAAATAATATTGCTCCAGTTTTAGGTTTTACAGCTTTCTTTATTGAATCACTAAAATTTTCTAATACTAAATTCACCTGTCATATGAAAAATTAATGCAATATAATTAAAAATTAAATGAAATGTTTTTGTAAAAATAATACCTGTGTTGAAGATTTAGGCTCACGAAAAATTGTTTTTTTTAAACCAATTTTAGCTAGAATACCATTGGTTTCAAGGTGCTTAATTAACAATTCTTCATAGCTATAAGATGGTAAAAACACAACTATTCCAGCAGGAATTATATTGCAAAGATTCACTAGTGTTCTGCCTAATTCATCTAACTGAAAGTTACAAAATGAATTTACTGTAGTTGAGAGACAAATAATAATTGAATAGTAAAGTTTAATATTTACTTACAAGTTTAGTGTTTTGTCTATTTTGATAATTAAATTCAAATTCTACACCCGTGGGACCAGATTGTAAGATGCAAGTTAAAATATTTTCTTTTGGAACAATATGATCACAGGAAAATGTCATTATTCTTTCTGGTTTTGCTCCAGCGCTCAAAAATAATTGATCCTTAAATTCAGACATAGGTTCCATTGTTCCACCCGCCAAAACAATAGCTCTTGCTTCTTTAACTGTAATGCCATTTCCATTAAAATAATAATATAACATGTTTTTTAGATGAAAGTAACACGAGACAAACTTACCAATATCACTAAAATGAGAAGCAGGATTCAATAAAAGAAATCGTAAGTATCCATCACCAATAACAGTACCAGGAACCACAAATATTCTACCATCACTGCATTTAGTTTTTAATGTTTCTAAAAAACTAGTAATTACAAATAAAGGACTAGTAATTTGATCTTTATCTATTTCATCTTCATGCTGTTTAATATTTTCCTTAATTTCAGGAGAATCTTTTTTCTGAAGTGATTTTAAGAATTCAGAGACACCTTTTTTCTCTTTACAAGGTTCAGCAACTATATTTTCATTCCCATATTTTTCGGCATATCCTCGCAGTTTGTGAGCTAGCTTGGATTTTGTTATAAATTCTATGAGATCAAATATATTGATTGTATCTATTTCTGCAGATATTTCAAATTCATCCAAGCCAAATAGTTTATTATCAGCATTTTTTGGTTTATCATTTGGAAGAGACTTTGAAGTTCCTCCTAATAATTTTATTAGTTTTTTTAAACAAAAACTTAATTGGCTTAAATGTAATACATTTTTAGCTGTCAGTACAGACTTGAACCTGAAAAATAACAATTTTTCAAGAATGAATGTATGCTCAAAAACAAATGATAAAATTAAACATTAAATAAATTTTACTTTTCTTGGTATTGAGTTAATTGATTAAGGCTCTGTAAAATATGTTTTCCAGTAATAGAGACACTGTGCATTCTTTCAATAGCTTCCAACAAATTATGGGCTTCATCAATAATTAAAACATTGTTTTTAATATCAATTCCCAAACTTTCTCTAGTATTTTTGTGTAAAATAGAATTATATGGTACTAGGATGACTTGACCATCTTCAATTGACTTTCTTGTACTATAGTAAGGACATGTTTTTAGTTCTTCACTGGTCTTAACAATATCTTCAATATCTCTAATTTCGGTTAATATTTCTGCTATAAGTATTTCCTGATTTCCAGGCATATATGGGCAAGACGTGGTTTTAGTTTTAGATTTTTTTATGGTCTTTTCATCTTTGGATGTAGTTTTACTTTTCCTTTGCAGCTGTTGACATAAGTCATTGATCAGATTCATATTCTTAAGGGCTTTTACTTTTGAATTAATGCAATAGTTATTCCTGAAATTTTTTTAAAATTTTCACAAAAATTATTATCAAATGACTATATCTTTAACTTACCTAGATGCTATTGGAACAAGAGAAACTTTATCATTGTAAGGACTTTTCTTTAACTCTCCAATAAATTGAGATAACTGTGAATGTGTCCTTGAACAAAAGTATATTTTGCATTCTTGTTCGTTACTTTCATTATCATCATCATCTTCAGAATCATTGGAATGTTTATCTAATTCTTGCAGAATCAAATCTGTATCCATAAAGTCATCAATATTTTCAACTTTTTCATCAAGTCTTGAATTTTCAGTTTCATTTTCTCTTTTGGTTTTCCATTTATTAACATCTCTTTTTTTGTTTTCTATTTTTCCTTCATTATACTGTTTTACCTTCTGCTTATAATTCTTGATTTTTTCTTCTCGTTTCAAAAGAGCATCAAACTTTTGCTGTAGACTCACAATTTCCATATTAAGAGTCATCTGTTCTGTTTGAGCAGAAAACCAATCACCTTCGTGCTTTTTTTTAATTTCTTTGATCTGAAGCTCCAAATCAGCTTTACTTTTGAGTAACTCGTTTTTTTGTTTCTCTTTGTTATCTAATAACCATTTAAGAGCTCCACAGATGATAGATAGAGTCTTGCCAGTACCTGTTGGGCTTTCGAATATCCCTAAGTTACCTTGTTCTAGGCATGCATATAAATTTCTCATAAAATCCGACTGTATTGGGTACGGTTCAAAGGGAAATGGAAATTCTTCGACGCCACCCATGTTCGGTAGATTTCCCGGATTGCAGAAAATTAATATTATTATTAGCGACCCCGATAGCGTCGGCCTCCGAGTCCACTCCAAGCACTGAAAACTGAAAAATGCGCGCGTATTTCCGTCATATAGTGTAGTGCCCCAGTAGTATGCACTGTGCAAAGTTAAGGCACAAGCATTGTGTCAATTTCACAGTAGCAGACAACACGTGCTCAGCAAACTTTTCTACCGATGATTATTTAACTATCGTTCAGCAAGATAGATTATAGACTCATCTGATTAACTATTTTTGTATATAAAAATATCAGGTAGTTGTAAAAGTGTCCTAAAATCTTGAAATTCTGTCAATAAACTACAATTTTGACACAAGAATCACTAACAGTAATTGAGTAGTGTAAATAAAAACATTTTTGTAAGCTTTTTATGTTATGACTTATTAAGTTCGTCTGAAAATTTTTCATTTTTTATTATCATCGATTTTATTTAAATTTTATTAAATGTATCTAATTGAACCTCTAAATAAGGTTAAAATTTTGGATTAGAAAACTCAAGTCTTAGGTTTTTATACTTAATAAATTGAATAATTATATTAAAAATATATTATTTTTTAAAATTGTTTGAATTAATAGTCAATTCTCGATTTTATTTCGATGATTCTATAGAGTAAGAAAAAACTATAAACGTTTAAAACAGATCTTCTTGCTGACAGATGAATAATGTTTCAATTTTATTACATTTAATTTCAGGTATAACAATTTACTGAAAAGATTATTTTTTAATACAACTGCTATGGTAAGTTTGTCACAAGACTAATTTTAAAGTTGTTACAGTTTACAATAAAAAGTTTTTTTCAGAAAAGTCTACTTTCTCGCAAAACTATCAAGTTTGGCATACCATTTTTAGTATTCATGGTGGGTGGATCATTTGGGTTACAAAATTTTGCAGAAATTAGATACAGATACAGATCTGTTGAAACGGTTGACCCTAAAGATGAAGCAAGAAAGTTAGGTTTAGAAATTAAAAGCCCAGAGAAGACAACCATAGAAGCTACATATGAAGAGTTGAAAAAGACTGATATTGATCATTGGGAAAATAAAAGAATACCCAGACCTGCTGGTTGGAATTAAATAATGTAAATATCAAAGATTAATGTGACTCATTATGTACATATATATAACAAATATAATCTTCAGGTACATTTTTAAAATTAAACATTTTTTTAAGAATGAGACCAATTTATCAATTAAATTAAAATATTTATTCAAGTGTAAAAACTGTACAACTAATGAAAGATATTTAATATAATTATTACAAACAAGTATTATGTACGAGTTTTCTTACTCTTTTTAAGAGTTGATTGTTTTTTTAAGCTTTTTTTTTTCTTTTGTATTAAGCTTTTTTCTTTCTTTTCATTTTCCTTTTCAGTGGCATCAGAAGAATTCAAAGTCGTACTATTAAAACTTCCTTCAGGATCAATAGTTTTAATTAATTTGAGAACTTGATAATCATGCACCTTACATCTTTTAGGTGCTTTTTTAGGCAAAGGTGCTGTTGTTAAAAATGAACCATAATTAGGATCATATGGTTTCTGAGAATCTTGAGAAAACTTAGCCAATTTGTTTAGGGAATATTCATCTGTTTTTCCCAAGAGTTCTTTTACTATACTTTTAGCTGTGGCTTGAATAGCAGTACTCGGATGTCGCTGCAGAGCTACAATTTCCCATAAACTGGTTCCATAAGCTGAAGAGTTTTCAGGACAATCATTTTCTGGTAAATAAAACTGTACCGTTGAATCACAGTCTGTTTCAACTAAATTACTTGCTCCTTTGCAATTTAGCATGACTGGCTTAATCATCTGAATAATTTCTAAGGCAGTTTCTTGGTCTAAGTTTAATGAAGCTGTAAAAATTCTTTTTATAAAAGCTATAACAACACTAGGTGTCATCATTTTATACCTCTTGACTATTACTTGAGTCATTGTTTTCAAAATCACAGATAATTCACTACTAGTTGTTCCTGCATGAATATCAAGTAACTTTCTATAAAAATGTGTGTGAAACGTAGTAGGATCTACATTTATAGTAGCAGCTTGAATATTTAAAATTAATAATGCTGAATGAATGCAGTATAGTTGCTGCTTCAGATTTAATTCTTCATTTTCCAGTAAGTTATTTAAAAATGCAACCAAATCAGCATAAAAGTCTATATTAATGCAGGGGGCGAATTTAGCTAATCCCTCAAGACAAGATGTTAAAATAGAAGAGTTTGAATAATTTTTTAGAGTTCGAAAGTAAATCAAATATAGAACTTCTGTTATTTTTGTGAAGTTGGAGCGTTTTTCTTTGGAGAAGTCCGTTGTTTTTTTATCTTGGTCTTTGTCTTTGACCATACTTTCTGATATTTTTAATCCAAGCAATACAGTTAACATTTCTGAATGAACTTTGTGATAATGGGCTACAATGTATTTGTTTATTTTCTGAACAATTAATAAAGATAACTGGCCACGTTTATCTTCTTTAAATAGCTCAGAGAAGCAATTTGCTACCTGCTCCCTTATATTTACAAATCTATGGTTCAGATAGGGAACTAAAAAAGTTGCTATATTGGTAGAAAAGTTGAAATATGGTTGCGATGTAAGAAGCTTGCACATCACTTTTATGCTCAACTTTGCTAAGTATATATCATCTTTTTTCATCTTGTCTACAGCTATTTTTTGTTTCAAAACTCCAACCATTTTCTCTAATTTCTTCAAATACTGCTCGTAACATTTGATAATGTGGGTTTCATATTTTTGTAATTGGATTGTTTCTTTTTTCAATGGTCCTTCTTGCGAACGAATGGAATATTCAGGCAGAATATCTAAAAATATTTCTAATAACGCCTTTATAGTCAATGAACATACTGTTACACGGACGTTTGCATTTTTCTCATCCATAAACCTAATCAATGCTGTAACATTTGAATATCTCTTTTCAGGATCTTCAAGTACTTCACTGGCCAGCTCTCCAATTTTACAACGATAAGCATTTTTAGCATTTTCTCTTTGAGCTATTAGCTCAACCATTGCAATTGGTCTATTTGGATCTACTTGAATTTCCTCACTTTGCACTACAAATTTTTTATTAATTTTTTTCTTTTTCTTTGGAGGCTCTTCTGTGACATTCTGATTTGAGTCCTCTATTTCAGTGGCAGATCTTTGGCCAAGTTTTTTCACAATTGCACCATCTTTAGTTTTAATTGGTAAGAGTAATTTAAGGTTGTCTGGTTCCGATTGCCTTTTCCTCGACAAATCTCTCATGTACTCTCTCTCCATTTTGATAGATTCTAAAAATATGAAATAATTGTGAATAATTGAAATCAAGCTCGATGGATAAGTGAAATATGTCAAAATTTTTTAATCAACAATTTTCTTCGAGTTTTTTTTTTATCATTATGCACTGATAAATCTAAATATAATAACCATGAAGTTTTGAAAAATTTAATTTATATTTTGACATATTGCACTTAGTGACATCAATAATTTAAACTAAAGTTGGATAGTTGAACCAGTGTATGACCGTTTTGGAAAATATTCTATGAAAATCAATTAAAATTACTTTTGGATTGACGTTAAAAAATTTTTTAGTGAATGATTTATCTTGGCTTCCACATTTCTCGTCACCATATAACAAGGAAAAAGTATAATTATTCCATATCCAAAAGTGGTCAATCGCTGGTTCAAGTATCTTCTACAATCATATTAAAATTTGTTTGATAATTCAAATAAAACTAACATTTATAATGCTAAGAGCTAAACACGTGCTGCGAAGTACAAAAACAGTAAATACACTACTAGCGGTATGGAGTATTAACTTGGACTGTTTCAGCTGCTTATTGGGCACTGCACGTGCGACGTCTGCAATTACCATTTGAGTAAACTTTACGTAAGAAGAATTATCATCTGAGTGCGCGGTTTTATTAATTTTCGATTATGGCGGTATGTGAAGTGTGAACGTTATTCGATGCAGTCGTATAGTAAATTGATAATTCGTAATTATATAGAAAAAGCCACATGACACGACTTATATTTATATTTAGTTTTGTAATTTGTCAAAATACTTATTCTGTAAGCAAGTCATAATTAAAAAATTTACACTGACATAACAATTTTCAGAATGATGGTTTCATTCCTCAGTTTACGTTTGAGACTAAATTTTATTCGTTAAACTTAAAAAATAATCTTCGAACCCCAGTTCAATTAAGATCTCGAAAATTGATTCTGGATTAAAAATTTTTTGAACTATCACAATTTGAATGGACATTATTTACTAAGAACATACCTAATTGAGAAAAAAAAACAATGTAGTAATATTTTTATTCACGTAAAAATGATTATTTTATTTCTCGTATCTTTTTAAAATGATAATAAAATTATTCCAAAACTTTAAAGCGTTTTATTTTGCATTAATTATTAATTGGCTTAGGAAAAAAGATTAAATAAATATAATTATGTATCTTGATGTATTATATTCTATTATAAGCGGGGAAGTTTCTATAAACGTAAATATTACTTGTCGTTACAGAAAATATATGTCGATTAAGACGCGCACAGTGAGCTCCTTTTTACGGACCATGACATCAAACTTAATAAAAATTTTATTTTTAAGAAAAGGGTTGAAAAGATAAAATGGTTAAAATGAGACGCCGTCATCGAATAAAAAAAAATTTCAAAAATGAATAAATTAAATTGTACGACTTGGAATCAGTTTTCAATTATGTTATTTAGAATTCTTGTACGAATCCAAGATATTTCACGTTGAGTAGCGTTATAATATTGAAAATCTCAGGAAGGTAAAAGTGTTAAGAGCGAGCAAAGAAAAAAATTGCATAAATTTAAGAAAAAATACATTACACATTATAATCTACCTGAAAAGTATCCAGCTACTAGTCCAGATAAACTAAAACAATAAATTCCACAAGTTCCTACAGCTCCTCTACTAGCTGATTGAAATATTTTAAGCATGAAAAAAACTAAGATTCATTAAATTATAATTTATTTCATATCAGAATATTTATAAATACAGTAAATAAGTCAACAAATACTTGAATACCACTACGAATAACAGCAGCAAAAAGCAGAGATTTAATGGGAGGTCTGAATACATCTGCATAAACAACGTTCCATCCAGTTCTTTCTGAAGCTCTCTCTAATCTTGCAATACCATCACAATTATTGTACTTTGCTATGTCTTTTCCTACTTGACCATGCAACAAAGCTAATGTGACTCTTAGAAAGTAATATTATATTTTTTCATTCTTTTTTATTAAAATGATATATTGTATAATTTTCAAGGAATTAAGTTACCAGAAGATAAAAGTAAACAATACGTTAAGCAGTTTATATTAAGCCAACGAATTTTTATATAATTCTTTGTAACATAAATATTCCATCTACTGGCCCAACTAATATCAGGTTCTTCCTTCCATTGATATGATAGGCTAGTTTTAGTTTCAAATAATTGTTAATATACACCCTATTTTTTTCATCAATACCACCTAGATAATAACCAGGTTGTATATCAATTTTATCATTTAGATTAGTTAGACTTGCTGCTGTGAAATCATCAATCAATCTGTAACATAAGAAAAATATATTAAATTCAGTAAATTTGTTTTTACCCTTACACAAAAACTTTAGATATCTTACAAATGGACAATGTACTCTTGTTGAATTCTTTCAATGACGAGTAAAGAATTACTTTCTTTCCAAGTCATGGGTTCTGTTGGCTTATCACAAAGAAGTTTGCAAGATATATTTTGTGCCATAGCAACTTCGTAAGGTGTATTAACAATTCTGAAATATTTCAACAAGCATGACAATTATTGTAAATAATGTTCGTACTAAAAGATACAAAATTTCCAAACTCACATGTCACCTCTTAACATTTCCCATAAATTTTCAGATTTATAAGATAAGGTACCATTTTTGGGCAAACAAAAAGGCAACGAATAATATTCATAAGATAGTTGTGTACGTAAACTAAACATTTTGGCAACTTCCACATCAATTTTCTGGCTTTTTTTGAAGTCTGTAGAGTCTCCTAGGGCATAAAATGAGTTAACCTCCATGAGGAGCAATACCAGAACTGCAACAGTCCACTTCCATTTTATTTTATTCTGCAAAAATAAATGATTTGATATAGTATATTTTTGCTAATTTTGAGTGGACACCAGTTGCTTGTTGTTATGACACATGTCGATCAAGACACGCACAATGAGCTCCTTTTTTACAGACCATGACATCAAACTTAATAACTACTTTAAATAAATTTTAATTCTAAGAAAAGGGTTGGAAAAATAAAATGGTTAAAATGAGACGCCGTGATCGAATAAAAAATATTTCAAAAATGAATAAATTAAATTGTACGACTTGGAAACAGTTTTCAATTGTGTTACTTAGAATGTTCGAATCCAAGATATTGCACGCTGAGTAGCGTTATAATATTGAAAATCTCAGGAAGGTGAAAGTGTTAAGAGCGAGCGAAGAAAAAAATTGCTTTTACAATTTAGGACAAAATACATTATGCGTACGTATTTTAGTAAAGGACGTAAAGTCAGAAGAAAAATTTTTAAACAAAAAGTGTTTAAATATTGATGCGAAGCAAATTCGTATTTCAAATAATATTTTTTCATCGTGTATAGAATGTTTCATTTCACATGGTTCCGAGAAAACATGAATCGTTTTTACTTTGTTTATGTGGAGCTAGAAAATCTGTTTAAAGGTTATATCTTGAGCGTGTTAAATGATGACGAAGCTAAGAGTGCAAGTTTTAGTATATGTCAACATCAATAGAGTAAGTATCTATACTTGTAAAACATTTAATAAATTTCTGTGAGTTACGAGCGTCAAGTCGAAAATCGTTTTTAGACCTGCGTCAGATTTTGATAGTATAACTAAAGCGGATCAATCATAAGAAAATATACCGATTCCTATATTATGAGAGTCGCCGTCTCGAGCAGTGGAATACTCAACAATATTTTGAAAACGATCGATTGTCAAAAAAGATTATCGTCAAGGTTAGTAAAGATAATAATTGAGACGCTTCGAATGGAATTAAAAACATTCAATCTTTACTTTGATAAAATGAAGCTCGAAAAAATGCGAGCAGCTGGCGTACGACTTGACAATAGTCGGTGGCGGCATCATAGGCTGTGCAACTGCCCGAGAGATGAAATGTCGCCATCCAGAACTGCAAATAGCAATCGTGGAAAAAGAAGACGGAATCGCAAAGCATCAGACGTCGCACAATTCAGGTGTCATATTCACTGGCCTCTTCTACAAATCAGATTGCGTCAAAGTCTGTTTTCACGTATACGGATATAACTACGCGCACAGCTCGCTCGATTTTAGTCAAATTTTGCCAACCAACTGTATGATATTTCAGGCGAAGATGTGTTCCGATAGCATGAAGCAGGTGTACGAGTACCTGTGCAAAAACGACATACCGCACAAAAAGAGCGGCAAACTCGTGGTCGCTCAAACCGATGACGACATTTGCGAGTTGAACGAGCTCTACGAGAGTGGCCTGGAAAACAAGTGCCCCGACATCCAGCTGGTCGAGCGGGAGTGCATCGCGAATTTCGAGCCGAAATGCAAGGTTTAACGTTTAGTCGAACGACGCGAGTCTCGTCGAATTTTCAATAATAATATAGCACGGGATATCGTTTTGTGCTTGCTCGTGCGCAGGGTAAAAAGGCTCTCTGGTGCCCGTGGACGGGCAACGTCGATTGGTCGACCGTCTGCCACCGTTTTGCGCGAGATTTCAAGGAGATGGGCGGCGTCATTCACGAGAACTTCAAAGTGGCCGGTTTTGCCGAGGCGATCGAGAGCAAAGGCACTCGGGAGCTGCATCCACTTTGCGTACATTCGAAAAATCAGGTAACTTGTAATGGGGAGAGGTAACGATGGTATGGAGCAGCGGATGGCGAAAATTGAGCTTCGTTGCCCAATGTCGTTTCAGTACATGCACACCAAGTACGTGTTGACGTGCGCTGGACTCTTCTCGGATCAACTGGCCAGGATGAGCGACTGCCCGCCCTACCCAAAAGTGATACCGATGCGCAGCGAGTACCTCAAGCTCAGAGAGAGCCGACAGTGTCTCGTGCAAACGAACCTCTACTCCTTGTCCAAAACGACCAAGTACCCGTTCTGGAGTCTGCACTTCAATCAGGGAGTCAACGGCGAGGTCTTCCTGGGTCCGAACGCGGTTTTCGCCATGTCGAGGGAAGGCTACGCGTGGCGAGACGTCGACCTGCAACACTGCTCCAGTCTCGTGGCCTGTCCCGGTTATCACAGATTCTGGACGAAGAATTTCGTCGTCGGCGTCAATCAGTTCGCGAGATCGCTCGTGCCCCGCCTGAGCGTGAACGAGGCCAAACGATACATACCTGCATTGACGCCGGACGACGTGGCCAGAGGCCCGACCGGTGTCTCGGCCATCGTGGTCGATCGAGACGGCTACGCCCTCGACGATTTCGTCTTTGACAATGGCCCAGGCCGCATCGGTCAAAGAATACTGCACCTTCGTAACGTGCCGTCGCCCGGCGCCAGCGGTTGTATGGCGATTGCCAAGTTTCTTGCCGATAAAATGGAAAAAGAATTTAAATTCTAAACTTAATCCTATCTGTTTCCTTATAATGCTTATTAAATTGATTATTTCAATATTTCGCACTTGGTTTATTTATTTTTACATTATATACTTTTGTTCGCACACCAACCAAAAGTGGCCCCCCCACTTTTCATTTCAAAAATTCAAAATTTCGTTTCAAAAATGCCGTTGTAGTGGTACTACTGCACGCATCGCTCGAAAGGTTATCGCGCCAAAATCTCGTAGCCCGCCACTTTTCGCCACCGAACCTCCGGCATTCGATTTGCGACTTCCTTGTTGTAACGACAATCGGCCTCTTTTTACGTTTCTCATAACTCATTGCACAATTTTCGACAACGTTTCACTTGATTTTTACCAGTTTAATATTTCAAAGTTTAGTAACCATTGAAGTTTATCATCTACGGAAAATATGGAAGAAGTAGTAAAAACTGCAGCTGCGAACGAGCAAGTTCATCAAACACAAACGCAACAGCAAGTTCCGTTTCATCCTACGCCTGGTTAGTAGACATTCAATTTTTTGTATTTTATTTTCTAACTTGATCAATTTGTTCACGAGTACTCACAATAAGGCACTATTTATGCCATTTTATTATCAATTTATACATCAGTCGATACAAAATAAGAAAAATTGACTGAACACTTTTTCTCGTTTTTTGTTGCAGAATATTTAATTGCAATTAATCCAGAAAAATTAACCATTACCAAGCTTATGAAAGCCGTCAAAAATAATAACTATGATGCTATTCAGAAGTCTCTGGCTGCATATGGTATGCCCAAGAATGGTACTAAGACAACCGATTACTTGATATTACAGACAGCTATCAATCGTAAGCATAAAGAAGTTGCCAATCTTTTGCTTCAGTACAACTGCAACGTGAATGATTGTTCGGAAAGTGCTCAACATATACAAACCCCTCTTTACCTTGCTGTTGATCAACATGATTATGAATTGGTTGATTCACTTCTCATGCGAGGTGCTCTCATCGACATGAAAAGCCAGCGAACTGGTCGTACTCCAATGCACGAGGCTGCGATCAAAAAACAGTATAAGTCCTTATACAGGATGCTAGATTTTCCAGGAAAAGTGAATATACTAGATGATGAAAACCAAACAGTTTTACAAATTCTTCTTGAGCAGCATGCTTTTCAAAATGTTGGCAATGTTCAATTGCATCCATTGCTCATCAAGAAACTTTTATCTAAAGGAGCGCTCATAAACATCAGAGGATGTAATGGATTATCACTTTTACACATAGCAGCTTTACTGAAGAAAAAAGATGTTCTATTAATATTATTAACATCTGTTCAAGCCCAAGGTTTAATAAATGCTTTAGATAATCAAAACAATTCGATACTCCATGCTTTACTTAGTACAAATGGCATCTACGCAGATAATGCTGAAGAAGAAGAAAATTTAAGTGCTTTCATAAGTATACTTCAACTTGGAGCTTATTTTGATGTTACTAATAAACGAGGTCAACAACCTATACATTTGGCTGCAAAAAATAAACATTTCAAAATATTTGACTTAGCATTAAAGTACACTCCAGATGTAAATGTTGTAGATGTAGATGGCAAATCTATTCTTCATTATTTTCTAGAAAACGTACCTCAATTTTCTCCAGAACGGCTTGCAGATTATAAATCTCTTCTGAAAACAGTTATATCAAAAGGTGCAATTGTCGATGCTATAAGTAATACTGGTGATGTTCCTCTTCACATGGCAGTCAAATATCATGATTTTGAAGTATTTCTAATATTATTATCAGGCATTGGCAATATAAATGCTCTAGACCATAATAAAAATACAGTGTTGCATTTCTTGATGGAAAGAAGTGATTGTACACTAGATGTTATAGGATTACTGATAAATAGAGGCATATGCATAAATGCAGTCAACGAAAATGGTGAAACAGCTTTAGACATTGCTGCCAAACGAAAACGAATGGAATTATTTAATCTTTTAAAACAGTACGATCCATCTAATCAGATGAATGCATTAAATTTAATTAACGGTGAAGTAACAGAGGAAGCTACTTATGGTAAACGACCACTGAGTCCAAGTATAAATAATCAGGATCCTTTGTCAAAGAAAGTCAAATCTTCTGAAAATTCTTAGTTTATATTTTGCAATTACTTTTAAGGATAACATTTTATTTCTAAATTTGCAATCAAAAGTTTATGTGCTTCTAATTCTTAAGGAAAAATCCTGATACTTTTAGAAATTTTATGTATTAGTTTAAGAAGATTTTGAAATACATTTTTATTAATTCATGCGATGTTATGTGTCATTTAAAATTCCTAAGTAATGAGTTAAAAGTTGAAACTAAGGTTTTTTGTGTTTATGTAAGTAAGTAATACTTATGCTTTTTAAACTAAAAATTTTTGAGAATAAGTTGAAATAAATACTTTAAGCAAACACTGTCTTCGTTAGTGTAAGTGTTATGAGTTTTAAAAAAACCTAGCTTGAAATGTTTTTATTGGGGATAATGATATTATGTTGATAAATAAATAATTGAAATGAATAAATTCCATATTTTTTGATAAAATTATACTCAATAAACACACTAGAATAATTAACGAATAACAATTTTCATTGTTTCAGGAGCTTTAGAATTCATATTTTCTTTAACTGTATAAAGTAGCATTATCTATTGAGAATATTTGGCGCAATTATGTGCATTTTAGTACTTTATTATAATTGAATGATGATCTGTGAGCTTGTAATACTGTACATTAAACAAATATGCACTAAAAATAAAGAAAAAATGCCTAATTCGGATTGCTTTATTTAGCTGCAATTACTTTCTTGGTCATCTGCACCGCAGTTTCTTCGTGATCTTCGGTTTACACGTGTAGGCTCGATGCATCAATAAGGCTCTTGATTCTAGAGCTCGTCGAAGATTACTCGGTAGTATTCGAGTACTTTGATTACTTCATTTTTGATAATTTCTTGTTACAGATTGCTCGCAGATACAGCGCATATGCATACTTTAGATAAAGCCATTAAAACTGCGATTATTTATACATTCTCCATTCTGTGCGAGTGTTAATTTATTGATAGGATCTTCAAAATATAGAACTCTTTCCCTTGTTCACCATGTCATTTTCCTATACAACATATTCGACGTTCGATATAAATAGTAAGCGTTTCTGACGCCCCATCCGGTGCACTTGACCGCCAACAATATTATTAGCTTGTTTCTGAAATATTTCACCCAAGTCAGTGCTAAACAAGTGTGCAAAATTTTTCTAGCTTACTTCAAGTCTTGATGAACTTAACTACCTTTATAGTTACGCAGTTTGCTAAAGTCAACTTTAACTCTCTCAACATAATGCGAAAAATGTTCAACTCGACTTTATAATTGCACGAGTCACAACACAGTAAATAAATAAATAGATTGAAAATTGAATTTTAGCTTTCTGATAATTATATATGCCGATGAGGTGCTAACGTGTCTCTTGATGAAATCAAAAATATAATACTCGAGGCAGGTGATATTTTACTGTAGTTGCAGAAAATAATGCAATTTTAATCCCAACTATATTAAAACAAAAGGAATTCTAAAAAGTAAGTTTAAAAAAATAATCAGAATTCCTTAAATTCAAGTTGCAAAATTGATTAAACTTTAACTTTTCGCAAAATCATTTTCCGACGGTTGATTTTGAACTTAAAAACGAAAAAGCTGAATATTTTTCTAATGGCAACACAACGTAATGCAAGTCTATCTTTTAAGTTTTAAAGAAAAAACGCATTTTATGATGTTTTTTTTGTTGGAATTTTATCATTTTTCTCCTTTAAAACATACATTAAATATGAACAATTTTCATCAGTTTTTGCTAGATACCTAAATGATAAGTAAAATATTCCTCTTCTTACTATTGACTCATTCACATATTTGAAATTACTAATTTTATACTACGAAATGAGAAAGGATTGCTTAATGAACGAGGAATACATCGATTTATAAAAAAGAAAACGCTCAACGTATTTACATAAAAATACGAATACAAAGTTTCAGGTATAGCTCCAACCATTCATTTAAGTGATTCACTCGTTTACAACTTGATCATTTACAATCTACTTTTGATGAAACGAAAGACCAGAAAGTCGAAAAATATATTACAATAATTGACTGAAACATTTGTCGATATTCTTCATTGTAATTACACCGAACGAAGGAATTGATTTACAATTTACACGCAGATAAAATTGTACAACTTTTGAATGGAAAAATGTTATTTCATAAGAAAGACACATACATCGAGATGGATTTACAAAGGATACTAGGCCGACGCGTCGCGACGCCGTCAAGAGTGCGTTACACCTCCATGAAAATGTAAGTTTGCTGACAAAATGAGCTAATATTATCGTTTACGAAATGTCCTAACTATAAACATCAATGATAGAGTCGATGTCGGCCGATAAATACGTATAGATCGAGAGATCGGCATAGATATACAATTGTCACATTTAATAGAGGTAAAATGGTTAACCACAAAACGCAGAGAGAGAGAGAGATATCGTTCTCGAGATTTCGTATCGGCTCGATCATCGGCTCGCGTTGGCTTTTAATTTGAGCCGCGAGCAGTTCAGTAGGTGCTCTGGCGATTGTCGAAGGGCGTCTTGACGAAGTACGTCGTGAGGGTGCCCTTGCCCTTGACGTAGGTGGGGCCGCGACAGGTGAGCTCGTAGCCGGCGTTCTTGAGTATGCGCGCCGTGTCCTCGGTGACCTGGATGCGGCCCATCTGTCCGCAGCTGTCCATGCGCGAGGCCACGTTCACCGTGTTGCCCCAGATGTCGTATTGGGGCTTCTGGGCGCCCACCACCCCGGCTATCACCGGCCCGTGGTTCAATCCTGTCGACGACGTTCGTTCGTTGTATGAGCTTAAGCTTCGTTAGCTACTTGCAAATTATAATGTACGTGACGCGCGCTTACCTATCCTCAATTTGAATTTCTGAAAAGACTCGCGATTTATCTGATCGAGCAGGGTCATGAGCGAGATGGCGAATTCCACGAGGACGACGACGTTGTGCTCCTCTTTTCTACTGGCCTGCAAATATAAATCGAGTCTCAGCAAATGTCAAGTTGATCTCTAGTTCGAGCGAGTACCTTGGGATTGAGGCCGGTCTCGGTACCGGGGCTGAGGCCGCAAGCCAGCATATAAGTGCTGCCGATGGTCTTGATCTTCTCGATGCTCGAGTACTTGGGCTTGAGCAGGAGCTTGTCGAAGTCGCAGATGATCTCGTTGAGCAGTCTGAGACACTCTAGGCCTTGCTTGTTGATGTCGGTCTCGTCGTAGAACTCCTTGTAGTTGGGTATCGAGGCGAACATGACGGCGATGCAGTCGTAGCTCTCGTGGTAGAGGTCCTTCTGGAGCTCGGCCTTCTCGCGGGTCTCGAGGAAGTGGCCGGCCACGTGGGCCGGCAGGATGTTCTCCAGGAGTATCTTGTTGATGCCGCGCATCGTCTCCACCTCGTCCTGCTCGACCTTGAGCTTGTTCTGCCAGAGAAAGTCGATCCTCGAGGTGTACTCGATGCGCCGGTCGAGCACGTGCAGCATCAGCGCGACCAGGCACAAGAGAAAGCCGATTTGCAACAGGTAGTTCAGGGCCCCGAATCTGCCAACGCACACAAACATCTCGGTAAAACTCGACTCTTTGCTTCTTAGTTATATACCTTTACTTACTCGCTCGATGGATCCTCGTAAAAGTCCTGAATGATTGGGTGCTGAGAAAATATAGCGAGAATCGTCGCGATCGACAAGACCATCACGAGGAGTTTGAGTATTGAGCCGACCCTCAGGTGGGTCCATCCTATGAGTAGACTGACGGTGGCGCTTTTGACGTACATCTATGGATAGCGAACGTTACGCCTGGCAAATGCAATCGGCTCAAAAGGCTAATACTCACGGTGGCGATGCTGCTGTCCCGAGGGTCCTGTTGGTCCTCTCGGTCCTCTTGGGAATCGGTGAGATCGACGAGGCTCACTCCCGACGAGCAGACCGCCAACACGGTCGTGAGCAAGTAGACGGCCACGCGAATGGCCCGGCTCAGGAGCACGCGTTCCTCGCCGGGATCGATGCCACCGTCGACGGGCCTCGAGCGGCTCTTGCGGCTCGCCAGCCAGGATATCACCGAGAGGCAGAGCAGACAGAGTAGTCCAGCGCCGAAGCAGCCCAAAACCGTCAGGCTTCGGGGCAGATAGCAGATCTGCAGGAGGAACATGACGAGGTAGAGGAGGCTCGACACCAGCACGTACCAGGGGTACTGGTCGTCGGGCTG
The DNA here is from genome assembly GCF_000599845.2 of Trichogramma pretiosum. NCBI lineage: Eukaryota > Metazoa > Arthropoda > Insecta > Hymenoptera > Trichogrammatidae > Trichogramma > Trichogramma pretiosum. The sequence goes on from NW_019641697.1 coordinate 1,016,887, forward strand.
CTCCCGGTACTGTCGCTCTCGCTCCGCGTCCTTGAACCAGTAAGTCAAGCTCGACATGCCGTCGCGCTTGCCGCACCACTGCCTGTACGTCCACGCAAACACAATTACATGTTATATGTAGTCTGAGTTACGAGTATCTCGATAGTGCTCGATTTTATATTTACCTGACGTCGAAGCAGCTCGTGTTGTTCGACAGCAGATTGGACTCGATCATGGCGATACTCTGCAAAATTAATTGGCTCTCGATCAGCTCGGATGCCTGTTTGATGCTATATTACTTATAAACTTAAAACTTACGTTGAGGCCAATGTTCTTGGCCAGGGTCGACTCGGCTATGTTGGCGAACGGCTTATCCGCACCCCAGCACTCGACGTACTTGGTCATTTTGCTGCTCGGTCTGGACCTAAGCAGTAAGGGGCTATTACAGGTTGAAAATAATGAAAAAAAAAGCTATTTTCATCATCATTTTCCGTCTGCTTTATTATACATTCACATGCTTATTCAATGTCAAGGATTGAAAAACGATTCAAAAACATTTTTTAAATATTTTTTTAGTTTTTTATCAACTTTGTAAAAATGGCTGACAGTTAATCTCAGCATCTACTCAGCCGATCTTTACCAAATTTCTTTATTATCGTATGATCCAAAAAATATACCACAAAAAAAGAACATTTGATTTAAAAAACAAAATGTAACAACTTGGAAATTGAAAAAAAACCTTAATTATAGGTTCTTTATCATTTCATACTTATTCAAGATTTTCTTCTTGTTGTTATTTTTTGGTAAATTATATATTCCTTCGTATAGCGTGTACAATTGTATTAGGATCGGCTCACTAGGTCCGGAGATTAACTTTTCGTCATGCCAAACGACATCGTCCCGAGATGAAAACGTTCAAAATTTCGATCTGACATTGAATTCCGTCCATACGCTTGTACTCAATTCTGATTTTGACTGATTTAAAGTCCGAATTTTCGTACAATATTTTAGAAGATGGTTCTCTGAAGCATTAACAATTTGAAAATGGAACGAAAAAAAGGTTTCAAAAAGTTCAACCAGTAATATTCCCTTAAATAAATGAAAAATTTACTCGCGCGCAGGTAAAAGACTAACATCGTGCAAGAAATCAGCAACTTTTGACCGAAAGTCGCAGCCATGTGTAATGTATATGGAAGCAGGGCCATTACCTCGAGGGCACAGAGCCACCGGTGGGTCGGAGCAGGGTACTCTCTTTGCCAGTCTCGACTGTCTGTGCATCGCCGTTGCCTTTCTGTACAGCAGAAAAAAGAGAAAGAAAAAAGAAATAAAAGAAAGGGAAAATAAAAGATATAACAACGTTAGCTGCGGGTCGTGTACGCGTCGCTGCTCGGGGTGCTTTGCTGATTTGCTATATAGCTACAGCGTGCGCGCATCCGCCGACGCTAATTATGTTTATATGTAAAGAGAGAGAGTAAAAGAGCGGCCGGGAGCAGCTTTGGTTCTCCTCTTGTTTCTCGAGGGGTAAGAGCAGCTGGAAAGCTAAGAATTTACCTTGGGTGGAACAATGAGGTAGGTCTCGACTTTGTGCTCGGCCAGATAGGACTCCCGGTCGGGGCCGTTGCCGGGCTCGACTTGGAAGCGATCCCCGAGATGCTGCAGCGTCGCCTTTGTTACGTGCACGCGCCTGCAAATTCACAAAACTCGATCAGTATTATTATTGTGCTTTGGGCGCGCGTCGTAAGCTCTCAATGGAGAATAATAATCGCGGCGCAGCGAAGCTATTAAGGCTGCGATAGCGTCGATGTATACATAGTTGGCACGTCTGTTATATAGGAGAAAGAGGTGGTATATAATATACGAACCCGGGCAAACCGCCGCTCTCCATGTGATTGGCCAACGTGACGTCGTCGCTCCAGACGTCGAATTGCCATTTCCGCAGGCCTAGGACACCGCAGAGCACGTTGCCCGTGTGTATGCCAATCCTCATGTCGACGTTGAAGCCAGTCGCCTCGCGCACGAACCTTATGGCCTCGATCATCTCCAGGCCCATCTTGACGCAGTTGTAGGCGTGATTCGGCCGCGACACCGGCAGCCCCGACACGCAGTAGTAGCAGTCGCCCAGGATCTTGATTCTCATGCACTTGTTGTCCTGCGTGTCGAGATGTAACAACGGCTTTTTATACAAAATTATGGAAATGCGAGCGCGAGCTTAGTGCACAACTGCACTCGCGCGCGGGAGGAGCGATTTGGAAACTTTTCCAAGGGCCAACTTTGCCCAAGCATACGTAGCTCGTTCGAGCTAACTTTTCAAAGGATCCGCAGGTGCAATAATGTATGCCCGCGGCAAAAGTTTGCTCGAGTCGCGAGCGCAGGCTTTGCCAACGTAATACGTTATATGTTTGGGGGCTTTTGTCGCGCGCATCCAGTAATTCGTCAGTCGTACGCGGACAATTTATTTTTCCGCTCGCGCGCATTGTACTTCCGAGCACAATGCCGTACGATATGCTCGAATTCCAGGACAAATGGTTGTATTTACGACGTGTAGTAGTACAGCGAAGAGAAAATTCCGAGCCCCAGTCGATGAGTATATCACGATTATCGCTGCTATTTTTCCAGTTTTCCCGCGCTGCTCGGCGTACAAAAAACGTATACGCTCCCTTTGGCCGCATTAAGGATGCTGCGTATACACGCAGATAGACGGGGGTGTGCATACAGTATAGTTGAAGCGCGAGTACTCGGGGGCCGCATAATATCGTGTATAGCGTACATGCGCTCCAGTTGCACTCACACGCGCATGTATTATACACACAGGCTGCAGTGCATGGAGCTCTGCGGCTGCTGCTGCTGCTGCAGCGGGAGCTTGGGAGCTCGCCTCGACACCCACTGACGCTTTCTCTCTCTCTCTCTCTCGCTCTATCTATCGGCGTATGGAGCGCGATCCGAGTAGCAGCCACAGCAGCAACAGCATCGGCAGCACTCAATGAACGGAGAAATTTTCCTCTTTGTTGCGAGTACGTTTGCACGGAAATTATGCCCGGAGTTATCTAGCAACGCATACTTGGCCGCTTGTATATATACTGCAAGAAATTTATTCAAGACATTTATACGCCACGTGTTTATCGAATTTTTTCTTTCGCTCTTTATAATTTCAACGGCATCATTTACGGAGCTTGGAGTTTACTCGGTTAGCTTCTCTACCTACCCGCGTGTATCCACCTACATACTTTGCTTTAATCGAGTTATGAAAGAGCTCTACTACCGCTGCTGCCTCTGTTGCTGCAAGCGCAACGGCGTCATCGCGTTCAGGGCTAATTCTATATAGAGGCGTGCAACTTGGCGAAACTTTGCGCTAGACTTGACGTTTCCAAAGCGATGTAACGTGTCGCGATCGAGATTTTCATCGATGCGATAAAAAGCTCGATTCCGATTCGGGTGCGAGCCGCTGATTTATGGTCCCTCTTACAGCCCCCGGCAGCAGAGGTGATGATTGTTGGGCCAAACTTTTACGCGGGCCGCAGGAACATTTTTACTTTTACAAGCAGCCGCTAAAGTTCGTATATTACGGGTAGCAGCCGAGGTGGTGCGCACCGAGCTTGCGAGCGGCGCGTGTTTCGGATGCTTTCCTCGCACGCTATATACATATTAATACAGCGAAGGGGGGCTCGTTTGATTTCGCAGCAAAATACGAGACATGCCCCGCAAGCTCGATGAGCGTAATTAAAAATTCATGTTGGCGTAGCGCGTAAACAACGAAAAACGTACACGCGCGCGTATATCGACAGTCCCCACGAAGAGTAACACGTTTCTGTGTTAATTTAAATGGAAACGTGTTACTCTTCGTGGGGACCGTCGATATCGTCGCGTTATTCCACGGGCGCGCGTTTTTTCTCTCTCTCTCTCTCTCTCCAGCTCGGCTGTGCAGCATACGGGGCAAACATCGACGGAAATTCTCGAAACGTGTTACGGAATTAATTTCGTCAGTTGGCCGCGGCCGTTCCGTTATTCAATTCGTGTGCGCGCACCGGGTCGCTCGGATTTCTCGCCAGCTTTTTTTCGAGCGCTCTCGCACAGCTCGCGAACAATCGTATCGCGTCCGGACAGCTCCCGATACGCCGCCCACGACTCCATTGAGAATCGTAAACATAAATTTCGAGCGCGCTCGAGGTTATTTATTAAAAGGTCGCGCGCGCGCGTTTCTCGCTGCACCATATTATATACTGCACCTTTGCCTCGAATTAATCTTACCTAAGAAGCTTCTTTACTTTAATCCTCGATTTAGCCACGTGGAGCTCGCTCGCCATCGTTCATAAATTAATATTTTCACCTCGATCGTAGCGGCCTGTGAGTACCTGCAGAGTTCAGCTAAAGGATACGACAGTTTGTGTATACGCACGCGTTGTGGCCTACCATAGAGCAATTAAACCTTAATAGCTACGGCGGATGGGAAATTCCGAACGTCGTGCTTGATTAAATGTATGAATTTCGCTAGTCGCTTAATTTTTTTGCACCATAATCTCGTCGAAGCGATTATCGTGTCGCGAGTGAAAAATTTTACCTTCTATACCCCGGTTGCAGGGATAATTTTTTATGCCTCCGGCTGACTATAATCTCTCGGGGCTTATGAGTATATATATCCGTACGAACCATACTTGCCAAATTAGCGTAATAAATGATGTTCTCAGGGTAGTTTTTTTTAATGCGACTCAAGGGCACTTGAAAAATGTCTGAAAAATTTCATTCGGAAAAATGTTGCAAAATGTTGAAAAAACTTTGAAGAAAGAAAAACACATTAGGCCTTGAGCAAAGAGCCCCCGCGTCTATACGCGTACGCGCTCCGACGTAATCCGATCAAATATTTTGGCTCTTGGGTAAAAAAAGAAAACGGAGGCGAGGATAGAATTTCCTTCCCCTCGAGCTTTCTCGCACAGATGCGCGCACACGCTACGGAGCGAGGAAATTGAATATAGATTCCGCGAGAGAGCACGACAAAATCAAATTGCCATGCGCATTGTTTGCATGCGTACGTCGCATTTGTCTTCGTGTACGCGCGCTTCGACGTGATTCCCGGCGCGCACCAAGAAGCCCCGAGCAAATTGAAATTTCATTAGGACCGGTGAAAAAATAGACACCGAGTCGTGCAAAGTCATCGTGCATCACAGTCACGGTGACGGCACCTCGTAATTATGCGTGAATAAATACTGAAAATTTCTCGGTAATTAGTGGAAAGAGAGCGGCTCGATTAAGGAGGGGAAGTTCGATCTAGTTATATTGCTAGTGCTTATGGTTATTATGCCTACCTGAGCAATCTGATCGAAGCGGCCGAAGAGCTCGTTGAGCGTCTTGACGAGGTCCGAGGCCGACAGCTGCTCCGACAGAGGCGTAAAATTCACGATGTCCGCGTAGAGTATGCTGCAGCAGAGAGTAGAGAGTAGTAAAGTAGCAGAAAAACATTTTCATCGTTTATTCAGATGTTACGTTGCGGAGCTTGAAGCTCGAAGGGCCAGGGGTATAAATTCGAGATCGCACTTTACCTCACATTGTTGTGGCGTTGCACGTACATCTCGTGGAATCTCGTTTGCTTGTGTTTGCTCACCTCCTGGCATGCGTCGGCCATTTTCAGCATGATGCTCCGTTTGACCTGCGAAGAGCACACACGCATAAACTCGTTTTACTTTTTTTTTTCGCAGCTCCTTTTTACTCGCTTCGCACTTTCGTCCTCCCCTCGTGTCGCATTCGTGCGGCGCAGTGAATAATACACACACACTCACCTCGGCGGCGATGTAGGCCGGTATGACGCTAAGTAACAGCTGCTCCTGCTGCTCGCGCTCGCTCTCGAGTTTTATCCTCGACTCGATTATCGTCTTGGTGCTGGCGAACGTCTGCTGATGGGCTCGAGACGTTAGCACTCGATAATAGAGACCCGCTATCAAGGCCGATAATGCGAAGAACGCGTCGCTCTGCACCTGTGCGCGCATAGACGACGACGATAGAGACGCGATATAGACACGAGTTAAGATGTATCAGGGCAACTCACCTGCCAGGACTTTAAGCCGTCGTCGTAAAAGAGCAGCAGCAGGCACCTCTGGAGCAGAAAGATGATGGACAGTCCGAGGCCGAAGAGGCCGGGCACGTGGAAGCCGGCCTTGGGCAGGGTCGCGACGATCGCCAGGATGGCCACGAAGGCGGGCACGGGCGCTCTGAGAGCCAGGCAGCCGAAGCCGAGGCTGAAGCTCGCAGCCAGGCCCAGGCAGATCCTCGTCCTCCTCGAGTTGAGACCGGCGGGCAGCTGGGCCAGCACGAGGAGGCTCAGCGAGGCCAGCAGCATGGTCGCCAGCACCGCCATGGGTATCAGCATCGTCTGCATCCTCTCCAGGTCCTGCGAAAAGTCCTGCGCACACAAAATTTCGCTCGAAAAAATGCGGACAAAAGCCAAGTAAAAATGGCTAAAACAATAACGACGTGTCCGAGATGGCATGTATCTGGTCGATAAATCGCTCGGTATACGTTGCTCGGTCGCTCGGTCGCGAGAGAGAGAGAAAACGACACATGGCCTCCGGCAGCAAAGACGCGAGCTCCGTATGAAATGAAAACACGCTTATCTACATATATAACAGTTATTTTCAATGGAAAAGCAGAGTAGGCGCGAGTGTGTACGTTATGTGTGCATACATTGTAGTATTATATAGTGCTCTGCGTGCGATAGGTGTAGCATAGGGACGAGCTAGCAAGGATGAGACCATTTTTTATCACCGCGTGCGTATGCTCTCTTGCTCTCGCATCTAGTTTTTTATATGCATATACATCAGGCCGAGAACCTATACACATAGCCAGAGAGAGAGAGAGAGAGAGAGAGAGAGTAAATAAACGTCCTTTGTAAGCTTTTTTATTTTATTTCTCAAGCCTGATCAATTCATAGGTTCAGAGACTTTTTGACTCGTTTCTTTTTATTATACGCGCGGCGACTTGATTGAAATTTCCGAGGCTCAAAGAGAAGCTTGGCCGATTGATCAGTCCGCGTTCGAGATTCGCTACAAGCTCGAAATTACGCGAGGAGGCCAGTGTAGTGTTGCACATTTTTGAAAGAGCTCGAGCGCGCTTCAAACTACTACGTTACTCGATGGATATTATAACGCGTCCTCGTCGTCCGGGGTGTTGGTAATTAAACGATCATTTATAAGAATTTCATTAAAAGACGGCGGCTAATTAAATTGACGCTGCGGCTTGGTAAAGTTCAGGTCCCGATAGCGCGTCGACGTATTTTGCCTATTTTTTTTTCTCTCTCTCTCTCTCGAGCGGATTCGCGCTAATGAATCTCGGCTGGAGCATATACTACTCGACGAGGCGAGCCTGAACCCGATGCAGGCATGTGTGTGTGTGTGTGCGGTGACAATATGTATATGAGCCGCTGCGTACGCGGCAGCTGTTTGTCGTGCGAAATTCACCCGACGCGAGTATGCTCACGTCTATATAGCTTATACTCGCTTATATGTATACATCGAGTCGTGCAAGTCTATATCCAACGCCGCGTGTGGCCTCTCTGCACTTGGCTAAAACTTCCGTACTCGCGTATACGTTACATAGTCTATCTGCGATCGAGCCAAGCCGCGTGTAATATCTCGATTAAACTTTTATCCTGCACACCTCTCGACGACTGACCGACGCTCGACCGTGTAGTAGAACCTGTACTTTATTTATATAGGCTGCCGCCTGGCGCGATGTAGCTCGATGTGTGCTTTTGCGCGTGTGTGTGGGGTATAGGTACTATATACTCACGTAGAGGCAGAGGAGGGCGCAGAGGGCCGAGAAGGTGGCGATAGCGGCAACAGTCAGCACACCCGTGTAAAGCGACGCCGTCAGTTTACCCTCGTATCTGTCTCGGAGCTCTCGCAGTTCCTCGTCGCCGCACTCATCTGTCCCCGATGCCGTCGTTGCCGTTGCCACTGTCGCTGCCACTGCGCCTGCAGTCATATACATACATACATCGATCGATCGAGTCGTTATAGCACCTTTCGATTTATATTTCGCGCCGAGAAAATTACTCGCGCCAAAGCTTGGCCAAAAGTTGCCGTATAAAGTAGCTGATTCGATTACATATATTATCGTGCGTAGGATCGCGCATCAAAGTTTACGCAGCGCCCCAAGTGCTCCACAAGTGTCGACTTTGCTGCTGCTACTGCTGCTGCACTCGAGCGCGCGGCGCAAAATTCCTCCCTTAATTTCGATTTAGCCGCCGACCTTTTGGGACGCACATTTTAGCTTATACGTACATCCAAGGACGCGTCGGGCCGAATCACGAGCGATGCCTCGGCGCGGCTGCTATACGCGATAAAAAATCTCTGAAAGCCGAGTGAAAAATGAAGAGTACGTGAGGCGAGCGCCCAAGGTCTCGAGAGGCTGCGATTTTGCGCCTTTGAAACAATCGATTCTCTCTCTATCTCTCGCGCGCGTCGTCTCCACTCCCGTCTCTCTCGGCACTCGGGGGTTTTAATAATAATTTTCGCAGCAAATCCCCGTTTAATCCGCGCGAGCGCCCGCGAGGATTATATCTCGCAAAAAGCGAATGAAAAAAAAAAGTAGTAGAGTCGAGTCGAGCCCGCATCGTAGGGATGAAAAAGGATCCGGTCGGACTGCACGCACGCGTCGAGCCGCGTACGATCGACCGCGTGATGTATCGCGGCTGCAACTGGCCCACGACGTTTGGCTCTCGAGCCAAGAGCAGTCGAAATTCATATATAGTTTGCGGTCCGAGAAGAAAAACGCCATACGCTCGGTACGGTGCTGGTTAAATTTAGAAGCGGGTAAAGTCAGCTGGGTCGTCGGGGCCATTTGCCGAGCGATTATCGCGTTTTCATTCTCGTGGTGCTCGTGGGCGATCAGAGCTCGTGTGCGCAGGTGTATACCAGCCAATGGCTCGCGCCTATATACTCTTAATGAAAAGTCGCGCAGTAGCTACACTATACGGAGTTATACCTCGTTATAGCTGGCTTTGCACTCTTTTGTTCCGGCTTATATCCGTGTCTGACGCACATTGCACGCGTAATTGCGCTTACTGCGGCCGATAATTCGATTGGGAAAAGTCAATGAAAGACGATGTAGACGATCGTTATATAGCTGCGTGTACTCCGAGCACACCCGAGGGACTTGGCAGGGAGTTGCATGTAACCGCAGGTCGGACGATTCGATTTCGCAAGTTTGGTCGTCGTGCGACGTGATCTCGACTCGATTGCGCGAGAAAAGAAGAATTATAAAAAAATCGATTGATTATCGCCGATACTCATTCGCTCCGTTATTTCTTTTCGTTATTGTTGTTGTTGTTGTTTTTTTTTTCAATGCCACTGCTTCGTACGTTACCCTTCGTTTGTTACAAGCTCATACAAGATTATTAACGGTCAGGGTTTACCAATAAGCGGAATTTCTATAATAATAAGGCCGAGAGCCGATGCTGCACTGCTTGCATTGCGAGAGAAGGAGAGAGAGAGTATAAATATTGATCTCGGCTCTGTATTAATAATTGTGTACGCGCGCACGCGATTCTATCTCTCTCTCTCTCTCTCTCTCTCTCGTCTTGTTCTTTCATATGCACTAAATAGCGTCAACTAAATTTTCTCCTTTATTTCTCTCTCTCTCTCTCTGCTGCTGCTACACGTGAATATTTCAACTATATGAATGTGCTACGTCGAGGCGACTGTGCGTGTGTATGCATACGCGTGTGTACACAGCGAGCGAGCGAGCGAGCGAGCGAGAGAGTAACAGGGAGACCCTTTGAAACTTTAACGTTAGTACATCGTCAGGCGCTTGTAACTTTGAATTTTGCAACTCTTGCCTTGTATATATACATAGACATAGCGGCTTTGTGGCTCGGAACATTATATAAAAGCTCCGAGCTATATCATCCGCGGATAATTAAGCTCGTGCTCGCCACCAACTTTGTGCATTTTTTCTTCCGTCCTTTGTTGATGTCGCGTTAATGCCACAGCTTCCGATGTGCGAGCCGTACATCTACTATACGGTGTCAAATTCAATCGTTCGACGCGTCCGTTTAAATGATTTGAAATATCAGGGCTATTAAAACTTGTGCGCGCACTCGGTATAACGCGTTTGCCGCTCAAGACTTTAACGCACCGCATCGCGGAAGCTCCGACACGCGCGCGTAAGCTTTAACGGCCTACTTTACGAGCAGCTGAAAAGCTATTAGCGTAACCGAAGCCACCGCTGCTGCTGCTGCCCCCGCGCGCACCTTAACACACCGGATTAATTCATTTGTTTTCTTTGCTGGCTTTTCTCGCTGATCGAGAGAGTCGAGGGCAGTTTTTGGAACACCCAAGTCGTGCAGCCCGACTCCATTAACTTGGCTTTTATTATTCTTGCAAAGCCCTATACTAATTATGTATCGACGTCCGACCACCCAGCCGTAAAACTCGCGAATTTTCAAATTTACTCACTCGAATCGAGTGATTTCGCTGAAACACCCGTATAATCGCGACGCGCCTACGGAGTTTCGACCTACTCGCGCTCGACGTAGCTTGGTTTTATATTTGACTTTCGGCCCGTATTCGTCTCGGCCAAATGTCCAGACGCATTTCCGCTGCTCGAGAGACGCAAATACGAGAAAAATTGGTACGTGTAATATTTCAGTCGTCGCCGAGCCGTGACTTGCTTTGCTGCGCTGGATAGGGCCCAAAGATTCAACGCGAATGCGACGAATCAAAATGTCGCTACAGCAAACTCCCGTCTAGCTGATTTTTCTATACGCTACTTCTTGGCAAGACGACTCGTTCGTTTCGTTTCTTCTTTGAGTTATTCGTCTAGTTAAGTAAACGAACAAGTTAAGCCGCTTGTTCGTTTACTTGTATGCGCCTTTGCGAGTAAGCGTACAATATAATTAATAATAATTGTTTTCGCAGCGGCGCAGTCTGGAAGTGGCGGAAAGATTTGCTCCCGCTGCTATATTATATTTTAATTAAATTCAGACTGCTGTTTATCATGTTATACGTTCTCATATCTAAGGCAGCATACGGAGGCAGAGCGAGTTGCGCGCAAGACGGTCGAATGTTGGAGAGCTGCTTTATTGTACGTATCGTAGTTAACGTAGGAATTCGCCAATTCTCTGCGGAGTTTTTCGCCGCGCCCCAGTAAAACTTTGAAATTTTGACGCTTCGAACGAGCTCGCGATTCGACGGATGATGTAAGAGGCGCGACGGATATTAACTATTTTATCTCGTGTCTCCTTGGGCGCGTGTAAACACGCGAGCGAGCGAGGATGGATCGGCGCGCGCAAACGAATGAACGAGCCGCAGCAGCAGCGGCAAAAATGTGCAAATGATTTGTCGAACGATTCGAGTGTGCCGCGAGCGGCCAATTGGCTCGCAGGGTCAAGCCGACTATCTCAATTGGACCTAAATGCGCGCTCGGACGGATCGCAGCGCGACAGCTTGTACGATTCGACCTACGCAACGAAACGCGTCGTCGAGGCTCTCTCAAAGTATTTTTTCGATTTTTATCTCGCGCACTCTCGGGAGGAAGGGTATCGAGTCATGCGCGAAATCACGTCCCGGACACCGGAGAAAGATTGGCTCGATTATTCGTCGGATATATTATACAGCCATTGGCCATTGTGCTTTGACCATTAAAACGAATCGAACGATCTCGGTGAGCCGCGCGTGTAAATGCCACGGCTTTCTCTCTCTCTCTCTAACCCGTATAATTTCGTTATAAACGGGCTCTTTATCAACAAATGGCGTTTGGCGTGTGCGCGCCGATCAATGAAATTCGATTAACGATACGTTTCGGCTCGTCGAGCTCTTTCCACTTGTCGTGTATAGGCGCTGCAGCGCCGCGCGATACGCGATACGCGTCAAGAAAAGTCGATTTTCGACCTGCGCGCGGCCGACTAATAAAGCACATATGCGTGCAGCATATATGCATCCATGCCATATACATTTTCCATAAACTCCGTCAATTTAGCGCTCGTATGCTGTACGCTGTCGGATCGTACGCATCTCGACGTGTAATTCCTCGCTTTGAACACTAATCGATTGCGTCAGCAGTAAAAACGTACGTAACGTACGTAAAACGCCTGCGTCCTTCGCACATGCTTTCTTCATACCCTTCTGCTCTTCTATCGTTCATCGTGTGCTCCAAACTTTTTGCGCATCTGTGTGCGTCTTTACTCTTAATCGTACATATAGACACGAGCGTAGAGCCGACAAAACAGCAGAGACTTTTAATATAGTCGCATCAGCTCCATTGACGCGGAGCAGCAGCAGCAGTCCTTTTCGCGTCAAAAGCTTATCGTACTCCTTGCAGCTAGTCGCCACGCCAATATTGCATCGTCGAAATTTCACGAGCTAGCAATTTCGGACGAATAATTTGCTTTGTCGAGTCGCTTATGTCGATGAGACGAAACTTGGCCTCGAGTCGAGGGATTGTCTCGGTCGTTCGATTTTCATCCGAGCCTTCTGCGTCGCTTCGAGTCAGGATAAATTTATCTATTACATGTACATTTTAAATGGTCGCGGAGCTGTCTCGTGTCTCGGCGTTTTTTCCTCCAGCTTCGTTTGTAAGTACAGGTCGTAAAAGAAACTTTTCCGCGCCTCTCGTGGTATAACGAGGCGAGCCTCGACGACGTTTAACGACGAGGCAAGAGCAAAAAAATGAAGGAAGTAAGGCGATACGTGGCTTTATTGGTCTTTTTCCGGCCGCAGCTGGCTTATATGCGACGCGTCAACCGATGTACGCATCCGATCGTGGCGTTCGATAAATTGTCTCCTTCTCCTTCTTCGCTCACTCTCTCTCTTTCTCTTCGCTAATGCGATTGTCTACTTGAGATTAATTGAAAAGAGAAAAAGGCTCGACGAAGCGATTCGACGTTAATTGACTCGGGCTCGACCTAATACGAGCTTATCATAGCGCGACATTTTCACGCCTCGATGCGATTCGGATTGAAACGGCGCCAATTCAGCTGCGTGTATAGCCAGCAGCCGAGAAATATCTATATATCCAACGTACATTACCCTCGCAATAATATATAAGCCTCTGTATAATACGAGTATAAACAAGACGATCTAGCATAATGGACGCTGATAGGAGAAACGAGATAATAGAGCTGGAATTGTGATCCGCGAAAGCGACTCAATTGCTCGACGCATTAGCTTTCCCGCCATCAACCTCTCGGCTACTTATTTTTTTTTTAACGCTGCCTGCACAATCGTCGTCGACTTTCGTCGTGTTTTTTTTTAAATAATAATTTAATTTATTTAAATATTTACCCGGCTCCTCCATATTGGGATGTGGCCTGCTGCACAGCTGAGCCTGGATCTCTCGAATAAATGTACTGCTGACAACTTTTATGAGCACCAACGCACTTGACCATTTGCTCGGTGGATCAGCGAATGCATTTTATCTCTCTCTCTCTCTCTCTCTCTCGGAAGCTCGTTCACGCGCGCTCGAGTGTGCTTTTAACGACTGTTTCTCACTTTTGAGCTCATTTTACCAATGCCCCGCAACATCAGCATGCGTACGTGCCAATAAATCAGTTTATGAATGTCCGAATTTTCTCCATATTATTCCAGGCGAACGCGCGTCAATGTATACCTTGTTACACGCTCCGTGCGACGCGACAAAATCCACTGGGCGACGTTATTTTACCCTATCGAATTGTTTGCTTCTTGAAATATTCAAACGCGGAGTAAATAATTTTCGCGTGCGATTCAAAAATATATCGCGACGCGATGAGAGAAAAACGATGACGCACGCCAATCCGATCGTCGGATGCGCCTTCGCGAAATTCTCGATTTACATGAAAATTTGCTGCAATTATTTATGCGAGTCGCGATCGCGCGCTCGTGCACAAGAGCAACAAAAAAAGTTCACAGGCCCGAGGGGAAGCGTCAACTTAAATATAGCAGCATCGCGAACTGGTCGCCCGGGAGCAACGACACTTTTTGTTGTCGAAATTCAGGCCTGCTGAGCATATTTCACGGGGACACGCCGCCCTGCACATCGCGCAAATAATCATGTTTCTCCATGAGGGAGCAGTCGCGGCTAATATAACGCCAAAGTTGGCCCGCTGACAAAACTATACACGCGTACGTAGGCGCACGCGGATCGTCGTCGCAACCGAATTGAAATAGAAACTCGCTATAATACAAGTGCGACTCGACTAATGGCCAGCTTCGATGAGCTTTTTGAGTGACACGTTCGACGGCCGATTGCGACTGGACAATTTTTCGATCGAGCTCGCCTCGATTGCTCGGCCAAGGAAATTAAGCCGCTGCTGCTTTTTTCTATTCTAGCGCAATATGTTTTTGAATCTATGAGCTTCCCACTATGAGACGCGAGACCGTGAATCGATACTTCGTTAGCACTACCGATTGAGCGATTGACAAGTAAATGTATATGCAGCTTGGATAAAAAGAGCCGTGGAGCCGGACCGGCCCGTCGCTCGCGACGGCTGCAACTGGTGGCAGTCATTTGGTCGAGGGAACGCCACGCGCTTCTGCAAGAGCTTCCTCCCCTCCGCGCGCATCGCCTCCTGCTATCTCTGCCCGCTCTCGGCTCGGAGCTTTCGCGTAGCCGCAAGTCGGCGCGCAGTCGCTAAGCGCGCGATCTCTCGCCGCCGTCGTTCCCCGTTGTTTCGTGCTAATATTGGAAATTTGCTTGGAAATCGTCGTCGTCGAACGCGCTGCTGCTACCCGATGAGATTGGCGCGACGCGCAGCTGCAGCCAAAGTGGCCTTTTATGAGCTTTTTTACAGCTGAATCGAGTCTTAACTCAATTTGCGAGCGAGCGACCCATAAAAACTCAAATTCCTCGCACTTTTGAACTTGAACTTTTGCGGAACTCGACGCGAAACTCGTTCTGCTGCTGCCGCTGCTCGTAGTGTAGCATAGAAATCAGGTCATTGGAACATTGTCGCGAGCTCGAGTGCGTATGTGCACTCTCTTTCTGCTTCTCCCTATCTTCATCTTCCTGCGTTGTCGCGCTCTCCGCGGGTAATTGTAATAATGCAACGCTGTTACACGTGTTAATTCGCCTACTTCTTTCTCTCTTTCGCTCGCACTCTGGGCAATACTCGCTTGTGCGTTCGCTCACTTATGCTTTGCAGCCTGTGCAGTTAATTAACTAATTAATTTTCGTCGCCTACTTCTCTTTTATGCTTGATGAACACGCGACGCCTCTACCTCTCCTAGATAAATAAATTATCATGAAAAAATTCTGAATACGCATTTTAAGTTTGTGCAAATGACATTTATTCATGTTTTACGCATGTAAATATACAATTGATTACTTTTTATTGATTACTCCTTATTAGCTTTTTAGCAAATTTACAATTTTCATTACGACTTTTCGTCAAAAGTTAAGTCAAATTTTTCAATTTCACATTTGATTTTTTTATAGAAATTCCATTTCTCTTTCAATTCCAACAAATTTAAGTTGCTCTGTAGGTCCATATCTGAAATTTTAAAAAATTAAATGACATAAGAATGGATAAAAAATAACAAATGCCAATGGTAATAACTCGATGTTTTACCGATAGTCGAAAAACAACTCCTCGCCTGGTTGTATCGCTCGCTTGGCAAAAATACCAATTCTGTGATCACCATTGACCATCATAACTTTGGCGTAACAATTTGGATTTATGGAATGATTAGCAAATCTTATTTTATTTCCTTTCCTTGTGGCATCAACAACAAAATCTAAAAATAGGTACATAAAATCATTCGTAAATATCATACTATTACAAACTTTTTTTTATGATTATATTTACCATTATTAAGATTAAATAGAAAACTGCAGGCATATTTGTCGTAAACTTTTCCTCTTCGATCAGCTTCATCTTGACTGATAATTTCACCACAGTATTCCGATATAAATTCATTTTTAGCTGCAGATTCCTTCAAGAAAATACCCCAGCCTGCTACATCTGACGGTGCCATGAGTAAATGTTTATCTGTAAAAAAAAATAACCAGCATAACATTATATACATTTATATGGGTGATTTCTGAACTTTGAAAAATTTAACTTACGCAATCCTCTTTGAACGCTCACATTCTTGCAGGATATCTTTTGTACTTGATACTGATCCGCACCACAAGTCTGACAAAGATCGGGATCGCATTCGCGTACTGCAAGGTAGCACGGACATTGCTTGGTGTTACATTGAGCCTTGCAACGACAGCCTGGAAAACGATTCTGGCACTCACTGCTGCACTGGCAGAACTTCTCGCAAAAGTTTTGCGCTTGTATGCATGGACACGAATTGTCGCAAGGTCTGTTGGGGTGATCACACGGAGCAAAATTATGAACATGATTGGCACCGGAATCTTTTTTCAGCTGTATTTTACGACAATGCATTGACCAGAGCCGGTGCTTCTTCTTTTTCTTCCGTGGCGGTGTGAAGTCTTTGAGACTTTCAACGTCGGGTATATCACTCGCCTCTTTTTGCGAAAATTCATAAACTTTCCGGCAACTTTTAGTTAGCATTATTTGGGCCAACGCGCATGGGTTGCCGGGAAAAGCTTTATGTAGAGCCCTAAACAAACTTTGCTCGGAACCTGTCCATTCAGGATTGCCTTCATGTTTAACAGTTTCGTCGTGCAGAGTGAAAGCAGAATGATGGTCAGGTTGGAGTTGCTCTTGCAGAGCGTCGTCGTTTGATTCTTTGGTTGAATCTTTGTTAACATTTTGTTTGAAATCTAGAAATTTTTAAAGAGGCATTATTAGAAAAGCTTTTGATCCTTGTATCAATATCAGAAACTAGCCATTTCAAAAATATTACCTTGACAGCTACCAACTTGACTGTATTTATTGCTGTCATTACTGTCTTCGCTACTTGCTTCATTACCAGAATCGAGGCTGGCCTGCTTTCGTACTTTCTTCGGTGCACCTCGTTTCTCTTCTTTTTCTTCTTCCTCCATACTAGCTGCTTGCGCTGCTAGTTTTTCCTTAATTCCATCCTATTGAAAAATGATAAACAATTTTAATATTTTTTAGATATTTTTCATGAAAACTAAATACGTAGTAAAAACTTATTTCAAGTTTTTATCTTACCAAATGCATATAACATTCATTTCCACAAGGTTCAGGAAATGGTTTTAGATCTGGTCCTTTGCGCTTTTGCAGGTTTGGTCCAGGATGACAGACTTGCAAACCTTTTAATTTAAAAAATTTTATTTTCAATCTGATTTTTTTTAATGCATATTTTAAAGTCAGGACAATAAATTTAAATGATTGAATAATACATTGATGAATTCAATAAAACCAATAGTCAAAGAAAGTTCTTTGTAACTGGGTTGTAACTTTTATTTTGCCTGGTGGAGATGCTTATTTATTAAAAGATAAAATTTAATCATGTGAATAATGTTTTGACAGAATTCATCATGGGCAGTATCAAAAATTAAAAATATCAACTGTAAATATTATAAAAATACATACGATGTAAAAAGCAGTCATATTTGAAACATCTTCTGCAGAATAATGTGTGAAAAGAGTGCATGGTTTGTTCTCTGGGTACGCTATGAGCAGCAGCACCATCGATATTTGGAGTACATTCTGGAGGTAGAGCATTTGGATCAGACCTTTCTGTCAGTTCAATGTACTTTTCTTTTAATTCTTCTGGTTTTCCTTTGTCAGGAAACATTTGAGATATTGCCTGCAAACATAAAGAAGCATAAAAATCTAGTCAACTATATACTGTAAAAGAAATTTAAAAATAATTATATTTACTGTAAAAATTTGCATAGATGGAAATGGCGTATCGTCAGATTTAGAAAAAGAATCTTCCTTTTTATCTTCGTCTTTTGATTCTTTGAATTTCTTTGTAGGATTTGAATCTTTTTCTTTGTCATCCTTTTCATAGGAAACTAATGCATTTACAAGATCCACAAAAATAGAGTCATCCATAAATCCTGACTCGCGGTCCCCATGTACTTTACCATCATAATTTTTTATTAATTCTTCGATAAAGGTCCCATCTTGATCAAGGATCTCGTCACCCATGTATGGAATATTATGAAGGACAGTTTCATCTTCGACCATGAAATTTTGTTGTATCGGAGCCCAAGTATACATGGTTGGGATTGGAGTTATGGCATTCAATAATTTGACAGGACAATTTTGTACATCTCCATCGGAACAGGTGATTTCAGCCTTTTTCATACAGGACTCTTGAGCAGGTATTTCATGCAATGCTAACCACATAGCTCTGCTATCAAGCCATCTTTTATTTTCACTCTCTAATAATTCTGAAGGCCAATGTATAATGCATTATTGGTTAAAAATTTGCTTTAAAAATGGGTAGAAGTGAAGATGAATGCAATTGCTTACCTGTCATAACCTTGCGATTTTGGTTCCAAGCTATTTTGACTTCATCAGCACGTTTATATCTTTTAACTTGACGTAAACGCATATATTCCGATTTGACACGTTTCCGCCATTCGGCGGTGAGTTTTGCTTTCGACATTTTACTATTTAATAAAGACTAAAAGGAAAAATTAAACAATCACATTCGGAGTCAAACAATAACAACAACAAAAAAACAGTTTACTGATCACCCACGCTTAGCAGACTCTTAGCCCGCGCGGGCAGTCCTGCAGTGTTGTATATGTATGGTAATGTATAATTGTAACTGCCATCTGCGGCTCACACGGCAACACGCGCACACATTGATGTAGTACATATACGCATACACAGACACACAGACACACACGTATTGCATGTGTGGCGCGCGACTCCTTTGCGCCTTTACTACAGTGAGCGGGCAGTATGCAACTGTACCAACCGCCAGTCAATGGCGCCAAAACGTTTGACTCGTCGCAGGAAGATTTGATTGCATCAATATAATTATTGATAATTGTGGCTGAAATAATAAAAAGAAACAGTTTCTCATTGTAAATGTGTAAAGTGCGCTTAACTTTGTGGCAGAAGCACTTATAGTTTCAACGTGTACTTATACTTGATATATTAATGCGTGCAACGAGTTTGCTGCAAGTCTCGTGTCTCCATGATATAATTAATAAATATAAAAGGTATGTATAAAATAAACAAGCCTGAGGGGCTTGCTGGACTTAATTAGCGTATTAATTATTTGTTGTCGGTTGGCACTCCCTTTTGCGGTGCGCGTGTAAGCATAACCTGATCAGTTTTCCAAGGTGTGCAGTCCGCTCGGTCGACTGTATAAATTTTCCGCGCGTCGTTTCGCTGGACTCGAAAATTCAATCGCCCACACAAAGATTTTCAATGTTTGACGTGCAGGTAAATACTACGTGTCGTGGAACAAACAAGAGCCGTGTACGAGCCGACTGTCTATTATTAAACGTCAGCGCGGGGTAGCAATAATGGATTCCGACACAATAAGCCTGCTAAACTCGTCAATGTATCGCTAAATGTGTTGACGATAGGGCGCGAGATAGGCTCGCGCGTTTTGTTTTCCCTGCTGCGAGTCGGCGACTCGGCTGCACCAGTCAACGCAGTCTATACATGTATTTACGTGTGTGTCTCTGTATATACGTGCATAACGAGGTCAGCAGTGCGAAGCGTCGACGATGCCTAGGCAGGGCCGCTATTCATCCTATAGAAAATTGAATCGACAAGGAAGGTATATACGCGCTTATCTTTTAAAATGTAATCATTCGGAAAGTTGGCACAGTGGTGGTGAAGTAGCTTTTTTTGCCTCGCGTATCACGCGCTGATCAACTTCCCGGATCATCAAAAACTTTTAATATAGTAAATTTAAAAATCCTTCTATCTCTCTTTTTTTTTCTGTTTATGTACATGCGATGGTAAGCGTTGACTCGAAAAAACAGACTCACGACCATTTTTCGGCGGGAATATTATTAGTGCTATTTCAAACTATTGCGGCTAATGTTCCACTGTCAACTATAATTATTTCGTAGTTGTTCATGATATATATTCAAGTTGAAAGGGAAGTCACTGTTATCATTTCTGACGCTCGCATCATGTCTCGGCTAATTATACGTCACTTTAAGTTAAAAATTCGAGTGATACTTGTATAATACAGTTTTAAAAGTAATAAATATTTATTGAATGATATTTTTTATTCTCCTGTTTTACACATTTTGAATAAATGTTTTGAAACATATTTTTAAATGCCTTTGGAATAGCTCGATTTAATTTTGTATTGAGTGTTGATTCTGCTGAGCATCGAATCTATTTATTCATAAAAATTTAACTCATTTATAACGTGTAATAGGTTATTTTCACAGTCGTTACTACAGATGACTTTACTCTTAATTTTTATAGTTTATGTAAGCTTTGAACTTCAAATGTATAGCTTGAAAATTTTTATTCTGATATTTTCCATAAAATACCGAAAAACCTAAAAAGAAGTGAAATATTTTTTTCCCAATCTCGAAGTATTCTATGAAATCGACATTGTTTTGAAGCAATATTTTTAATCTGATTAATTTTCTCTAAAACTTTTTTACATTCTCCGACTTCTCAAAAAAGGGTTCTAAAGTATTTTTTGATAAAACCAATGTGTTACAACCAAAGTCAATGTTATTTGCATTGAAATCGCAATTGTGTGTTATACGTAATTCAAACATGTTCAATAGCGGATACTACGATCTTCCAATATCCAGCAAGGTTCTTCAAAAAATGTTCGTAGTAGTATTCTTACTATTATGTTGGGATCATGCGAAGCCTTAGGTTCATAATTTATATGTAATATAAGACATAATCTTTTACCTCTTATTTTTTACCTCCAAATGTTAATGATATTTTCTAAGTTTGATTAAACAATCAGATTGGTATTTGAAAAAACAATGTCATGATATGCAAAGTTTTTGAAATAGAGTTTGATAATCTTGAATATTTGTATTTTCAATTTTTATACATGATTTTTAAAATGAATTTTGAAAGGAAAAATGTGAAAATTAAATAAGACATAAAAAATTTTGAGTTTAATCCTGTATCCGTTAAAATGTAAATCTAGCGTAATAGGGGTCCTCACTGCTTAAAAGTGAGTGGTAATAATAACAGTAGTAGACAGACTAACATAGGCAAAATGCCTACGTCCTTACTTTCACGTTTTTTCGCTGTCGCAGAATTAAATTCAACTCGTGTTCATACAATACGACGTGGTCCAAAAGTGGTATTACTCTCTTATAGTGGAAAATTTTTGAATGAAATATCACTTCGCTAGGGCGTAATGCGAAGGAAGCTGTAATAAAGCTGCTCTCACAATTATTGTGTCGAGTACAGCCGAGGAACCTTTTCCGTACGTCATTATAAACGAGAATGAATCATTAATGAAGATAAAAGTCTATCTAATTAGAAGGAAAAATTAATAGTTTTGCCTTTTCTTTGTAAATGCACTTCTATCGTTTTAACGACCAAACTTATTACTCCAATTATCATACTTCTAAATCTAACAGAACGAGTGTCTTTTCATTGTCGGACATGTATATACGGCAAACAAAGATCGCGTACTGCCTCGAGTAAGCTTCGATTCTCGTGAGTGTCGTCGATATTGTTGCCGTCTTGGTCCTGTCACGTCATAAAAAACCATATCAAACACTCGAAACTATACTCCTATTCCCGTGACATTGGCTTTTGATTTTTATTGTGCTATGGATAAAAGTTTATTCTCCATAGGACTATGTTCAAACTCCTGTGCATATAAACAGTTTCATTTTCCCAACTGCATTGGACTTTTAATTTGTGAAACAAAATTTTTTACACCCAAACAGGGAGTACACGAAATATACATTTCGTTTTCACTTTATAAAATCAAGCCTGCCCAGTTTTTCGTGTAGTTCAATTTAAAAGTTTTATAAACTCGGCTTCCCTACACCGAGATGATATATATCGTTGGATTCTCGTGACAAAAATCGTATTTACGTATACTATTCACACATATTTCTTGGTACTTATTTTTTCAGTAACAATTTCATTTGAATTTTTATCTGTTTCTATATTTTACCAAATCGGGAGGCTGCGGCAAAATATCTGCACCATTTTATTCATTGCCATATTAATATAATTAATGCGTTTAATCGAGTAAGATAGGTACATTTATTGCTATTGCTATCTAGTTCAGTTAGTGAGGCATAAGAAAAATAATTTTTACATACCAGCGGCCCGAAAGTAGCACTTCCCGGCCGCTGCGCTAAACGGGATATTGCTATTTTCGGGCCCGGGGTATGTAAAATCGTATACTGGCCTGTACCGGGAAAAAAGAAAGCCTCAGTGCACGTGTTAATCGACCTCGGTTTCGCCTCGGTCGCTTATTCCACGTGCCCTGGGACTTTTCTATTTTTTCCGGCCTAGGGCAGTAATAAACTATTAACGAACATGCAATTTTTCAAGTGTCCTTGCTTTACTCACCGTAAAACTGTTGTCATAAGTCATGAAAAATCATTTTCTGCACCTGTCGAGCGGGACAAAGATGTTATCATGGAAGACGTGACATGGAATAGTCGGGGTACTGGTGGCACTTGAGCATTGTTGTAAGCTCGCTTCGGTAACTTGGATATTTTTAATGAGTTTAGAGTCGCTGAAACCGAATCTCAAGATTATTAAAATTTTGCTATCAATCTCATTTTACAACATTTATAACTTGCTCAAATAGATTCGAAAAAAAATCCAAAAGAATTTCAGTGAATTATTAAAATAATAATATATTAGCAAATAATATAATTTTCATTTTTTTGAATTCTACCATTCTTAAAAACTTTACATAATTGTGTTAGTTACAACATTTTAGAAATTGTTCAAAACGTTTTGTGAAAATTCCGGTGTATTTCTTTTGCTATTTCAAGTTTTTCAAGAACTCTGTAGTATTGGTTATTGTTTCTTAAAGTTGATATTCTCGAGAAAAAAATTCATGAATTTACCATATTTTTATCCATTTACAACAACTTTTAAATGAACAATGTCAAAACCTTTCAACTATAATATTAGCCCGGACTATTGTTTATGTTTTCCGCAAGAATACCGTCTCGCTTGACAGGTGTAGGAAATGATTTTTCATTACTTATATATGAAGCTTGTATCCGATATTTTAGGGCATAGATTATGCTATTTTAATAACAAAATGGCATAATCTTTTGAATGTGTAAGGTGTCTCAGTAAATATGATACGACGGAAATTTTGTTGCCGGTCTATGCATTTGCGTTGAGGGTGTAATTTACTCGCGCGTTTACGAGTCAGCTGCTAGAGTAATTGTATCTTCAAAAAGGTTTTTTCTACAGATTCGCGCACAAAAGAAAAGGGGAAAATTACATTTATGTTACACTGATATTAAGGTAAGAGAGTGAAGCGATATTCTCAAAATACGCAATGAAATTACCATTGACCCATTTAGCTAGTCGAGCTCGAAATTTCATTGGGACGACGGAGAGGGAGAAGAAAAAAATATGTTGGGGAGGTGCATTCGGTGATTTAACGACGAAAAAATACAGCAACAACAATACAGCTGGAATGTAAGTGAGCGGATCGTTTAAGGAAAAAAATGCCATGCCTCACGTTCGGGACATATTAATATTTTTTTTCGTTTCAGCCTTAGCCTCCTCCTCGTGGCGGGGTAAATGCGGTTTTAACGAGCAAACTCTTGGCTCTCTCTCTCTCTCTCTCTCTTTCTCTCTCTGGGCGTGTTTGTGTGCGGACGCAATGCCAGACATTTACATGCACACGTGAGTCGCTCTGGCTTTCTGGCTGCTCGCAAGTTGGTTTCGGCGCGCACAAAGTTTGCGCGGCGCGTGTTATCATCATCATAATCATTATAAAGGCCACGCACGTAGGCCACGAGCGCCGAAGCTTTGATAACTAATATTTGTTAAAACTGCACGTTGAAAAATCATGTAACGCGCTCGCGGCTCTCGGGGGAGAGGTTCGCGCGCGTAAATGCGCAGATCGACGCGGCAAAGGAGATATTTTTTCAACTGGAAAGTAAGCGAAGAAAAATGATTGCTCGGCGCGCTTTGAGGGCTTTTTCTACCCGCACAGGAGCAGCAACTATTCAAAGGAAATTTACTAGCCGCTTTCGCAAACGCATCCGTATAAAAGACCCGAGTGTTACGTCAATTCTGCAGATTCTCTTATCGCCATTAGACGCGAATTTACCGCGTACACGCTTAATAAATTTCATTGCGTATTTCGTTGTGCTTCCGTGTATGAGGGAAACGAACAGTTAGGGTAATTAGCGTTGCTGTAGCCCACATCGCTGATTCTAAGAGCTCGTACAGATGCTCGAGGGAGACATGGAAATGTCATTTCCATGGCTTTTGATGCTGTTTCGCTGTTTCTCGAGACGTATTTATTTAATCTAATGAAGGTTGCGCGATCGATTCGTTGTTTCACTGAGGAGGAGCTGTCGCTCAATCTGCAGAGCATTGAATGCAATCCCGTCGAAAAATCTGATCAATTCATGCGTTACTTCCACTGCAAACAACGCGATCTCCGTCTATAGGGATGCACTGCCAGCATCGAGTGTAATAATTAGCCGATTGTAAGTCAAATTCCGCGCTTACAGCGTATTTATCCAACGAGCCACTATTGATACCCTCGCGTGTCGGCGATGCTGCCAAGTAACCAGTTGCGATTCATTGATATAGCCATCGAACGAAGTGCACAGTTTTTTTTTTTAACCAAACGAGCCTACGAGTGAGTGTGCCTGAGAAAAAAAACATCCAATCAATCGGCAAATAAGCAGCCAGGATTATTACGGATTGTCGAGTATACGGCGCAGCCTAGCTCGTTTCATGCCCGAGTATAGATATCGCGTCGGTTGATCGATCGTCACACGCGAGCTTTCAGGAGATGTTTCAAGTGTGCATAAACGCGCAGGAGTACTTTTGCAAAGCCACAATGATACTCAACGGTATTTTTATCAACTCGAACATCACCGCGTTCACGTGTATATGTTATTACGAATTCGCCAGAGAAAACAAATCCTTGAGCGTTTTAAGTATATCTATGGCTCTTTAATTTGTAAAAATGCAACTTTTATCATATATCAAGGTGCCAAAATATAATAGTAATTATAAATTATAATATAATTGTTTTGCATGGTACATATTTATCAAATTTATAAATCAAATCTATAAATCGTATAATAGTGTTTTACTTAAAGATAATGTACACAAATTGTCAACTATTGAGGTAGCTAAAATTTGAATTAGAACGTTTTTTTCCAATATTAATATCAGTCATCAATTTTTTTCAATTAGAATTAGGAAACTAAATCTATTTCATTACGTATTAATTTAATATATTAAAAAAGTTTGTCAAAGTTCGATAAATTATAACACTTATTACGTATGGATTTACAAAAAAAATCTTCTCTCTTTCAAAAGAGTATTCTCGTTAAAAATCAAATTTCATTGCGCGTCCACGAAAAAATTCACTCCCCACATCTAATAAAATACCATCTCTAATGCCAGCTGGGTGTCGTTAAAAAAAAAAAAAAAAAAATAANAAGTTAAAAAAAAAAAAAAAAAAATGAAAAAGTGCACAACTTTCAGAATGCAGAAATCGTGTACGAAGCGAAATTCCATTATACATCCCATATAGAGTGAATATCTGTATACATGACGACGTCGTGCGCGCAGGTTGATTTTTCGTACAGCAGTTGCTCGGTACGTGCGTGCGACACTTGTA
This sequence comes from Trichogramma pretiosum, assembly GCF_000599845.2. Classification (NCBI taxonomy): domain Eukaryota; kingdom Metazoa; phylum Arthropoda; class Insecta; order Hymenoptera; family Trichogrammatidae; genus Trichogramma; species Trichogramma pretiosum. The sequence goes on from NW_019641697.1 coordinate 1,042,491, forward strand.
CATTCGCATTGGCTCGCGCGTGCGAGAAAAAAAAAAGAGTATCGATCCTCGAGTTGTAATATCGCTTTTTTTTCGTATAGCGATTTTGTAAAGCTGCTACGATGGAGGTGACAAAGAGATTAATAGCATATTGGTCGTCGAAGAAGATTATTGCTCGGTGAAATATATACTTTTGCCAAAACGTGTGCAGCATTCGATAATAGTCGGGTAATACCCTAACAGTGTATTTTTGTAATTTTTAAATTTGGCATCGTATCAAATACTGCTGATACTGCCGGAAAAAACTTGTCTACCTTTCATTTCCGACTCGAAGGAAGTTATTCTCACGGGTGGTTATCGGGAGAAAAAATAGAACAAATACGAAAAGAAAATGATGTTTGAAATATTATATTCCTCGGGTGCACTTTGAAAAAAATATTCTTTTTTTTTCAACTGGAAGAAATCAAGGGACTTTTTTTTATGTCCTTGCGCGATCGATAAATTCAATGACAAATGTAGTATGACAACGACGATAGCGAGAGCTTAGTTGGCTTTTAGCCTAAGTAGTACTTTGTTTTCTAACCAATAGGTAAGATATGACGAGGTTATTCTTTTATACGTGTTTCGCCCATTAGGTTAATTGCATTTAGCAACTTTTTTCAACAATTATTAAATGAGGCATCGAGCATTACGTCGAGCGAAGAAAAAAGATTAATGTCTCGTGTAAATCAAGCCCGGTAATGGTGTTTACGAGCACGTCCCAATTATGGGTTATTTGCTCGCACGTCTCGACGCGCTGCCCGTGAAAATCGATCCTCGCACTCGCGAATTCTTACATATTTCTTTCCTCCCTCAAATAAGACTCATACTTGTAGCAGCTTTTTGCAACAAGCAGAAGTAATGAATCACTTAAAATGCACAAAAATCTCATTTACAGGAGCCGAGCAGGAGCCGCGCTGGCGGTGCATAAAAGGAGATTATTGAGTAGTAGGATGAAGATGAATAAGCAACGACGATAGTCACCGAACTTGCCAGCCTTATATTCCGTAAGTACGAGCTTTCAATAGGAAGATAAACGAGTGCAGTCGATGCCCGTTGGCCCGTAAGTTATGGCAAAAGTGCATTAGCTGCGGAGATGGACGACAGGAGGAGTTTTTGAGACTGTCGGCGGTCTTTGCGGGATGCTGAATAATCCACGGGAGCGTAGAGGAGGAGTTGGCGAAGCGATTAAAATTGGCCAAGTGTCTCGAAAGGCTGTGGCGCGGTTCGGAGTCGCTCGCAATATGGAAAAGGTCGGGGAAGAGGAGCTTGTGCGCCGCGGTTGGCATTGTCATTGGCCTTCGATGTAAGTCGGTGCTGTGGCCCTCGTGACTCGTCAGGTGATACATGGCTCTTGAAACGCGGCACGAGTGCTCGGCTCTGCGTAGGTAGAGGTGTAGCGTACAGCGTAGCTCGGAGCATAGTAGTCGCGAGCGGCCGCGTCGCGCAGAATCTGCCTTGTGCGAAAAAGGCTGCCGCCGCTGCTGCTCCGCTGCTGCTGTGTCGGTCGGGAGCGCTGGCTCTGGCTGGCTGGCTGGCTGGATGTGGGGTGGCGCGCGCGCGTCAGGTGGCTTTGGAGCAGACGAGAGCCAGAAAGCAGACCCGGGCAGTGCAAGCCGGGCCGTACGCCCGTAAGCAAGCCCTCGCCTACTCGCCAGCTCCCGCGTGCTCGACCTCTCTCGCTCTCTCTCACTCTCTCTCGCTCTTGCTCTCTCTCTCTGCGTACGTACCCTGTGTTTCTCACTCTCTTTCTGTGTGTGTGCGCGTGACACTCCAAGTAACCCGACTACTGAGCCGAGCTCGCTCATCCGAGCTCTCGCAGTGCGCTTAGACAACATTTTCGCGCCTCGCCAGCACCGCAGTAACCGAGTAACCGAGCAGAGTTGTCAGGAATAAAAATACTAAATTCCAGACACTTGTTGCAGTGCGATATACACGATAATAATAACAAATATTTACCGTACGAGAATAGGCCGCCGCCGCGCGCCACAGCCAGATGTTTCATCGGCTTTTTTTCCTACGAGAGAACTTGCGCCGTTGCTGCTGCTACTCCTGTGATACGGCTTAAGTGTATCCTGTTGCGGAAGTGAACGAGTAAGGAAAAAAGTCGAAGCGGACCGCGGGCAATGAGAGAGGACGACGAGTAACAGGTTGGTGCGCGCGCTAACATATATACTCTTTCGATTTTCATATTCCAAGCCCCCCCCCCGCCAGTGTGTTTTCGCTCCCGCGAGTTCGGATCGCATGAGTAATGAGGTGCTTCGGCTATCGGACGGATTTCAAAAACAAACATTAAGCTCGTTTTCTTCCCCGAGCCAGCTCGAGCTTTTTGTGCACTCGCTATATGTACGTAAGTCGCCGAGTGTGTTGCGTGGCCGAGAGGTCGAGTAGAGACCTGTTGAAAATTTCTCTGGCTTCTGCTAGCTGAGCGCGCCACTTACCTTCGACTTCTGACCTCCATATCCGCGGTAAATAACTTTTTAAGGATCTTCCCTTTTTTCATTTGCTCCTTTGTTAACGTCACATTTACCCCAATGTTATTCCAGCCAAATGACCCGTCTATCGGTGTGTACAGTGTTAGCTTTGCATGCCATATGTTCTCGCGCGTGCAATGTAAACGTAATTTTCCCGCTTATCGCAGAGAGGGAGAGAGAAGCAGAGAGCAATAGGACAAGTTTGGAAATTTGGTTGGTTAGTGCTTCAGCGCTCGATTCGCCGATTCAAATTAGCCGAGAAGCTTTGATAGAAGTCGTTCGGTTGATTCGAAAGCCTCCCCTCCCCATTAATGAAGCTTGCATGATTGCTTTTCTCTCTGCATCTCTCTCTCCTCCCACAACTTTTAACGGACTATTTGCCAACTTGTAATAATGCTAAATTAATTTTTACTAACCGATCGAGCAGAAATTTAAATGTTTGCTTTGCGCGTCGATTCATTGATATTTTTCCATAAGACTTTCTCTGACACAATCAGTCTTGCCTTGCCAGAATTTGTGCTTAATGGTTTTAATTGTGGAGGATTTTTTTTTTTGGGGAGGATGGGGGAGGGCAAAATTTCAGCAACTGACGTGGGTTTGAACTCAAGCTGGTACGTTTCGAGCTGTTCGCTCATGCAAAGTCAAACAAAAGGCACGTATAGACCAAGTTTCGCCTCGAGATTACGGATGCCAAGAACGAAAATCCCATTGTTCCAATGCGACCGTTTAAATGAAAAATTTTGCCTTTTAATTTAAGAGGCATGTACTTTTAATAATATCGATTAGTATTCAAATAATTTGAATTCGCCAAGTTTCGTGGCCAATGGATGTGCCATCATTGAAATTAATACTTAATTTTAACAACTAGACATTTAAAATATACTCAGCAATTATTTTTGTATGCAAGCAAAATAAATTCGTCCTTTAAAAAGTTTCATCTCATCTTTCGAACATGCAAGTGCGAGTCGGGCATTTTTAGAAAATATTTTTTTTCCTATCAAGTGAATTCTTAATTTTTTTCATCATTTCAGCGTAGGAGGTTTTCTTTGCTTCAAACGTTTTTCGCTTCAAACAAGCACCCGTACATTCAGCAGAGTCGGGCGAATTCTCTGTAATTTCAGAGTAATACATCTAATACGCGTGTACGCGCGTTGCCTTTAGCAGCCTTGTAAAAGTAAAATACATCGACGCGCGCCCTTTTGGCGAATAAAGCAGCTTTGAGCACGTAAACCAACACTCGAGCTTTTGCATTCGCAGGCGTGTGGGTCGCGCCGCTCGATTTCGGAGCAGCATTCGCGCGTATCGAAGTAATATATTTATAGGCGTAAAATAATAAATTCATGGTGAGGTGTGCAGTTGGCGAGTTGGCGCGAGTGCGTATATGTACAGCCGAACGTTTATAATCGATACATCGAGGCAGCGACGACGGCGTGGCGTACGTATACGCAACGCGAGAATTGACGCAAATCATGCTGCACACACGTGTACTATGCGCACGCAATTACACGTACGCACAGCTGGTGGCCGCGTACACGCAGCGAGGCAAACATTAGCGTAATAATAATCCATCTTTCTCGAATATCAATCCGAGCGCGTAGTTCTCGCTGCACGAAGGCAGCAGCAGGGACGCGTCGATCGATCGATGCGTGTGTGCACCCGATCCTTGCCCGCGTAGTCTCCACGGTGCGCGGCGATACCGTTCAGCAAAAAAGCGCACACGAGTCGACTTTTTTCTTCCCGCGTGCGCAATTATAATCCAACCTGCGCGTATATTTTTTTCTTTCCAAAACAAGCGCCACGAGAAAAATAAAGCGAACGAGGAAAAAGCTAGAAAAATAGAGCTGAAAGAGAAAGAGAGATACGGAAAGTCGATAGTTTTCTGCGCTCTCGGTGGCCTAGACACAGTCGCAACTAATCCGTTCTTGGCATGGGCAATGAGCATTAGCTCGCAGGGTAAAAAAAAAGAGCTGAGAGAAAAAAAAACAACAAATTGACCGTGACATTTGAATGCGCGCACGCATACGCGCGAATATATGTGAAAAAAGAGAAATAAATAGAAATAAAATGCAGGAACATTGTTTTTCTGCTGCATTTATCGTGTATGTGCATGTCATTTAAGCGCGGGAAAATGATCGATGGCGCGCGCGGCTGCTCGTCGGTGAGGCCGCTGCTGCCGAGTCTCTCTCTCTCTCTCTCTCTATGACCTTGGCAACGGCTAGCGAAGCTCGTGCATCTCGCAGGAATTTCTCGTCGTGTTGTGTGGAGGCTTTTGAAGCTGCGTTAGAGGGTGGCATTAGGCACGCTAATGAGTGGCTCGGCCGATCGTGCCCACACGCAGGCCACGACAAAGAGAGCCCCGAGCCGATTGTTTTGCACGCACGCACAGGAGAGGAGAGTCAGCAGCTTCGAGCGGTGAACGAGGGCACGAATGGAAAAGGCGCGGGGCAGCAGCGGCTCTCTTTGTATTTCTCGAGCTATCTCGCTCTCGGCATCGCTGGCTATGGCTTATGAGCGAGGGTGTGGCGGTGGCGCGGCGGTGTGTACATCGTTTCTCGCCCGCTCGCTCGCTCGCACGGCGACACACTTTATATAACGCGCGACTCTGTCATTGTGTACGTGTGTACCTGTGTGTGTGCGTGTATTATATATCGTGTACGTGTCGCGCAGCTCAATCTCTAGCTCGTCCCAAAGAACTTTATCGTAAGAGCTCGCCCGAGCGATTATTATCGCGATCATCGCAACGCGAGGGTTGGGCTTTCGGTTTAATTAAGCCGATACCTTATACAGCTCGCGCGCACTTGTTACCTTATTTTTCTCTCTCTCTCTCTCTCTATTTCGAGCGCTGAATTTCTTTTTCATTCGACGCGATGCGCGCACACCTTTTTGCTTTTTATTTATTTTCCATTTTTTTTTCTCTCCATTTTTCTATGTTTTTCCCCTGAAATCTGAGCACGCGCGGAATAATTTCATTCGTCGGATGCGCGCCTGGCTCGTATCTCTCGCTGCCTCTGCTTCTGCCAGCGCTGCAACAAGTACAAGCTCGCTTGTACAAGCGAAAAAGTCCCCCGCTACGCTTTTTCCGCAGCAGCGGCGGTGTCGACACGTATAACTACGCCACTGTTTACCCCTTACGTTTTCTCATTATTCATGCTACGCCGGAGCATGTCGTGCTTTTATTTTCACCTGTTTACGCGTTTTTCTAGCGAAATTTTTAGATGCACGAGCGAACGGTAATGTGTGGGCGCGTTTAAATGCAATTGTCGTGTCGTTGCTTCCGAACGACTATAGGGATGCGCGCAAAAAAGAAAACACTGGCCGAGCTTACGCCGCAAAACTCGGGGGCGAAGGGCGGGGCGAAGCGACTCGTTACATATATTATACATTCCTAAACACGCACGAATCGCTCAAAGGGCGCAATATCGATGTATAATAAACATAATGCGCGTCAAGCTCGCTCTGATGGGGCACACGCTCGTATATCAAAAGCGCAAATTAAATTTCACTCGGATCGGAAATAGCGTCGCGCGCTCGTATATGTGTATACGCGGTGCGGCCAGACGACATGCAAATATTTGCGTGCGCGCGGCCAAGAAAGACTTTTGGAGCTGAGGCCGCCTCGACGAGCGTATATGGGCGAGCTTTCAGCTCGTCAAATATTTATGGCTAGGCGTGTGTTTTTGTGCGTGTAAACGCCATGAGGGGGATGGAATATAAACGCGTCGAGTATAAAGCGAAAAACAAGGGAATATGGCTCAAACGTGTGCGCGATAAAAAAATACGAGCGCGAGCTACCTACCGCACTACTTACTCACGCGTTGAAGGACTGGCAAAAGCTTCGCGGGGACGGCTTATAAGGCGCGTGTGCGTCATGACGTTGAGTTATTTTTTCGCGCTCGGCAAGAAAAATTTGATTGAAAATACGTGTTGAAATTTTGCTCGGGCTTAATAATATTCCTCACAGTGTCGAGTCTGCGCGTGCGTGTATACCGGATATAATACACTTTCAAAGTATACTTCGCTATTCTCTGCCTGCCGTTTACTTTGAACTTTGTTTACACTTGAAACGTAAAAAAAAGAGAAACAAAAAATACACACATCCAATTAACTAAAGTAACAACCCCCGCGCCCGGATCTCTACGTATGGCACATTGAGCTTTTTTAAAGCGCAGTACTTCTTGTAAAACGACCCTCTCTCGCACGCGGACACTCAAAAGTTTAAGCAAAATATCAAATTAACTCTCTCTAATGTACAGCGCGTTGTTTTTTCGCGCGATAATAAATATATATTTTTCTATTTTTCTTTGGGAAAGTAGCACAAGGTAACAAGGCGACTCTCCTTTTATATGTGCTTTACCGTTTTCACGCGTGTGCACACCCGCACCCATTCATATGTGGACAAAGTAAACGATGATTTAAATTTTCCTCTCTTCTCCGCCCGTTTATCTTAGACGGTATAATATTAGTGTTGCGCACAATAGGCCAATTTCATTTATTAAGGAAACGTATTTTTACGCCTAGGAACGCCGATGAAAACTTTATTTCAACATAAATAAAAGAGATGGTGAGTGCGTTATTTTTTCCTCCAAAGTATGTATGTAGCGTACGTCAGCTCGAAAGAAAAGCGAAAGTAAAAAATGCCTCGGTAGGACGAAAAGCCTAATTATCAACACACATGGCGACGTATTAAGGGCCCATTGTTCGGCAAAGTTGTAAGCGGCAGGCATGCACAAGGACAAGCGAAGCCAATAATCCGTCGTGCAATAATTGCGGGCCATTGTTTCGAAGCCTAGCTAGACGTCTTCGTTTCGATTATTACGTCTGTGTGCAAGCGATATATCTATATTAGGGTGTCCGTTATTTCCCGACTTTTTTGTATTGCTTCTCCCCCCACCTAGATGTCTTCTATTTGATAAGACAATGAGAAAGCCGGGTTATAGAGTTCGAAAAAATGATTTTAAGGTGGCCCCCAAGCGGCTTGAAGCTTACATGTATTTTAAATGGGAAAAACTTAAAAATTTGATTCTCAGCGATAAAAATGATGAAAAAATTTGAAAAAATTCAGCAACCCATGTATTTTATGTATTTTTTGACAAGAAATCGATTGGTGACCTTGAATTTGACCTTGAACATAACCTCAAAGCTACAGCGAACAAAATATTGAGAAAAATCGTTTTTTTTGCGGTAACCCCCACTTTTTATTGCAGATTCGAAAAGAGCGGAAAATTTCAAGTCAAATTATGTCTTTTGATTTTTTTTCAAGGGCATTATAAAGATGCTACAGATACAAATAAAACCCTAATTTTAGCGTGCAATTTTCGAGTTTTTACTAGTTAGGGCTTTATCTATATCTGCAGCGCCTTTTGAATACCCTTGAAAAAAAATCGAAAGACATAATCAGACATGAAATTTTTCGCTCTTTTCGAATCTGCAATAAAAAATAGGGGTCACTGTGAAAAAAACGATTTTTGGTTCTCTGTAGCTTTGAGGTTATGTTCAAGGTCAAATTCAAGGTCACCAATCGATTCCTCGTCAAAAAATACATAAAATACATGGGTTGCTGAATTTTTTCAAATTTTTTCATCATTTTTATCGCTGGGAATCAAATTTTTAAGTTTTTCCCATTTAAAATACATGTAAGCTTCAAGCCGCTTGGGGGCCACATTAAAATCATTTTTTCGAACTCTATTACCCGGCTTTCTCATTGTCTTATCAAATAGAAGACATCTAGGTGGGGGGAGAAGCAATACAAAAAAGTCGGGAAATAACGGACACCCTAATCTATATACGTTATATATTTATAAGGCGTCGTGCAAGCTGGGGGGAGGAGGGAGGCTTACGGCAACAACACTACTCGCAGCTGTCACACTTGAACTATTTTTACCTTTTTTGATTCTTCTCTGTTTCGCGACAAGTCCCTTTGCGGCAAGTCTGTCTCTTTGTGATTTGTTAAAGAAAAATTTGTCGTTGATAGACGCCAGAGTCGAGGGTCTTTCTCTATCTCTCTGCCTCGGTCGAATTAATTGGGCACAGCGTCGTAGAAAGCGTCAGCTTTCCGTAATCACAGACGCGTTCGCCGAGTAAAAGGCCTTTATTCGAACAAATGTATCCTAATTTTCTCTCGGCATGGTTAAATTAGCCGAAATTCAACAAGACATGTGCGTCGGCGTGGCCCGCTCTTTCTTGCCCCATTACAGAGGAAGAATCGGCTGTACATGTATTTAAATGTGCGTGTGCTTACGCGAGTGTGTGTGTGTGTGTGTCTCGGCACACGTATAAGGAAAAAGTGAAGGAGAAACGGCTAGATGCATAGGAGGAGGGGGGGCCGTTACAGGGTGGAAACGTGCGCGGCCGTGACAGGGTCACCCGTTGACCTAGTTCTCGACTCTCGCGCGCGCGTTTTCGCCTCATGTAGGCCGCGGCTGGACTTATAGAGCGCAAGCGCTAATGGCCCTGGGGATCGCTTTTTGCCTCCCTCACTCCGATGCTTCTTTTTTCGCCTCCGCGCTAGGCGTGTAGTTAGGCTAGCGCTACTTGTTGAATGACTGGCTCCACACGCTCTCGCGGTCTATAATGATTATTATTATGATTCGCAGATAGAGAAGCTCGACGGCGGCCGCGCCGATATATATTGCGAGCACGAAAGAGCGCCAGAGAAACGAAAAAAAGAGAGGAGAATATTAGAGAAAATTGATACGACCTTTGACGTTTTCGAGATGTTTTCTTGCTAATGACAAGGTTAACAATTTTTTTTCTCCCTACTGCGCTCGTATTCCGCCAACAGCAGTATTATTATTGAATTAATTGGACGCGCCGATCGATGAATATTATACCGACAATGTGCTGAGTGTGTTTGAGCTTGGTCATTTATACATTTCGAGTTGTTTGTACTCGTTCTGCTATACCTATATTATATCTGCGCTCTGCACATACACGTTTACAATGCCGCTCTCTGCATGGCCTGCCGCTGAGAGGCACCAACTGCGTTCGCTTCACTGGCAAACGTCTACCTGCTGCGTACGGGCACAAATAGACTTTGTAATGAAATTACAGTTGGTAATTGGATGATTATACATTGCTCGTATTTTAATGCAATTGCGATATCGCGCGCGGCTCTATATTATTTTGTCATTTTTACGCGACTCCGTTGGCTCGTGTCGTTCATATCGATTGCCAACCGTATAAAGAGGTACACGTGCGGGAGGCTGGATTTTCGGACTCTCGATCGAGCCCAGCTGTGCGTGAGATTCTTTTCCTCCTCGGCCTCATAAATAGCAGCTCGAGGGTTGCAGCAGCTCTAATACGGCCACGCCAGTGTTATTGAGATTTAGCGCTCTGTCTTTGCCAACAGGTGATGCACATATTAAGCTTACTGCACAAGGCCATGCCTCGTACGTCCGAATAATACACCATTAAATCTGCCGTTCAGCTTTTTTTCCACTCGTACTCTCTCTCTCTCTCTCTCTCTCTCTTCAAAAATTCAATGTGAGCGAAGAATAGTCGGGCGTTATTCATTATTGTTGATGAAAAATACTTTTTTTTTTCGTCGAAAATTAGTGCATCCGTGCACGGCCGTCGCTTTTGTCTCTCAGTCATTTTTAGATATTGTTACGTGTCTTTCATAAAAATACGAGGGGAAAAATTCCATTTTTCTGTTAAGTATTGTTTATTAAACTTTCATTTTTATTCATGAAAACTAAGCGTATTATAGCGTTTTACCATGCTCGGTTATTAAAACAGATTGAAAAATCTCGGAATAATCTCGCACAGGCACAAAAGCGATGGATTTAATATTTATGAAACTCATCCGAAATATATTCGGTATCGTGCGCGAACTTAAGATTTCTAACTAACGTTGAATATTCATTCCTCAAAAAGTATGTAATTGTCGACTTGGCCGGTGTGATTATTCTTACCCCTTTTGTTCTCGCCTTACATACTATAACCTCTTCGTGACCCCTATTGTTTACTTTCATTTGCCTTTTTTGCTTTTTCAAAATTTACCACCTCGTTGTTTTTCATTCCACCAAGTTTCATGCTACAGTGACGTGAAACTTGTTTGAAAAAAAAAAGGAAACATTCACGGCAATTGCGTTCTATTGTTGAACAAACGAGGAAGAACAAATTTTTCTTGGCCGAATACAGACTAGTGGGCAGAAAAAAGGCGAAAAAACTAAAAGAAGAAAAATGAAAAAATGAAAAGAAAAGTCATCTTAAATTAGATTAAGTCGTTGATTTTTTTTCTCTCTCGAGCTAAAAATTCGTCTGGTCGTTTCTCAATATCGAGAGTCCAGCGATCTATTTTGGGATAACGAAACAACAATCTTTGCATAAGCGTCACCGAACTATGGTCACTTTGCATCGTCGATGCATTTATGCTCGAATCTTATCGGATGCGGCGATATATCCAAAGCTGTAGAGTGCAGTAGACGTAGCTATCGAGAGCGCTCTCAAGCGTGTGATTGACCTAAACGTCAGAAAAATGTTACATCGAGTACATCTACCAATGACCGATCGCAGCTATTCTTGTTTTAACTTTTATTCCCTGTGTACATAAAATTTTGGGCACATGCTAGATGCCCGTATCCATTGCTGCATAGCTCGGAAAATTTGCTCTCTCTTTGTTGTTGCTTTGTTACACGTTGCGAAGCTCTGCGTATTATTAGGAATTGCGGTAAACTCAAAATGTACATTATATTGCAGCTTTTGACGTTGGTATTCGAAAATTGTTCTTGACTGCTGCTAGATGAGAAGGCTAGCAGGCACGTTGGTAAGTAAGTTTTTTCACGTTCAATTCTGTCTGTCCAGTAAAATATTCGCAGCAAATAGCCAGTTTATTTACCGATATATCGACGAAGTGATTTTTAATTTTCATCTACAAATACGTTTTTCGGAATCCAATATTAAAGTGTGTACGGAAGTAAACCATTGAGGATAAAATATCGAATGAGTCGCACACGCAGCATACATCATGGCACATGGCCCAGAGTGAAATATGCTCGCTTGATCGTTTTTCCTGCTCTGTACTTTACCGTAGGAAAGTTTATTTTTCGGATATATTACTTTCACGCGCGGAAAAGTTCCTCAGCAAAAAAACTCGTGTTTCGCGCGCACAAACTTAGCATTCAAACGTACACCTTATACTCATATTCCACGCAGACTTTTCTTACGAGAGAGAAAACTATCGGAAAAGTAAAGAAAAACGTCGATATACAAGACTCGGCAACTTTTTATATTTCTTCCTTTCTTCATTCCTATGTATTCTTCTTTCTTTTCAAACTAAATCAACGCTTACTTTTTTTCTTAGTACTTCGATTAATCAGACGTTTCTTATTAATTGTCACCGCGCGAAAAATGTCTCGTTCAATAATCGTCTACATTGAAAAAATTGCTGTTATATTTTGACTTTTAATTCGTTCAAATATAGTTTATCGATGATTCAAAATATTTCCTTGAAAAAACGGAAAGAAATATTGCTTAAATAGAAGTGGCTGACTCGAAAAAATTTCAAGACTGGCGTATAGCTTTCCGATTGAAATTTTTCAAGTAGTACAAGATCGATTTTGTCGGACAGTGAGGTTATAACTCACTATTATAGTATGTGCGCAGATATGGCAGACTTATCATTTTTTCTTGACTTATTATTACAGGCTCAAATGAAAAATTGGTGTACGAGCAAGCTGTTTTTTCGTTCTATTGATGTTTACTCTTTGTGCAACTCATGTGCATTCATAGGGTGACACATAACTCCTGCAACCAGGCAATTTGATCGATGTTATATCATGCATTTGAAAAATGATGTTCTAATTTTTAATTTATTTAATTTTTAAATCCTTTTAATTTACGAACTACTTTATTGGTGAAAAATCTATTTAATATACTGCTCTTTTCAAAAATTCTGATCCTTAAAGAAGTAAGGGATAAGAGAGACCGAAAAAAAATAAACACAAAATGAATGCTTCAATATTGATATGGCTCAACGTTGAAAAACATACGCGATGATATTCACGAAGCTCCCGGTCCAATGAAATATTCAACACGCGAGGGAGTAAATTTTTTCTCGTTGACCTTGCTGGTGTGTGCGTGAAAGACACATATTGTGCTGGTCTCTCTTCTCACTTTGAACTTTTTTTTACTTTCTACTTTTTAAAGCCGTAGGCTTCGGCTGTACAGTAGCTCTCATATCGGATAAACGTATATATACTCAGAAAGCCACAAAAGCTTCTGAACACTTTTGTTTGGATTTGTCAAATTTTTCGTGTACAAGTGAGGTTTTTAGTCAGCAAGAGTCAGTGTTTGAGAAATTTGCGTGTCACCAGTATTGTTTGTATTGAAAACAGAGACCTTAAGTAATTTTATTATTATACAGGTAATTTTCAGGATTTTTTCACTTGTCATGCGCATAGTAGTTGTCGATTTCAAAAATTGGACCCACAAGTTGGTTTAAAGGAAAAACTGAATAAAACTCGTTGGAGGAATGCTCTTCAATTATTCAAATCTTGCAGTTTGTATGTACTTATAAACATACTCCCAAGAGCCGCTTGAATATATTTTATGCATGTATGAGGTGATTGTGTTGCTGAGCATACGTCGATAAGCGTTGTATAGAAAAATAAAGCGCAGATAAAAGTATCTTATATGAATTTAAAGATATATAACATAATTTAGATCTACTGTGGTAATAACCTTAACTACAATAAATCGATTGCATGATGTAAACTGGAATAAGCAAAAATATTGAAATTTTTTGAAATGCTTTGAATATTAAAACGTAATAAAAGTGGAAGATTCCTATGGTAATACTTATGCACGTTTTCTCATCTGCTGTTTCTAAAAATTTGAAGGAAAAGCTGTTTATTTTTATACCCATGTAACTTTTTAGAAATTTATTTAGGAGTGGAGAGGTAAAAAATTGAAACGTACTCGTAGATTTACAAATATAGAATTTTTACTCTCTAAAAAAAAATAGACTATCATGTCAAGAAAATTTTTTTTCACGTGTTGTGATAGCTAAAGATTCATTTGACATGAAATAAAATCTCCTATGTAAAGTGGAAAAAAAGTCTTATGGCACATGAATTTTTTCAGTTTATTGTATTTTGTACCCAATGCATATTTATTTCATTTTCTATTTTGTAGATTGAGTATGAAAGCGTCAATATCTATTACATCAAGTTTATAGATTCAAATGGACACCTTTGGAGAGAACAATATAAATTAACACAAGATAGGTTGCAAGAATACTGTTTTTATAGTGCTGACTATCGAACGACGCGCGTGACAAGTGTCAATTGATACATCAAGCTGTCTCTATAACTAATAAAAATATTGTCGGTATGGCTTAGCAAAATAATTTTTTACCCATTTTTTTCTGCTAACGATGTTTTGTAAATGCTAACTTTGCTTCGTGTGCCAGCGTAAGAGATATTGCTAAATTAGGACATAATTTTCAGCTTATTAAATACATGGGGGATAAGTTCACTTTTATACCTTTTTTTCTTACTTTACATTTTTCTGGATTTATATAAGAATGTTATGGAATTACACACCAATATTAAAAGAAAATATACTCAGCTTTCTACTCGTGATCATAAAACTATAGTATTATTGGAAAATTAATATTTATTTATACATAGATTAAGTAAAAGTTCTTAATAGTTCGTAGCGTTAATAATACAATTAAAAAAAAATAATTAAAATTTTAATCAACTGTATTAAATTGAATACTTAACTGAATTATTTTTTTGGGTTTTATTTTCTAAAAATCTACGCAGTAATTTCAAAGAAAGTAATATAAATCTAATAAAACTTTTTTAACATTTTTGGCTTCTTATTTTCTTTCTCTAATATACCTTAAAATATAATTCAATGTTTTCAAATAATTAGTACTTTGGTTACAAATAATAAATAGTATTTTAGATAAACTTTTAAAATCATATTATAATACAAAAGATGCTCAAGAAAATTAATATTACAAACTTTAATTGAACTATTCCAATATTTTCAATTGCAAAAGAGTGAAAATGTGAAAGGAATATAAAATTATCGATTTATTTACTTGGCCATATTCGGAGTAGTCGAAGAACGGATCATACATAAGAAATAAATTCCTTTAAAGCATCATTCGCGTTTCCTGCCGTTCATCTAGAAATTCTTCCAATACTTTTAATTTTAGATGATGTATAGAGATGGAAAAATATATGCCAAGTACAGGCATGTTCAGTCTCATCGCATGATGCGTTGGTGTGCTTTGATCAATGGCTACAGGTGGCCTGCCATTGAGCGAGTTCACACATAGATTTTTTTCGTTTTTTGAAAAGATTATATTATTCACGTATTGATAAAAGCCATTTGAATAAATAAAATAAAAATCAATTTCATACGTTAAACCATATTTGTCTACGACAATGAGGTGATCATGCTTTTTTAAAAAAGTGATGCAAAAAGTTCTGTGTGGAAACCTTATTAGGTTTTCAATTGACTGTTATTATAAGTCTTGAAGTTAGTTGCGTAACGAGCGATGAATTTTAAAATTGATCATTTTGTGTATGTTTTAAACTTAATTAAATACTTTTTTGGACTGCGGTTTCTTGCCACAAAATAAAGTTGCATTGCAAAACTGTAAATAGCTGTTTTATCGTAAGTCAGACGATGGAAATCACTTTCTTATATTTGGATCAAGTGTTAATAAATAATTCGAAGGCTAAAAATCATATTTATTTTTAATACAAAGGGCTTTGAATGGTTCTAACATACGTAAAAACATATTTTACATGATCAAAAATTGCAAGAAAAGTGCTTAAAAACTTAGATAAGAATGGTTTATCAATCTTGTGGCGTTTTATCTTTTTTCTCTAAGGTGCACCCTCTCAGCTGCTATTCTTCCTTGTTTAAAATCTGTACAGGAATTTCATAAGCTAAAGTTATCGAAGTAATTGTTTTTTTTTTTTTTTAATGTAGCTCTTTCAGCAAACGCAAAATGCTCCAAGGGTTTTGGCAGTGCAGTTCAGTGCGTAGACGCTTGGAAACGTGAGTTGGCTGGCGGGCTCTTTTGATTGTTATGCACTCAAAACCAAATCTGTTATCGAACTTTCTCTGTAGAGCATTATTTGAACTGAAAATCAATGCGCACTTCTGTCCGAAGTATGTAGAATACGAGCCATGTTCACATTTTGGCATGATAAATACCTATGAGGAAGTATCAATTTTCAGAGAATTTACAATTTGGAATTTTCCGAAATCGAAATAGTGAAAACGAAACATGACAAATTTTCGAAAACTGTGATTTCAGAGATCAATAATATCGGAAAAATTAAAAATTGGAAACTTAAAATGTTTCTGCTTTTTTAAATGAATACCCTTTAAAGTAGTTGTATTGTAATTCAGTTAAATAGGCAATGAGAAAATACTACAATAAAAAATCGATTTTTCGATCAAGCTTGATGGGAATTTACACTAAAAATTTTGAATTTTACACATTACAAAAATTGATAATTCCTAAATTTATCATTCTAAAAGGTGAATATGACTCACATGGACAATGAAAACATTCAAAGTATGCTATGGATATAGAATAATTAATTACAATAATTAATTACAATGCATAAAGACTTGTTGCTTTTCCCAATTATTATACACAATTACAAATTAGAGCTTTTTTACGCGAAAGCTTTAGACCAAAATGTCAATATTATGACTGGGTCGTTGGGACGTTATCATATCTGAAATGCTTGTGCATTGGCAATCGACAAGAGTCAAGCTATTTACTAAGCTCGCGAGGTATTCATTCATCCAAAATGGAACATATTAGATTACCGCGTGCTGTTTCATAATATACATCATCAGCATAGAACTTGTATAAAGGTTGACGTCAGATATACACGCACACCAACACAGAGAGGAAAACTCTCTGCGTACGTGTGGGTTATTATTATGCATTTTGCGTCGAAGCAGTGTATAATATGTTGTATTGGATGCTTTCAGAATTGAGCTCGACAAAACTTTTGAAGGCAAGATCGAATGCACATGGGCGCTTTTGCTACGTTCAGTAAGTTAATAATTTTCAAGTGTCTATGTAGAATTAATCGAGTTAATGTATCGCGAGCGATTTTTTTTTGTCCGACAATTATTTTTCATTCAATTTTCTTTCTCTCCCGCTGCAGCTGCTGACGATGTTGCTTTATTATTTTATCGATTGATCTGAGTGACTTTTTTAATTTTCATTCAAGTTGGATTGATGAAAAGAAGGTTCAGTACTTCCTCAAATTGATAATTTACTTTGCAACGCAAAGAGTTGTATCACCGATGCGTTGTTGCGTGAGTGCGTTAAAATTAATTCCATTGTAATCATTTTCAACCATTGTATATTTGCTCGCGAGGCTTTAAATCAGAGAGAGTTGATGCTCTGTGTCAACCTGATTCGCTTCCTTGAGCTTTCGTTTACTTTTGCTAAAAGTTAAAAGTTGTTCTCTCTCTCTAAAATCAATAATACAATGGAACGTACAAGGTGAATTACTTATTATAGTTTCTCGAGCTAAGATTGTTTTGGCATTGTTTGTGGTTGAGAAGACATTCGCATTAGGGAAACTGGAGTTTTGAGGAGGTACACAACGGAGTCGTTTGGAGGCTAATTAAATTGAGCTCTTTACATCCGAACTTTGTTAGGATGGTTAATGGTATTTTCACATTTTTACCTATGGAATTCAGATTCAAGCCCGGTTGAAAGGCTTCAATTTCTGTTCAAAATCAGCGGAGTAAAAATTTGGGTT
The DNA here is from genome assembly GCF_000599845.2 of Trichogramma pretiosum. Lineage (NCBI taxonomy): Eukaryota > Metazoa > Arthropoda > Insecta > Hymenoptera > Trichogrammatidae > Trichogramma > Trichogramma pretiosum. Next base: position 1,059,748 of record NW_019641697.1, read on the forward strand.
TTAAATTTGAATAGATAAAGTACACGCCGTTCGCGTGAAATGTAAAAGCGAACCTTATTTTGTGGCAAAAAAGGAGAATGAATATCGATTCAGAGTATATGATAAGATGGATTCGAGCTTGATTTATTCGGTACGTCTAAGAGTACGTTTTCACGTTATTCTCTTCGAGTCACATCCAGTAACTAGAGAAAAGAAGAATATCGAAATTGGATGTCGAATCGAAGCAACCAATTTTGAACTAAATTTTTTATGAAGCTGTAAATTATCAAGGGGAAATTAATGACTTTTCTTTATTCGATATTGCAATTTCAACTCGATAATTTGTTGTTCCTTCCTCGTCGCTGCACTAATGTCCTAGAAAATGTACTCGTGCCGAAAGTACAGATATATTCATACCGTACACCGACCAGCGGTGCATACTCTGAGTCACACAACACGAAAATCGCCTACGGTTACAGGCTAGCAGGAGTAAACAGATTATGTTGCGTTATAACAGGATCAACTTACACGCAAATCATGTTTCCGATAGTGGCAACTATGATTGAACTTTGTACGCCGAGTTAGTGCCACAACGAAATATTTCAAAGCCTTGAGCCTTTCCACGTTGGACTACAGAGGCAATGCATTTATTTTATCGCGTAGATTTTAAATCAATCTGTAAATTTATAAGAATGAAAAGTATCCTTCCCATTAACATTGTTATTGAATGACGAATAAAATTACATCAATTTAATTGCATTATGAAATTGACGCAATCTGAAGGATAATGCATTATGAATTTCATCAATTTACTGATCCTTAACGATTGATTGAAGATTAGCTCATTTTACACGCGGCACAGACTTGATAAATTACGGAAGCTTTCGTAAATTAGATTTCAACGAGCCAATCCGAGTATTGTTAGGTATGATTGTTATGCTTTTTATAAAATCATACGAAACGAACAAAAAAGAAAGTATTGTTCTTAAAATATAGATAAGTTTTAAAAAGGAAAAAAAGCATCGAAATAATCGATTGAACACAAGGATTGATTAAATCTTTTTCCAAGTATAAATTGTATAATGAGTTATAGAGATTTCGACAATACGTAAGAAATGTGATCTTGGAGTAAACTTATTAATAAACATCTGAAGTGCACGCGTACAAAGAGGATGAAATGAAATTGGATGCGTGCAAATCAGCGACAAACTTCAAACATTTAAAGAGTAGTTTTGAAACGAGAGAAACTTTGAGTTTGATGTACACTTTCGAGTATATACAGATACACAGATCTCATAAATAGTAGATTAAACGTAGTAAACAAAATTTTTTCAGGATTTTTTAAAAGACTTCTTAATCAAAGTTGGAATGAGTTTTTATTGAATTTGCTTATTTGAATTATGTGTAAATACAACATGAATGAGATGAATATAAGCGTAGAAGCTAACTTTTTTTATTTCGTGATAAAATATTCTTAAAGTGTTGCCCGTTTCGAGTCAAACATGTTGTATCACTTGCATATCACTCGTACAAAATTCTGGAGATTGTTCGGTATATGAATGATTATCAAAGGAACCACTTGTGATATAATCGAACTCATATTATAAGTGGCTTGGCACAAGCCCTGAAGTGTTATTGATTATTTATATCAAGGAAATACTCTTATAAAACTTTACTTTTCCAGAGTGAAACATTCGATTGCTTTGTTCCAGGTTTCGTTGATAAATATTAATGTATCAAACAATCTTCTAAAATCTCTACCTACAACATCAAATATATAAATGTTCACTACCAAAATATTTGCTATTCCTAAAGACGGACGCTTCAGCTAAAGTCTTGTTTGTGAACTTTGTAATTTGCCTGTTGGCTGCAGCCCTCGGTTCACGATTTAGAATGTATGCGTTTTAATAAATGATGGAAAGTTTATTTGATTATGGGAAAATTAAGTACGATTTGAAGCTCTAATAATAACCTATAGCTTTTAGGAGCAGTTGAAGGTTCAATAACCGTAATCGATATAGTTGATAGAAAAAAGAATTTTTTAGTAAGTATAGAAGGTTGTATTGAACCAAATAAACATTTTTGACTCAAAAAAGCTTTGCCCTTTGACTATTTAAGACAGGTAATATGCTCAAACTTGTTTTATGGCACATTGTTTCACTAGCAATATTCCAAGAGTTTATTTGAAAATAAAAAATTTTTTTTCTAAAAAATCAGTAAAATGTTAGAACTCATTAACTTGTTCCTGCTTGAGACAAGCGTCATACTACGTACACATTGAATTCAGGCACTACGAGAGACTTTGAAAAATCGAGGCTGGGTTTTATTTCCTTCTTTCTCGGATAAACTCAATTGAATTTCCTGAGCGAGTATATACTGTTGCTACTACTGGAAGGCATTTTTATATGCTCATCTCTATGTATGTATAGTTTTGTTCAACACTATCATACAGGTAGAGCTTGACTGTAGTTTTGCGTGCCAAATCAAACTTGTTGCTTTTCACATTCTAATTCTAAAAGTTAATCTTGCGAATAAATTTATCGTTAAACTTTGGGAGTAATATTTTTCCGTGAATTATCATAAAAATTAGACGAGAATTTTTAATTGAAATTTTTTCAAAGTTATTAGCTAGTGTGGCATACATTTTTTTTTGTTACGACACTCCTAACATCGTTACCTAAAAAAAAAAGAAGATGATAATACCCAACCACCCGTTGAGGCTTTAATGTTTCCTTTTTTTGTATACATAAAAAATTATCGTGTAATTTGCTCTGCTTCAGCGCTGCTGGTGGTCTAGAAGCGAAATATCGATTACAAATATGAAAATTTTTTTAAACTCCAGAAAAGCATTTGTTTTAGCGATCAAAATAAGCATGAAGAAAGGCACGGTAATTTTTTAATGAAATTATAAATTACATTCGATAATTTCATTAGGAAAATTTGCGTAGGATATTAAAATTTGTTTTCTATGGTGTTATTTTATTTTATCGCATGATATACTTATCGATAAATATTTCCGTAAGCCCGCACTAGCGTAAGCACAGTAAGTTTTGGTGTATAAGTAAAGTTTACGACGAAAGTTTGCTCTCTCGCCACTAATTTTTAATAACATAAAACCTTGATTACTTTGTTACTGACTAGGTGAGGCTGTAAAGAGGGGAATATGCAGTTGTTTTCGGTCTAACTTTCTTCTTTGGCCATATACATCACTCTCTCTGCTACTTTTCTCGCTGTACTCTTGTAATACCTAGCGGTCGTTTTGTGATGAAATTGCCAGCTGTGAAGCTCCATAATTTTACGGCTAGTTGCTTGGGATCCACAAAAAATATTATTCATCCGCGCCATGATATAAAACGCAGCTGTAGCCCTGGTAAACGTCTTTGTTTTCACGAGTCGAATGGAACACGAAAATTATAGAGAATGCTTTTTGTAAAGAAATTATTGCATCTGTCAAGTTTTATCCTTTCTTCGTCGTCATCTCGAAAAAAGAGAAGGACAGCAGTAAATAAGGAAAAGAGCGCTGATATACGCAGGCGAAAGTAAACGCGTACGAGGCTGAGGGAAGAATTTTCTCGACTCTATAATGGAATAGAAGTAGGCGCGTATAATGCTCGTCGTTGGTTGGAGAATGCGAAAATCGCTACTCGGTGGCATTGATAGTCGCAATATTCATCGAAAGCGCGGCATTTCGTAATTTTTCAGCGCGACCGTGAAATAGTTGGTCGTCGGATGACGACGCGCGAGGCGCAGAGTGCGTGTGCAGCCTTGAATAATTGCTCAGTTTCTCTCGAATCAACGCAGTGTCGTATTTTATGTTGCAGGTGTCAGCCGCCGTTCATCCATTAATCGAGGGAATCTCAGGCGAGGGCCATGCGAGGTTTAAGGTACTCTGCCGACGACGTCGCAACGGCATCGCCTGACGTCAACAGCAGTAGTAGCAGCACCAGCAGCCCCAGCACCGGCTGGAGTAGACAAGGTGCGAACAATAAGAGAGCCAGCAGCAACAGCCACATCGACTACAACAGCGGAGGTACTTTCGACGCGCTACTACGCACGTGAGCGTAGGTTACACATGCCCTCAGTGTGAAGCGGCGGCATCACTGAGAGTAGCGGAAGCCCACCTGTGACGTCAACATGCTGCCCACCAACGTCGCGTCCTTCCTCAAAAAGGTCAGTCTTACACACTCGCTTGTGTCTACGTGATTCGCAGCGTGTAAAGCTACTATACTGCTCGCACTGTCTACTACAGTGGACGTCCAGTGAGGACGCGCAATCGATATACCCAACTCGTCGCCTTTTCTCTCTCCAAAAAAAAAATCTACTCAACATTCGCAGCTGCGATGTTTATATCGATAAGGACTCGTTTAAGAGCCGCTGTAATTCCAATCGCGTATATAAATACGCTGCACAGTGGCGGCAATGCTGGTGCGCGCGCGCTCTCGCTCGCTCGCTCGCTCGCTCGCTGACGTCTTGACCCTGACCGAAGGAGATGTGTGCGCCGTAAGGAAATCTCCTTCTTCCGTCCTCGTCCACGTTCCATGTGTACAACACCAGCAGCGACGCAGCGTCGGGAGCAGCAATAGCGTTCGATTTTACACTCGGCTGATCGAGTTATTTCCTTCGACTATCGGTCTCTGCGTGCGTCGCTGCAGCAGCTCCTCGCGTTATAGACCGAAGGGCGTTTATTGTTGGATTCTTCTCGGGCCGACTCTTATAAATACAGCAGATTATTTGAATTACTATCTGCCGTGCGCAGCGGCGTAGCAACGATATCTCTCGACTCGCCTATGAACATACACGAATCCATTTCTTCTTTCTTTTATTCATTTTGTGTTCGTATATAGCAAAGCAGCGCGACGTATACATTTTTTTTCTACAGCTCCCTTTACTTTAATATTGAATTAGACGCCGTTTCTTTTTCTAGGCGAGATATGTAACGAAATGCAAAGCACATAATTCTGCAGTCTGAATGAAGAGCGACAAGCATGATCTCGAGGATCACGTAGTCGCGCGCGTAAGCGTACGTACGATATGCCCGCCGTATTTCGAATAGACTCGTAATTTCTATGCCATTGAGCTTTACGTGCCGCTGTACCTCTTGCTGTTCTCGAAGAAGCTCACCGAGTTTTGCGCGCGAGGCTCGCGATCATACAGCTGCAGAGGGAAAAAAATTATCTGCTTGAATATTTTTCGTTTGCTGGACTGAAATACAATCCCATGATCGAACGGCTGGTACAAATTTTTTCTCATCGAGCCGCCTGTACTTTGTTCCCTTTTACTTTTTTTCACTCTTCCTATATCAAACGATGACGTGACTTGGCTGAAAATGAAAAAAAAGAAGAAAAAAGAAGGAAAAATCGAAGCGAACGAGTTACGTTAAGCAATTCTAGTAATGAGGGGAAATTTCATTACGTACTTGGCAAAATCTACATTTTTCCAATTACAACGATAACTCGATGGAAGCGTATATCTCGAACGAGCGCGTGTGCTCGTGAAAATTCATACTTCAGAAGGGTTTAGAAATGCCCAGAATATCTTCTTTCGCGATCAATTATTGCGGAGGTGGTTCGCCAGCTCGAGTCACCGCGACTCTCAACTTGGTAAAATTTGGTAAAACTCAACATTATTAAATAGCTCGAAAGCTCCATTATCGCGAATAAAGTATAATCTTAGCCTAGGACATCCGTTTCATTTGACCGTAACAAAGCGTCAACCGTATATGCTCCCGTGCTCGAGTAATATTTCAACTCGGACATGCTGCGTACGCGAGGCAACGGCCGAATCGATGAAAATCGTCCTTTTCCATCTGAATTCCAGCAGTATCCCAAAACCTGACGCTTTGTTCAGGAATTCAGCTCATTTCCTTTATTTGTACTTCATCGACATTTACTCCTTCTTTTCCGATAAATATTCACTATGCATGCTCTAAAAAAAGCGTTTGTTTTTTCTTTTGCGCGTATATATTTCGATCAAAGTCGGCCTGCCACTGCTGGCCTTGTTTTCTTAACTTTTCCGACGACGATATATAGCTACACAACTTCTTTAACCCCCTACGTATCGCTTCCTTTATTTGAATTCTTCGCGGCGGATAGTAATTTCGAGAACACTCATTTGTTATCGGTTTCGTACCTTTTTCCCTTTCTTTTCGCCTATCTGGTACATGGAACTTTTTTTCCGCTTTATTCTTGCCACCCCAACAGTAACAGAGGAAAAAAAGGAATTGAAGGTATTATCGAGATTGTTCCATAGCCGTTTCATTTTAGCATGCTATAGTACATATTGTACCTTTTCCGAGACTTGCGAATTTTTTTTAAAAATTACTCGATCGTGGTCTGCTTTTCACGGCTCGGTACTGTTATTCTCGTCGTACATATTTTTCGCTACATAAAAACAGAAAGCACAAACGACTTCGATCGGAGGGGAAAAACTGAAAACTCTACCTGCATTACGGGTTACACAGCAAGTTTCTCAACTCGAAAAGACGCGACATTTCCACGTCATCGGGTTGTAAAAGTACGGTAAAAGCGCAGTAAAAAAGAGGCTTTTAAATTTACAGCCGGTACGAGCGACGAGAGATTTGACAAGTAACACCTTCCATACGTCATATATTTGAGCAAGCCTCTAGTGCCTTCTTTGACAATGGTCAAAAGTCGCTGGTCAAACATTGTCTTCAAAATGGACAAATGTCAATGTTTAGTCAAAAATTTGCTCGGCTTTTTGGCAGGGTCCTGCTCATCTGCAGGCAACGCATGCAAATTGCAGCAGTAGTATTTCAGCGAGTTTCAACAAGCGCGCACACGCGACTGCTCTCTAATTGCCAAGTGTTTGTAGCCTGGGTTAAGTTTGCTGTTTGCTGATTTTACATCAAGCAAGTATAGGACTGGCTCTGTTGTGTCGTCGATTTACGCGCGTGTGTACAACTCGTTAAAGTTACATTTTCCAAAGTTTTTCAAAGGCAGAAATCGCGTAAAAATTTCATTTGCCTCTCATTACGGGCGAACGGAGAGAGAATCTCATATTCGAGCTTCATTTACTCGCCACAAGCATCCAGAGTACGTAATGCTTTGGATAAATATAAAGGACGCTTAATGTAAACACAAAATTTCAGTTTCCAGACCTCTGAGCGCGCGCACGCGCGCGCGTGTAATGTAGAACGTCACTGCGGGTAGCACGAGCTCGTGTGCTTTTTTTTTTTTACTTTTGTTATGTGTCTTTGGACCTCTTCAGCTACAAGCGAAACCCTTTTTCCTTGCATTTACCTAATAATGCAGTGAAAGTAGGAAAAAGCGGCTTTTTTATTAAACGTTGAGGATTTGCATGATAAGCAGCGGAGCTATGAAATTTAACTGCCTCCGCACGCGCTCTTCTGTATGTCAAAGTTGTAAAATTTTAATTTATCGGGTATATCATAGAAAAACGCTTCGAGTACACAAGCGCAGTGGTAAAAGAATATAAAGGATGAAGCCAAACATCGATCTGCGGTGATTTTTTTCTGCTCGATTTTTTTCTCTCGCTCTTTTACTCTCTGGCGGTACGTGAAGAAAATTTGGATTCATGATATGCAGCTGCTGCGAGCTCGTTTGCAAAAAACATCGATTCTCTTTCAGCATACGGTATTTTTATGAATGAGCAAATCTTCACCTGTGTACATAAAGGAGAGTCAAGATTGCGCATTCTTCTTGCGTGCGTAATCGAGTCTTTTTTTCTTATTCGTAAGCACTGGCTAAGATATCGCGGTGATTGACTTGCATCTGACTGAATTACATTTTATTTTTTATGACAAATGTGGACATTTATCGTGTTCATTCTACTATCAAAAATAGTTTGCTTAATGTATTGATGATATTTCTTTGTTTCTTTTTACAAATTAACGTGAAATTTCAAACGCCTGCTTTCTTTGTTCAAGCACGCGTTAAGATGAACAAAAATATTGAATAAGTTCTTTTGTTAAATATTAAATCTGAGTGTTGACGACTAAATTTTGCGTTTTACTTTTAGAGGCTTCTCCGAAATTTTCCTATACTATTTGCTGTTTGAATAAATGTTAATGATATAAATATTTTACATTAAATGTTGGATGTTTGGTAAATATTTTAACGAGCGATATATTTTTAATATTTTTAAAGACTTGAAAATTAATTCCGACGAATACGCAGAGACTGACTTCATATTGATTTATATTACTTAATCGTGAGAAGAAATTCACATGAAAACGTGATATTAAGAGTAAGAACTTGAAAATAAGGAAATTTCGATTTACGGCTCCATCAAACACACATTTTCTCTGGGGCTCATCTCTGTCACGAGTATATATATAAGACACAGAGCCGCAACGAGTTATATCAAGAGGTCTGCAGATATACATTCCGGTGTATGTGAGAGAGCGGCTTGTCGTCGTCGTCGACGTTGCGGCCGAGTGTCGAGTGCAGCAGTTACAATGCGCATAACAATGACTGCGTTTGTATGCGCGCCTGTGTGCAGCTCTAGGTATAGATATCTAATTGGCTGTACTACGCTGCACTCGAGAATTCCTAAATCGAGGAGTAGAGCTTATAGCGCGGAACACTCTGTCTGCCTCTTCGTATCGATAGCTGCTTTTTGCATTTTCCCAGAGGTGATTTACAAGTTGCCCTGGCTGGCGAAACATGACAAAAATCGACTGTATTTTCCATCTATTCTCTACTTTCGAGTAAAGATAGGCAATTTTGTTTGAGAACAATTTTATAATTATTTAAAAGGGTCAAAAATATATTTATAAAATAACTTACATTCACAATAAAATCACTTCGTTGAAAGTAAAAATCGAAAAAGTTTCTCGGGACTCACGGGCTCACACATCCATTTTAATATATTTTTCCAATAATTCATTCTGAAGATGCAATCAAACGTCATTGATATAGCTTGATCATAAGTAGCTAACAATAGACGAAAATTTGCCATTGCGCAAATGAACCCATCCGGTCAAATTTACTGCTCGTAAGATATCAGAATGTACATATTTGTGTATACATTTGCTCATTGAACCTCAAACAAACACAATCACACTTACTAACGTATCATGCACTTATGTACAGAACTAATGCCTAATACATTAATTACCAGGGACTCTTTTCAGGGCCGTTGCGACATACGCCATTGAATTTATACCTCGCCCAGCCAAAAATGTATCTTTCTTTGTTTTTAAATTACACAATATAACTATAGTGTAAACCCACTAGTGTTTGATTACCCTCTATTAATCAACCTCCGTGAGCTATTATTAAATAATGATTATTAGTTATTTATCCAACAAGTGTCCAAAAAACGTTTTTGCACTCAGTGTATGCAGGATAGTTGATCGCGTGTTGCATACAAATTTTAAAGCAATTAGTACTTACGTAACGAATATAATATTGCATACAAATACGGGGCATTTTACCTTTCATTGGTATCAAAAAATGATATTTGCATACACTGAGCGCAAAAACGCCTTTTATTTTTTTTATATTTGCTCTAAAACTCCACCTTGGTCGAATAGTCTAGTATTCGACCATCTACAATAAAATTTAATCATTTTCATGTATCCGTTTTAATTCAATTTTCAAGAACGAAAATATGTTCGTTATGCATTTCAAAACATGTTTATTTATAAGGCTTTCAGTCCTCTAAAATGAAAATATAAACTAGTTCTAAATTCATGACGTTGATAGATAGTTCAGTAGTGTGATCGTCATCTAGCCGATTCACATTTTTTTGCTTAAATCATATCTTGAGAATTATTAACCGCTTTTTTATCAAGTGTGAGCATATCCCATTCTACCGCTAACTAAAGTGAACAAAGTGAGTATTTTTCACAAGTTGAATACAGCAGGTTTACCCTATATTCTTGCAGTAAACTATTTTTATCTATTTGGAAATTTATACAATTTATACGATAGAAAAAAAATCCTAGCATTAATTTTTGCCAAGCTTTTCACACCAACATTTTTAATTGTTATAAAAAAAATATTTTCCAATGTTTTGTTACCAAAATGAAGAAAACAAATTATTGATATAAGTCATTTTTGCAGATGGTGACCACACAACCCGAGACCGGAGGTCCAAGTGCCGTAGCATCGGAGGTCAGCGGCCAAACTTTTACCAAACTCAAACAAATTGGATCGGGCCTCATGACAGCCACCGGCAATGGTAAGTTGTTATGAATTATAATGCAATATATCGTCGATAAATACTAATAAAAAAGTTTCACAAGATTTTCTCCGAATTATATGAATATCTAAATTTTTTTTTCAGTACTTTTGTAATGATTGAAAGGATTGAGTGGCTTTTTGGGAAATTCAAGTGTACAAAAGAGCATTTCAATGAATAATAAAATGCAAATTTTTTTCCATTTTTTAAAAATTTTATTTTAATTCGATAAAAAATTCGGCATGTTTGATCGCCGATGAACTTGTTTGATTTTGTGTGTATTTTTTTAGCTCAGTTCGAGTAATTCATTTGAAATAACATTGAATACAGGAATTTTTTAGTGTGTTATATCACGAAGAGGGAAAGACAATAGCTCTATCTTTTGGTCAGATAAATTCGTGATTGCAAGTATTTTAAAAAAAAAGTTTAACCCTTTTAGTAAGAAAAGTAAGCTTAACATTTCCTGTAACGAGAATATATCAGCTATATCCATCCAACCACCTGAACGTTTAATTTGCCAATAATCGTATTGTAAAGCCCTCGTGTACATGCGATACATTGAAGAAAATTTACGCGCATTCGATAAAACCGATAATAATGTCGCGATTGTACAGCCCAGGCTATAGCATAAAAGCTCGCCGTGCTTATACGAGGGAGCTCGATTTTACATAATCAAGAATAAACTCGAGTGCTTTTATTTCACGATATTCAAAAGTCGGATCTTTGGACTGAGAAAGATGAATAAACCAAGAACTCGAATATGTTGTTGAGAATTCGTTAGCTCAATATTTTTGTAATGTGACCCGACTATGTTTATATTGACTTAACTTTGCCCTCGGTGTGCTATAATTTATGCTGTCGCACACAGAGAGGATTGGCTCCAAACCGATTATAATTATATACATTCTTGAGTTCGCATATAAAGATATATATGCATAAAATGAGATGCACTCCGGACTCGTATGTGTATGTACGACAAAATAAATACGCCCGTAAATTGTGATTAGGTCGCAGAAGAGACGAAGCGTAGCCGTAATTTTTCGACGTTAATCCATCAATCGATATTGCTGTTCCAATAGCTTTTTTACGCTCGAAATGTCGCGGCAATTTGTTTCTAATATAGTAGCATCGCAAATTTTACCTGGTGTGTATAACAACAATATAGCCAAATTAATTGACATACAATCAAGCACGGGATTTTCATTGGATTTAATTTTGCGCGTTATCGATGTCGTCGTTATTCGTTAGAGCAAAAAAGACCATTACAGGGAGGAGAAAACACTCGCCATTTACGAGCCTATAAAACAAGCGAGAGATATCGCGTCCGGGCTCGGCTTGCGCGACATTCAAACGAAAAAATAAAGCTCGTCGGGTCTTGTTTCTGTCTGCTGATAACATCTAAATTGGGAAATATGTCAAGAGAAGCTGCAGCAGAAGATAAAGCTCTATATTCTGTTTTCTTTTTTTACTAGTGCGCTAGCCGTGTGCGATCGATTTCGAGCTCCATTGACGAATGGCTGAATCGCTCTGTGCACGAGCTGTGCGGCTTTGGCGTCAAGGTGAACGCGAGAGGAAAATAAATACGTACTCGTGGCTCGTGTTGGCGAGACTCGTATCCTTATCAAGTGCGTATACCGCAAACCCGCTATTTTCAGAGCAAAAAAAGAAGAGAGAGAGAGAGCATGGAAAGGATAAACTTTCAGTAGCCTATTAAGAGGCGAGCGCGATTACACATTTTCAGTGGCAGCCGTGCGCTTTTAGGGAGAGGAGAGAAAATAGGTTCACGATGGGAGAGAAACTGCTGCGTCGAGGGTATCGATTTTAATTAAGGAGATAATGATCGGGATAATCCTTGGCAGCAGCTGTGCGCGGACTCGGATCGCTCCCGTGCCACACATACTCGTTATGTATTAGAGGTATAATAATCGCTACGCGCCATTAGTATAAACGTTCATTTTTCAGTAAAATTGCCATGTACCCGTGAGCGCGAAAAGTTAAATCTGCAGTGTGAAGCTTTACGAGGAATAGCGACCGAGAAAAATCTCGCCAAATCGTAGCAATTTGTCGTTGGTCTATTCGCAAACAAACGCCTTACCCCGTGCATAAATTTTGCCTTTTTATTACTCGAAAATATCGATCGAAACGTCAGCTTATAAGAAAGAAAAAATACAATCAATTCGAACGGAGCTAACAATGAGATTGTACATTTTTTCCTTTTCTTTTCGTATTTTCAAACTCAATATTGAATTTTCATTCCATTCCGATAAATTTTGAATTTTATTGGCAATTTTGAAAGTCCAAAAATCAAATGGCTCGTGACGATTATTTAGTTATGTTCGGGGTATAGAGTTCGAGTGGGGTATTTAACTTTTCTTTTAAGGGCTTTCAAGACGATGCTTATTACGGTAGTAGCTGGGAAAGTAAGAGACTCTCTCTCTCTCTCTCCCTTTCATCCTTCTCTTTCTTCTTGAGCTCTGTTAAAAGGTAGTAAAAGACTGGCACAAGCGCGAGCGTAAGCATAACCTCATTAAGCGCCTCACTTTAAAGGTAAAAAGTCAATCGGGCACGGGGAGCATTCAAAAGCCGAAGAAAAAAAAATTAATTTTTATCAGCATGCAGCACGGAATTCCGACTGGGAATTTTCATGTTTCCGAAAAAGATCGACGTGTATTTACAATGGAGCTACGTATGTAAGAGCTCGAACTCGCAAATGGAATCCGGCCCTCGAGGATAAGAAGCTGATTTGCTCCACCAAACTTGCGCGTACAGTGCGCAATACTTTGGCTGTTCTTGACATTGCCGCCGAGAGAGAAGGAGAAGCAAAAAATCGAAATGCAAGCTTTTTGGGAGAGCTGCGTTTTGTAATATACTCGCGAGTGCGCTTTCTTTTATTCGCTGCAATAAAATTCCTTCCTTTTTATTCCTCGTGTCGTTGCATAAGATCTCGATTTGTCTTTAACGAACCTTTCGGAAGAAAGTCGACAAACGCGAAATAAAAATTACAAAATCAATTTGTTAAGGGAGTTTTTTTTTTTAAATCGATTTTGTGAAATTTGCTTTCATACTTTTCTCAAAGAATCGTTCGAAAGCAGCTTTTTTGAATTTTCACGTCGTGTACATTAAAAAAAAATAATAATGCGACGGGCAGGTTTTTCTTTGCCGGAAAATCCTGAAAAGCAAACTATTCTTGGAAATACGTGGCGCTGTCGATAATTTACGCATTGAAAAGGTGCATATTACGGTGTGCAATAACCTGATTTGGCATAAAAATCGATACGCTTGCAAAACTTTTACACCTCGAGTATAAACACAATATCCACGGGAGGTGAAAAAACTCGTCATTTTTATTATTATTATTTTGTCGCGAATACGTATCGTAAGAATTAGACTTTATGATGAGCAACACAGGGAAAATGGAGCAAGTGAGGAAGTATAGAGTGTGAGAGAGCGTCAAAGGCAAAAGACGGTTCCGCTCTGAGGACGGTTAGATGAAAATTTAACGCTGCCGAGGGAGAGGCGTGTGTATATACTTTCTCCTGAGAAATTGCTTCTCGGTCATACGTATATACCATATACGTATGCACTCGTACGTAAGTCTCGGCGCGAGTGTGTCACTACGGTATATACAGAGCCGACAGCGAGCTGTAAATTTCGAACCGTCGACATTTTATGAACTCGACCATTTTACTCTCTACTCCGTGCAAAAGATAAAATAAAAATTATTTTTTCTTCTTTGTTGCCCGTTAATAACCGTGATATTCGTTTGACAGAGCTGAGACTGCGTGGCGAAAAACTATGTATTATCAGCGTTGCGCACGCAAAAGTTCAAAAGAAGCATTAGCGATATTGGAAATGGTTGCGGCTTCGAATATATATTACATCGATGTCATGTTTGCGGGAGCTTTATTGAAAATATTATTTTTGCCGAGAGATTCACATACATATTGCTCTCGCATGGAAAGACCGAATCAAATAAACCAAGAGTTACGTTGCCCGAAAGCAACTACGAACAGAAAACTTTTTTGTACCTTTTGCTACGTGTACGCTCATTAAATGCAATTTGAAGCACCATCAAAATCCCAAATACAGCCTAAAATGCACACTTTTATGGCTTTGATTCTAAATATATAATCGTATTTCGAAACTTTTAAACGTACTTTAAAAAACATCATTAAGAAGTTATAATTGTGCTCTGGCTTCGTTACGGGTGGCAGTTATGCACTTACCTCTTAATGGTTAATTAAATGTAACTCGATTGTGTCCACTTTTAAAAGCTTATTATATCAAAAATGTAACGGCAAAAATAACAACAGCATTGATAATAATAAAAACAACAACAATAGCAACAACAATAATAATAACAACAATAATAGTAATAATAATGATAATAATAGTAATGGCGATGATTAAATTGCTCGTTGCCTCTACTGGTTGGTCCGCGCAAGCTCGAAATCCCAAATGCACCTCGACCAACTTTGAGAAATTGGCTTTTCTCACTGAGTTGTAGTTTACGTGTACGTAAGTTATTTTGGCTGATTCGAGGCAATTAGCTCGGGGAAAAGGTGGAAATTCCCTCGACGAGGCACGACGAGGCACGACTATGCGATGGCAGATTTTGAAGATAATCGTTGTGTACGCGCTGTGCTTTCGCGCGTGAGATGAGCTTTCCGAGTCATTGCAGATTCGCGCGAGAAAATCCAACTACTCGAAATCGACGTAGCTCGAGTATTATTTCGCTCGGCGTTGCGGCGAGCGAGTCAGTTAGCAGATGTGCACGTAATGTGTAATATATTTTTGGAATGTTGCAGTAACGAAACTTACGCCGGCCAAAGTCACGCCAGTGGATAATTTACAGCCAAAGGAAAGCACGCCAACTATCGAGCCGCCCAAACCGTGAGTTTTTGCTCTTGTATTATTAGAATATTCGAGGCACGAAATATGGCTGTAGGGATCGGTGAAATACGATTATTGAAAAAGGAAGGAATCTGCGCGAATTTATATGGCTCAATAAGCCGCACGGAACGAAGATCCGGTGTCTCTACTTCTCATTGTTCGGATATTCTTTTCATCGCCTGGCTCACAAGTATCCCGAGAGAGAAATAGGTGGAATTGATTTTTCGTAAGATGTCGACTTCCAAACTATAGACTCTAAAAGTGATATAGGAAAATCGTCCGGTTCTCTATTTTTTTTTCTTCACTACCGCTATTATCTCTTTATCTCTTTCTGACCTACTGAGTGGATCAGGTTTTACTTTCATGTAAAATGCCTTTTTACAAGTCATTAAAATTCTTCCACTGTCAGACGAGATATTACGATAAACACATACATCCACACACACACACACACGGGGAAGAGAATATCTTAAGGTAAATCTCGAGGCTTGGATCAAGCCACTGGCACTCGAAGGATTTTTACGGCCCAGCACGTTCAGCGCTTTTGTTATATAAATATATGTGCGCGGCCGCCTACGTAAAGATTCGAGCTATATTTTATGCACACAAATACATGAACGTTGCATTATTCATGAAGCTCAGACACGAGTTGCACCAAAATTTTCATGACTCTTAACTATGTATAGGCGCGTAGTTGACTCTTATATGGCTTTGAGCTATGCGAGGAATATATAATTTTAGAATGTCTCTGACGCGCTGAAATTGATTGAAAAGTCGTTGATTTTTATCGCTAAATTCACCAATTTCAATAATACCATCTAGTATCCGGCAAAGAAGACAAACGAGCTCGTAGGCTAAAAAGCAATTTGAACATATTCTAAAACGTCCATTTCAATTGGCTTGATAAGATCACATCTGCTGCACGATATCTTCTTTTTTATTAAAAACTGCCGAATTACCTTTCAGAGTCATCGAGCGATTTCACTTAAATTACCGTTCGCTTTATACCAGCAGTGACAATAGTAGCCAAATTTTCGATTCAGCTCTCGGTGCGCGAACTGTCGGGCAGAAAAAAAGAACCGAGCGATATTTGATTTTGTGCGGCTGTCATTCGAACAGGCTGCAGTATCGTCGATCATTTAATCTACGATTCTTCCTCCATCCGCACTCGATGAGATTTTTATCCACTTGAGATTGCTTTCGGCGGATACGGTCTTCATTTTCGCCCTTTTCGTCGAACTTTTCTACGTCGAATTCGCCCGGGTGAAAAATGATAATTGAGCCAGTTTTGAAGAAAGAGTTGGAATAATGATATTATCTCGTATTTTTTCGTTTGCGGACTCGCAGAAAAGCGGAGAGCGAAAAACAGCCGGTGAATCGAGCGACGGCCTGCAGGGTATGTATAAAGTCCATCAAACCGGAGGAAGTGTCGCGGACGTGCTACGAGTGCCAACGCAAGGTCTGCGAGGACTGTGCCTCCTACTCGACAACAGCTGACTCGGACGATCCGGTAAGTCATTTTAGATGAAAACATTTGTCGCAGAAGTAATCGTATAATACGCCCGTACTGTGTATAATATATGTGATGGTCCAGGCCAAGCTGTTATTGTTATGTGAGTCCATTCGAGGGTTGCATCGTTGCGGCCCATAAAATATTCTTTTTGGCTTTTACGAAGAAGCAAGAGTAACTGGCGGAAAGTGCGAGGCGTGCTTTCAAAACTTTACTTCGCTCAGCTAGAGTAGCTGGTTGTTTTTTTTTTTTTTTAACTTGTCGAATGAAAAATTTATCGAATCGGTCGTGTTGCTCAGCGAGCTCTCTTTTGAGCAAAGATCAGCAAACAATTACGAGCGAAAAGTCCAGCACCCATCGATCATGGATCTCACGAACGGCGCAAAACCGATAAGGCATTCAAACGCAACCACTCGATCAATCACCACAATAAAAACTCTGGTATAGCGTGGATTTACTTTTTCGCCGGAATCGACGGAAAAAAGGACGGACGGGTGGACGGACGGAGCGCTGGCGAGCTTAATCCTCGCGAGCTTATATTCGATCTATACATTTGAAATATCTCTCACGAGCGGTGAAGCGAAGCATGAAACTAATTTAGTTGGCGCGCGCGTGGCTACACACAGTAGAGCAAGCATAACACAGAGATTTAGAGACTTTATGTTTGCTCGTGCGCGCCTTGGCCCAACTATACGCATAATAAACTCGGCTTCTCGCGTCTAACTTTGACGTGCAAATTATGAGTTGTTGTAGCGCGTGCGAATCAAAAATGTAGAGAACGTCTTCTGGCCTTTGCGCGAAAGATGCCGAAAGTAACGCGCGCTCAGATAGACGCGACCCCTCCAAAAAAAGAAGAATCTAAATTAACACTCGTACGCACGTAGGGCGGTCCTCATTGGAATTCTAGTCGAGCGGCGCTCGGCATTACACGAGCCGCGAAGAATGCCTTCTTCTTACTTGCGGCCCTGCGCTGACAAATGACCTCTCCAGGTCGAGCTCGGCCGGGCGAAAAACATCCCCTTACGCGTACGAGCGTAGCGGTGGGATCGTCGTCGACTCTGGCGGATTAGTTTAATTTCGAACTATGAGAGAGCTGCCGAGACGAGGAGTGCGCGCACGATTATACGATTCTCTTCTGGTTCCATTGGCGCTGCAGCGTCGAGTGCGCCTGGAGCAGCTTTACGCCGCTTTTGTATCATCGCGTAAACTTGGCATTAGAGAGAAGCTTAGACGGAGCTCGAAGGCGCGCGCAATTACGCCCATTATGATAACCGACGAGCCTTCGAGAAGAACGTTCACAGATGTGCTGTTTTTTTTTTGGCTTGCAGCAATTATGGTGCTGCAGCGTTTGTCGACGAAAACTGGCGCCTCGCGACCAGCCGGCCATCGGCAAGGAGGGCTCGCTCGAGGTGCCCATGCTCGAGGGCCTGGTGAGGCGGCACAGCGACGCGCGCCTCGGCTCCCAGGCCGTCGCGTCGGTCGGCGCTCTCGGCTCTGGTCTTCTGCCTCCGCGTAGTCCAGACTTACGCAGGCACTCGGACGTTTCGCCGGCGAGCCTCAAAGATCTCGAAAAGGTACGTAAGTGCAGCGATTCGATTGTTTGCGACGAAATTAATGTAACAAAATCAATATTACAAACCAAGGCGTGATTTGCGAATAAGTCATGCGAATTAATGTTATCATCGGCTTTTGAAGTCTTAACGACAAATCAATGTTAACCAGTACATATGTGAATTGTACATAATATGCATATGTAATATATAATATATGTAAGCTTGATTTTCTGTATGAGTCTGGGCGCATTTCAATGTTCTATTATAATCACTAGTGCACAGTTCAATGGTAAATACACAAAGCCTTTATATGTTCCGTACGTATACATAAACGCATGGTTACACATTAGTGTCAATTCGTTATCTACTTACTTACATGTATGGAAAATGTTAAAAGATTAGGTCAAGCTAAAAGTACAAATTGTTATATTACACTTTTTATCGGTAGGCAATTATTGTCCCGCTTAACACAGCAATAAATCCTAATGAAACTTTATTTCCAAGCCTTTTATCACGTTTTATAATAATGATGATCAAGTGCAGAAAGTTTCTTTGAAGAATCTCGAGCATTACTTAAAAATGACAAAGTTAAAAATGGCTTAAAGATAAATGGTCGTAGCCCCGTGTACGGTAAATCAGAAAAAAAAAAAAAAGAAAAAAGAAAAAAAAGAAAAGAAAAAAATCTTCGAAGACGGGGAGGTAAAATCACGCGGATGCGTTGCATGTACGCGTAGAGGGACTGGTAGAAAGGTAGAAGCTCCTAGCACTGATCCAGGCTATAATCCGCCTTGTATTCCTCTGCCTTTCTCTCTAACTACCATACATACACAGTATTACACACAAACACACACACACATATCGGAGTTGGCGTGACCCCGTTTGTTTGCATATATACGCGCGCTAGCAGCCGGTATAGTTTACCCGATGCAAAATCATGTTACCCGGGCAAATAAACTTCTCGGCTCACCGGCGTTTTTTGCAACTTAAAACCTCTTTCGATTATTTATCGTTTACGCTTATTCGCCGCGCGGCTTTATAACAAGTAGAACTGAGAAAAAGCAATTTATTATTTTGCACGCTCCGCAGTTGCTCTCGGGAAAATTTTAAATAATTTATTTACAGCTGAGAGGCAAGCGATAAGGGATTAAACTTATCTCGCTGAGCCCTTTTCTGTTCTTCTTCGCGTTTGTGATTCGTTTTATATACCTCGGCGTATTGAAGTTTGCGCCCCCGTACTTATCGCTCTTTTGATAATCTCGAGTTAGCTGCTCGAGCGAAATCGTCATCAGTTTCATTTAAACTCGGCAAAAGTAAAACTTTTTGATTGCCGTGCATGCGCAAGTCGTTCGAAAGCTCGGATCGCCTCGATCTACTGCCTACTTTTTTCTTCGTTAAATTCTCTCCCGTGCCGAATGCCGCG
This sequence comes from Trichogramma pretiosum, assembly GCF_000599845.2. Classification (NCBI taxonomy): domain Eukaryota; kingdom Metazoa; phylum Arthropoda; class Insecta; order Hymenoptera; family Trichogrammatidae; genus Trichogramma; species Trichogramma pretiosum. Next base: position 1,079,270 of record NW_019641697.1, read on the forward strand.
ATCCTCGACTTTCGGTTCGCGCATTACGAGATAAACTATAATTATGTAATAATCCGTCAACTAGTTAATAACCATCATCCACGTGCAGCAGCGCAATGTAATCCATTTTATACAGGGCGTAATATTCAGCCTAGGATCGGATCGATAATGCTAATATGCGCGCCCGAGTGTTTGTGTGCGTGTTTGTGCGTGTCTGCCTATTTGTACTAATGCTAAGGTATTTGTATTATGATCCAATACCTGAAAACGTGCAATTACGTGTACATGCAAGCTTACTGTGATCTGTCAATAACAGCCTAGTTATCAACATGGGTCAATGGAAAAAAAAAACCGAGAAAAAAAGACAATCATTGGTTCACTGTATATGCATCAAGCACACCTGCAATCGATACCTTGTGCGGCAAAAGCATCCGTATTAATGTTTAAACGCACACACACATCAATCGCCGCCTGCTGCCGCTCCACATAAGTGTCGTTTAACCCTCCGTTTCCTCTGTTTGTTTTAACGTTTGCAGTTTCGCAAGGTTGCAGGCGAACGTCGTGTCAGCGGCGGCGACGAGAATTGGGAATGGCGCAGCAAGTCGAGAAGCGGCTCGCCCGACCGAGGAGGACAGAGGAACGCCAGTCCGGTGCGCGGAAAATCGCCCTGCCTCGTCGGTGAGTACAGTCGAGTACTTAGTCGCGGATCAGGCTTACTAATCGCTTCCTTACTCGTCGTAACAGAGCAAGATAGCGCCGGCAACGAGATAATCGATGACGAGGAGGATCGTCGACAGCGCTCGAGACGAGCGGCGGGTGCACAGGGTGGCGGCAGCACGATACGCCGCAAGTCCCGAGTCACTCGTCAGCACTCCTACGACGACGAGATCAAGACTGGCCAAGCAGCGATGCCGGCTCAGCAACAGCAGCAGCAGCACTCGATGCTGGTCGGCGGCGGTCCCGAGGCAGCGCTGGGCTTGCCGGTGCCGTTGGCTCGACGGGCCTCGGCTTACGACGTCTACTCGAGCGGCCCCGCGGGTGGACTCGCCGTAGGGGCTCCTCAGCAGCATCGAGCTTCCATATCGGCTCAAGGTATAGCAGCACCCATGCATCAATCTGTACATTTTCTTCCTCGACGTTGTTGTCTGATCGAGCCCAAACTCAAACATTGTGTATAACAAGGATAATGAAACATTGCCGCAACAGCAACAGCAGCAGTAGCAGTGGCAGTAGCAGTAGCAGTAGTAGTGCTAGTAGTAGTAGTAGTAGTTGTGGCAGCAGCAGCATCAACAACTTCTAATGCAAGCAAACTTTCCACACCTCTTATAAAGTCTCTTTACCGATATCGATTTTCGCAACGGCGGCAGCTCTTTCTCTCTCTCTGCGCGTGTATATACTTATTTTGCTCCGCTATGTGCCAGCTATAAATCCTTCTTGCCGAGGCAGGCCAAGTTTGTAGCTGCTGCTGCGGCTCCTGCCACTGTTTCTGCTTTAAAGGTTAAAACACCGAGCTGTTACGTTGAATTTATACATATATACGAGCGGTGCTCCCCCGTTTGTGCTGTAATGCACGTGTGCGTCGCAAACTTGCAAAACTCGCTTCAATTATTTCGCTATATTGGCCGCGCGAACGCCAAGTGTGTGCCAAGCTGCCGACTACGCAATTATATTGTATACATATGCGCGTAACCCCCCCACAGGCACGAGAGAGACGGATGCGGTGGTCACTTCGACGTCGAGGCGACCGTCGTTCCGAGCTAACAAGCCCATAATGCCTTACGAGCTCGCCGGCCCAGCTGGGGACGACGAAAAAATGATCAACCTCGACGCCAACCCAGCCGGCGACGACAGCATACGTATGCCCGACGAGGAGATGCGCACGAGACGCCGCGGCTCGCAGCTGTAAGTACCGTCTATTTTTTTTACATCTGCGCACATCCCCGTATACTTTTCTGCGTTGCACTTGCCGCCGCTTCGCTCCGAAAGAGAAATAAAAAAGGAAATAAATAAAAAATAAACAGAAGAGAATAATTACTCTTATGGCTCTCGAGGGAAGAGAAAACACGATCGTTGACAAATGTATATGCTTTGCAATTCGATATACTCGCGCAAAAATCCCTGACACTTTTATTCTTCCGCTGAGCCCCCCAGAACGGGCTGCGATTGAATAACAATGAAGCTCCGGCCTGCTATACGTTGTGTTGTTGCGTCACGCTCGATTACGCGGCCCCGTGTGCATTGCAAATTAAATTCGCGCGCTCGGCGAAACGTGTTTATACGCCTGCACGAAATGATATTTTAGCCGAAATGATAAGTTGTAAGCAACGGATGAATAAATGCTCCAGCGTGTGCAGTACGCGCTCCGCACGCGCGTTTATAATAATAATTGTAGCTCGCAGCTTGTAACCCACATAGAGCGCGCGAAACGACCTCCGCCGCCGCCACTGTATATTTTGAATATTATCTGGACGAGATCGATGCGCTTGAAAAAAAAGGCCAGGAAAAAAGCATACGTGCGTGTTCCGAATGGGATGCAGTCTTTCTAAAGGTGATTCAATGGCGCGAAATGAACTCGTATACGCGTACAGCTCGGCGAGATAAAGAAAGCGTCGAATGGACGTGCTAATGCATATAAAAAACGAACCTTGCTGCGGATAATAACAATTTCAGGCGCGGAATTATATGTACGCGTAGTAATGACGAATAAAAAAGCGAGCGAGTTGTATTTTATTGCTCTGCTATTTCTCTCTGCGATTGTTTTTTTCCATTAGAATCGTGAGTATTCTTTTAGCCGCCCGAGAGGATGAATAATACTGGCAAATACCTTTCATGCGGCATTCTTTAATTGATATATTGTTCTATTTATGAAATATTATATCACTTGATTTAAAAATTGGATGAATCTATAAGTTTGGTAGCTCATGAAATTTGAGAGCATAGCGTGGAGGCTTGGAAAAAAAAAAATTAAAACCTACATAAAACTCGGCGAGTGCAAACTCGATGAACGGGCGGCCGGATGAACTAAATGGAGATAACTTGATTACATTCTCGGTCGTATGCATAAACTTTCATTACCCATAAATAAACTTATATATTTATATCCTCTCTCTTTCCCTCATGTTAGTTCTGGCAAATTTCGAAGGCTAATTCAATTTGTCAGGATTCTAACTTTGCCCGCAGACTTCCTTTGGCTTCACGTGCATGTAAACGTATACAATACAAGCAAGCTGGGGTAGGTAATTTTTTTCTCATCCGCCGCGAGTTTTTTCGGTACGGAAAATTGTTGTTTAATTCAATTGAGAAATTCCCCACGAGTATTTTGTAGCTGGAGCGCGGAGGGGGCGCAGCCATTACACGAAATTGCACTACAATTAAAGCCGTGAGACCTATTCATTGTGTCTTTAAATCGCAGCGTAGCACTCGCGCAACACAGGCTCTTCCGTGGCGCGCAGCGTCTTTGCCATTTACTTTTTCTCGTCTGACTCGGGCGCTTGTTTTCGAGCCGCTTTCATGCCGCTGCCCCCCCCCCCCCCCCCCCCNCCCCCCCCCCCCCCACGCGAGTCTCTTTCTTTTTGTTTCGCTTCTTCGCGAAGCTTTGTTGCTCTTCGAATTCAACGAGTTAAAAAGCGTAATTTTCGCTGGTGTTATTGCTCCACAGACCGAACATCAACATGATCAAAGCCCTCGCTAATGCAGCTGCAGCCCAACAATCGTCGTCGTCGGCAACGTCGTCGGTAGCGCCGGCCCAGGTGTCGAGGACAGCTGCACCCGCAGTGGTAGCTCCAGCCGTTGCGGGGCCAGTCGCGCGCGTGGCCGCTGGTGTCGAGGATCGCGAACTGGCCCGCCAAGGGAGCCTCGCCGACGGCGAAGGCATCAAGATCGTCATTCACGACGTCGATTGCGACATCGGTGAGTATTCGTTTGCAGTGATCGAGGCGTTATTTGGTCGGACCACATATAGCCCCGCACAGCTCGTTCGAGCGATACTGCCGAGCCGAGTGAAATTGAAATTACATATAATCACTCGTCGCGAGAGATAAAAAATTCAGAGTACAAATTTATTTAATGCTTTTTATAGTTGGCGCATTAAATTTTCCGATCGATCCGGTGAATGTGTTGCAATCTCTCAAGGCTTTTCAAGGGCGCGGGGATATAATTTAAAATATTCACCCACGAGCAATTAACGAAAGAGGAAAAATTGCTAACCCTCTCTCGGCAAGGAATTCATCCATTACACTAGGCCACGTGTAACGAATATTGAAAATCGATACACACAGTCTTACGTGCAGCGGGCGCGCGCGCTGCAAACGTCGAGGAATTCACTTAGTCCAGGAGCAAAGAGGATAAAGTTCCCCCAAGATTTAATATACACTCTGTGGGCTCCTCTGCGTGTACTCTTTACTTTCTCGTTCATGCATTAATCATCGAACGAATGAATAAGCGATTCTGGCCTATTAAAGTGCTGCGTTCAAAGATAAATATTTGAAGGATGTGTATGTACGATGCGCTGCTGGCAATCGGAATACATTATTAATAAAGCTTTTTTGCCTAAAAATATACGCCGGGGCGAATTAGGGCCTCGGCCGCGTGTGTCCGCGCTGAATTTCGTGCAACCCGCAGCAGGATCAAGAAGCTGCGCGCCCGCGAGGAATCTCGCTTTTATCCTTGACCTCGTTCGAGTTGCTTCTTTTTCGCTCGCCATTTACACGACGCTACCTTGCCGCTCTTGAAAAGAAAAAAGCAGAGGCCAATGAGTGGGAAAAATTATCGAATGTAAATAGACCTCTCGTGGCTGACTCGTTTTTTTTTCGCTTGATAGAGTTTTCTGCCTACATTTCTATTTAATTTTCCGCGCTCGCCAACTATGAAGCAATTTTTGTAATTTTGATCTGGGAACAAAAAGAAATTTTCTCAACAATAGTTTTGAAAAAGGTCACGCGTTTGCATGTATAACAATGCAAAGGGATTAAAAAAAGAATAACAAAACCCTGAAGGGATCGTTTATTTACCTCAAAAGAAATTTTTCCAGCTATTATTCGTTTATGAAGGTTTTTACCTGCCGAGAGAGTAATAATGAACATCCATACTGTCTTTAAAATAAAGTAATATCGAATGTGAATAATTTAATAATGGTACAAGCTGTGTGAGTCTCATTAAAAATTATGAAAATCTTATAATTGAGCTAATCGACGATTGTTTTTCAGTGCCGAGAACCAACACGAAAAGAAAAGTCGTACTTCGCAAGGACGTGGTCGTAGAAAAGGGACACAGAAGTGAGTAGTTAAAATATATTTGTAATTGTACTCGGCTCGCGAAAAAAAACCAAGAGAAGTGTAATCAAGAATCAACTACCAAAAGTAATTATCATCTCTAACAACATGAAACCCACTTTTGATTGTTCCAGAAACTAACTTTACTCTCCATCTCTCATTCTTTTTCTTGCCCTTCTTTCTTCCGGAAATTTCGTTGTCCGCGTCGTTGCAGGCAAGTCACGAGAGCGGAAATTAGTGTCCTGAGCTAGGCAAAAGTTTTTTGCACGCGCGCGTACGAGAAAAGAAAGAAATGAAAGAGAAGGTGTCTTACCCACGGATTTTCAATCCGTAGATATATTTATAGCAGCAATGTTAGAAAAAAGTAACTTTTATTCGCGACACTCTCTCTCTCTCTCTCTCTCTCTCTCTCTCTCTCTCTCTCTCATTTTCTTTTCGCTGTGTAGCCAACGATGGAGCTTTCACACTTTGATAGCATGGATGAAAATGCGACTTTTTCCCTTTTCTAAGTAAAGCTTACTCGTCTGCTCCCTTTTTTACGTGCTCATTTTAGATCGGTGTACTTACGGATTTGATTCGTTTGTTTGGTTCTTGTTTGCAGTTTGATGATTGGTCAGGAAAAAAGAATTGAACCGCAGAGAAAATTTTATATTGGTTAATTACTTTTTCAAAATCATCGATGCAATTTTCTCATCTCGTTTTTACCTTTAATCTCTGAAGTAAAAAAAGAAAATCCACCAAGTAATTGAATCGCAGTTCGGTGATTCATTTGGAAGCTCGACAACATTTCTGTATCTTTAAAAGTATCCCTTGAGTATTCGAGCGCTGCTGAAAAGGGGAAGAAACAAGCTATAAGAAAAGAAAAATAAGGTAGATTTATTCCCCAGAGAGGTCTCGAGGATGTGTAGAAGCAGGTGCAACAGGTGCAAGCGTCATCATAATGAAGCAATCGTCCTACTCAGCAGGACAACCTTATACTCTTCGATTTCTGCGTTCGATGAATAAATAAAGAAATGTAAAATTTCTACGCTCAGCATTGTACTCAATAATTACAAAGTTCTTCAAGGCGTATTTCGATTGCAAAAAGCCCTTTGAGATCGTTGCAGCAGAAAAAAGACTCGAATAATACGCTTGAGAAGCTTAACCCGCTCGCACCGATAATCCCTCCAACACACATACAGGCCGAAGTCGCCTTTGTGCGCGCGAGCTAAAGAAGAAGCTGAGTTACAGACGGACGCAGTAGAGAGGAAAGGTAAAAAAAAGGAGCAAGAGAAGATAACAAACGTAAAGATGCAATTCGATAAATTGATTTTTCTACCCAGAACAGACTACACATTTGCATACTGATTGAGTTATCGCCTTCGTATTGGAGGTTCATTCGATTTCGAGTTTTTGATGGTTAAGCACGAGTGGCTTATTTCGGAAATTAGAGTCGGTTCACGGAATAGCTGATTTCAGCCACCCTAAATCGAACATTGCGGTCATTGGGCTAATTTTTCGATCACTCAATAAATTAGCGCAGAATGAGGTGCGAGCCATATTTTCGCGCCCACATCCGTTATCATTATGTTTAATCAACGGTTTGAGAGGTAGCTAAATAATTTTAAGAGATACTAATGATAAAAAGCAAAATTTTGACGAATCAATAAAAGCAGTCAAGATATATTTACTCTGTAAACATACAGTCAATTACACCGTCTCTGCAGTTTGTCTTACAGGAATCTATCAACCCTTGTTGTTAGTGTTCAGCGCTAAACTATTACTACTCACTTGTTTGTCTTGGATTATTTAGTTGTTTAAAATTTTAAAAAAGATATTTGAAAAACACGTTGGACTCGTGCGAGTGAAAAAATATTTTTTTCGTATTTTTGAACGAACAAAAATATAGTATACACGCGCGTGCGGCTGGGATCTTTTACGGATGGTATGCGTGACCCAGCGTCGTCGTAAAAAACAAAAAATTGCTGTTTTTTGCGATACACGCTCGCATGAAAAAAACATCGGAATTGCACTGCTATGATATTTGTGCAACGTCATCGAGCTCGACGACAAAAAATGCACGTACGCAGAGGCTGATAGTGGAAGGAAGAAAAGAAAAAAAAATCGGGAAAACAGACGCGTATCATCGTGTGCGCGCTCGTTGACTAGGGAAAATGTACATGCCGTACATGCGGGTGGGTGGGGAATAATTAAACGTCAGTCACACGCCTGCCCTCGACGTTTATTTACCAGGCTATTTATCGACACACGCCTTGCTTATACTTTGAAGAATTTCTATGCAGCGAAACTTATGAGCGCCAACACGTACGAGTAAAAAGTGTGCGTGTGTGTTTAACGAGAATCAAGCGATGTCCTTGTCGTCGTTGCTCCTTCGTATAGGTATTCCAAGTCGGTGCCGCCTGGCCAATGGATTAAAAAGGATGCGACGATAATGTATGTGTGCGTCCTCGAGTTTTAATCAAAAATGATTCATCTCACTCGTAGTGCTGGCAACTGACGCCAGAGTTAATTCACGTTTTCGCTCGCAAATGCCTTGCTCGCGTATACCGCCGCGCCTGTTTATAACATTAATGCAACCATTTGCTCATTAATACACGGACGCGCGCGAGCGAGCTCGCGGCAGCGCTACGTAGTAGTGCTCAAACATAGACGCGCAAGCGAGCAAACTGAAATTTCCGAAATTTCACAGTCTATCACTATGCAATACGCGCCAGCGCATAAGAGCACGTGTTGCTTTATCGATCGTGTCTTATGTGACACGACGCTGTTGCACTGCAGGCTCGCGCACAGCCAACCACTCCGGCCCTGAATTTATGTCTCTATGTATATATATATGGCCGATTCTCTCTCAAACGGACTGCGTTCGACAACTTTTCATTTTTTTCAACTGATATTATCAACGCGTTGGATTTTTTTTCATCGGTGTCCTTGAATTTTCGTTTAGAATTCAACGCTGAAGTAAATGAGTCCGACGTAAACTTTTACCGAGTCGCACTCGAAGTGCAAACATTTAAATACGATCATTTAATGAAAGAGTATCGGAATAATATTTTCGATGGATTCGTGGATGCGACGGTGTACTCGATCCGGTCAATTTAACAGACAATCGGCCGTTTGTATTTACAGTACGTACACATTCTCATGGAAATCGTACGCAATTCGCTCTCTACATGCGACTGCAAGAATGTCACGCGGCGAGTATACATGTAATTGAATCTAGCATCACTTTCTTTACGTACATTTACTCGAGACGCGAGGTTCATTTTGCACTTAGATAGGCTTGGAAAATAAGATTTACTCGGGTCAAGTACGATCATTCTCGTGTTATTAAGGGATGGATCGCAGTAAACAAAACCGCAGACCACAGCCGTGCGCGAGCTTAGTCTATACTGGCCGCAACAGGTACACATACACACACGTCCGCGCGTACAAATACACGAGCGAGATATCGGATGATGTAGTAGGGAAAATCAAAATCCAACATTGCGTATTCCGGACTGATGAGGACGATGATAATAATGATAAATGTCCGAAATTATTCGCTTGTCCTCGATCCGATGCGACGACATTTTCAATACGAAATTTATTTTTCGTCTTTCGCTCGCGATATTATTATTTGTTCAGGAATATGCATGCGTAAATGTTGCGCAAATTCATTAAATGTGATATTGCTATGCATGTGCACATTGGTTGCGCGAATTTACATAAGCATCACGTGCAGCCCCCGGACTTGTCAAGGTAAAAAACCACTCTGTAACGCAACACACAACTATGTATCTTGCTTTTTTTTTATTGTTTCGTTGTGATTTGCGAAGCTCCCAACTCGTGACCTACATTCGTGAAGCTCGTGCAGCTGTTCAGATATATTCCAAGATCAAATTTTTCACTGCTACGTACAAGCTCAAAAACTTCCACGACCAAGTTTGCAAATAACTGCCCACGAAGTTGCTCATCGATTCTTGCAAACCTATCGATACATTTTCTGGGTAAATTAGTGTATCTAAGGTTAAAGGTTGAATTGGAAGTTTAATTCACAATATAAAGGTGCGTTGTGTAAGCACATGAGGCGAAAAGTGGAGCTATTCTGCAGTTTTGGAGAAATTCACTCGATAGTTTATCGTTAGTTAATTTCAAATAGTTTTCGTATAGTTTCAAGTAGGTCTAGTAAGCGTCGCTTAATTGATCGTGACCTGTGCCGATACTTTGATTTTTTGAGACTCGTCCGACCAAAACCGACCATTACTACTGATTTTTTTTCTTTCGCGCAATTATATTTAATTAACTGCAGTTTCAAATACTCGCTTATCTCGAAACAAACTTTGCCGACAGCGGTTATATTTCACATCGTTATCTCTTTTTCTCAACTTCAATATCTCCAACTCGAGTAAGTGTTTGCACACGTGCGCCCGCCTCTCACTTTCTCCACGGGTGTTGTAATTCAAGAATGTTGGCGCACTTATTATTTAAATAACATTTCAGGGGTGCGTAGAAAAATAAAACATTGTCTCTCTCGCTTTAAGGAGAAAAAAAGAAAAGTATTCTCGGCAACTAAATGACCCTCTCTACCCTATTCCTCTATTATGCAAAAAATAGTACGCAATAGCGCGCAATATTTTTTCCTCTCTTTTTGTCAGCCGTTCGCCCAGAGAAAGAGCTTAAAAGCTTTGTTCCGAAGTTCTGGATTTTTATACGTAGCAGAAGGTAGCTCCAATGGTGGCTTTTAGCTGTTGCTACTGGAGTAATTTTTTGCTCTCATCATTCATAACTTTCGTCATCTCCAAGTGCATATGAATGTTTTTTACGTTTCTCGCTGTATCGAGTTATTATAGTTTAGCATCCCGACTGATTCAATTCGTCCTTGCTTCCTAACGGAAAGCCACTAATATTCCTTCATCAGTATCGTATTAAACTCGATGTACACAGATATTATTACTACTGTGCGTTCATTAGTAAACTCCTCAGCTGTGAGTATGCGTATTTTATGTATAATATAAGAGAATCGAACGAGCTGCCACGAAGCTTCTCTCTCTCTCTCTCTCTCTCTCCCTCTCCTTTTCCATCTCGGCCACATACATAATGAAGCTATAATACAGTGTGCCTGGCATATCTGTAGACAGGCATGTACGGCCTTGCCTACGCAGAGGAAGAGAAAGAGAGAGAGAGAGAGTAAAGTAGAGTCGAGTCTAAGCAAGCCTGAGGGCAACAACTGTACACGCTTGTTATTATCTTCCCTAGTCCAACCCCGCAAAGTGCGTTATATACATTGTAAATAGATGCCGAGGAAGCTCTATTATAAACGTGCAAGCTGTATACCACCGCAGAGATATGCAATTTTATAATGAAGAATGATTAGCTTTTTTGGTTGGCTACGACTTAGTACTAGAGTCATTATTTACGGTAGTTTCGAGTATTCACAGCTAACAACATTTAATTACTTTCCATAAATTTAAAAAATGTAGTAAAAGTTGTTGGCTTTGAAATTATCAATTTTATAATACGAGGTGCCAACTTGAATTATCAACAAAGACAACTTTCGTTTTTTTCGCACTTGATATTTTATTTTACGATGCCGCTCACCACGAGCGCAAATTATGCTATCAATTCCATATTCTCTCTTGTGTTTTAGCACGAAGCTTTGGCATGAGAGTTGTCGGGGGCAAGATCGGCAGCGATAATCGCCTCTACGCCGTTATAGTTTGGACGGTTAGCGGTGGTCCAGCCGAGAAATCTGGTTTGCAGCAGGGCGATAAGGTAAGTCAGTATCATTTATCATTTTTAGCAAGTGGAAGAAGATGATCGATTTAATAGCCCTACGCGAACGAAGCGATTTCGTCTCATTTGAATAAGTTACTTCTATTTTCTCGACTTGATTCCAGAACTATAATTAATTAGTCCTCACCGAGTTGCATGCGTTAATCTTTGCCATTTCACTAGTCATTGATTCACAGGCCTATTGTACAATATTCGCAATGGCCAAATACGGGGCTATGCACGCGTCATTACGCTTCGGTGCTGCTGCTGAATCGGGTATTTGGTCAGTTTATTTCCGAGTCTGGAGCATCGAAAAGCTTTACAAACCAATTTTTTTCAATATATACAGCACAGTGTAGCCCTGCTAAGGGTTGCAAAACTCGTTGAGCTCGCAAAATCGTATAGAATCCCGCGATCCGAGAAAAAAAGCTCACCGAGATCGCACACAAAGAGCTCTATGTACTACAAGCAAGTAGTACAAAGTGCTTTAGCTGGCTTGCTTCCTAATTTTAAGACATGATTCCTTAGACGAGCGATTTGTAAGGATTTCTTTACGTCTCTTTTTCGACTCGTGCACTTATGTCCTCCTACGAGCTAGCTTTATCCTTACTCTCGCGAAAAAACCGTACCCTCTTCAGCTGTTCGCGATTTAGCAAGCAAGTAAATGTTATCTTATTCAAGTTCGATTACGTAAAGCTGCATGTTTTGGCTTGGTTTACCTTCACGCAGGTTTTAGAATGGGGAGGCGTATCTCTGATCGATAGGACGTTCGAAGAGGTAGCGCACATTATTGATCGCAGCGGTGATGTGGCTGAACTCGTCGTCGAGCACACTAATGACATGTAAGATCGCACACTTTTTACTTTTCTATAAAAGCTCTGTGAAATATCCTTTTCGTTTTTTTACAACGCGTCTGCGTGATTCAGGAGCGGAGATTCTATGGACGATCAGGGCATGACGTCAACTCAATCTGAAAAAACGCCTGGCAATCTTGGCCTCAGTCAGTTAGGTGAGTGATTGCAGTGAAGTAATAATTATTGATATTTTTATTTTGTTTCCACACTCAGGATCGCCTTATCAACAAATGTGATACCTTTTAACGTGATATACTTTGCTAGAGCTTCCATTCGCAGACACTGAACAAAATACATACATGAAATCCTTTGATGCATTAAAATGATGTAGACATTATAGTTTCACTCTCGTCGATCTTGTCGCGTTTAGTTACATTTTCATTCTGATTTCTCACATTAAATAGAAGTTGCGTATACGAATTCGACTCGACGAGAGATTTGCGTGATGTCAATTAAATTACCCTGTTGCACATTTTTACAGTGCCTGATTCTATTTTTCTTTTGTTTCCAGAATCCGAAACAAACAAAGCGCCATCATCGCCAACGCGCAGGAAACTGCCAAAGACACCGGTATAACGAGTTGCTAAAATTGAGCCTACGCATTATAATGACCTATTCTCTATTGCTCCACAATTCTGTCTCCTTTTCGTTATATTTTCATCTTGAAGAAAATTTTTCTTCTACTTACTTGTTGCTTATTTTGTTTATTTTTCTATCTATCTATCTATATATATATGAAGTTATATATATACTTTTATCAGAATTATTTTTAAAACAATTATTTTTCTCGTTCAAAGTCACTTTTCAAATTACACGAGAACAAAATATACAAGCACACGCACATTATCTTGCGCATATTTTTATGTCGAGCTGAAAAGTGAAATCAACAAATTTTAGATTAACTAATTAGACATTTTTTAAAATAACAGAAATGGAACAAATTTTAATGTTTTACTGCGCGTACAATCATAATATTTTTTAAATGTATTGTAACATTAAATTACCTAACTATAAATATGGCAAGAGTAAAATCTAAATATTGTAAAAACTATGGAGTTATAAATTTATATACGATTTTTAATGTTCAAAACAAAAAGTGAGACATATTGATCGAAACAAACCAACTACTGTATGTTAATATTTACCTTTCAGACAGTTTATCGAGTTCATTAATTTTGATTTAAAATTTCTTTTACACGCTACCACAAATTTATTGGCTTTGGCCCTTTGTTGCAGTTACAATCGGAATCATTCGTGTACGATAATATAATCATTACAAAATAATATTGAAGCCATGGTATTGTACCAATTGATTGAATTTTTCATTGAGCATAAAAAAGTTCAAAATTTCTTTAAAAAATTGATAGCTTTTTTAATGAAAAAAGTGTATTTAAGGTCACTTTTTCCCCAACGTAAGTATATGATGATGCAAAAATGCCTAATATATAAAGATTAAATCCGATTTGATACTGACAGAAATGATATTACGATAATGAATATAAAATAATCTTAAAATAAGCTTGCAACTGAGTGACTGAATAAAAATTTCATCAAGAATTAAAATCAATATAACACGTGTGCCACCGTTCTCATGTATATGAAAACAACTTTGTCGAATTGACTCATCTTCCTTCCATTTCTCTAAAGACTTATAGAAAATACGATTGTATACACGAATAAATGATATAATACATAAAAGCGACATTGATTAAGCGCATTAGTTTAATCCAATTTCCAAATCTCTACTAATAATAATGCGAGATTCAAACGAAACAATCATCACAGTTTTTTCTGCGTATCGTCTGAGTGTAAATAATATAGCATAAACGCCAAATAAAATATGAGCGCACTAGCTAGAGTTAGTTTATGTGAAAAATGAAAAGTTTGAAATCGATTGAGCTAATTTTTAATACGTGATTGAACCTTTTAGGGCACGGTAACAATCTATGCATATTAATATCAAAAAGATTTTTTCTAGTTAATTTGTCAAATTGTTAGGTTGCAAACAATACATTTCATACTGTATTTTTAGAGGTACGCACGCAAAATTATGACCAATCTCTTACACTTTTCTCAATCGTTGTACTTTAGGTATAAAATACATATATATCCTAAAAATACTGTGACCTGAAAAAAATATACCACATGTATTGCATTAATCATAGAAAGTGAATAATTGTAGCTAGTTTGAATGTGCATTCAACAATCAAAAAACATCAATTATACAGATGTGAGTGAGTGAACGTGAATGTTATAATCAGATGGTAAAGTTTTATTGCTAAAAAAGAAAATAATTTAACAAAGATATGAGCTTTCGTACAATCAATTTCGTAGTAAGCTATAGCGTCAAAGGAATTACCCTAATGAATCGCTGGCATCAGATTTTCTTATAATAATATATCGACATATTTCGTAAAAGTAACATCGCTCATCGTATCGATTATAGGTTTAAATATTTTGACAATTTTGACAATTTGTCAACGGTTTTGTTTTACAAACGAATCAATTCTTCCGAATCATTAATAGTGCAGGTAAAGAATAAATACTTAAAAACCATTAAAGTAAATCTAGATTAATTTTTATGTAACTCGAGCAATGAATTGTCTTGCATTAGCAAACATTTATGAAAGGTATAAAATTTGAAAAAGAAGTGTCAGTTGGGATGAGATGATATTAAGAATTATTCACGAAGCTTCGGTAATCTTTTTTTAAGTGCTCTGCTAAGCCATGCATAGTACTTTTTGAAAGAATCTATAAACGAAAAAATATTATGTAGTTTACGTAACAAAATCTTTATTCGTCACGACAAAACTAGATTTTGCAGCTATATTTTTACAATAGTAGGCGTTACTGAACAATTTGACTGCGACGCAAAATTCAGTTTTACTGTCACGAAAAAAATAATATTTGAACTGTATACCTACAATTTTAGAGAGGAATTTTTTGGCTAACGAGTCTATAGTCACAATTAAGTGAAATTAGATTCTTTGATTCAAGATGTTTCAGTTGCTGATGTCGTTCGGTAACTGCTACTGAGGATTTCAGATAAATAAGAATTTTATAGTGTAAACTAGGGTTTGATTGCGTATACTCTGTGAGCAAAGTAGCTAAAAAACACAAAGTTTAGTTAAATAAATGTCGATCTCTCAAACAAGGTTGAATATATTATACACTAAAACTCTTACAAATTACACCGTAAGATATATAATAGTCCTAATAGAAAAATGTAATAATAGAAACGAAGTCTTGTAAACTGGAAATAAAAATGTCAAAAATGGAAAAGTTAACTATCTGTGTTGCCATAAAAGAAGAGACAAATTTAAATGCAATTTTTCTCTTCTTTAAAACAATTTTATATTCTTTAAGTTTTTCGTATTTTTCTTTAAAAAAAACCTTTTACCCATCCCACTTTGTTGTTAAACTGCTCTAGAATCTCTATCGTTCAACTGTTTTCTATGAAACCAAATAATTAAAATTTCATAAAATGTGGTGTTTTTCTTGTCGTTGTTTTATTTTAATGGATTGTTAAGAGTACCCGGTTGGTGTTTCATTATATATCCCAACAAATTAACATTTGTCTGTACTCAAAATTGATTGGTTTATTTGTTTTTTTTTCTTTTGAAAATGAACTGTGCATCATTTAATCTTACGAAAATCAGATCAGCAAATCGACATTCATGTTAACTCATTTATTAAATTTAAAAGTTATATTTATTTACCTTGCTCCCAAATCTTGTATCTCCGTTAACATAAAACTTAATTTTTGCAACGTACATCTATTATGTGTGTACCCTGAACTCATTGAAATTTAGCAAGTTAACCCCACAAATTCAACGACGATTGATGAACGAAAAAGAAAGTTAACAAATGTAAGTTGTCACGTCGAAAACAAATTTCTGACTCTACCCTCTCATACTCTTCTTCCTCCCAACTGGTACGAAATATCTATATTATATATTTTAGTCTCTATATATGTCTTTTATATATCATTATATTTTCTTTAGAAGCGTATGATGATCTGTTTAGTTTCGATGTTTACAGTTAAAGCACGATTATCAAAGCGCTTCTAATTAAAAATAAATAATTAAAACCACCATTAGTTTATCGTTGTGACCATTATTATTTAAAAGTGAATTTAAAAATCACAGATAGTGGACATAAATATATTGTTTGTAGATTTTATTAAATGCTTCAGAATAAGTAATTGCTACAATGACTTTGTCTCCTCAGAACATAAACCAGTGTGCGTTAACTGTAGACTAAAAATAACATATTTACATATTATATGGAGCTGTTTAATTTGGTAGATTTTACACATAAAAGAAGATAAAATTATTGTTAGCGAAAAGTATTTGCATCTGCAGTTGAGTACTCTAAAATGTCAATAAACATTGCTTTTTTAAGAAGCAACTGCTTTTTGCTTATTTCGATTAAAAAACTGAACAGATGCTTTCACTGTATTACCTTTTATTTCCCGAATAAAATTTAATTACACATTAGGTGCTGTTATCGTATTAGATATTTGTTCGTTACACCTCTACTCTTATTTGTTGGAAACGAGTTCACTATCATAAATCAATGTATGTTTCCACTCAAGAATAATTAAAACAACGTTTTTGCTCATTTGAAAATTCAAAAAATATGCATTTTCCATTTCTTCTATAAAATGTGATTTTTCTTCTCTCTTATCTTGTTTGCATGAGCCTGAAAAGGGTGGATTAAGCAATTAAAATTACTTAAAAGTTCTCTTTTATTTTAAGGTGGCATGAACGACTTGGACTTAAAGATGTATGACGATCTTAAAGGCTTGTAGGCACATTTCAATCGAAACATTTTTATTCCATATTTGCAAAGCTAAAGAACTTTCCATGAGCTTTTTTTAAATTTTATCTTGATTTGCGTTTTCTATCCAGTCAAAACACAAATGAAAAAAAGTAACACGTAAATTATACAAAAAAAGCTCACGGAAAGTGCTGTATCTCTGTGAATTATCACATTTTGAGAGTTTTAAAAATGCAATGAAAAAGAAAGGAAGAATCTTTTCCAAAAATCAATTAAAAAATTTTTCGATTCAAAAGGGCCTATAAGCGATAAAGGTTAAATGGTTGAACAATTTGAAATATAGGCTTTTGAAATAAGCCATTCAAGTTTTAATTAATAAATAACAATATTAGCGTTTAAAAATATTTGAATTATAATCGAACCAACCATCAAAATTAATTTTTTTCAATCATTAATTTTTTTGCTCACTTGAATTGCTATTGATTTGGGATTTTAAGAGACAAATGATTAGATTAGGTATAGAATAAATTGACTCCGTTTAGAAAAAAAAATTAATATTTTTTTGACGCAGAATGTTCCGTTTCGCTCATAAAATGTATAATTTTATAAGCAAATCCACGAATGAGTGTCACCTTAATTTTTATGACACGTGGAAGAAATATTTCTATAGTTTTATGCGCGAGACAGATTATATCGCGTGATGCCATGTTAATTTTTTTTTTTTTGACTATAATATCGAATTGTTAGCCCGCTCATGCCACTTTCAATTTTTGTTCAATAATTTTAAGAGAATAAACAGAGTAATATTATTTTATTGAGAAGAAATCGGAAAATGTGCCCACACATAGAAGTAGTTATATTTGTAGAGCCAACAACTATAGATGATTAGGAAAGTAGAGAGAAAGAGAAGTATTTTATGCCATTTGTCAATATGGCATTTAATCGATACGAAGGAGACAAAATGTGTGCGCTCATTTCTGGACTACTTAATATGTTGAAATAAGAAATTGCAAAAATTTTCAAGCGATTCGAGTCACACAGTAATGATACCATATTCTTTTTTAATTATCTTTCAACCGTTACACAATTATCTACCAAACAAGCTGTCTTACTTGCGCCGCAATATACGGTCGGTCGCGTAATTTTGATAGGATCAAGTAAACGCTGTGGAGTTAAAGTAGCGCCTTTCTGTGCACCACATAGAGAACATGAAGCAGCTCCTTGAGTTGGCATAGATTTAAGGCCACCGAAGGAGAGTAGGCAAAACTTTAATCAGCTGTAATGATTTCGCTTCCCAGAAGAGCTTCTAGTGGGATGCACTTAATACACCTCCAATATATACACGTTCGACTTCTATAAGACTGGCTGCAAACTTGAGCGTACTAGGCCACTTTTGTTTTCGTCAAGATGTAACAGCGTTAGGAATCGATACATAAATTTTCTTGTAATCATCGTTATGATGATCTCGTATCTACAGCACTGAGAATTTTTGTGACTCCGCGATCTGAATAAAAACCCATTATAAGAAAAAGAAGAAATTGATGCCGCACCTAGAACATCCTCTATTTTATTTACAACAGACCTTTTTCCAATTATAAGGCGTATTTTTAAACCATACATTGTGCTTTATAGAATTTCAATATGAATAGTTGTGTTTTGATTGTTTACTATACCAAGTTTTTTTTCCATTTCAAAATTGATCGTAATTCCATTGCACTTGTATATGCGCTCAAATTTCCATACTCTGATAGGTAATTTTTTTCTCCTCCTTTAGTGTACTTCATTCTTTGAAGTAGGTGTGTGGCTATAACTCTTTTTCTTTTTGATAAGTTTGTACACTCGCATAAACGTCGTTTAACATTTTTTCACTACTATTTATCCATTTGACGTCATATCGTGTATGCGTTCCAATGTGTGGCCTTGTTACTAGTTGGTGGCTTTGTGTCTCTCGTAGGCTTGTGAAGTCATTATACCATCATTTTATTCAACGCATAATGAACTTGCGAGCGATATGGTATAGTTATAGTATAAGAGAGAAAATAGTTTGAGAAATCATAATTGTGAACTTATGTGTCAAGCATTAGCAGCAGAAAAGGAATTCGAAAATTGAAAAAATTCCACTGTGATTTCTTAAAGTTTTTGATTTTTTGTTTATGTTTTTACTTTTATGGAACAGAAAAACTTCTTGGTTTTCAAATGACTGCGCGCGAAGAGAGAAGGGCCAAAGAAAAATTGCAAGATGACAGTCGTCCTATAACAGCAGCTCTCAAAATTCAAAACGTCTGTAAGCGAACTGCGATTAAAAAAATTTAAATTTAAATTTAAAAAAAAAGCAAATAAACGAGTGCAAAATACTATTTGTGCGTACGATCATGTTTAAAATGATCAAATTAATCTATTAACAAAAGCATCAATAAACGATACGCTCGTGTGTGATATTGAGTAGAAAATGTTGGTGCATTTTACTCCGAATGTATGTGACAAAAAGGTAGTGAAAAATTAGCAGCCTGGCTCCGTTGATTTTAGTATAATTATAGAAGATATTTTTTTCTGTCCATTTAAAACGCGATAGTAAATGAGAGAGGTAGGGATCAAGGTTAGTTTTAACAGAATTGACCTGAAAAACTGCTACACTTCCATGTACTCTTGTAAATAAAATATTATATACATATGAATAAACACGAAACATAACGTTGTAAAGAAAGAACATGTACTTTTCTAAGAATACGCAAAAGTATATAGAGTATGTGTATGAATATGAATTAATATGTAAGAGTATGGTTGAATTATCATGCTTACGTTGGAATGTTATCGCGTGTTAGAGGGAATATACAAATCACATTTAGTAAAAAAAATGTATGAACGAATTACACAAAAATCTAAGTTATTTTTGCTTCTCTTTCTCTCTGTAATCTTACTACTTTAAACTTATTTTGTACACACTGTAACATTGAGTAGTGCACGTATTATATTCACCCTCGTATACATTCGGATTTTTCCGAGTGCGTGCGTGTGTGGGATAAAAGTATGCATCTTTGTTATGCGTGAGATTTTTAGTTTCATACTTTTTTCTTTATAATTGGCACAGTATCATATAGAGAATAATTTTTTTGTTGCTTAGAATTTTAGTTTTATTAGTACAGCATGCTCATGTGCATCGTAAGTGTAAACCCGACTGGAATCACCCGCACAAAAAATGCAAGAGCGTCAGTTGGCGATTGCTAATTCATTCCTCATTGCGAGTCATTGCAGGAACAATTAGCGAAAGAGCGACAGGTGACGGGTCGCGTGCAGATTCAGCTGTGGTACGAGGCGGACCGCAAGGAGCTCGTCGTCTCTGTCCTGGCGGCGGACGATCTGTGCGCCCGAGAAGACACGGGCTACGGCACGCAGCCCGAAGCTTTCGCGAAACTCGATCTCGTCTCGCCGAGGTATGCCGCAAGAGTTAACGTCGCAAATTTTAAACGCTCGCGCGACATCCGAGACGACGTTGAATTTGACGTTGTTCGCAGCGGAGACGTGACGTCGTTGAAGACGGACGTGTCCGAGCCGACCCACAATCCCATTTGGAACGCCACGCTCAACTTCACCAACGTGACCGGTGAGCAGCTGCTGGATCGACTAATAGAGGTCACCCTGTGGGACTACTGCCCCGACCGCGACAGCATGTTCATGGGTGGCTGCTCCATCGACTTGACCAGTGCTTTCGAGGCGGACCGCGCAGTTTGGTAAGTCGTCCCTGCGAAGCGGCTCGAGCTGCTGGCCTCGGCTAACGAAAAAAATTTCCAACGATCACGCAGGTACCGGCTGGAAGATCCGCGCGGTCTGCGCTCGGGACGCTCGCCGCACTGCTCGCCCCGAGGCTCGCTCTCGATCGAGCTCGCCCAGCGTCTGCTTCGTCGCACGGACCTGCGCGAGCGCAGCTACAGCGAGGACACCCAGAGCGACAGCGGTAGTCCGGAGCCGTACTTTTTGCATCCCGATCACGCCTGGCTGCCCAACTCCCGCCGTGGTTCCAGTCAGTCCGAACAGCTAGAGATCGAGCCGTACGAGCTCAGCAAGGATTACAGTCGATCTCTTCCCGGAAGCAGACGTAGCAGCTTTCAGAGTCAAGCTGGTGGTACCGACAGCAAGCGTTAGTACCCTACCTTCTCGTTGCTCCAGTTCTTGTTTGGCAATGCCACTTAACTCGTTGTTTTCTGTCGACGCAGGTGGAAGTATGGGCGAGGCGGATGTATCCGGAGTGCACTATTCGCGCGAAAGGCGCCGAAGCTCGTTCGCACGACCCATGCGAGACCAAGAGGAGATACTCGAGACGCTGCGTAGTCTCAAAGCTCAGGGAAGGGGCGAGCTTTCGCGGACTATGAGCCTGTCCGGCGAAAAGAGACGACCAAACCGTAAGTAGTCATCCACTGCCAGGCCTATCCTTCTCGTGATGTTGCATATTACTCTATTAGGTATACCAAACATTAACCTTTTTTATGTGGCCTTATACCCCCCAAATCATTTGTGAAATCGTGCATAGTGTAAATCAACAAAACCAAATAAATTTTCCGTGTGTTTTTGTGATATTTAAATCTTATTATTATAACAAGTTTGTATAAATGTACCCATATAAATATCCGTGTACATAGCGTCAACCGTGATCAGCTCAAAAATAAAGTATCAACTAAAATCTATTGGAGTATGAAAAACTATGAAAATCCTGAGTTTCTTATTACATTCGTATCTTAAACCCTGACACGCCAAAAAGTAGTTTAGGGCCCAAGCGAAGCGAGTGCCGTAAAGTGCTATTTCAGCCTTTGCAAGACCACAGAGGAGTGATCTAAAAGTCTCCAATTTTCAGGATTTCCATTTTTTATACTTTACAAGAACATGCATTTAGTTAATATTTCATTTTGGGTCCGTATCGGGTGTCGAACTTTGATATATTCAGTCAAACAATATTGCGGCGTACTCTCAGGTATTAACGTGCGTTTCAATGGCATAGAAAAAGTCGACAACTGCACTTGTAAGCACTTGACTATCCCATTCGAATGCGTATTCATCCCCGATTATATGTTACAAAATTAGTTATCTATATATTATTTCAAAGTTCGGCGCTCAATACCGGTTGAGAAGGTTAGGTCCATACTTCAAACCAGTGGGTACGCTTGCAGTCATTTCATGTAAACCATTATTAAACATTATTATGTAGGTTTATTAAAACGACCTGCACTTATCAATGTTCATTTTGTTTTGCTTTACAATGTGAACTTTGTTAATTGTTCATTTTGCGTTTGTTGCTTCTTACACGTTTTCTATGTTATACATGTGCTTTATATGTAATGCTTACATTTAAGTGTCAAAAAATTTCCATTGCTCCAAGTTTTTTTCTCTTATGTTTTACATACCTAATTTTTCTGATAACTTGTATTTCTATGCTCGTAAACTGCTTCAATAAGAAAAGTTCATAGAAACTCATTCACAATGTATTCTCTATTACGTCACTTTTATATTTAAACTCAATTTTTTTCTTCAAATTTTCACACTTTACTTTTTATTATGAATTTTATATCAACTTCCAAACTTGTCGTTATCGCACTTTATTAAGTGAACGAGATCTTCAAATCTTCAACCAAGGCTACATCAAGTTTTCATGTAAGTGGTAAACCCATGTGTACTGTTGTAATGGTCAATTCTGAAAATACCCGCTTCCTTAAATCAGAAAAATCTCTTGAAAAAATATTAGGAAACTTGCATTACCGAGATCATAATTGGTTCTTATATAATTTCGTCCATTTATTTGGAAACATTTTTCTTACATCTTTTTGTCATTATTTTGTCAGTAATTTAATCAAAATTCATAAATTTCTGTCAGCGTCTTAAATCACAATATTGTTGCAAATGGTGTAAAACATAAAATTGATTTTCATTTTCTACTAAGTGCACGTTTTGTATTCGTATTTAAGTAGAGATGTAAATTTAATGAGAGTCAAAATTCATAGAATTAATGAAATTGATCTTTTTTAATTCTCTGTCAAAAAGTGTTAGCCAAAAATCAAATCATTACTTGATAGGCAAACTTTAATATTTTTTATCAAGCGCTCAAATGGAACGGTTTTTGTACAATTGCATGTCACTCAAACAAATCGGATTTCAACCGATGAAAAAAGTTTCTGACTACTTGGCTACGAGCCAGTTGTTTTATTTAAATGTAGTTATTTTGTTTGAAATGTCGCTAAAATACTCCGCTGGTGGGACAATATTTACTGTGCATCTTTCATCGAATTTTGTCGTTTCTTTACAAAAACATGAAAAATTACTTAAATCACACATTTGTATATAGACACGAGTGCATGTAGAACAATGAAACAATCAATGAGCCGTTTCCAATTGGATTTTTATTTAAAAATGTGTTTTGATTGACAAATTTTGTACAATAGAATACATTGGAATAATTGGAATATGTTACTTTTTACTCGTCTTCAGTCCACACTTCAATTCCTCGGTTTGTTAAAAAATAATGAAATATACACAATTTTTTGCTTAAATTGATGAAGTATTTTTACATACTCACATTTTAACTTTGGACGAGTAAATTCAATAATTTTGGTAAACAGCAAAAAATAATCTTCAAACCTCTACCATAATAGTAATTTTCGATACAAGTGCCATAAGTAACACTTTTTGGCACGGCGTAGTTTAGGGCCCGAGCGCAGCGAGGGTCCTAATAGCTGGGCCGAAAAGTGTCCCCTATGGCCCGAGTATCGAACAACGTTTTATAGTACTGTGCAAAGTTCACATTTATGTCCCCTTTTCCGATGCATAAGTCGCACTTTCTGGTAGCGCGAAGTGAGGTTAGCGCACGAGCGTATGCGAGTGTGATGCGAACGCAGCGGTGCCAGAATGTGCGACTTATGCCACCGAAAAGCGTGCCATAGATGTGAACTTATGCCACGCAGTGCTATAAAGTTAATTTATAATGCGCGCAGTAAAGTTGATTTTCCACTTTAAAATATACTGACTAGTTATTCATCTATTGAATTTACTTTTGAAATATAAAATCTCTTTGAACTTTCGTAATTTAAATGAATATAATTATAAGGGGTATAAATAACCAAGTCAGGCAAAAAACTTACTGATTGAATATGGGTAATTATCAAAAAAATAAAATATCTCTATAACTATTTGGGACTAAGTAAATTTAAAAATAAAGTAGGTGATATATATTATTTGATTTGAAATTGAAGATAGAAAAAAGTTTTAATGATTAAACTACACGAAAATAAAATATCAATATGTTATCTAATATCTAATAAAAACTAAAAAACAAGTATTACAATAGTGACTTAATAACGCCATTTTCATTGATAGTAAAATTAACATAATATGACTAATGTAAAGAGTTGATCGGTCAGTAAATGTACATTGATAGAAATCTTATTTTTCTCGATATCTTCGAATTCTATCCTTTGTTTTTTTTTTCAACAATTATGGATCCTCTTACTTTTTTTAAACTGAACTTGAGTTGATCTTCTCACAGGTGTCATTACTGATTTTTTTTTGAAAGCTATCGATGATCTAATTAATTTTTCATAATAATTACTTATGCTCCTTACAATGCGTTACAATGCGTGACATGCGTTATTTTGGTTCGGTAAACATGGGAAAATTATAAAAAAGTAGTAGACATACAGAAAATGCACTCAAATAATTTAATTGGACCATCAGATATTTGTACGAGTCGAAACATCTAGTTTTCCTCCTTATTTGATAATTACCCATATCTTCACATATGTAGATATGTATTAAAATGAATTTAAATGAAAATCAATGTATTGAGTGTAGATAATTTGAATGTTTACTATGAAAAAAAATTTTTCATTTTACAACACTTTTACGTCCTGTCGCTCTATAAAAAAACTTTTAGACGCTGTTTTCTTTTCTCTTTATCACTGTATCTTAAACTTGATTGCATCTATCTGTATTTATGTTGTTATCGTCAATTATTTTTGACGAATGTCTAAAAATCAATTAAATCGAGAAGTTTATCATTTTCTCGCTGACTTACTCACTTACGTCGTTCTCAAACAAGGTGCATTCGTTGCATATGTGCATTCAATCAAAAATCATGAATCCTCATTCAGTGTATCTTTCTACTGTTGCGCTATTACATGCGGTGTTCGCTCGGTCGTAATACGCGATGCGAACCTCAAATAAAGAATATACATACATTCTGTAATTCTAACTATTTACTGAACCACTGTGACACCATATATCTACCGTTAAACGTCTGAAAACCATCGATCCGCATTATTCTATTGTCCATTATTATGAACGGAATGTAATCACTATTATATCATCATCATTATTATAAAACGGTGATGGACTGACCTGGCAATGACATTATATCATGAAAAAAAACTGATATGACGAAAAGAAAACCAAACAAAACAAAAATTGCAAAACGTCGGCAGCGTCCATTGTAGTCCCGACAGTAACTGTGTGGCAGTGCGAGCCTGTTTCTCCGAGGACCGCTAAATCGGCCTCCTTCCCTTCACCGCACGCTACACCCCGATAAATTACACTGGCAAGTCAATTACGAGCGACGCTGAGGGCATCTGGTAAGATTCACTTTCTTTTCTCTTCTCTTATTCTCTCTTTTTCTCTTTTTATCTGACTTTCTATCTTTTTTTTAAATCCCTCATCCAACTTTTAGTCATTCCCGACTTGTATCCTCAACTCTTGATATTTTTTGTCTTTTCATGCAATGTACAGAAGATTATTTTTAATGAAAAAAGATTGATTATTTGTAATTTTATTCAGAAAAAAATATTGATGAAAAAACTTTTTATTATCCAGATTTATCTACTTATCTTTTTAACATTATCTAACTCATAAGCTTTGCATTCATAGTCGACGATGTAATTTTCTTTTTTACAGATGTATTATTATATGAGTGTTTGAACGTTTTGTAAATTTTAGATACTTATAGCAAAAATATCAATTTATCTGATTAGTTGTTGAATCAAATTTCTATCTGAAGTTGAAAACATTTTTGCGTGTGAATGAATAACAATAATAATAAAAATAATAATAACAATATTAGTTATAATATATTTGAAAAATAAGGATAAAGAAATACATAAAGAAATCGTATAAGAGTAAAAAAATTAAACATCGAGTTTTAAACTATAATAATTTTCTGTTTATAGATGTTTCAGGAAACTTTTATCGTTTTACTTATTTATGTTTATATATTTTTCCTAAGTACACACGTACAGTTTACCTATTATGTCAGATTTTACAAGCGTTTTATTGTTTAGCATATGCATAATATTTTTACCTATTACATTTATCTCCTCTCAATAATAAAAAAAACTTAATACAATATACTTTTTTGCTCAACTCTTCCATTATAATCGTACATGTATTCAGCTAATTTTGCAGATGTTCTACAGATATATTGCTAGCTGCTGTTATTGTTTCGGTAAGAGTAAAATCTTCGAGCCAAAATTGAAAGCTACTTTTCAATAAATTACATAAAGAGAAGTTTAGTATATGATAATGAAAGTGTTTTCTTTTTGTTCATGAAAAGTTTGAAAAAATAGTTTAAATTCTAGCAATGTAGATGTGATGGCTCGATGATGTTAATAAATTGTAGAGCTTAGTTTAGAGACCTTATTTATTTTCATTAACTTTATTTTGTGGAAGCTCTTGAACTCATAATAACGTAGCTTCGTGATGGTAAACTTGTTCTCAAGTTTATTTACGCTATGATCTATGCTAAATTTAAAATATATATATATATATAACTACATATAATATGCACTGCCTAATCTTTGTGGTTTTAATTTTTTTGTAAGTTATTAATTTCTTTGTGTATCCAAGCCTTTTATTTTTTCGTACAGTTAATATCCATGATCATTTGATTGAAAAATTATGGTTGAACACAATTTTTATGTATCGAAAATACTTGATTGAACTAATAAACGTAAGACTATTTGAAACTTTGTTTCATTATTTTTTAATTCTGTGATAATTTGGCAAATTATCAATAATACTTCCATGTAAGGTAAGCTTATAGTACAATAAAATATCATTTTTCATATGAATGTTTAATTTCCGCATTTTTAAATTAATATTCACAGGATAAATAATTAGTTTATTATCACTTAGTTTAGAGGTACCTATGCATTCGAATGTTAGATTATTAGCACCTTGAGTATTAATGTATTTCATTATTGTTTTTACAGATAAAAACTTAATCGATAATAGTACATGTTTATATGTATAGCGATTAAATAGTAATGTAGTTAGCTATAGTTACTATGTAAAAATTTAGAATTTGCATATTGAGACAAATAAAGATAGCTTAATCACATATTAAATAATATCATATAATGATTTTAAAGTACCAAACTAGTTACAAAAATCAATGATATATAAAAATTGTGTCACCGTCTCATTTATTAAATATCATTACAACAAAATAAACTTGATTTAAATTTACACCTATTCATATTATCATTACTATATTTTTTATTTTAATATCTGAGAAAAATTTCGTTGAAATTAAAAGTATAGAAACTTTTTTCGACAAAGCTATATTTAATGCATCGCGCTTATTAATTGTCATTATTACAATATCGTAATAGTTTGTATAGAACTGGCAAATGATGCTTCATTCAAACAGAGATTATAATAAGGATTCAATCAATTTTTTCGGAATAAAAGTTTGCACATAACTTTTACGAATTCTATAAAGCTAAAAGTATACTTAGCCATTACTAATACATGATATAAATTGTTCATAGGAAGAACAGACCGTAGAGAGAGCAGCGTTCTGGAAATGAAAAGACATTACGATTATGATCGTATGAATAGCGAATCAGATGAGGAGGAGAAATGGAAGTAAGAATTTCAAGTATAAAGAAAAATGATTTTGTTATAATTAATTTTTGAAATCATTCAACGATTTTACAGTCAGTCAATGAAGACGGAAAATGGACTTGATTTAGATCTTGGACCCGGACAGATTGCTCCTAAATGCTATAAAGTGCCAAAAGGTGGGAGTTTATAGAAACACTATTTGAGTAATGAAACATTGTAACATCAAACTTGAATAATTAAATTTATTTTTAGGACAAAATAATGGTAAAGTTCAGCTAGCCATTTTTTTAAGCAAAGGCAATCTTGAGGTTGAAGTGATTTCTGCCAAAGATATCTGCCAACAAGATGCTGAAGAGCCGGGTAAAAATTTAAATGCTATTTTCTTCGTTTTAAATCTAGTTTCTTTAAATTTTGCGCTAAATTATAGGGTTAATATACTAGTTGACAAGCTCATAAATTGATTTTGGAGCCCTGTTTTCATAGTATTTTATTTGTACTTTGTTATGGACGCTCATTCAGTTATTCCTATGACTTGTTTCAGATACTTACATAAAAACTTATCTACGAGCAGAGGAGCGCTGGTTGCACAAGCGCAAGACGCGGGTGGTGCGGCACTCGCGCAATCCCCAGTTCCGCCAGACGCTCAAGTATCCGAGCTGTGACGCGCTCGGGCGCAATTTGCTGGTTATGCTTTGGGAAAAGAAGCAGGGTTTCGAGAGCAATCAGGGCCTGGGTGGGGCTGAGATCGAACTCGATTCTTTGGCATTGACGAGATTGACCATCGGCTGGTATCGTCTTTTCCCCATTCACACGCTTGGCACCCAAACTGCTGACTCTCCTTGATGGTTGCGGGAAAAATGGGCTCTCGAAGCCGGCGAACTCGATCTCAGACTGAGTCTTTTACTCAAGGACGAGAACGAGTCCGTCGTCAAATTTGTCTCTTGATTTGTCTACGTGTCTCTAATAGCAGCGCTTGTCTACTGATTTACTTTATGCGCTAACATGTTCATTTCACCCTTGCCTTTCGATGAAATCGCGTTGTAGTTATGAATTAATTTAGTTCGACCTTACCTTGAACCTAGACCGTAGATACACGATATTTTTTACCTGCATCAAAATTTCACCCTAGATGCTCGTCTCATTCGATTGGTAACAAATTCATAAAAGCCTAAATTAATGTGTTCGGTCTCTTCAACAAGTTTCAAGCGTTGACAATACTAAATGGATGACAACGAAATACTTTAAGAATCGAGAAAAAGTAAGGGATTGACTATTATTTGTAAACTTATTTGCATAAAGTCTCATTTTATTTTATAGTGCTTATTCAAAGATACATTTTTAAAGTAAAGATACATTTTTAAAGTACTTTTAGTGTTCTTTAGACATGGCATATTAAAGGTTTATTAGGCCAGTACCGAAATGAATCTTCAAAGAGTCAGTTTTTCTGTTGCATTTTTGAATTTTTTATTCTTTCTAGAATTATCTAGAATCAATTTAAGGATTAAGCGCAAGCGCGTAAACCGTGCAATTGAAAACGCGTTTTTCTCGATAAGATGTTTTTTGACTGGCGGATTGTTTATCTAAGGATCTATTCGAACGATCCTTACCAAATTTTACACACTTCTTCATTAAATTATAAGACAGAATAATATACCAACATTTGATTAATGATAAAGAAGTGTGCTAAATTTCGTAAAGATCGGCCTAGTAGATTCGAAGACTAACTGTCCGCCACCGAGAAATTCATCTGTAGAAGACTATGCATGTTCAGAGAAAACCAACTTAATAAGTATAGAACATTTTTATTTTTAATTTTTCTACTCTTAACATCTAATAACGAGATTCTATCAAATATTTATTAAAGAAATCGAGCATAAAAATTATGAATGTAGCGTTTTTAGTTTTTTTATTCCGGCAGTAATACTGTCGTTGTATGTAACAACGAGAGAACAATACTATATATTGTCATTTTGGCGACCAAAATAAATTATATTTGTATATCTATGTATATTGTGTTCGCTTCAGCGCAGACAATAATATTATATGTTATTTTTGTCGCCGAATAGACACTAGAATACTAAATAATCATCACAGGCAAGGGTGCGACAGCCAAATCCGGATATAACGTATTTTAGTGAAAAAGTTTTATTTCCTAAAAATTCAATCAGGGTGATTTAAGCGAACGCGTAGAAGAATAAAAGATGCATTTTTAAGTCACATGCAAAAAATGAGTCCATTTTTCCCGATAATATTGGAATTAATTCCTAAAAATTGATGATGATTAACATGTTAATCCAGAATGTACAAACTTGCGATGTTCAATCGACATCTGATGCTTAACTGCATCATAAATTTGCTGGTTGATCCAGCCAAGGGGGATTCGACTGATCATCGCACGAGAGAACAATACATTTTCTGCCGTCGCTCACAAATAGCTTTATAAATTGAATAACCAAATAAACAACAAAAAAGTTCGTAAATAATCGGTTAATGACTGGGTTGAAGCGATTACCGATGTATTCCATTTCAACTATTGTGAATGAGGCCTAACTTGAAAGATGTCAGAATTTTAAATAACTATACGTACAAATGCTTCGACTTTCATCGAATTTATTTTTAGTAAATATATATTTATACTTAAGAGTCGTCGTTAAAATTTTGGTCCTCGGTACTTGCTGGTCGAGTTCCTAAAAGGAGGATGAAATTACTGATTTCATAAAGGCAAATATTATTGGCCAATATTTGAAAATTACTTCTTAGAAAAAATGGTGTATCAGTAATTTATCGATGTTTAGAAATTATACAATTATTTTGTAGTTGATATATCAACTAAAATGAGTAAACTAAATTTATTTGATCTCAAGTTTTTTAAAATTTCAGAAAGAAGTTGGGCGATTAGAACCAACTTTAAGCACATTATACAAGCGATCATTTAATTACAAGTTTAAAAAATTAATTTTACTCATAAATATTATAAAATATGCGAATTGATGGGCAAAAAATTAAAAAGAATGGTGAATTTCGCTTTTGACCCGCCTAAAGTTTAGAAAAACTCAAAAGCTTTGTTTCACTCCAAAAACAATATAATAATTGAACTCAAATAAGTAAATAAAGAGCAAAATTTATCGAGCGTAAAAAATTTATATTGCTGTTTTACATGTTTTAGTATGTATGAAGTTTACGGATGTTACTTATATACAATCTTTTTGTCAATTCATCATTGAAAAATAATTTTCTACAATACAGTAGAAAAGATAATTATTTCAGATCAATGGATGAGTTGCAAATGAATTACTTAGTTTTAATAATGTATAAAGTAAATTTATCGTCTTGGTTTAGTCTTTCAATTAAAATTAATTTAGCAATTTTCTTTGCGATTGCGATGAATCTTCGGTCAAAAATCGCAAAAAAAAACAAGTAAATATACAAATAAAACATCTCTAAAAATTGAATCACGGCCTACAATAAGGGAGGAAGACATATTGAGTATAATGTAGATCAACGTATATTCGTCTATTCGAATAACTATAAAAAAACAAAAGCTATCCTCCTTTTCACATCATACATAAATCTTATTATATATAGATTGTACTTCTATGATAATGATTTTAAGAGACAATGAAAACTGCGCCTTTTTCTACTAGAACTATGAAATTGTTATAAACCTTGTGAAAGATCTATTGTATTTTCTAATCACATAATCGTGTTCTACCTGATAATATCTAAAAGAATATGTACATCAGAGCCTAATCTATTGCGAAAAAATGCAAAATGACAATGTTCTTCCCATATAAAAAGTCTTTAGTACATATGTTACTACATAAAGCATAAAATGATGAAGTATCAGAAACGTCAAGAATTGACAATTTCAAGTGCTTTTGTTTTGTCGATGAGTTTTACCACGAAAAAAATTTCAATATAACTGAATTTGAAGTACTTCAAATTCTGAAAAACTTACGTGGTTGTGATAATATACTTTATGAATTAAAGAGAGCAAAAGTTTTTGGAAAAAATGGTTTTTATAGTTTAGGATATTTCTTCCTTTTTGAAACCTTTTTTGACAGTTAAGTAAACTACTTTTGCCTGATGAAATAAGTTATCTGCACAAATCCTTGATTTAGCTCATTCGTGAATTGGTACAACATTCGAGTTCAATATAGCACTTTTCGATGCAAGAGTTGTAACTAATTCCTTACGGCTCTGCGTCGTTTAGGGACTTAGCGTAGAGAATCCTTATGGCCATGTCATAAAATGTTACTTTTATCAATCGCATCGTAAAGTACTATTATTTTAAATAATAGCTTTCAAAAGTATGTTAGTAACTAGCTTATAGTAGCTAAGATTATGATTTTAACCACTAGTGGATCGAACAAGTTCGCTGCTTTACAAAAACAGATTTGTGTAAAAACACCAAATTTCATGAAATATTTATGAAAGGAAAATATTTATAAGCAAAGTAGGCAGCAAATGATTGTACAAATAGCTGCATTATAGCAGGCAAAAGAAATAGTTCAACTCTCAAAAAAGATTTTAAAGGTATGAAGAATTAAAAAAAAAATTTAAGTATCCTTTCGAACTTCAAATTCTTATAAAATCAAAGAAATTTATTTGTTTTTTGCTGCTTATAAGAATTTTTTAATTTTTCTAAAGAAAATTATCCACCGATCTATGCTTCTGCTTCTAAACATACATTGTATCCACTTTGACAATCGGTCTATCAGACTTACTTATACACTGTAAATATATACAATAATCAAGTACTTTCACAACCAATAGAAAAATATTTATAAAAAAATTTTTTGATTGTATTGTAGATGATATGATGTACTAAATGCATAGTATATTTATCAATATGAAAAATCTGAAAATTCAATTGGATATACTTGAATAGGGTGAATGATTGATCCCCGAAACTACTAACTCTTATCTGATTTTTAATGCGATATCATTAGAATATCTGATTATGGATGAATAATCGAAACATGACTTCCAAAGTAAGCACTTATGAATTTTTCATATGCATGAAACTTTGATTTCATTTCATAGTTTTTTTAAGCTTTTTGTGCGTAAATAAGTTAAGGGTAAATACCTAAGGTTACGTATTTATTGTCTATCAAGAGAACATTTGATGGTGAATGGATGGTGAATTTGTATTTTTATAAGTTTTAAGTTAGATTTGCAAAGTTAGTTGATTTTTTATTTCAGGATATATTTTTAATGATACATTTGAGCTGTTAAATGATATGATATTGAACATCAGATGAAAATAGAGTTTCAAGCGTTTAGGGGCTGACATTTTAGTGAAATGATGAAGCATACTTTTATCGTTTGAGATTCATTTCAATTATTCAAGAAAAAAAATTATTTGTTTCGATAATACTCAGTTAATTCTTACACTTAGTTCCTATTATGATAGATTATTTTGTAAATTCATTGCCATTTAGAATGATTTAATTTTATTTTGAATGATATTATTAATTATAATTATTGAATATGTATGAGAAACAAAATGCATAAAAAAGAATTTATTTATTTTCTATCAATACTTACTACTTTTTTTAGTAATTGTTATGGTATTAATAAGTAATGGTGTTAAAATTACATGATAATCTATAAATACTTAAATGTTTCAGGAAGATCCTTGAATAAAATTAAAAATTATTAATACGAAATTTTGATGATGTTTAGATATTTAACTGTTGATTTTTAGGGAAGAAGTAAATTTTAATGACAAAAAGTATGAACAATGCGCTGACTTTATGCGCTAAAAAATTTTGTAGCACCTCAAGTACAAACATGATACTTATAGTGCAGTAAGTGAATGCTCTTAACACTTAAATATTTAATGTAATAACTAATATTAAGTTAGAAATAGTATAAAGAATTTTTTGGAATTTTATTGTTCTAAATATTTTTTGACAGGGCACGAATTGAATATTTCTTCTTTATAAAGCTGTATAGTGCCAATACATTTTTGAGTTAACAATTTTTATATGAATAAATGATTCAAAATAATAATAATAAAAGTTAAGATGCATCAAAATATGCTTTTTCCCTGAAAATCAATAAAAATACCGAGAAATTGGAAGTTATCCCTGAAACATTAAAACATAAGCAGTGATTACCGTATTTTTGAGTTTGATGTTCAAAAAAATCCGAATTTTTGTTTGATTACACATGGCTCATTCTCAGTCAAATCAAACAATTTGAAAACTATTTTATAGCACTGCGTGGCATAAGTTCACATCTATGGCACGCTTTTCGGTGGCATAAGTCGCACATTCTGGCACCGCTGCGTTCGCATCACACTCGCATACGCTCGTGCGCTAACCTCACTTCGCGCTACCAGAAAGTGCGACTTATGCATCGGAAAAGGGGGCATAAATGTGAACTTTGCACAGTACTATAAAACGTTGTTCGATACTCGGGCCATAGGGGACACTTTTCGGCCCAGCTATTAGGACCCTCGCTGCGCTCGGGCCCTAAACTACGCCGTGCCAAAAAGTGTTACTTATGGCACTTGTATCGAAAATTACTATTTTGCTTGACATGATGTCTATGTAATTCGACTGGTCAAAAATCATCTTTAATTCTGTTAAAGTTTGCTAACTAGCAAGAAAAAAATCCGTAAACAATCATTAAAAACTTGCTTTAAATAAATCTCAAAAAGTAAAATAATTATCTAGCACTGAAAAAATAATCTTTTTTAATACAAGAAAATTCGGTGTCATGGGACTTCTGTCATAAACAACATTAAGTTGAGAACAAATTTGTTTTGGATAATTTGATTTTACAGAAATTTCGCCGATTACATTATGTTCGAACATTTGATTTTCTTCTATTTCTGTCTTAGTCATTCAAGTTTGAGCTAAGATTTTTTGAAATGTAACAAAATTAGATGTGATTTTTGAGATGACCACTTGCATGAGTATCATGTCAGCCAAAAAAAAATAAAAGTTTTTTGAACATTCAATTTATAATGAATCGGCCATACACTATGTTTTATAGCTTAGCATAGTAATGTCTAAAAAAATAATTTTAATTCCTCTAAGAACTAATAGTTTGAAGTTAAATGCGAGCGTTATAAGTTGTCATTAAGAACAATATAGCGACTGCATGTATCAAAGAGCTATTCGGAATAAGAAAAAATATCACAAAAATATCAATTTCATTATTCATCCACTCTTATAAAGAATCATTAAATCTAAAGCTGGCTTTTAAACTATAGAATAATATAGTAGTATACTTTATGATGTAGTTAGACGATAAGAAATTAGCGAAATGATTAGATTGCACTAGTGGTGATCTGATTTCGTTGGGAAAGGAAGCCCTTAATAAGTTTAAGACACTTGTAAGTTAAATATATTTATCTAATATAGGCAAAAACGATATGCATACATAAATCTATTTATATAATGATTATTATTTAATAAATATACGTATACATAATAGCACATATATATAAATATTAAAATATCAAGTGTTAGATGTTGATCGTCACAATAAATTTTACGAAGAAAAATTTTAATAATTTAATTGATTACCGCATTTTTATGTACAACAATACGCTGTAACTTACATCGCTGATTGGATTGATTTGTTATGCTCCACATGTTTCTATTCTATTTTCTTAACACAAATCCAAGGAGAAATCTGTCATTAAGTACTTTAATTCCTAATTAATAGCTTAAGACTTTCACGTAAATAATTTAGTCAGTATGATGTTTATCTGTGAGATTGATATTTTGTAGAACATTTGTGATCTAATTCTTATTGAGGATAAAAAAGAGAACCATGAATAAATGCAAAATGTGTACAAATAATATTTGTTTAAATACATAGTCGCAATATAAGCTAAGAAAATTCATTAATTTATTTTGGAACCCCATTTTTAGAACAAATCCTTTAAGTTCAAGCAAGACATATTAAGAAAACATAAGAGTGAGTAGGAGTCATAGAGGTGATTTTACTATCATCCTACTGGAACTCCTCACAAGAGATTTCACAAGAGATTTCACATAAGAAGAAATTTGCATCGCTTGAAATAATCCAGATAGAACGTTATAAAATATTTTAAAAAGTTTCATCGATGAAAGACATGATCAAATTCAAAATAACCGTGAGTCGGTTACAAACTACCAAGCAGTAAAAAACTAAGGAATCTATCTTACCGACCAAAAATAATCACACATGTCATATAATTTTATCATATGCTGATACTTTGTGTATATTTTTTCGATAGATGGCGTACTACTACAAGAAATATGAAAATCTCTTTGCGATCTATTACAAAATTATTCTTTTTTTATTTTTTATTTGAAACTGTTAATTCGACGCTAATAATTACTTTGACAAAACATCAAAGAATCAAATATATATTTCATCAGTTTTTACGCAAAATGAGTCTTTTTCACATTTTCAACTTTATTATTTCCAAATATTATCGTACCGAAAAGTTTCTAATAATTTAATAATTAATAATATGATTGTTAATATTTATGGGAACTATCATTTAAATACACATTGTTGAAAGTAAACATATCAGTTGCTAGCACAGACTATGCTAGTTACTTGATCATTTTTTATTTGAAAATCTTTGGTTTAAGATTAAATCAAATTTTTTATTTCGGTTGTAGGGAACTCCCCAATGGCGATCAGATTTATGTATAACTTTCAGAGACTTTTCATAAATTTACGAACCGCCTATGAAAAATATATGTCGTCAATTATTTTTGGCAAAAAAATCACACTTACACTCCTACTCGAAAAAATTATAATTTTACACTTTAATCAATAAAAACAAACATTTCAAAATATTTGGGAAGAGAAAAATTATACTTTTAAAAGCACCAAAAGTTCAGTTCTTTGTAAGTCAAAATTGCAGTTACGTGGGTGTCATTTTTTGCAACAATCTTCGAAGATAGTAAAATAGAAATAATTTGACTGACAGAAATTTAAGAAACATTTTTCTGTCACAAATAATTTGTCCCTTATAGTTTTAGCAGGCAGATTTATAAGTGACTATTTGTATAGACACCATCATTATGCAAAATTTCAGTCAATAACTGAAGTCGCAAAGAAATTATACGATATAGTATATTTTGTAACAAGTGCGCGAAGCAGTTGACTCATCCAGGAGTTGTTTTCACCCGAGCGTAGCGAGGGTGCAAAGACTCCTGGATGAGTCAACTTCCTCGCGGACTAGTTGCAAACGATATTTTTTAACTCTGCTTGCGAGAAACTAGGGTTTTCTGACGCTTTAAGGTTAGAAAACCCGTGTTTCGCGCACGCAGTGTTAAAAATGATTTTTTCAGTTACGTTACGACAGCTGCAGTACATTATGTAAACAAGTGAAGTTTTTTATATACTTTTTTGTGCTCTATGTAAAAGGTATGAAAAGCTCTTCAAATGTACTATTATTCTATTTTTATTACCAATGAAATTATGTATCAAAAAAATTTTTCTAACAATTAGGTTATAGCTTGCATAATATCATTTTATCACTTGGATTGTGAGATGTACTTTTCAAATTTCATATGTAGAATCAGTTTACAAAGATTCATCAACTAGAAGAATTTCAGTACTTCGATTGCAGCTATCTTCTACTTCTTACATGTAATCACATAATTTCTTGGGTATCATACAAGTCACGGATTATATGATGATTACAATGCAAGGGTAAAACCATGCTAAGAATGAATATAATCATGCAGATTTATTCAAATTGTCTTTTGCATGATTCGTGGTATTATACCAAACATATTCTTGTTCATAGCGCTCGCAATGCAGTACATGCCTAAAAAAACGTTACTTTCATTACAAGTTAACGTAGGTACATGTGTGGAACCGACACGATGCGATGCAAATATTGTTACGAGCAGGAGCCGCTCACATATTCTCCGTAAAAATTGCTCGTATATACTCATAGCTACCGCGCATTATTGGTTGAGTACACGTCGAAGTTCGCGTGCTGATGATACTACTGCATGTATGCATACGTGTGTGTGTGCGAACCATACGTATTATGAACACGATTTTTCCCTCGAATTTCTGGCATGAGTTTTTCTTCAAATGAACAATACTGTCATAGTATTGCAATTACCCTCGAGTCATAATCACAGTAATTGGTATTGTATGCATAGTACAACCAGTATAATTCGATTGAATTTATCAATTGTAAAATAATCGCATTTTCTACAAACGATACAAATCTTATTTTCAGTTTAGAATGCCGAAATCGATGCAAATTAGTTATTTTTCATTTTTTACAATGTGTTATTCATGCATTAGCAGTCATGGCAAATTAATTGTACAAAACGGATTCGTATCTTTGCATGTATTTCCACGATGTTTGAGTGCGATTTATTTGAGGTGTGCGTAAAAAAAGTTACGTGATATTCGCTTGAAAATATTGCGCTAAGACTCGCGAAGCAGGT
The DNA here is from genome assembly GCF_000599845.2 of Trichogramma pretiosum. Classification (NCBI taxonomy): domain Eukaryota; kingdom Metazoa; phylum Arthropoda; class Insecta; order Hymenoptera; family Trichogrammatidae; genus Trichogramma; species Trichogramma pretiosum. The sequence goes on from NW_019641697.1 coordinate 1,117,217, forward strand.
GAATTCAAAGGATCGGAGGTAGGCGTGGTTGGCCGGATACTCGCGTCATATTCTTAAAGTTCATTGAGATCCGAGCGCAAGAGCAATAATAATAAGCCGATTGCGATCTATCTTCCTTCACTTCCTAATAAACGCGTACACGCGAGGAAATTGCTATCGTATAGAGATACCGATTTTGAAGCTCCTGTTTAATCTTGATGATATTCTTCGAGGCAGAGTCACCCAACGTGTACACTTTATATAATATAATGCATGCACATGAAGTTGCTCGTGTATGCAAATTGTGAGACTACGGATGCAGTACACCTTTCGTATATTACGCAAAAAAGGAGTGCACCGATTCGATATATACATGCTATCGTGCATACTTGCAGACTTATAAACAACAGAAAAATATTTTAATAAAAAAGATTGAGATTGATATTACAGGATAATTCCTTGACTTAATTATGTCTGTCGCGTTGGCTTGCCGACAAACAACTAGCAAATGGTTCGTCGCATGCACGTGAATGCGCCAAATATTTACTATGAACTCGTTACTTTTACGTCGAACTTGATCAATATTAAATAAAAATTTGTGCGGCTGCAACTAGTTAGCAGCATTAGCCGTAGAAGCCAGCAGTAGCGATAGGTAATGGAGTAGAGGGCACAAATCAGCGCGCAATAAATCGTTCAAAACATTATATACACGCCCTCAAGGATGATGATCTGGTGAAAATGGAAGAGACGAAAATCATCTTCGCGTCGCGTGACCGCATCTTGTGTGCGTGTATTGACGAATACAAGTTTTTTGGTAGCATTTCAAAAATTATGGATCTACGAGCGACCCATTACGGATTGTCATTATATTTAGTGATCATTATACCGACAGTTGCGAAAATATTTTTCTAAATAATTCGTATCAAGTCTTCATTAAAAAACTAAAATAATTTCAAACTCGAAAATAGAATTCGAGCAATTCAATAGGCTGTTTTCATAGTCGTCAGTGACGGTCAAAAATCGACCAGCTGATTTGACTGGAGGCCAAACAAAGCGACCGCCCGTATACTTTACTTGTTAAAGTTGGTTGGTTATAATTAGTTTAACGCTCAGTAAAAAAATGAACAAAAAATATCTGGCGAAAGCCGAAATCCTCGTGTATCGAAATATCGAAGCGGTTTTTAGTTAAAGTCTTTAGATTGTAAATAAAAAAATATTGAAATTTCGGCTTTTTCGTCTGTGATATTGTCAATAAACTCTAATAAAATAGTTATTAAAAGTGGTTTTTTGGGTTGCAATATAAACTCTCAAGCGGGGAAGTTTTTATTCTTTCAAATTACCAAAGAAAAACTCAGAAACAATCGTAATTAAGAATATTATCTTTCCACCAACAGCAGACTTGGGTTGGAAGACGATTGCGAGATCATTTCCATAATTTTTCGAAATTACGATTGTTTTTTAGTTTTTCATTGGTAATTTGAAAGAATAAAAACTTCCCCGCTTGAGAGTTTATATTGCAACCCAAAAAACCACTTTTAATAACTATTTTATTAGAGTTTATTGACAATATCACAGACGAAAAAGCCGAAATTTCAATATTTTTTTATTTACAATCTAAAGACTTTAACTAAAAACCGCTTCGATATTTCGATACACGAGGATTTCGGCTTTCGCCAGATATTTTTTGTTTATTTTTTTACTGAGCGTTAAACTAATTATAAGTACTTTTACCAACCAACTTTAACAAATCAGCGTTTTGTCGATTTTTGACCGTCACTGACGACTGTGAAAACAGCCTATAATAACGCAAGTGTATACAAACATGCTCTGAAAAGCAGAGTGTGTTTCGCGCGAAAAAAATATTAATTAATTAAGACCTCTTCTGCCAATGTTTTTGCCCCTGGGCGTTCGGCATTTAATCGTGTTGAAAGACGTATGGCGCCATTAAGCAGGGCCCTGAGTGGCATTATTCTACCGCACAATTACTATGGCGATCATTTAGACGCAAGAAAAGTAACAATCGACGAAGACCTAGAAAAGAAAAATTTTTCTAAAGCTGGTGAAGTACTTGGAGAAATATGGTCTCAAATGGTAATTGATAATTACCCAGTCACTGCCAAATTTATTTCTGACGATGAAATATTAGAGCCCGTTCTTGAAACGAATTGGGCTTGGCATAAAGAGCACGTTTGCGAGTCTCAATACTTTTTACAGGTAAGTTAATTTTTTTGCGACTGCAAAAACAAATGTGTGTTTTATTTATGCTGGTTAAAAATTTATTTTGACATTTGCAGATTGTAAAGTGTGATGACCGAAACTGTTGCTCCGATTTCAAAAGCGATATTAATATAATATTAAAGGATCGTTTTCTTTCTCCGCCCCTATTGCTAAAAAGACAGAAAGATGGACGTCTCACTTTAGCCGACCCAACAACAGATACGAAAGAGACTTTTTCCTTCCTCTCTTCCAAAGGTTGTCCATACAAATATCGTGCGACGATCCGAACTTTTGTGAATTACCTTATGATTACCACTGTCTTAGTGTGAGAGATAGTTTAATGGATAGAACATGTTCATTCTGTGACATCTATTTCGCTACCATGAAAAATGCAGTCAACCATCGCAAAATCATTCATCCTAAGTGTCCGGGGAAAATAATCAATAAAAAAATTAAAGCACAAGTTATTACGCAACGTGAAAATGAGGCTTTGTGCATTATAAATGTAGACGATCATCAAGATGCCGAATGGTGTGATATTGAGCAGTTTATCGCAATGGATGTAACTGTAAATAATCAAGAGCCTGTACCGGTACAAGATTTACCAGTTATTAAAAACATAAAAGAGTGGCTGATATGTGATTGGATCGAAGATTAGAATTAAGTGTTTCTTATTTTTAAAAAAGATGTTTTATTCTAATTTTTTATAAATTTAAGTATAATTTATGTTAAATGTTATGAATTTTAAAAATGTAATAAATATTTAATGTAAAATAGAATATTTTATCTTACGCTTACTATAAAAGGAGGAGGGGGGGGGGGGNGGGGGGGGTCGTCAAATCTTACTATCCCTTACTTGACGGGGGGAGGGGTCAAATATATCGAAAAATACCCTTACGTAATTAATGGAAGGCCCCTTACAGTCGAGGAGACGTGTGAATTGTCGCCGCATAGCGCGCTGCTTTCCTCGACTGTATGCGATCCCGCAGACTCGGGCCGAGACGACTCGCGCAGCTCGCATGCGTGTAGCCTGTGCTGTCTGCTACATGTCAAAGTGGCGGGCCGACTCGCGCTGCCTTTAACCTCTCTTTCTTGAATGTAAACATATCTACACGAGATAGAAATAACTATTACCGTGGAGGTTGCGAAGCGCGCAGAGGGGCTGGACCCCCATAGTATAATTTATAAATTTTAACTACTTTTGAGAAAATTAACAAAAACGCTGAGGATCACCGTGAAGTACAAAATTTTTACGAAAATCCAGTTGCAGCTGAGAGCCATGTGTCCGCTATACAAACCTGGTAACGATTAGAAAGTGAAAGTCCAGCTAAGCAGGGGCGTTGCCACATGTTTCTTTTTCTCTCTAAAACATAGATCGTAGAGTGTGCGAGAGCAGTCAGTAGGCTGTACGACGCGCAAGTGTAAGCAGCAGTTTTACATTCTAAGCGATTTGTGTTTTTGTGAGTGAGTGCTATATATGTAAAAAACAATGTCAACATCCGGCGACGGATTCGGCGATGGAGGCGCAAAAGATTTCTTCGGATACGAACTCGGCAGCAACTTTGACGAAAAGTCGGGCCCGACTCAGTTTCACGAGGCCTGCATGTACGGCTACTTGAACGTGGTCCTGCAATTTCTCGAGCTCGGCCAGGACCCCAACTGCCTCGAGCAGACCGCGTCCGGGATTGATCCGCCGCTGCACTTGGCCCTGAGGGAGCTGACCAACGGCGAGCTGGTCCAAACGCTGCTGAGGGCGGGCGCGGATCCGAACTTGGTCGGCAAAGGCGGCTCGACTCCGCTGCACGTTATCTGTCGGCGTCCTTGCTTTGCCTTCGACATGGCTACGGTATTCTTCGAGACCTGCGAGGAGCGAGAGCTGTGGGTGCCGGTCAACACGCGAGACCAGTTGGGTTGGACGCCGCTGCAATTGGCTGTGACCGCGGCCAAGGACTGTAACTTGGCCGAATTGCTGCTGGCCAAAGGTGCCAATCCGATGTTGGCCGACCCGGAGGGACGGACATCTTTGCAGCTCGTCTGCGGGACTTACATCGACAATGAAGGATCGGTAACGATTCAGACCCAGAGCCGCTTCGAGGAAGTGGCCCGATCGATGCTGATACGAGGCGCCGACCCGACGTTGGCCAACGACCAGGGCGAGACGTCTCTGCATGTCGTAGCCAAGGAAGTCCATCAACTTTCCATCGAATTCTGGTATTACGTATTGCTCAAGATCAGCCGCGACGCGATAATAATCGGTCCCGAGTGGATCGACGCTCGTAACAAGTCGGGCTGCACGCCGTTGCACCTGGTCTGCAGCAGCTTGGCAGCTCCGAGCGCGGACTACCACCAGGCTAGGGTGGCCGAGTGGCTGCTGAGGGCGGGCGCCGATCCAAACGCGCCGAACGAGCATGGAGCGACTCCTCTGCATTTGATGCAACACAATGTATTCTTGGCGGAGCTATTCTTCGAAATCTGCGGGCAGAGAAATCGAGCTGTGCGGGTCAATGCTCAGGACAGGTTGGGCGATACGCCGCTGCACGTGGCCGCGAAGATAGGCTGTCGATCGATGACCCAGCTGCTGCTGAGAAAGGGCGCCGATCCGAACTTTCTCAACGGCGAGGGATCCACTCCTCTACACGAGGCCTGCAAGATAAACGTGGACTCGTACTTGACGCAGTTCCTCGATACCTACCACGAGGTGGGCCGCTCGGTCGATTTCAACGCCCGGGACAAGAACGGCGACACGGCCCTGCACTTGGTGCTGAGATTGTTCTCGATAGACCGCTTGCAGGCGGTCTTTGCGCTGCTGACACTGGGCGCCAATCCGAATCTGGCCAACGCCCAAGGAAGGACCATTCTGCACGTCATCGGCGACGGGAAATTCGGCGCGGAGTTCGTGAACGACTTCTTGAACGTTGTCTGCGACGAGTCTTGGCGGACGACGGTCCAGCTCGACGCTCGGGACAACGAGGGTAACACACCGTTGCACCTGGCTCTGAGCGCGGCCGACGCAGAAGTGGCCGAGATACTGCTGAGACGCGGCGCCGATCCGACGTTGGTCAACGCGAGCGGCGAGACACCGCTGCACGTCATTTGCAGGGGATGCGAGCTTGACCGTACCATAAGCACGAACCTGGCGAGTAGTTTTTTCAGAGTCAACGACGAATTGCAACGGCATCGGATATCGATCGATGCGCGAGACAATTGGGATCAGACACCTCTTCAGTTGACCATGATGGGTCTCGCACCGAATACTTTTGATGTTCTCCTGGATCATGGCGCCGATCTGTCCAACTTTGTTTTTAAATTCGACTTGATTTTCTATCGCTTGGAATGGTTGAAAAACTATCCGGCCGAGATGAAGTTGATATTTGCGATATGCCTCTTGACCCTGGCCGAGAGTGTCGAGAGGAGGGGATACGTACTGTATCGAAGCGACGCCATGACGATCATGAGAGTCATCGATGAGCTCGGACTGTTCCGGATGACGGTGGATCCCGTGACTCGCTTGCTCGACGACGAGCATTTCTCCGAGGAAGCGAAAAAGATGATGGTGAAGGACGACAATTCGGATTCTACGACGCTCCACGATCTGATCCAGTTGCCACTCAAGGAGGCGGCGAAACGATTCACGCACATGGACTATTACGAACTCATACGCGACGAAAAAAAACTGCGGAAATTGTCTTATGGGTTCAGAGAGACTAGTCACGCGCATCTGTACGAGATAATGTCGAAAAGATTTTTCTTGAGCTGGGCTCTGGAGCTTTTCATGGAACTGATTCACTGCCGATTGCCGATTCTCTGCTGCGAAATGATCATCGACAATCTGAACAACGAAGATTTGTTCAATATTTGCTTGGCGGTGGAGGGTCAAAAGGCTCAGTGATTGCGATCGGAATGATTATAAGTTTTTTCCGTCTCTTGCACTATTAAATTATACAAATGTTTCACATCATTCAAATCATTCAAATAAATAAAGTTGAAAAAATGTAGTTTCCAAATATGTAACCTAAATTTTCCTACGACGTCGAGTTCCAAATCTCATTTTCAAGTCTATCACATAGCTTCCTCTATGAGGAAGCAATTGTAAAAACAAAGTTTGAATACAGGTATTCTTTGATATTCGCGATTGCTGGAAATGCGACCGTTTTTTATTTTTCGTGGTTTCAATTCCCGCAATATTCATTACTAACCGTTAGAATTTTGATTGATAACCTTTAAAAATATTTTTTTTTGTAAATTTATATAAATTGAAAAGGCAACAGCTTATAAAAAGCCTCAAACCCCGTCTAATAGAAATAAAAAACTTAATACTCTGCCAGACAAACTTAAAATTCTAAATTTTTTTCGAAATGGTGAAGAAGTTGCTGCTATTTCTAGAAAACTCGATGTAAAGAAATCAACTATTCGTTCTATTCGAGCAAATGAGGAAAAAATTCGAAATAGCTCTACGATATTAGGGCAACATGTCGGTAAAAATTTTTCGGCACAATAATCTTGAGGAAACTGAAGAAATCCTAATAATTAAAATCAAAACAGTCTCGATTAACAGATTTCTTTAAAACTATTTAGTTTTGATATAAATTTTTCTGTTATTTTATTCAGTATGATGCATTTTTGACAATATATTTGGTTCTTTATGAATGTAACTCTCAATTTCCATAAGCGTAAGGTTTTGATATTCGCGGCACTTTTTAGGAACGTAACCCCCGTGAATATCAAGGGATGCCTGTACACTTAACAAATCACAAATCTATGAATGTTAATAATTTTTAAATTTCTACAAAAATTAAGGAGAATAATACGAGGTATTTTATATTTTATGTTTTTCGGTAATGAAAGGCTGTATCAACTTGATTCAATTTCAAACTTTATCTTAATGAAAAAAACCGCTGGCAATGTATTGGCAAGTAGCTTCCTCATACTTTTCTTTTAACTTAAAAATAATTTGAAAATATTAATATCATCTTTCTAATTACGAAAGCGAAACGAAAGCGCCTCTCAGCTTTATCGGGTATCTCAAACAAACAATGCAAAAAAAAAAAAATTTTTTTCTTAAATAGAAAAAAAAACGTTACGTTTATCGATAAATGAATTTTTCTGGCTTCGTCCCTATGTCATAACGAAAAAAATAAGCCCTCCCCCGTCACGATACGTGCTACCGTTATCAAGGAATCACTCTACACAGCCATACAGCCGCATATACCCACATACATTCCAAAATGTGTCAAAAATTCGATCTAGTATATAGAAATATCATTAAATATATCCTACGATAATTATATTATACGAAAGCCTAAATGTATCCCATCACAAAACTTCCTATATGAGGGAGCAAAAGGAAGAAAACGACAATTTCCCGCAAAAAAAATTTTTCCCGTAAAAAAAAATTTTTAAAAATCGAAAAAAAAATTTTTTTTCTTCATTTATCGCTAAATACAATTTTCTGGCTTCATCCTTACATCATAACGAACAAAAAAAGCCCTCCCCCGTCACGATACGTGCTACCGTTATCGAGGAATCACTCTACACAGACATAAAAAAATTTCCAAAAATTTTTAAAAATCGAAAAAAAATTTTTTTTTCTTCCTTTATCGCTAAATACAATTTTCTGGCTTCATCCTTACATAATAACGAACAAAATAAGCCAAACCCCGTCACGATACGTGCTACCGTTATCGAGGAATCACTCTACACAGACATACAGCCGCACACACACACACACACACACACACACACACACACACATACATACATACCAACATGTGTCAGAAATTCGATCTAGTATATAGAAATATCATTAAATATACCCTACGATTACTCTATAAAAAAGCCGAAATGGAGCCCATCACAAAGCTTCCTCTATGAGGAAGCAATAGCAATTAGGTTCTAGAGGGTTTAGATAACTCAGGAACATTTTCCTCTGAAAATTGGTTAATTTACGACAAAAATGCCATTTTTTTATTAAAATATGTTATCCAAATTTAAAAATGGAGATTTTTCAAAGCTTAGAAAACATTTTTTCTTGACTTCATAGATACCCATCAATGAAATTTCCTCAACTTGATTTGATTCAATAAGTCCTGGGAACTAAATATTTTCAAAATAGAGCATATTCAGTGAAAAACTGGAAAGTCTTAGAGCATCAGTAAATTATCAGCCAAGGTCAAACCGAGTTCACACCACGTGGGTTAAAATATAATTTCTTGTGAATCGTTAAGCCCGAAGTAATTTTGCTTTAGTTTACGGTGGCACAAAAATTTTACTTTTTATTTAAAAATTTGCTATATTTTATCTTGGTAAAGAGCGACTTTTGAAGAGAAAAAATACCAGGAAAAATCAAGTCTTGAAATCAATCAAAGAGTACGTGACGTTTTTTACTGAGCACTTTTCAAAAAAGGTAACAGACGGTTTCAACAATTCTGGAAAAATCTATGCTTATTTGTCAACTAGTTCAATAGACAAAGGTCTATTGGATAAAACTACGTACATGGCGTTTCCTCATGAGATATCAGTAGAAAAAAATTTTTATATGGATATATGAACCGAGGGTGAGAGAGTCTCCTTGTCAGAAGAGACCGGAAATTGTGGTAAAATTCAGGGTTATTTTTGACATGAAAAACATAATGATGACAGAGAATTGTCCATAACATATTTCTTTACATTTGCTCATTTATGCATAAATACGGAAGAAAGTAGTTTCATTACCCTTAATAAAATATTTAACATACTGTATAACGTGTTATGAAAAGTCTGGAACTAATATTTCTTACTCTGCTAAACATTATTAATATAATTGTAAACGCGAATATAATTATTATTTAATCACTTTATCAGGGATGATACAGACCGACGAGATTTATCATTTTTATTAATAGATGCTCGAGTTTGTTTTATTTTTTGCTCGAGCGCATTTGGTGGAGCGAGGCGAAACGAGCGCAGGGCGCGCAGGAAAACAACCTGTTTCTTCGAGAGCATCTGCACTCGAGCTGCTAGCAGTCGCGCGCGAGCGAGACAGTAACGGTGCGTATGTATATATGTGTGTGTGTGTGTGTGTGTGCGCGCGATTCGCATCATGATTCTCATTCACCTTGACTCTCTCGCTAGCCCTCCTTTAATTTTCGTCCCTTTTTTTTTTTAAGCACGACGGAAAGTCGTAAAAGTATATACCTTTGGCAAGCTGTGCGCGAATTGGGCGCATCGTGAGCGCGGCTGCTGCTGCTGCTGCAGATAGTTTTACGGGGCTTGATATTGCCGGGCTCGAGAACGAATATGAGGGTATAAACAGCTATATATTGTAAACACGCACGCACGCACGCGTGTGCAAGCCACGGCATATACGGAGCGGATCACGCTCTGCGCACGTTTAATTCGCTCGAAGGTGATAAAATTTATTGGCGCTGACAGATTGAAATTATGCAACGATCGACTTTTACGACGCTCTCTGGCCTTTTATTATTTCATAGGTGAGAGAGACGTGTCGGGGATGAAAAGGAAAACATTTTTCTCGCTGCACTTACTTCAAAGTGCAGTCGCTGTGCGCGTCTGCACCACTTGTACAAATGAACTACCGCGCGGTACTTTCTCTTTTCTGCTTATGCACAAACAAGCGCGCGCGCGCACACACACACACGCACGCACGTACACCAAAAGTACGGCAAAGTGTAAAAAAGAAGGTGCGATGCACGAGAGTAAGCGCGCTGAAACAGATCGTCAGGGCGTGTGTTTATAAATACCAAGTCACCGAGGGATATTTGTCATGCTCCGGCTACAGCCAGCAACAGCAGCAGCAGCACACTTTAGAAAGCCGCAGCGCCGACGACGATGCTCCTTCACAGGCCTACGGTTTTATAACGACTTGTAAATCTTTGCGACGTTTTTTTTTCCTCGCCACACGGAGAAATGAATATACACTCGTGTTTTGATTACTTCTTACCCATATATTTGTAGACTTTTTCGATTTATTCAATGATTTTTATTGCTCTTTCCTATATATTATCATCAATAAAGTGCAAATAATATATTTTACGTATTTCAGTCGTCGTATGATTGCATTACTTTATGTTCTCAAAGCAGCGCTATTTCATTACGTTTACTCAAATAATGCATTTACCTTTTCTCGTTTATAATTTGAAGACTTAACTCGCCACATGCGTATCTCGAGTTCAATTCTACAAGAGCGAAAAATGTAAACTCAGCGAAGTAGGGGTTAAGTGTGGGGATAACTTATGCTAGCCTGTATTATGCAATTGTTATTTTTGTCACTTACTTTAGCGAAACTTTGCAAAATTAAAAGCCTCATTACAGTGACCACGAGTACGTACATGCCCATATCCGCATCGAAATCGCTGCTTAATCCGATAATAGCTCGTGAGAACAAGAGAATGAAAAAAGCGAGAAAGTATCGCAGGTCAAATTGAAAAGCACTGCATTATCTGAGTTGCTTTGAATAATTTTGATCCGCATCGTCTCGAGCGCCCGGTGGTGCATTTTAACTCGATCTCCAGCCCAACCGCAAACACGACTTTGGGCAGATTAGCGTGCGGTACATAGCGCACGTATATCAATGGTCCAACGAAAATTTGTTTACTTTGTAACATGCGCAGACGCCGCGTGATGCCAATTTGCCACATCGCTAGACACACGATGCGCAGCGAACTTACACACACGCACGCACTCAACCCCTTGATGATACGATGCACACGTGACCCCTCGTTGTTGGGTCACGCTTGCGTGCTGCAGACTTCGTTGTTGCTGTTGTTGTTGTTGATAATGCCCGCGGACACGTGATCTCGATGCAGATTTGCGTGATTTTTATGGTAAGCTTTGATTGGATTTTTTTTCTCTTCGTAACGAGATCGTCGGCAAGGTCGGCTTTATTATTTTTATATTAAATTAGGCGCGTGTTTGTATAACGCGTTACCTGGTTCGCGTGCCGGAGTCGGATTTTTACCGGCAGCGAAAGAAATACGTTGATGTAACAAATTTGAAGAAATGAGCGGCGTTCCACTTTATTATTCATCTTTATTATGAATAATCAGCATAATGACATTGTCACAACTTGTTGACGTTTATTTGAGTATACATTCATGAATCTTTAATTAATGAAGAATTATTACTGTCTTGTTAGCGATTTAATAGAAGTTTAGCATCAAGATCAATGAGAACATTTGTGTTTTAGAAAAAAAAAGCGATCGACTCATCAAGTTTAAACGTAACGAGCAAGATAAGTATTGTGCGTAGCACAGAAGCTCCTGTTCGATATCGATCGTTTGGCTGGACCGATGACATTTTTATGAAAGTGACGTGCACACTAGTCCGAAAACGGTAGGCACTTTTTTATTTCTCACGCTGTGCGAATGCAGTACCTACTCGCTGCAATCAGGTAGCTACATAGAGCTCACGCGACCGCGTCCCACGACACGTGCAATTACACAGCGAGCAGACGATAAAGATCGAAGATTCGCGAGGATTAGCCCGACGAGCGTGTCCTATCGCCTAGGCTGCATCGTTGCTCTCGATTTATACTCGCGACTAATAGAGATTTCCAAGCCGCAATGGTATACGCGTGCCCCCTCTCTTTCTCTCTATCTTACTTTCTTTCTACGTGCTATTGACGTATACTCAAGGTAATTGTGGTACAGATCGTCGACTCACGCGGTAAAATCTTTGCGTTCGATTATGCAAATTGACAAGGGACGAGGTTGACAAAATTTAAGGCACCGAGTAGATGCGCAGCTATATAGCAGTAGCGAAAAGTATTCAAAGCATCTCGCTTTCGGCATTACCTGTGTGTATCGGGCATTCGATTCGAACGACTAACTGTGTCCTACGCTCGACTCTTGATACAACAAACGTGTATTCCTCGAAGTAATCAACATATTACAATTATCGATGCTTCTGCATGAAATCTCAATCTTGGCCAGCTCCCGTGTTTCCATAGCAGTTAAATACAAATATCGAAATATAGGTATAAAACTAGTGTCGCGCGTTCCCACAGTTAATAAAGCTATTAAGCTCCATCTCGCGCTCTTTGATCCTCGAATATATAATGCGCGCGGTCGAGTCGGTCGCGCGCTCGCTCGCCTTTTTTTCCTCTACTACTCGGCGAGCGCGATCGTTTATCGGGCGAGATCTACGCGCGCTGCGACGACAGCTACGAGGCTCTCGAGCAGTCGCGCAATGCTGGCCTTTTTTGATTTTAGAATTACATTATTAGGGGGCTTCCGTAGCGGTAAATTTTTTTCTTTCATTCAACTTTTAAGGTGGGAATGCGTCGAGAACGCGAGAGAGAGAGATAAAGAAAGAGAGAGACAGAGAAAGAGAGAAGGAAGAAGATGTCTCGAAGTAAGCGTGAGCGAGCGAGGTGATAAAGCGATGTGCGAGGACAGAAAGAAAGAGAACCAAGTACGAGGCTACATGTATTTCCACAATCGTTTAATCGCCCGTTTTTTCGGTAATTTATACTTTGCTCGGGCCGCGTGTGTGTATGCATATTTGCTCGCATGCGAGAATACGATAGAGAACATTTTGCGTCGGGAGATATATAGAGAGAGAGAGAAACACGAGCACGCACACACACACACGCGCGTGCACGTATATTGTAAAATAAAATTATCGTAAAATTTTTACAACTAGTCGACAACGACTCGGCGAGCGAGACGACTGCACGTTGTAAACTTCCGCAAAATAACTCGACTCGCGCGATTATAATCGTGAATGAAAGCAACAACGCGCGCGCCCTGGAACAATACAGTCATCAACGAAAGCCAAAGCCAAAGAGAGAGAGAGAAAGAGAGAGGAGTAGTGGTCATCCTACCTTTGGAGTTCGGTCCATTCATTCTCTCGAGCAATCTATATGTACATGTGTGAGCGATCTCACGTGTGTTTCACGTTCACCTTTTCTCGCTCGCAAGTCGCGGTTGAGAATATAGCAGACGCGCGATCCGAGTGCGTGCGTTGTCTCGCTCGATCATCTTCCCACCATTGGCGGTCGCGTGGCAACATATAAACTCCACGCAGGCTCGCTTATTATACGCCTTCGTCATAATATAAATAGCTAAGATATCTATATTAGTTTCAGATACCTGCGATTTGGTCCCGTATCAGATCTGTGGACGGTACTCGAGCGTGTAACGACCCGAGCTCGGCTAGTTATTCGTGCGGCTCGGTGATCGTAGTGTAGCCAACACCGAGTTTCAACGAATGTTGATATTTTAATTTTTCAATTTTTGCGCCGTTCGATCGGGGGGCAAAGAAAGGAGTCGGTAGAAAAATCGCTCTTTCGTTTTTCGCACCCATTTAGGCCTATAATCCTCGTACATGGCCATTTGTCTGGTCGCGTGCGGGTGCTATTAGCAGTATATACACACAGCCGAACAATGAGGATAATCCGGCGACGATAATAGGGAAACACGCGTTTAACGGCGCGCAGTAGCAGTCGAGAGGGGCCATGCTCCGGGTGATTAGCGGCCACGCGTCCTTACTATACACACACATGTATACAACTGACCAGTGGCCAGTCCACGAGGACAGGTGATGATTTTTCAAAGTCCACATGCTCCGTCTTTTGTCACGCCTCGCTTTACAATTTCCGTATATATTTTATTGTCGATATAAAGTTCGACCCTCGAGCACGCTTTACTTGGCGTTCTGTCGAGCTCTTATACTCTGCACGCCTCGTAGCCGCGCGCCATGTGCGTCGGCGGCCGCTTCTCCGGTATCCGTAATCCGTTATCAATGCACGTAACGCACATGTACATGAAAAAAAAGATAAATAAAAAAAAAAAACGGAAAAGACGGCGAAACAAAGTAAGCAAGCTAAGACGGAAGTAGAAATTAAAAGAAAAAACGAGAATGCAAGAAGTAGTGCAAAAAAATCCAGAAAACGTAGCTACATACGTAGCGAGACACGCGATCATGAGAACACGCTTTTGAAAGGCTCTACATTATATAGATAAGAACTTTTCTTCGTCTTCTCCTTTCCTGTCGCCGAATTGCATGCGCGACTCTGTATGCCTTTTTAAGTGTGCACTATACAAACGTACCGTATACAGTACCATGTGCGTACGTACATGTGTATAGGATGCCCCTCTCAACGGTACGCCGCTGACGTTTTTTTTTCCGCTCTTTGCATTTTTATATAGCTACGTACATGACGCTCGTCGTCGTAATAAGCTGCTTTTTAGGCGGCCAAGCCAATTTGGCAGGTGCGCACGCGTCGCAGCGAGCAATGAGGTATACCGTTCGCTCGCTGCTGCACGTGATTGAATATCAAGAGCTCCGATTTTGTTTTTTTCATACTTGATACGCGCACACGAGAATGCGATCGACGCGAGCAAGCGACCTCTGCACTCGAGTTCACACACCAAGAGCTCTCGCGTATGTGTGTACGCAGGAAACAATTCGTTTGAATTTGTACATACACCGGTAGGCGTCTAATCGCATATAACTAGCTCTCGGAGCGCATGTGCGGAGTACAATTGTCGATCGAATCTCGAGCTCACGGCGCGCAAAGGAAAAAACAACAACGGCAGCAACAACGCCACGAAGCCGCGAGTCTACTAGCACATGCTGCATGTATGTACGCACGAAGCGGACTGGATAAAAAAAAAAAGAACATCGCACGCGAGCGTCATGCGCGACATAACTCTTCTTCTTCACGCAATGTAATCTCGATTGCAAGGGGATCGCGATTTTCATGCGCACACACGTGCATCCGTGACCTTTTGGCGCGCGCGCGCTGCAGAGGTGCGAAACTCGCAGCCCGATTGAAAATGTATATACCTACGAGCTGGGTAGGTACCGGCGCAACTTAATCGAGTCGAGGCTTGAAAAAAGCCAACAACTTTGCCATAAATAATACCCGTCTACGTATACGAGTTCTGCGAGTGCGTATAATATAATCGCAGCCGCTAGTCCGGACACGTTCTTTCCTTTTTATATCGGACATGTCTGACGCGCATTGCTTACTCGCGTAATCGTTTATATTATTTAGATGTCTTTAGATGTCCGCTCGTCATTTTTTTGACAGGGCACGGCTCTAGCGCGCGTGTAGCTTTTCCTTCGTTTTTCCTCGACGCGGTGACAATAATAACGTTCGACTAATTATTGCCCCGCTCGGGCCGCACAATGACGATGACGAGGAGGACGTATCATTATCGATATTTCTCCACGTTACATGTGTAAACAATATCCACCCACTGGTCGGGTATATAATGAGACTCTCGGCTGGCGTCTCAATTAAGTCCCGCTAGAAACTCGGCTTGCGCAAAGCCTCGGCCGCGCAGTACATAAGATCCGATACATGATGTGGGTAGATACTACTGCGGCTTGTTTACGCAGCTAATAAGCTTATTGCGCCGGCGCTGCAGGTGATGCAGGCTCGCGCGCGCTCAGTATAGTAGCTTTGAATTTTATCGACGAAAAAAAAGTTGGATCTAAAAATCGCGCGCGGCAATCGAGAGCTGCTTTATACACACACACCACAAAATCCTCCGAGATACGAAGCGAGCTAATAGTCCCGATGCAGCCGAGTGTAAGTTTCAGTGAGCCGGTTCCAAGAAGCTCCATTCAGAGACACCGCTGCAGTTTCTTTCATCAAAAGTAAAACGAGGCGCGCGCGCGGTTTCGTCGAATCCTAGGAGTTGTCGAGTTCGCGCGCGAACGTTATTACATGCATCTTTTGACGAGCGAGCGAGAAAAAAACGACCAAAAACGACGACGACGACGCGGTGTGGCGCCTCCGTAATGTCGTGGGAAGTGCGATGATATATTTGCAGGCAATTTTTGTCATCTTTTGGGCGCGCGCGAGCAGCGATCGTATGGATTTTACAACCGAGTGTTAAATCTTATACGACTAGCACGTGGTGTGTGCGCAGTGCACAGAACTGGCTCGTTTCTTCAAAGAAAAAGTAATATAATCGTTGGTTGCGCGGCTTGCGGCGGCACAGGCTGGTGCAGATACTACACATTCAATTGCGAGGGAGCTTCACGCACCTTGAGCACTGGCTTGTGCGTGCTCGGTAGCAGTATGTGCGCGCCGAGATTAAATATGGATGAGAACGAGGAAAAATTGCGTGTGGATAAGCAGTACTAGTAGTAGGCCCCAGACAGGAGGAGAGGAAAAAAAGCAACGAGTTCGAGAAAGGGTGACGAGGACACACGTTTATATGGATAAATTATTTGATATTTATACGTTTCGAATATTCGCGCGAAGGGAGTTATACCTTGAAAGCCGCATAATGCAACAATAAAGAGTCATTCGAAGCGCAACAAATGGCACAACCGCCTGCACGCCGCCGCGCACTTTTCAACTTAAACGAAGCGTGTCATTCCTTCGGTTCAACTCTAATGGTTTGCGTTTAATCCCTCAATAGCATCAAGCAAACATTTCTTTCCCTCTCTCTGGAATGATAATTGTTCTAGTGTCACTGACAATTTATTAGCTTTGCATTATTATTATTATTTTTTTCTAATAAATATCGTATGATATAGCTTTTGACAAACGTCGTAATATTCAAGCGCTTAACTGCTTAATTATACACATTTATAGCGTAATGCAGGCGTAATTCTTCATACGAGAGACGCGCGGTGAAATCGTATAAATGTTGCGAAGCAAGTGTTAATTGTATCACGGAATTTTCTTTCTCTCTTCTTAGATTGCATAAGGGGCTCATGCCGCTTCGCGCGCGCGAAATACCTATACATTTCTCATGTATGCGTTATAAGAAGCGCGGCGCGCAGTCGCAGCGAGGGACCCAATTTTCGTCGTCAATAAGTGAGAAAATTCACAAAGTATATAAATTTCATTTTGCGCGCAGAATGCAGGAAGTCGAGCGAACAATCGAGCGCTCGATCTCACGGCCCGTTATTATAAAGCGCGAGCTGCACGCGTGCGATCCTCTCTCGCGCGCGCGAGCGAGTGTAAATCAAAGTAAAAATTAAAAAAATCCGATAAGGAAGAAAAAAGTCGACGAGACCTGCTCAAACGGAGAGCAAGAGAAGGAGAGAGAGAGAAACTAGCGTAGCGGTCGAAAATTACAGACCACGAGAGCTGTGGCTGCTGATCTCTCTTTGAGGTAGCAAGTCAGGCCGTAATTTGACAGCTCAACTCTCGCAGGTGGCTCTTTATAAAGATTAAACACGCGTATTAAGGCGTGAATAACACAAACACACATACACATGACCGCGATCAGCGCCTAATCCCTCGCTCCTTCCTTTCACGGATGATTTCCGAGATCGTAGGTGGATCTTCGGGACGGCTCGTTTCGGTCATTGTTCGACGCTGTCCGAATCGATAATCGATCCTGGGGGTCGTCGTGTCGGTATACCAGTTACGAACGCTGCACGAGCGAGTCTTTGATTTTTGCTCGAATCATCTTTGGAATCTTCTGGGCCGTGCGCATAAAATCGTCGTTTTGATCGCGATGGCAGCTCGGTCTCGAGTCGTCTCGTCGTCCTCCGAATCCGGCGCGCAATCATAAACTCGCTTGTTTACGCAAAAGTCGTGAAAAAAAGACTCTCGAGCGGGGGTCGAAATAGCGCGCGCTCGACATGTTTATCGAGCTCTAATGCTCTCTCTTTCTCTCGGGCGTTTAGTATGTAAATCGGCGCCTCTGATGTGTACACATCGCCTATATAGGTATATTCATTTCGAGCAACAATTGACAAAAAAAGGAACGAACGCGCTGCGCTCGTAGTCGTACAATAAGATAAATCTCGTCGAATATTATGCATAATCGACCTTGACTGGCCAGGCGTCCTGAACTCCTTCAAGGCCGTGAACACCTGCGCGCTCACCTCTTGCACAGCTCTCAAAGAAAGAGAGAAAGAGAGAGAGAGAGAGAGAGAGAAAACTGGTATCTTCTTTAATGCTCAGCCGCTTTCTACGTATATACATGCAGGCAGTCGTGAAAAATTCACTATATGGTAAAGGATATTTTTCGAATCGTCCCGTGTATGTAACTGCAGATATATAAATAAATATTATCCGCGTATAGGATATTTGGCTCGGTATGTTCGAGGCTTTTTCTAGCCGCACGAATTATTATTGTTATTGCGGATCGGAGTCACCGCGGAGCCATGTAATGACATTTCGACTGCGGCGCGGAATTTTATGGCTGACATTAATTTGCTTGTTGCACGCGCGCAGGACTCTCCGAGGACGTGCTACAGCCAGGCCAGCAATACTTGCCTGCGTATGGCATCTCCGTGCGAAAGAGCAGTCGTTTACTTTTTTCATCGTCCTCCCGAGATCATCGTGTCGTCCTCTTGGCTCGCGCGACCGAATAATACAACTGAAATCCAATATCTTTTTGCGCAGTCGGCAGTGCACGAGAGGCGCGAAATCTAGTTCGAAGCTATACTCGACGAGTCATTCACTCCGATAGATCGACAGTCGAGCGAATCGTGAGCGCGCGTGTGATATACGATGTCTGGCAACAAGTGCATTTCGCTCCAATAACACGCACTCGCTCGCGTCTCAAGAGCGAAAAGTTATTTTGGGTTTCGAGCGAGTGAGAGATCAGTCATTTTCGATACGCGTGTCTGTGGGCCGTTATTGTCGGTATGGATTTCAAGAGCGGCCCGCGCGGGTCGCGAGCGTGCCCTGCGCCGCGTATATACCCCCCCGCATATATACCGGAAGTTTTTCCTCTTACGTACGAATTCGGTACGATTGTTTATTTACGCGCTTAAATACGTCCATTATACATAGTAACACTACCGATGGAATCAGTGCGATGTATTTAGCTCGTTTCCAAATTGTAGTTTTCAATTACCGGCGGCGAAGGATCAAAGATGTTTTTTTTTTCCTCAACTGCACGCGAGTAGCCACGCGATGCGTATCCAAACGTATAAGAAGATGTGGAATTGTGAATCGGACGCGTTAAGCGCTTCGTTTACGGTTTCTTGTGCCATTTGTCGACGAGCCGAGCGAATTTTCCTCGAAAATTATTAAAACTGTTGAAAATGATTCATTCTATAAAGCGAGATATAAGTTTTTACTCTCGGTGGGCCAGTCGACTCGATCGTTTTAGAAAATGTTGGGAAACCCTTTCGATAGAAGCCTGCTGCTTCAAGAGTTCCTAGTAAGACACGCTCGATCGAACCGAGAGTATTAATAATTTCGTCTGGCGCTACAAGTATTTAGGGGAATCGTACGGCTTAGGGTTAAATAGCCCGAGTGTAAATATGTGGTCAGGTGATTTATTCAACCGAATCACGGCTGGACGAGGCACGATGACAGTGTTCTTAATGGTTAATAGTTTTCTGGAATTGTAAAAGCCCGCACGAAAGCAGGTGTCGCGTGGCTGCACTTATGCACCCGCGAGTTAAATACAAACGTCAACATAGGAAAGCCACTCTAAAGCGTCTTAAATGTTTCTTTATTGGGATTGCAAGAAACGCTCGAACAATGACTCGGGTAAATGTATAGCGACTTTACGATTCAAGATTGACGCGCGAAGCCTTCCACAAAGGCTCGTGAGAAAAAAAGCTCGTAAATAACATCGCGGTGATTATTCGTAGCAACAAATAATTCTCGGCTGATTGAAACTCCCTGACAGCGGTATCAAAATTGATTAACGCACTGGCAATTTCAAAACTGGCGAGCCGATCGCAAATCACGGCAGCCGACTGTGTGTGTGTGTGTGTACGTACTTTCGGTCAGGTGTCAGTTTTGGCGGAGCATAAAGTTTCAAATTATAACGAGCTGCAGCGTTCGGCAACGATCGGATCATCGAGTAAAATGCATTTATAAGTACGCATTATAGAATCGAGCAGTCGTGATTGATTTACAGGCTGTTAGGTCGTAAATATAAAACGCGTATACGGTCAGTCTCTCTCTAGCTCTCGTTGGCGTGTGCGTCATGAGCTCGTGCGTGCGAGCCAAAAACGCGCGTATCAAAGAGCGGAGGCGCGAAAATAGACGTCTGCACTCGATACAAATGCGGGCCAGTCGCGTCGATGTGTAAAGAAAAGGATATGCCGTGAGAAAAGCAAGCCGAAAGCACGCGTCAATTCGGCGACGAGATAATTATCGAGCTCCGAAGCAGCGATTATTGTTCCCAACGCGCCGCCGCCGCGGCGGCTCGGGCTCGCGATCATCGCGCCTCGACAGGTCAATATTTGGGTGACTTGACACTTGTTGTTGGGTGTTTGTTTCGCATTGTGCCCTACGGATCTCGCCTTTTAACGGCGAATCCAACAGTCATCGCGAACGTCGCTGTGAGACACCACTCTTTGGGTCTTTTAATATTTTTTTGCAGCCGATAGCTGTGTCGCTTAATTATTACGTAATCAATCAAAAGCCATGCGCTATTATGTACGAGTCCTCGACGCGGCCTGCTTTGTCACACGTCGTAAAATGATCGTTAATAAATTAATCCATCGTCGCGCGGGCGTGTACTCGTGTCACCCCTGCAGTGTGCCTCGCCGTCGTCGTCGTCGTCGGCGGCCCCGTTGCCTTCGTCGTTGTCGCATCGTACGACTTCATTATACCACGAGCGCACGCGTCCAACGTTTCGATTTTTTTTCCCTTTTTTCGGGCTTCCGGTTACCCGTCCACGTCAGCTTATTATCAAATACGTCAAACGTTCCGGCTAATTCGACGTTTATTCGACGTATTACGGACACTTGCGCGCTCCTTGCTTGATTGATGAAATCAGTTTTTTACGCTGGGCACGCGTACACCCGATCGCGCTGCAGTAACACGAGAGCCGGATTATTTCTCGTTTTTTAGCTTTTCCTAAAGCTACACGATACATTTTCGACAATGGATCGACAACCGATGGTAACCTATACCCTCGGCTATTGTCCCGTGCGTGTGGCGCTCTTATTTGTTGAAAACCCATCGAAATGTACGCGCGTACTTTGTTATCGGAGGACAACATTTTCGCTTCGACTCGATACGTCACGCGCAAAAGTCAAGATCGTCATTAAATTGCAGGAGCAACAATAACGTAAATACGCTCAGCTTCTTTGCGAAAAACTTGAAATATTTTGATACCTTGTGTAATATATAATAACTCGCGCCGCTGTGTACGTAGATTTTTGCCAGAAAAAAAAAACTTCTCAAGTACGTGCGCAATGCAAGTGTTTGAAGCACGATGTAAAATTTTTTTTTTCAAACCCTTCAAAACTTACTGCGCGCGCAAGCTGCTGCGTCATCATTAAAATTCACATACTATAGCGCGCGTATACCCACTCCCCCCCTCTATAAAACCAGGCATCCGTAAAACGCTCGTACACACGTTTATGAATACGCGTATCGTAAAGTTTGAGAGAAAATTTTTACTCCACACGCAGTCGTACATCATACAGCCATGTGTGAAAAATAGAAAAAAGCAAAAAAAAAAAAAAAGAAAACTCCCTCCCAGAAGTGAGAATACATCTCTTTTTCCGAGTTTTTTTAATTAAAAGACTGGATTTTTATAGAGGTACCTTACCTTATAATAGGAATAAAATTTAAGATTGGCAATTTCTCGCGTACTGCAATTTTTGCCCCGATGCTCAGTGATGATCTCTCGGACATGGCTAAAAAATGTTCTTATTTCGACGCACAGAACCAAGTGCAGAGCACGGATGCTAACCGAGGTTATCCGTCCAATTTGACGTTCGATGTCCCCTTATTTTAGCATGTAGTCAGCGTAGTGCAGCTCCGTAGCAGAACCTATACATAGTATACACACATAGGCACGTGGCGGGTCACGTGTCTTCGGTAAGAGGATATCCGCGCCGGCAGTCCTGTTTAGATCAGAAAGCATGGCATCGGCTCGGGATCGAATCTCAGCAGGCGCAAAGTTGAGAGAAAGAGAGCATAAGAGAGAGAAAGACAGAAAGAGAAAACGAGGCTTTGGCTTCATACCCAGCACTTTTTTTGCTCTTTAATCTTGCGCGTCTCGAGACATAAACTCAATTTGATTCGATGAGACGTGGTGTTATATTGTACTCGTGACTGTCTCGACTCCGAGTGTGCAGTGCGAGTGCAAATTTTTAATTACTCATCGATGACACTCGAGACACGGAATACTCGGAGTATAGAGATGTAACTATGTGGAGGTGCGACCAAGTGTATATTTACATGTTCAAGTATTAGATATTGGAGACCGCGTAGAGGAGAATCGACATACGAAACGGACTATTTTCTTGCTCGCGTATAAATGCGGAAAATTCTGCTCTGCTACACATCCGGATTATTTGCATACAAGCACTCGACGAACCGCCGCGTTTCTTACATAGATATAGAGACTATGTATAGTTATGACGTTTCCGCTAGCTCCTCTTGTGGTCAAGGATTATCCCTGCGCGAAGCGAGCGAATAATGTGGACAGACAGTTTCGGAAGAGGGGGCGTGGAGCGACTCAACGCACCTAAACAGCGACGCGATGGGAAAGATACATGCGCGGCTGTATAGAAAACATAACGAGCCGATCGAGATAAAATTCTGCAGTTGACGCGGATGACGTATAGCTTTTAACTTTTTCCAAACGCTGCTATAGATTGCCTTGATTCACGTCAAAAATATTAGTAGCGATAGCATCGCAGCTTCGCCTCGTGTTTATATCGAAGCCTATGTGTATAAATGAGACTCTGCATTTATTGTAATAAAAGAGCGAGAAGAAGGTGTAAAAACGTCCGTTCGGCTACGAGTTTTGTCGTTTCACCTCTTCAGGCTCGAGCTATATATGTCGATTCATAAACGTGCAACTTCCGCTACGCTCCAACATTGTTTGTGCCTATATGTATACGAACTAGCTGCTCGTGCACGTATGTGCTCGTTGAATGTGCAGTAAACACGATGCGTGCGTGTAGCACTCGAGGAGGTTTACGTACAAATAACAAAAGGCAACGCTCCCAAAAACAGCTGAAAAGCGAGAAAAAGTTCAAAACCCCGAGAAGTGACCGAGCGATGTATAGCGCGAAACACAATAAGGTCAGCGTGTGCCTTGCGGTCCGAGGCTACAATAGAGCCGCGCGCAGCGCGTGGGTCACTTTATACAGACTAATTCGTTTTCCATTGGAAAGCCCCTCGACGAGGCACACTAAAGTACAAGTAGATTATTATTATGTATCGGACAGCACCCGGTCACTTCAACTTATTATATACGAGACGAAGCAACAGCTGAAGGAGCAAACTCGGCTAATTTTTTTATTTCCAAACTCTCGAGAAACTCGTGTACAAATTTGTACCTTAGTATACAACATTTCGATCGTAATTTGACTAGAAATCAACAAGTTATCTCAGGATAGACATTTATATTTATTGTCTCCGTGGCTGTTTTTTTTTCATCTCCTCCGTGTATACATACGTTATAAAAAGTCAATTGAAAATCATTCTGGTGTATCTATCGGAAATAAGCCGCGAACGACTGGTGGAGATGACAAAAAGAGACCTGCTACTGCGGTGCTGATTTTCATTGTTAGTACCACGATGGAAATTCGCTCGAGATGAATTGCGGTATTAGCCTCAGTGGTGGCGGCGGCAGCGGCGATCTCCTTGGAATATCAGCGAGAGCACTCATGCGGACAGGCGACATCCGGCCACGCTTTCTGCGGTTTCAAGCCTTTTTTTTCGCTCTTGATGTCTCGCGGAGAAGCAGCACAGCAGCAGCAACGGCAGCATCGGCCGAGAATCTTTTCTTTCTTTTCTGCGCGCTGTCTGATTCGAAGAAATTCAACAGCGATGTTTGTTTAGGGCCCAAAGCAATTGTGATCGAACGATGCAAACAGAGAGAAAGAAAAATGCATAAATTATGCAATCCAGCGAGGATCGATGCTCCATTTGTGCATCGCTGGAATATAAATCGCACCTTTTTTGCTTACGAGAAATAGATCGAATCTCCTTATTTGTAAAGAATTGTCCAAAGATGCAGCGTGGACGATTCTGATTATTTTTTTGCATTTTATATGTTAGTGTAATTTCAATTCAAACGCAATTACGGAACTTTTCCAAGTATTAGTAAAAATGTTCAACTACGATCAAAAAATACCCGATATATTATTGATAACATACGAAAAAATGTTAGAATGAATCGAATTGTCTAAAAATGTAATACTTGGAAAGAAATTAATATTTAGGTAAAATGTTTGCCAATAAAACGAGTTTAGTACAGCAAAGCATTAGCCAGTTGAAAAACCGTAGAGCAATGTCAGTGCAAAGGTAGACGGCCCTTTGGAGCACGAAATGTTTCGGCTGGCGGCCAACACGGTAGTGCACACAGGACGCCGAAAGCGAGAGCCAAGTCCTGAGGTAAATGGGGGGAGCAGAGAGAGAGAGAGCGCGACAGTTTGCTCGATTTCGAGGCGGAGCATGGGGCGGTCTCAGTGCCCCTCTCGTAGTCGGAGCGTCGGCAAGAGCTAGGTGCCGAGGCGGCCGCCGAGCGGCGCTGGCGTCCCCCGCGTTGCATGCACATTTCTCTCCGCTCGGCGAAATGCTCGAGTCCCGGCTTTGTATGGCAAAGTTCCTTAATCGGGCTCGTGGTTCCGTGCGCGAAGCATCGCATAAACAGAGAGAGACGACGCGCAAGGAGCGCGCGTGTGCATAGAGCCTCGTCGTCGTGGTTGCCGCGCTCGGGTCCGCTCAGCGCCGCTGCCCCTCTCGTTATAGTTGGCGCGAAAAATAAAAATAAATAAAAAATAAAAATAAACGATCTGTGCGTGGAACGTATCGGGTGTTTGTCGAGTGCGTGATATACAACGAGTGTGATATATATTAGGCTGAAATACATGCATACGAGTGAACAATGTTAATGTTGCCGGAGTGTTGTAAGAGTGTCGATCAATCGAACGTTCGGGCGACGAGCTGCTGCGAGTGCGACGAGAATCTCAAGAGAACCGGTGAAAAACACAGGCACGTAGTATTTGTACCTATTTAGAGAGGGATCGGGTACTGTACCAGTCGAGCAAAGAACTGCGTGCGGAGCTTGTCACGTTGCGGGTGCAGTGCGCGGGATAGTGATAATGTGCTGCGCAATCGACATGACTTACTAGGTTCACAAGTCATCGCAGCCACTCGTGCGCTTCAGGTATCGGTTAGGGTAAGCCTCGATTTTGCCTCGAGCAGCGCAGCAGGTGCAGCAGCAGCAGCAGCAGGAACCGCCGTCGCGATCGCCCGGCTTGGCTGCGGAGAGGAGAGCTTTGGATATCGGCTAGCCGCGGCACGACTCTCGGCTTACAAGGGAGAGCATCAGCCACCCTGATGGGAGTTTATGAGGAGCGCGCCCCTCCCACCACCGGCATGCACTGGGTTAGCAGCACTTTACGTGTGAAATGTATATACTATATAATATACACGTTGCATATAGGATGATTAGAAAAAAATATGTGTGTGAGAGCTCGGCATCGAGTCCGTGTGAATGCTTCCCATGCCTCTCGCGAATCATAATGTAACATGTTGTGCGCGAGCTTGACTTTTCACGAATCCGTGCCAGATAGGCTATCGAGTCGTTCCCCGAGTCTCTCGACTGCCGCACGAGAATCGCGCGCAACGTTTGATAATTCGCGAATATGTAAGTACGAACGCGATGGGAAAGCCAAACTCGGCTGCTGCTGCTTCGAGTCGGTCTCTCAATTGCGGCATATCCGAATGCATTTTTGCAGTCGCGCGAGCCTGTTGTCTATGCGGCTCGTGGAAAGAATTTCAACGCTCGTTTTCAATCGTCACCTCGTTCGGATCGCTTGCTTATCTCCCTCTCCATTTAATGGATCGTATAATATAATAAAGCAGTCTTGGATATGCCATGCGGTAGCGTGTACAGCGTCACGTCGGCTCGCGTACAAATTATTATAGATATAGCATTTAATGTGTCGTTGGCGCGCGAGCGAGCCGGCCCGAAACGATGTAACAATTATCCATTGCAATCGTCTAGACGCATAATATGCCAACGACTAAGTCGCACACACGAATACGACTCGAGCTAATGCATAAATTCATCCGAAGCTCTAACGCGTGTGTAAGTGTGTGCGAGTTGTATAGGAAAATCAGAGCCTCGCGTGCATACGTACACGGGTGCGCGCGCGAGAGAGAGAGAAAAAGGCTTATCTCGGCGACGGACGTGATTAATTGCCATCGATGTATATATGTACGCGCCGAGTGCAAGATGCAGCGGCCAAATGTTACTCGGCGCGGGTGACCATTCGACGCATTCCAAGCGGATTCGGACTCGTTCTGACGTTTCTCTCTCTCGACGACATGTGTATGAGTGACCGAACTAGAACGACAGGTGCCTGTTTACTCTCGATCGGACGGAAAAGAAAACACACATCTCGCCACGCAACGCACACGAATATTATATCTGTGAGCGCGTGCTCCGGTTCAACGAACATAATATCAACCGTAATATGTGCTCGCAAGCTAGCCGCGTCGTATATGCATCGGCTAATATCGTTTGAGGAAAAAGTCTCTCGATCTCGACGCGCTGCGCGCCGACGCTGATAGTTAACAGCGGCTTGATGCAATTCAACTGCATTCGAATATGGCATAATAATTACGAACGAAAAGTTGCTTGCTCGTTGCGAAAATTCAAAATCATCGCGAGTGGGACGCGATCCAAACGAACGAAAATAAGACAGCGCGCTCGGAGAGCAAAAAAGGTAGACGCGATCGGTTGCGGCTGCTGCTGCTTCTGCACTTGGCGATAAGTCCATAAACAAGAGACAGCTCGCTTGATTTATACGGGGCGTTTGCGAGCGGCGAGATAGTCGTCGCGCGACCCTGCATTGACTCTTTTTTTTTTGCATTTACATATCGTCTGAGAAGTTTTTCCTTTTTTTTTTTTTTTTTTCGTATCAACGCGAGCGATAAGCGGGCAATTTTTTTCACGAGCTCAATACCCCGGCAGTTCAAAAGAAGCGCAGCGAACGAACGACTGCAGTAAAACTAACTCGCCTCTGTACGGATTTTCATAATCGGATCGAGTAAGCGAGTTCTAATCGTGACTTTTTCAGCTTATGACTCGAGAGATACTTCGATTCTTGGTGAATGAGCGATATTTCATTTTATCAATTATGCGCTCGCGCTCGGCATCTAAATAAAATACGCGATGTTAATCAGTGTTATTTTTTGTCGCAATATTTATATACACACTACTGTACACTAACGTGAACGCGCACACACAAGCGCACAAACATGCAAATGATGATGATCTTTTCGAAACATTTAACGTCGTCGCGGAAAATAAATCTGCGAGCGTTGATCCGAGTGTCGATAAGACTCGAGCTAAATATATATTATATTATATCCACCAAGTTCATGAAATTTGTGAATCCGACGGGCATCGATGATCGAGCGCTGAAAATACAACGTCGCGTCTGAGGTGCCTCACGCTATACTCGTAAATTCCTTGAACGAAAATGGCATTTTTCCTGCAAACGCGTCGCGGGCAGCTTGTCAGGCTCGAGCGTCGGCGAGAAAAGGAGATCGCAACGCGTAAACGTACACGGTGCTTCGGCTAGCATTGTGCAAACTCACAATTTAATAGCTGTGATGCATTTTTAAAGCTCTCTGTTGGTTAATACACTCGTTGTTGTTTTTTTTTTTTTTTTTTCAAGTCGTTCAATTCGTCTCGTCGTTTTATCCGCTCGCGTTGTAAAATATATTTATGAATAATGGAACAATGCGCGCGATGCACTCTAGTGCCGAGTGAAATGCAGCTCTCGCATATACTTCCCAAATAACGATTATGAGTTGAGGGTGAAAAGACGCCGCTAAGCTGGCGCCTCTGCATGACGAGGCGTAAAATAAATATGAGCTTCGGCAGCTATATAAAAAAAAATTACTATAGTCCCTCATAAAAACGAGGATGCGTATAATATCCTTTGAGAGCGCCTGCGCCTGCCCGTGTAGAGCTACGTGCAATTTTGTGCGCGTACAGCACATGTCATTTTAATTATATTCCCGAGCTGGTATTAGAAAACTTAAACGTCGATCAAACATATTTTCTGTAAAGCACTCGAGGAGAGAAAGAGAGATGTCGAGTGTACGGGAGAGAGAGAGAGAGAGAGAGAAAAAAAAACACTTGACTCGCGGGATGAAAGGATAGCAGCCGCGATGAGAGATTCAATGGACTGCTGCGCGTACGAGTCATTCAGATTTTCGCGAGCGGCCTGCGCGAGCGCACCTTCGACTGCATATAACATCCTAGTCGTTTTTGATGGCCGCCTTAATGCACCTCGCGATTATTAATATAATTTATAGAGCTGATACGAAAAAAAAGATGTACGAGTAAAATTGCGTAAGTGCGGAGTTTCGCGCGTGTTCGCATTATTAACGAGGCCTTTAATTATATACGTATGGTCAAGGCTCGTTTTAAAATACGAGCGGGAGGGACGAAGAAGCGGCACGGCGATTTTATAAAAAAAAAAACCTACCAGAAGGTACATCATAGGCACGTTTCGAGAGTTCGTTCCCATCGAGTTTGCCACGTTCCGGTTTTCTGTTTGACCATTTTTTGGGATAAAAAAGCGAGTTTCGTCCGCCTAACGATCGTGTTGATTTTTCTATTTTTTGTTCTCTTCTTTTTTGCATCTTTTTTCATCTTTTAATATAACAAAGATGGCAAAATGTTTCTCACGCTGCATGCAAATGTTTCCAACTCAAGAAACCATGAACTTGCGAAAAGAACCTGAATGATAAGGCCTAGTACCTTGCGGTACCCACGTGACTTGTTTTTCGTTTTCGTCGGTTCATCGGCGTAACCTTGATAATCGCGACGGACGCGCAAAAAAAACTACCAATTGATAATCGCACAACAATCGCTTCCTTTTTTCCTTATCCCTTCTGCCTCTTTTTTCGAATTATAACAAAAAATCGTTAAAATTATGTGCGCGAAATAACGAGTGGACAGGCCTAATACCCGGCGAGAGGAGCTGCGCGATTACTTTCTTATCTACATCACAGCTAGATATACACGATCCTCTTTTTTTCTCTCTCTCTCTCTCTCTCTCTCTCTCTCTCTCTTGGTGGCGATTACAAACTTACATACATACACCGATTTGGTAAAATACTGCTGTCATTGCCGTGTGGCAAGGATAACTGCATTTTCCGCACGCGACCGCCTTTGAAGTTTATCGCAAAGTTGTACGAATACCGAGAGAAAGTCCAGGAGTTGTTGTCGTTTTTTCTCGATCGAAATTTAGGCAGCCAAACAAAATATGCATATTTTATTAAAGCGAGCAACGGTATTACTATCGTTCGATGACATCATACACTTACGCATTTTCGATCTTCGTCCGTTCTTCGTTCGTTTGTAATGGCATCTGTAATTAGTAAAAAAAAATATTAAAATGAAAATGCGGGCGGCTCCTTTCATAAAAGGACGAGTGCCAAAACGACTGTTGTTAATTAATTGAAATAAAAATTCTGCGCTATGCTTTTTCATGTTTATCGAGCCCCGACTCATAAAGTGTCATCTCGCGCCGGGGACTAAGTATTTCGTGTAAAAATTATGATTTATCAAATTGTGATTATTGCGAAACGAGTCCCTTTCGAACGAACTTGTGCGCAGTGTATAACGCGGCACGTGCACCCGTATACGCATGTGGCACTTGAAAAAGCAAAAATTTGCGCGGCCTTTCTTTATCTCCAGCTCGTGTACCATATCGCGTATATCAATAGAGTAACACGTACAGCTTCCGAGATTGGATATGTGTAAGTGCGTGCAAGTTGCTTATCGGTGTATATTATAACACGACCGGTTTGGCCTCGGCTAGATAATATAATTTGAATTCCGCCGGTACGTAGTAAAAAAAAAAAACAAGTACAAGTAGATTTTTTTCCAACTTCAGTCGAAGTTCACTGTCAGCATCTCATTTCCGTCATATAATCGGGGATGGCTCTTTTTTCGTGTGCTCTCGTTCGAGCGCCAGTCATCCGTTGCGAAAAGCTTATTTATTTACACGTCACGAGAGGCAGACACGTACGTTGCAGTTGAGTAAGCTGCGCGTGCCACTCCAGCACTTGTTGGCTATACATGAGACTCGGCATTGGCTATTTATGTAGCATGTGTGTGTGTGCATCGGATCTATTTCACGGATACATTAGCCAGCTCGCTGATCTAATTGATTGAACACATTGTGCACACTGCCTTTTATTGCCTTATATGAGTGTGTGATTCGCCCCTGTACGATTCAATCGTCTATAATATCAGATCACAAGATAAATCAAGCTAAAGTTCCCATTTTTTTTACTTTTTCATAGATTTCCTTTTCTTTTGCTTCAAATTTTGCACGTCCAGCTAGATGAACTCTTTCGGATGATTTTCACTTGTTAGCACCTCTGAAAATGTTCATAAACAATGTTCAGAGTTGTCGTGAGATCAGGATCGCATATACTACACGCATACATAGCTTCGGACATTTTATATTGCCACTAGATGGTGCATGATAATAAAAGTACTTTTTACTTTTCGTCTAATAAAAACAAGACTTTCTCGCTTAATTTGGGCTTGCATGGGAAAAAATTTAGGTGTATACAACTTTTGTCAGTATGTTTTCGGTGTTACGACTCTTCCAATCGCTTTGGAACGATGTCCCCATGACGGGACGTACAATAATTTAAGTATCAGTAAATAAATTACCAAAACCATCGTGTGCACCCAATTACACGAATATCTTCAAATTTTAACAAAAATTAAATCGGAGAAAATTAATTATTCCATTCGTCAAAAGAGGTCAATATAGTCTTTCATTTTACTGAAAAGATCTTGCCAGCAGTCTTTGAATGAAATATTAGTCTCATTCGGCTACTACGCTCGTGCACTTGAATGATATCAATCAGTAAAATCGGTCGAATAATATATATTGCCTGCAAATTTGGAGCTTTATGATAAAAAATAGCAAGTGAAAATATGTTTTTTAAAACAGTTAGTTTTGAATGGAAAGAAAAATTTTAAATTAATTTGATAAACTAAGAATATTTTACTATACTTTAGGATTCTTTAAGTTAATAATAACAAGCACAATGGTGCCACAAAATAGAGTTGTATTATAAAAATTGACACATCTATGATATGACGAAGATACGCTACGAATAAGTTTTAGTTGCAACAGCAACCGTTGAATTGAATACGATATTATGGTTGAACTCGGTGACTAATTTGGTTGCGCGTGCACCTGGTGCACTGCGCGTCTGTTCCAGCAGCCGGCTAGTACGCAGGAACGTGGAGCATCGGCATCGGTGGTACTGAGCCTCGCTGGAGGAGCATGTCAGCAGAACAGCAGTACCCCTAGCAGCGTCGGCGTCGGCGGCGGCGCCTGTATCAGCGACTCTTCCTCCATTCCCAGCAACAACAGCAGCAACAGCAGCGGCGGCGGCGGCAACAGCGCGGCCAACAATCCCAACGGTCAGCAGCAACGAGATCACAGCCCGTGTCTACCGGCGTCCATGGGTGATGCCGCGCGACCGACGACCCTACCCTCGAGTCCGACGACGCCTCGAGCTCAGCAGCAGACACCTACGTTACAGCAGCAACAGCAACAGCAACAGCAACAGCAGCAGCAGCAGCAGCAACAGCAGTGTGGACAGCCCGGTCACACGAGCCTGACGCACTGCAGCACCAATAATAATTGCTACGCCGATCCTGCCTCTACCCCCTACGACTCGAGAGACTACGGATCACCGGGAGGTAAGGCCACCTTATTACGGGTTGCAGTACTGAGCGATGCGCGACGAGTTGCCGATATGCCGTGGGAAATAGTCGTCGCGGTGCACATGAGAAACTCTTTTTTTTCTCGCACCTCCTCTCGCAGTTCTCGCGCTGTTCCGCCATTACTCTTTGGGTCACGCAGTTACGGCCTAGAACCTTTCTCGGCTTTCCAAATTGGACTTTTTGCCGTAGCGATGCCTCGAACTTTTCGCTTAATAAGCGTCGATTACCAACGTGTACGAAAACGGTCGACTCTTACGCGTTGGCACCCCCCGCGCGGGGCAAGGCATGACCCCAAGCCTCGTTACCTGCGGCTACTGCCGCACCGAGTGTGGCTCTAGGTACACTCATAGACATGTACTTGGCGGCTACTTGCCTCAACGCGTTACCTTCCTTTTTTTTATCATCAGCTTTCTCCTCGCGAAAGGGGGCAATACATATCGCAATTTATGGAGTGAAAGGTCTCGAGAGCGTCGAGAAGGTGTTTTTTTGTACCATTGTCGTATTCATTGCTCCAAGATTCAGAGTCAACACCTCTAGCTGAGTCGCTCGCGCGCGCACGGTGTGACATCGCGAAATCACTTTTTACCCCCTTTTCTTTTGCATCTACCGTTCGTCTCCCTACCCGTATGCATCGTCACTAGTACTCGACCGATTGATGTGTTCAAGATCAGCCTTCTATGCTACCTTTACACGGTGCATCATTAATTCTGGCTAACTGTGCGTCTCTGTTCAACTAGTTACTTATTCTGTACTTTTATACGTATTTATTCTTATAACTTGATTCTGTTTGATATTTGTATTTAATCTTTATATTTTCGTACCTTTTTCTAGCGCTGTTTGCAGCTTAAAAAAATCTAACGAGAAACAATTTGCCAACAGATTCGAACGAATACCGCGGCAGCAACAACAACTACGAGCACACGAGCGACCTGAACATGCCGCCGCACATACAGCACCAGCATCATCAGCAGACGATACTGCATCAGCACTCGGCGGATCAGGGCCAGCAGCATCACGTGGACGCGATACCGAAGCTCGAGCCACCCTCGACGCCGCCCCATCATCACCAGCATCATCATCCGCATCATCCGCATCACTTTCACGGAGCCCAGCTGGAGCAGCATCAGCAGCAACAGCAACTAGTCATCTGCGCCGGCTGCGGCTTCAGAATCGCCGATCGATTTTATCTGCAAGCGGTGGATCGACGGTGGCACTCCTCGTGCTTGCAGTGCTCCCATTGCCGACAGGGCCTCGACGGAGAGACGACTTGCTTCTGCAAGGATGGAAACATCTACTGCAAAAAGGATTACACCAGGTGAGTTTCATATCGACCATTGCGCGTCCCGATTCTATTTTCATATTTATCTGGCGGGACAATCACGTCTTTTCTCAACTCTGCCTGTTTGGATGCGTATACGACGATTGAAAGAGAAAAAAAAAGAAACGAGTAAATAATACCTTGTCCACTTTTCTTTCTCTCCTTCTCTTTCTGCCGGGCAACCTATCATTTAATCAATCAAAGCACGAAAGTCCCTAACAATGCTCGGTAATAATGATAATAATGATTCGATGCTAAGAGTCGAGGAAAAGGAGAAGAAGAAAAAAAGAAGTTGCTCGCCTATACGAAATTGGACAATCGTGAGGACATTTATACATATAGAAAGAACGGCCCCGGCTCTCCTATTAGGCCGGCGACGCAATTCAGTTTCTCGACTTGGCTCTCTGCAATTGACCATATTAATTTTCCTGGGAATCGTGATTCGGAACGGCCGTAGTGGCGCGATACTGCACTACGCTGCACCTTGTAATGGTCACGACTCGGCCATTTACCGCCGGCGAAGCGACGATGCGCGGCCAGCGATAAGTAAATCGAGAGGCCCGAGCGCGCATGTGTGTATTCAAGGACGCGACCCGCTCGTGCACTTGCAGTCTACGATGCACGACTTTCTTCACGACTTGCCTTTTTATATTTATACTTCTAAAAAGTCTATTGTCTTTCTCTTTTTCTCTCTCTCTCGAAAGAGCCGAGCGAGTGCGGGCGCGCGTACATGTAAAAATACAATCAAAAGTCCATAAAGTATATTCCTAATTACGAGGAGTATGTATACAGCATAATACAAGCTCGAGATATCATCGAGGAATAAAAAATGAGAAAGAGATAGAGGCAAGGAAAGAAACTATTGTTCTCGTGCGTTCAGCAGTTAAATTAACACGTTGAGCAGTGCAAAGTTTCTCTCTTTCTCTCTCTCTCTCTCTTTCTTTCTGACTATGTGTTGGTAAGGTGCATTATATGAGATAATAATTCGCGCTCATAGCTGCGTGTGCGCCCGGAGAGATGTTCTCGACGCGATAAGTGCGCTGCGAGTAGGCGCTCCGCACAGGTGTCATTTGGACGACGACGACTACTCTTTCTTGCTCTCTCTCGTGTGCTCTTGATGCCTCGAGCTCACCGGCCGATCGATCGTTAGAGACAAATATTTTTCAATAGCTATAATGACTTTAAACGTTTTTAAAGATAATCATTAGGCATTCGTGCGGTTTTCTTCCTGCGTTGTGCGCGAGTGGGGCGACTCCCACGATAAAGAGTCGAAAACTTTTATCGACGATTCGCATCTCGCTCTCTCGGCGGACGAAGAAGCTACAAAATAAATATTACACATCTCGGGTTGCGAGGACGATAAAAAAAGGCAACGTAATACAAGTATAACATTTTAAAAAAGAGAAGTATATTATACAGCGCACAATCACACACGCATGGCATACACTGCACACGCGAAGCATCAAGGCGAAGGTGGTAAAAAGCGTGATTTACGACTGCACTGCGCTGCGCTGCACATACACGCGCGCGCGCGCGCACGGGAGGAACCATCTCGTCACCTTGCCCGCGCCGTGACGTTTCGACCCGATGTAAAGATCGACGCAACTACGTATTTCTTCCTCTCTGTTTTTTACATTTAGAATTTTCATTTTTTCCAATCTCTTATCTCGTTCGATTCTCCGTCGAGTCCAAAGATCGAACGGCCGCTTTATAAACATGTGTTCTGGCCGAATGAGTAGCCCACGTCGAATTAATTTATTTTAATTAAACGTGCGAATAAGTGTTGCTCCTTTCAATCGACACAAAATCGTTGACTGGCAAAGAAAAATACTTGATTTACAGTCCGAGGTATAAATTTACGCGTATCATCGGGAGCTGCTGCTGCTGCGGCTTTGCCGTGTTTTGCGTGCGTGCGTATCGATTCTCGGAACGTATATGTATGTACGCGCGAAATTTTATTTTCTCGATGACGAGTCCTCCGGCTCGAGACACGAGACAAAATACCTTTTTCAGTAGTTATTATGCGTGTATGCAAACGTAATATACGTAATAATAAATTACGCCACTGATTAAAATCTGTGGCGGGCTGCGGCAGCGACTTGTATATATACACAGTCCACAGACTCGAGAGCTCGCACACACGTATATATCGGATCGTAAAATTATAACTCGTATTTTCGTGTAGGTATTATGAATTTTAAATGGTTGGGACTTGTATGTGACATACACATTGACATCTTTATTCGGCCATATACACGTGTTATTCGAGACGTATCGATTTTTGCCGGCTAGCGCCCGTGAGAAAGGCCCGCAATTTCACAATTCGTAAATCAAAGGCAGCTCGCGCACCGCACCGCAAACTGCCCTCGAAAAGCTAAATCGCGAGAAAATAGTTTGTCAAATCGCATGCGCGCACAGTCGTATGCGCTCTTAATTATGCAAGTTGAATTACGAGACAGTCGAGCTCTAGCCGCGCTGAGATATTTGCTCGACGCAGTTATGACTCAATTATAGTCGAGGTGCTGATGCGACAAGCGCCGTCTCTTCTCTTAATATTCTTAATTTATACTTTGCAGCGCGCACATCGGAACTTTGAACCGTCTCGCTCGCTCGCGACTCAAAGAAGACGAAGAAGAAGAAGTGGCTGACTTTGGGTAAAGAAGCTGCAGCCTCCCGACTAGAACTTAAATATATATCCTTTACACGGCTCGCGACGTGTTTACGATGTTATCTGGCCAGCGCTGCTCGAGATTTTCCGCAGATACATTCGCGAAAATGAATAAATTCACGCGGCGAACGAGATAGCTGCTGCTGCTGGCTTGCGGATCGGCTACCGTGAGCTCGCGCTATTTTTCTCGTGTGTCACTCGGTGCGAAAGGAAAAGAGAGTCGCCGCGCTGCATGCATGTATACGTAGTTACTCGCGCACACGTTGTACAGATACATTGCAGCGCATCAAGGCCGTCGAGATTTTGCCGCGAGATAATAATCATGCAGCCTACCCTACCGACTTGACCCTCTCGGACTCGACGTCGTTCTCGAGTAATTCTTTGACAATCGCGCCTACGATTACGAGTAATTTTTTTCGCGTCGTTTTATCTCGCTGTTTTTTGGAGAAAAAAGCAGCTCGACGAAATTGTTGCATACGTCGGTGCGTACGCGTGAAATCGAATCCAAAAATTGTTCGAGTCCCACGACGCACCTCTCGTCGAATATAAAAACACGTAAAAGGGAACTCGACTCGGCCGTAAAACGACGTCGCCGGGAAAATTATTGCGACGAGGCACATGTAACTTGATTGAAAACTATATATAGACTCGTCCGCGTGCGTTTGTGTGAAATTTTTATTAACCAAAATATCGTACTTGGAGGAAAAAGAATACAGGGCATAAAACGTCGAGTGTACACAGACAGCAAGTGCATAAAAGACTTGTTCAGGAGTCGGCTTGTGTGTGCATGAGTGTATGTAACCTCAGGATTTTCGTTTTCTCTTTCTCTCTTTCTCTTTGAATTTGTCGTCGTCGTCGTCTATGTATATAGAACAGCTCTCGGTAGGGGTCCCCGCAGGCGTAAAGCATATTTCTCTTCTTCCTCCTGTCCAAGTGTGTGTATGTGCGCATGTATATTCTGCTGCAGGAGTGTACGTATCAAGTTTCGCACTCGCTGGATTAAGTCCTACATACACCCACCGCAGATGTATCTTCCTTTTTTGGTGCTTCCGAGGCTTTTTGTGAGCGCACGAGAAAATGTGCAAACAAAGTCGTAGACTGGACGCGCACAAGTTTGGAAAAATCTCGGGTTCTAATCTAGATTATGCGCGCCAAGTGCTCCCAGTGCATAAATCATTTTTTTTACTTTGGCAAGACATCTCGGCTCTTGATAAAGTGTTGCTTAGCACGTACGATGCGCTTAAAAAAGTCACTATTTTATGCAGTCGTGATTAATATTATTACGCTTGGATATTTGCGGACTTTGCACGCGTATAATGTTAAATGTACGCGTGTTACAAGAATGTGCGAAGCCGCGCCACGCATTCACGCAGCAATAACGATCGATACGTCGAACGTAATATTATTTTTTCGCTTCATTCGCTCGCGCCGGGCTCTCCTAATATTTCGTCGGATTTTCAGCTGCATCTTAGGCCTCGCACGCGCGCCCCTTGAAAATTTCGCCTCACAATAGGTGCTAGCTGCTAAAATCTCATTTATCGCTCGAGACACCCGCGGTGCTTTGTAGAATCCGGGCATATGTAGCGCATTATACGAGGCCTTAGGACCGCTTACCGAGTTTTCGAAAGGGGCGTGAATAAATACACGCACGCATAGGCACATTATAGGTATACGTTTCTGCTCGCGCCTCGTTGTACGCGCGCGAAATTATTTCGTGTATGCGTACGCGTCTATATAGCTGGGCTTCTCGCAGCGGAAAATGATGATCGAGTGAGACGATAAAAATCGAGGATTATTCATACGAAAATTAATGCGATATTAAGGATGTTTTCCTTTCACGCAAGAGTCAATGGGGATTATGTTGTACGGGGAATCAAAATCTCCACCGAGCATAAGCACGTAACGCGCGCGATATACAGTAGTGCGCCATGCGGTTTCACGCGACTGCCAATATATAGAAATTGTAACGGCTCGGCGAGGCTGTCGAGATAATTAAATAAACGAGCTGCGCATTGGATCGCATTGGGCTTCGCCACGGGTCGGAGTCGTATGAGAAAAAAAGGGTTGCGCACGACGAGATCGTTGCGAGTCACGCCGAGGTCGCGTTGGCTCTGTCTATATAATCACGGGCAAATCATCCGAGCAAGGGGGTATAATTTCGTCATATTGCGACAATGCGCTGACGATATTGCGCGCGCCTCGCGCGTTCCCATGAGCCGGTCATTCGCAAGGTGCACTGGAGCTGCTGCTGCGCCACTGCGACGCGCAAATTTTCTCTCTTTATCGTTGCCCGGCGCTTTCTTACACGAAAATGATCTCTAACAAAGTGCGTTTACATTATGCATCTCGCAGTCAGGGAAAAAAATGTCAGCTCGATAAAAAATATCGCGCGAGATGTTATAAGGAGAAGAAGAAGACGAAGAAGAAGAAGAAGA
The DNA here is from genome assembly GCF_000599845.2 of Trichogramma pretiosum. Taxonomy (NCBI): domain Eukaryota; kingdom Metazoa; phylum Arthropoda; class Insecta; order Hymenoptera; family Trichogrammatidae; genus Trichogramma; species Trichogramma pretiosum. Next base: position 1,155,485 of record NW_019641697.1, read on the forward strand.
AATAGTTAGCTGGTCGGGCAGAAGAAGCAGTGAGCGGGAGAAGGCGAATGCACGAACGAGTGAACGAGCCAACGACTGGACGAACGAACGAACGAACGAAGAAGAACAAGCCAACGTCCAAAGGGAATATGTAAATGGCAAAGACAAGCCGAGGTTCGGCGACATAGCTACTGCATTAAAAGTGCATCTGTGCAAGCCTCTGCCGATTCTCCATTACCGCGTCTGTGTGTGTGTGTGTGCGTGTGTGTGTGTGTATGCGTGTTTGTGTGTGTCTCCGGCTGGCTGATGCATGTATATATCTACAAGTGATATCTTCTTGCAGTACGGGTAGCGCAGCAGCTATACCAAGCACTACCGAGCACTAGAGGCCAATATCAGTATTGGGCGAAATATATGTATTGCCTGGATTCGCGTGTATCTGCGGCGTGTCCGCTCGCAGAGAGGAAGAAAAAAGTCGAATATACCGCAGCGCGGAGTGCGCGCGGGTAAGGGCCCCCGGATACGAGCCTGAGTCCCGCGCCAGCTCGTATCGAGCCATTTTTTATCGTCCCGTCCGCGTGTGCGGCCGATTTATTTATGAATTTAAGAGGTGAGAGAAACTCGAGGACGAGCAGCCGCTCGCGTAATTGCCTTCTCTATATTAGCCCGAGCTGGAAAGCTCATAGCTCGAGAGCTCGCTGCCCATGAATATTCAAGCGCGTACCTCGATAAACAAGTATTTGCTCGCGTGGCTTGTACGACAAACTGTCGTTCGGACATTAGCTCTCAATATCTCTCTCACTTTTTTCTCTTTCTCTCTCTCTCACAAAAGCACACGCACAGTCACACACATGATCTCACAAAGAACCAAAAATGTTGGTCAATTGCAGAATGTTCGGCAACAAGAAGCGCTGCGCCCGATGCCAGGCGGCCATCCTCTCGTCGGAGCTGGTGATGCGCGCCCGGGAGCTGATATTCCACGTGCGCTGCTTCAGCTGCGCCGCCTGCTCGGTGCCTCTGACCAAAGGCGATCACTTCGGCATGAGGGACGGCACGGTGCTGTGTCGCTCGCACTACGAGATGGGCGCCGAGCTGCACCCGGCCCAGTCACCGCCGGTGCCCGTCTACCCGCCCGGGCCCCAGCACTACCCCGCGAGCTTCCCCTCGCCCGAGTTCCTAAGCCACATGCAGAGGCAGCAGCAGCCCCCGGTTTCTCAGCAGCAACAGCAACAACAGCCACAGCAGCAGCAGCAGCAACAGAGCAGTCCGGTGCTGACGTCGCTGCAGCAGCAGTGCGCGGCCATCGCGCCCGAGCAGCAACAGGCCGGAGGAGCCGCCGTCGTCGGAGCGGCTGTTCCGGTCTCGGGAGGCTGCGCGTCGCCGCCCAAGATGCAGCAGTACTTCAACGGGGCCTCGCCCGTGAGCCAGCAGCAGCAGCAGGCCAACAGCACCGGAAGCGCAGCCAGTTCGGTCGTTCAAGTGCCGCCGCCGAGGCAGAAGGGACGCCCGAGGAAGAGGAAACCCAAGGATCTCGAGGCCATGACCGCGAGCCTCGGTGACTCATGTTAGTAAACCTTCTTTTATTGGCTTTTTATTACTCGAGCTCGTTGCGCGTGCGAAAGGCTGTCTCGTCCAACGAGAGGTGTTGAATTTTTGCTCGTTCGCGACGCATTAATGGATTCGTACGATACGATATACACGTGTCTGCTTGTCTTGTAGCTTTTTTCATTAATATCCTCGTTATTTTGTTTCTATTATTTTGTGCTGTTTTCGTTTCGACGAGTTTGGCGAGACACCGGGAGTACGTCGATCGATCAAAACGGCCGAGCGATCGTCTCTCGATAATTCAATATACTCCGTGTAGCGCGTTGAATTTACATGCTCGAGTTTTTAGCTATAAGAATCGCGCGATTCTTCGCACGCGTCGTCGAACCGACTCGAGCTTATACGTGTGCAGTCTTTCTCATCGGACGAGTCGCGTCTGCATCGGCGCCAGTGAAATGATCCGTCGATAATCTCGCGTTGCACGACAACATGAATAAAATTATCGCTGCATGTATGGGACGTGTAGTGACGCGCGTAGAATCGGGATGAATGAAATTTCGAGATCGGCACGCACGTGGGTGACCGAATGAGTCAGGCTCGTTATTGACGAGTCTCCCGGATCAAAGCTGCGATCGATAAATTTAATCCGCTGCCGATCTTTCGTGGCGCACGCCATATGTCGCTTCAATAGCGATCAAGGCGCGAAAGCTCGATTCGAGCGGGAAACGGAGAAAAACTCAAAGAATGCTAGACTCTGCATATACATGTATTGCGTATAGTTAATTACTCGGGGAAACAGCGGACGTTATCGGGGATCTCTGGTAGGGCGATAAGGGACGCGGCGACAAACGAGCTCGAATAGGCTATAAGATGGTCGAGCTAATCGAGACGTCTCGCGAACGATGCTGTATTGCAGATCTGAACACGGACTACATCGACATGCCGTTCGGCCGAGGCGGTCCGGGCACGCCGGGCATGCCGGGCTCCAACAGCCGCACCAAGCGCATGCGAACGAGCTTCAAGCATCACCAGTTGCGCACGATGAAGAGCTACTTCTCGATCAATCATAACCCGGACGCCAAGGACCTGAAGCAGCTGTCGACCAAGACCGGACTACCCAAGCGAGTGCTGCAGGTGAGCCCCTCAAAGACACATGCTAGCTAGCTAGCTATATAGCCCACCGTATAAATCATCCTAGTCTCGCTCGCGCAATTCTTGCGGAGCAAAGGGTCGCACTTCCGAAAATATACAACTTATATATCGCGCCTCCAATTAGCGTTGCGCGCGCCGCTCGAGCTCGAACGTCGCTCGGGCCTGCAGTTCCCTAGTCCGACGACGACGACGACGACGATATTTCCGTCGACGCTCGCTATCGCACTCTTGCTGCAGCGGTGCAGCTTTCACCTACAACACGCGTGCTCGCATAAATCAGTCACAGTGTTGCCTCGTAGCTTGCTTTGCTGCGCTTCTTCTCTCTCTCTCTCTCTTTCTATACGTGTGCGTTGACGCTTTTTTTTTTCTTTCGACTGTCGTTCTTTAACGCCGCTGGCCCAATTATCCCGTGACGCGACTGCAGCAGCTACTCCTCGTCGTTTTCTACATCAAAGAGCGAAAGAGAAAAGTTTTTTCGCTCGGTTACATAGAAAATTTCCCTTTTTTTTTGCCCTCGTTGCGCTGCTATAGCGCGCGCAGCTTTGACAAATGCTCCTACACGCGCGTGTGTGCAGCTTTTTGCGCAGCTCTCGTTTATGTATATATACGCCACTCGGCATTCGCTACACGTTCGCTCCGCTATACGCGTTTATATATGAAATCTTGGGCCTCGTCGAAGCACAACAATGATATACCAAACGTATCGTACGTATCGCATGTGTAGCGCAGCCATTGCGGTAGGCGCGCGCGACGATGTCTGAATAACCCGTTCGGCTTTTCGAGCCTCGTCGTCGTCGTCGTCGTCGTTGGTTTTTTCTTGTCCAAGATCTACCAGCCGAAGCTTTCTCTCGAGCGCGACTCGTCCAACGGGTAGCCGAACGCCGAGCGAGACACTGCACTCGAGCCAGCTGCGCTGCTTGTTTTTTGGCTCGAGCTTATATGCGACGCGCGAGCATCGAGATGAGCCGGCCGCGCGCGTATAAATACGTAAAGTTGTACTTGCAAAATTACTGACAAAAAGAAAAAGAAGAGAGAAAGAAGAGAAAAAAAAACATGAAAGAGGGAGACGAGAGAGTCAAAGGGCCATTGTGTATCCCTGCGAATACGAGTCCCTCTGTGTGTGCGCGCGCCATCTTGCCTGATATTGATCGCGCGCGCGTAGCGTTGTGTACGTAGTATTCGAGCGAGCAGCAGCAGCTACTGCACGACGCCAACTCCGACTATATGTATAAAGCCAACAACGAAAAGTTTCCTTCTTTCGTTTTTCATCGTCTCGGAATATACGTGCTCGGCCGAAACCTCCTCCGCTGCGACGATACTGCGCGTCATCTCGAGGAAATCTGCAGCTCAGCCACGAGCAATTAATAGCGCTAGCAAATATTCGGACTCGGAGCGAGGAACCCTCCGAGCTGCTTTTCGAACTTGGCATACACGTTGTGCGCCTCACCCCTAGCCCCAGCTATTGTCTCGCCTGGCTAGGAAGGAGGAGCTGCTTCTCGAGCTATCTCGTTCTCAAAATGGCGTCCCCGACTTTCTTTTATTTTGTACATACATTCATACATACATACATACGTACGTACGTACCTGCAGCCCATACATATATACATGCTGCTCCGGGCTCTGCTACTGCTCCCCTCCGGTCTTACGCGTGTGATCTGCCATTCGATATATATACATATATTCCGTTTTCTTTCGCATTGTATCCGTAGGCGCGAGCGCGCGATGAGACGGCGAACAATACCAGCTACTACTCGCGGATAGGACGGAGACCAATGGCAAGAGGCTTTTATCGCTCTTGTTCCTTTTTTCACGCTCGGTATCCCCTATAGCGAATTTACATCTTGCCTCGGACCCTATATAGGCGTCCGAGTACAGCGTATACAGAACGACTAATCCAACGATCTCGCTTCGTTTTTGCTTCTGTCTGTTTGTCTTTAGGTCTGGTTTCAGAACGCCCGTGCCAAGTGGCGACGCATGGTCCTCAAGCAGGAGGGAAAATCCGACAAGTGCGTCGGCCTGGGCCCGAACGCCGCCAGCCTCGACGGCAGCGGCATGTCCGAGCTGGAGCTCTACGGCGGCGGAGGCAGCGCCGGCAGCACGGGACCCTCGCCCATGAGTCCGCACTTCGGCCTGGGAGGAGCCCACAGTCCGGCCTCGCTGGGATCGCTCGATTGCGCGTGACGCGACGAGCTGCTCCGAGAAGGATCCCCCTACTAGCCGCTCATGGCCCGATCCTCGAGCATGTGATAATAGCAAAGAGCAGAGACTCGGCCACGACCTGCGGCGAATAATCGAGAGGCATGGCTCGAGTATGCGAATTCGTGCGCGCACTGCACCTAGTATACGTTATACGGATTATCGCGAGTACAGCGAGTTTATCGCGAGCAATGCCGCGCGTATATAAAGCTGCGCATTTGTTGGCCGCCGAGCGCGCGATAAGCGCAGCGCCGCGAGCCGACGAGCAAAAAAGCCAGCCGAGGTGCTTACAACGTGCTCCTTTGCTGCGCTATAGATGCCACAATCTCGAGAGTACGATATTATTTCTGCGCGCGCGCGCGCAAAAAAGAGAGCGCAGGAGGATATTTATCGGCGCGCCAATGCGCTCTTTATCCCCCCGTGTGGCCATTTCGACTGAGCTTGATATTTCTGGGGCCCGCGCGCGGCCAGCCTTGTAAAATAGCCTCGACCGAATCATTTGTACATAGTCATTTTTCGACTGTAAGATAAATCCAACGAGTTTGCGTGATCATATCGAATGGGTGCGATTGCAGTGTAAAAACAAATTTACGATTACCTAGTTGAGTAAGCGACATTTATAGATTTATATATGAATATATGTAACGTGGACTGCAGAATCTTGATTGTACATAGTCAGAAAAAAAGTGTTTATTTCCTGTATGCGTGCGCGACTGCACCGCAGCATGTACCGTATATATATGGTAAGGTAAGAGAGAACTGATACACATCGACTAGTGAATGTTGTAAAAATTATATATAGATAAATATATTGTATGTATATGAAAAAAATAGTAAGAAGCCGTGAGACGAGCCGGGCGAAACGTTAACGTTCCTTTTTTTGTCGATTAATAAATGTTTAATTTACGGCGTTGATCGGACAAAATGCACGCGACGTATGTGCAAAGACTTTAAGCGCCGCTTTTTTAACTTTTTACGTATACATTTCATGTAGTATTATTGTAATACGAAGTCGTCATGCGATAATTTTTATTTTTCGTCAAATATATTTTCACGATCACAATGTGTAAATCAGAGCCATTGACTTATTTTTTCACCCATTCCCAAACATTGAGAAAAACAGCAGCCGTCGGATCATTGTGCAACTCTGATGCATTTACCAGCGAACTCTTCTCAGATCTATAAAAAATATAATATAAACATATGAAATTTTCGAGTCATGTCTTATACATGAAATTGTGTGGGCAAGTTTCTTTTTTCCATTTTCAGGCCTTTGGCACATAAATATATACGCTTGAGAGAGAAAACGAAGGTAGTGTATACATGTACAGTTGAGAGAGAAAGAGAAAGAGAGAGAGATAGAGAGGGAGAGAGGGACAGGCAAGTGTGTGTGTGTGTGTCTGTGGGTAAAAAGCTGCAGAGCCGAACGACGAAGCAATTAATCTTTCGCTTTGGACAAGCAACTGCTGCTGCTTGGCAGAAAGATAGAGACTGGACTCTTTCTCTATGTGTCTCGTTGTACACATAAGGCATTCAGAGAACACACATTTCGTTTGCTACGCTTATATTCCAATTTTAGCGAAAAATAATCATTTTTTTTTTTTATAAAACGGGGAAAAATAATTTTTTGACAATTTTCAATCTCGCGATCCGCGCGGAGTCTTTGATGTCTGCGGACGCTGTGCGCTGCAGTGCACCGATGCACGTACGCAACGCGATTGAGCTATCTCGTTGAGTATATCGGGCGTTGCAACGTTTTCCCAAATCCATAAATAATATCACATCCGATCCATCGTTTTTTTTCTGTTTACTTTTTATTTTGCATACGCGTGTGTCAAAAAGTGTTAGAAACGACCGATGACAATCGAATTTTGTTACCAATCCAGTTGTAAAAAAAAGAAAAGTAAAAAACGTCAACTTCCTCTTGATGCGTCGTCTTATCGCATGGCGTCAAAATGTTATATTATTAAAAAAGGCTGTGCGAGAGCGGATGTCGATAGAGCGTTTGTAATGATCGATGAGCTCGACGACAACCTGTCCGCATACTCTGTTTTTGCCGCAGACTTTCTCGAGACCGACGCCGGAGATAAGGTGAGCCGATCGAAAAAGTATACATACGAGAATAAATTCATGTTTATTGCATAATAATTTTGTAAGCCACGTATATAAATATGCAGGCGTATTTAAAAAATAATTTTTTTCATTCAGCTGCGAGACTGTGTCGGATGAGTTAACATATATAATTCACTTTATGAGAGAGGGAGAGAGAAAGAGAGAAAGAGAAGGCAGTGATTGTCGAACAGCATTCAAGCATGAACGAGACGTTGACATTCGCACACACACGGACACATTTTGAGATTATCTTCCTCGTCTTCGACCTCAGTTCAAGTATAAAAAAGAAGTGGCAACAGCAGCAGCCGTCATCGCCTATTTCTTCGTTAACTTCTCTCTTTTAACTTTTTTATCCTCTTTGGTTTGTTATAATCTTCTTTTTTAGCTGCTCTTTCGATACTGATTTTTTTCCAAACACGACCTTATGTATGCACATACACATATGACATTGTGTCTACGTACCAGTTTCTTCGAAATCATTCAAATTTTGGTACATGCCAATAACTCTACGCGGTATCATCGTAAGAGTGAAATAATTCGTTAAAATTTGAATGAATTTTTATTTTTTGTTCTTGCAGAGAAAAGTGCATCGTTTTGCTTGGGTGGAGTGTTATATTTGTACTTTTTTCCGTCTCTTGTAGTTATCATCTTTGGCGAGTTGTTGTTTTTGCGCTTGACGCGCTAGAGGGTGACAAACTGCTTAGGATTCCAGAAATTCACTCTATCATCTAACCGAAACATTACGCACATGCGCGAGCTTCGACTCGAAGCTTTGCGCTTATTTTTTGCCCCAATTGCCTCCGATGCATCCCAACACTCGATCTTATTCACAAGTATTTTCGACAGTTTCGGATGTAATATAATTGCCAAGATCGACGTATTCATCTAAGCTTGAAATACTCGCAGGCTATCGATTTTCTACATTGAAATATAACGTATGAAGTTGTGTATCGTCCAAAGAATCAAAAGGCTCTTTACGCTCGAGCAGCGGTAGGCAGAGCTAATTGGTAGGATTACGCGGGCGCTTGTTAGTTTCTGCGCTGTGCACTCGGGAGCTTAAACACACACACACACACGTACGCGCAGGGCCATACACGCGCCTAACAGATACAGCGGGCAAAGAAACAAATACACGTGCATTAATATACGCGTGTTTTCTTTCAACTTTGCTTTTCGCTATCATCGCAATGACTTGTCGCTTATAAGCGGCTGTGACAAAAAAACTATATATCCTTTAAATTAAGATGTATAATGCACGGGAGCTTAGATTAACATCTACGCGCGCCGCTTATGAAGCCTTTCTACAAGCCCCGGTAGTTACGTAAACAATATTTAAAAATCTCGAGCTCGTGCAAAATTACTCATTACGTATATTGACCTTTTTAATTGGTCGATATTTTTTTTTATCTAATCGACATCAACTTAATTTTTTACTGCTTCATAGTTGCATTCGATTTACGGTAATATTCATAATAAAATGTAAACACCGATCGATTTTAAAAATCACATTATTCCGCGTAAATCATTTAAATTTCTAATGTTTTTAATAGATTTTAATTCCTTAAAAAAATTTAAGAAAAAAATTACTTAAAAAAGGTCTAACTTTCCTTATACAGTTGATTTTCAAACATTAACGCCTAACCCACTATCGTAATATATGCAGATGTGCTAGCTATTAATAAAGGTTTTATTCTATCATAGGTGCTGAGCCCCAAAATAATTATTAATCTAAATTGAATTCGAAAAATTGTAAAATTTTCACTTCAAAGTTAATTTAATGTATTGAGGATTAGATTCAATCATTTAATATTTAATTTATGCATAGAAAAAATTCTTTCAATTTGCATTCTTTTTAAAATGTTATGTTGATGTAGAAGCCACAGAGTTGTTGAATAATTTTATGGTTCAATTTAGACTTTATGTGTACATTTCAAATTACACTGGACTTGAATCTATCTGAAATCAGTGTCTTATAATGTTCACGTATGACGATGTAGCTTTACATGTGAATTTTAATTTAATTTTTGAGCCTATTACACTCGAATGATTCAAGCCATATGCATATGCATACATACACGAAGACTGCTTCGCGTCTCTCTGTTTCTTTCTTTCTCTCGTCGGTAGGTAATGAGTTTTACCATGACAATGATTTACCGGCGCCTCGAAGGCTAATCTACATTTGTTTATTCATTCTTTCCTATAAGAAGCCCTTTGGGCCTGCGAGCAATGATTTAAAGCCTCTCGATACTGTTTTCTCAAAGCAGCATATGGATTTATAGCCTTTTATGCTCGCTCTATTCTCTTCTTCCTCTGCGTGGTACCTCGTTTTGTGCCTCGTCGATCCTCCGCTGCTGCTTTTTTTCCTCTTCCTCGTTGGCTCTCGCGAGAGGATGTAGAGAAACTCGTTACGTCTTTCTTTTGACTCATTTGTTCTCGCAGCTTATTTGCTTTTTTTGTCAGCTCGCGGGTGTTGGTTTCTATCCTATATTTCGCGCGCTCGCTCGCTCTCTCGCCTGCGCCTGAGAGTATGTTGCGTGCTGCTAGGCTGCGCGAGTGCGTCTCATTCAATTTGTGCGCGCGGCTAGGTAGGAAAAATTAAAATTTGATTGACTGAGCGACAGTATCTGCCGTGTCCTGGATAGTAATTAACGCCGGGCTCCGCCATCAAGCTGTATATTATATTATATACTTTTGTCATAAAGCTCGAGCTGACGCCTGACAGTTGAAAAAGCTTACTGTTATACGCGCTCTCTCGGTCGCGGCAATTAAAAACAGTAGCATAAGCATTCTCCATTGAAAATTCCTTAAAGATATTTTAATCAATTGAATCTCATCAGTATTGGGAAAGAATCGCAGTACGCAACAATCCCCGCGATTTTTTTTCTTTTTGCCTCTTAGTCAGCGAGGCAGCAAGCGCAGGTGTCTCAGGCTAGCATATAAATTATACGCGACTCTCTGAGCGCGTGTCCGCGTATAGTAGCCGAGAGCGAGCGTATCAATTGATACAGTGCGCGCACATTACGGAGGTTTATTTAATTAAGCCGCTCGTCGCGCGTAAATCTAACTGCGAGACAAGCCGATTGCGCTCTCCGAGCCTAAGACTCTTCCGGTACGTGCATGTGCGTGTAGCACTTTTATGTGTAGCTGCAGCGCATTCGACGATTGGCAGTACAATGGCGGAACCCGGCGAGCGGCGACTCTTTTTTTTTCTTCGTTTCGAGAAGAAGAAGCAGCAGCGCCCGCGTGTAAAGTCGCCGCCATTAATATTTTTCTCATCATAAGGTGAAATTCGCCGGCGAGGAGGAGGAGGTGGAGCTTATTATCGCCGAGCACGGCGAGAGGAAAATTCGATCGGCTTCTCCGAAAGCAAAGCTCATACACGTTTGGCTCGTATAAATCTGCACATTTTTCTCTTGGAAAAAAAAGCCAAGCAAAGCTTTTATCGTCGTTCGCCGAGAGCTGCTCGACTACGAGAAGCTCTGCGCCGCTGCTGCCTCTCTGCTCTCCAGATGTTGATAATGCCGCTAACGATGTCTAGCGCCGGGCGTTACTTTAATATCGCTCGAGTCGACGTCGCGCCTACATCCGATTTCTTTTTTGGCAAACGACGCGTGCCCGATCGCAAGCCCGTAAGACCACCCGTGCTACGTTGCGAGACTTGTTGTGTGTGTGTGGAGCGCGAGCCTTCGTTATTCCCACCTTGCTTATAGAGTAGCTGTGTACATGCAACCGTCGACGATTGAGATATCGCGTCGCATGACTGAAGCTCGAGACCAGCTCAAGGTTATTATTGGCTTCTTGTTATGCGCCCCGAGAGAAAGAAAGACTGCGAGTAGAAGAAAGAGAGAGAGAGAGAGAGAGAGAAACCAGGAACTACGCCTCGGCGCGAGATATGCTTTGTATTCTCGAGTGTCTCGAATTTTTCTCATGTGGGAGGTATTTAAAATGAGGGATTGGCTTTTTGACGGCTACCAAGTGTGCAATGCGCCGAGAGATTCTTTTTTCTTTCTCATTCCGAGCAGCACGAGCAAAAGCACGTGCATGTGATTTGACGTTTTTAAGCCAAAATATATAGACATCGTAGAGACGATCGAGCTCGAGCAACGAAAATATATCGAAATTTTAATTATGAAAATGATAGAAATTTATGCCGCCCAAAAACAAACTTGGCCTGATGAATGTGTCGTCGTAAATAATGCGTCGTATTTGCATAACCGAACTCCATCAAAGTGGACAGATAGGAAAAATTGGCCACACTGGCCGCGAATTCATTAAAAAGTCATAATTAAGCGATAAGTGCATTTCCAAAAATCCATAAAACGTTATTTACAATCTCATGGCTGTGAGCCATAATGGTCGAACAAAGTTTATGCATGTATATATAGCCGAAGAAGTTGGGCGCAACAGTGTTTCGACAACGACGACGACGGCCACGAGGATGAAGCGGATGAAGAGTAAAAAAAGAGGTGCAAAAGAATGAGAGATGACCCTTTACACGTCTTCTCTCGTTTATGTAGACTCTCTTTCTCTCTCTCTCTCTCTCTCTCTCTCGGGCTCGCACTCGCGCGAAGCCCCTATAATTCAAGTAAATCGTAAATCTCGAATCGTTCTCTCACTCTCTTACAGTCTCTCTCCGTCTCTCTCTCTCTCTTTCTGTCGAGGTAGCAGTTCTCGTGTCCGAGGGCGTGCGTGGGTGTTTATAGTGGCAAAACGAATCTCCGCTGCCCACGCGCGCGCGATGCGCATACGAGTACATATACACTGGCGCGAGCTCAGCAACATCAATCCGTTGGGGGTTGAAGGTAAAAAAATCAAAGAAATCGGCGATGTATATAATATACCATGTAGCTCTGCATCGATGAAAAATCGTTAAGCGTCGCCATTACACGATGCACCCGCGTACGAAGCGATCGTCATCGGCCTTATCTTGTAACGTGTCTACTAATGCGCTCGTTTTGCTCGTAAAGCTGTCGAGCTCTCATATTGTTCGCCTCGGTGACAATGGCTTTTGTTTCATCCGCGCGTGCGTGCGTGGCTGAGTTTGGCTACGGCTAGGCGCGGATTCGCACACTCTCCGCGAGACCGTATCATTTATTCCGAGGCAGAAGCGAGATTGTTTGTTTTCGCGATAGTTTTGAGCTGTCGGAGCCACCCAAAACGCAAACACGAGGCAACGAGCTCGTTTGAAAATAAAATAAGAGCTGCAGTCCTGGCGATGTAATACTTGACGCTGGCCCCCCTCGGAGTATATATCGGAGTTTCACGCCGCATCGAATCTTCTCGATACATGCACGCACCGCGCATACAAACAGTGTGGAAAAATCATCTCACCTGCACCGCGGGGAGTTTATATATATACAGCGATTCGTTCATGTACGCGCCATGAACGTAGGGCCCCACGCGAAGCCCCGAGTAATAATCGATTTCATTTAAGGATGACGGAGCCCTTAGCCAGCTCGTATACGTATAATATGCTTTTTCGCTCGCTTACGCATGTGCGTTTACGTGTGGACGATTTTTTTTTCCTAGATTGGCTGCATTAATCGTCTCCAAGTGGACGTGCATGTGGATTCAATTTGCGTTCTCGAGTGCTGCTGCTCACCGCAGACCAGCCGTACAACAGGTCACAAGTACAATGCGAGACGGGAGCGAAACCAGTAGAACGATCAGTCGAGCGTCCGCAGACGAGCTGTGCAATCCAAGACAACAATTAGCTCGTCTAGAAAACGACACTGCACACGCGGAAATAAAAGAAAAAATGCCGATCATTAGGATAATGGCGCAAGATCTCTGCTGGGCTGTGTTGTGCTGTGTGCATGTGTGTGTGTGTGTGTGGAAAAACGAGCGGCGGATGAGGGTTGTAACCGCGACTATGTGCGAGTCTATATAAGAGGGAACGGGATGGATCGCATGTCAGTGGCAGTGTGTGCGTTTGTTGGGCGCCAGTGTGTCGCATTGCAAACCGTTTGACACGCGACACCTTATATAGGAGCTGCGCGCGGCAGCGACCACAATAATAGTTGCATTTCACTTGTGTGTCTCTGTCTGTGATCGCGTGCTATTATATATACCTACTGCAGAGCCATCCTTGGGCTTTTCGCATTTTTTCGGCAAATATGTTCGGCTCGAACGAAAATTACAACGTGCCGCTGACACCACCACTAACGAAGCATTATCAATCGCAATCAAAGTGCGACTGGATTCCGACTGCGGCGAGAGCTGGCCACGAGCACATTTCGCGCTCCGTTCCTCGAACGCGCACAGTAGCCCGAGAGGCCGAAAAAAAGGAAAAATTACCGAGAAAGCTCGGCAGGCAGTGTGTGGCTCGAGCGATCGCCCCGCAGGCTGCGCAGAAAATATATCAACTTTGCTGCTACTGCTGCTGCTGCTGCTGCTGCTGCTGCTGTATAGCTGCAGCTCACCGCCGCGCCGGGACTAATGACGCGTGCGGCACGAAGGCGTGTCGCGCACTTTCGGAAGCTGCGCTCCGAGAGGTTATTTTCAAGCGTTCCGTGAGAAGATGCATTCATCATACAGGCCCGAGAGTCTCGGCGGTCGGCTGCACGCATGGGTGCCGGAAGCTGTCGCTCCTCTAGCCGCGCGCGATATACATGCGCCTGCCTGCCTCTGTGAGCCTCGTCTATGCCGACACTCGAAATTTCTTTAACGCGAATCGTTTTTGCCCATGCAAGAAATGACTGATTAGTCGGTAAGTGTTATATATACCCGAAACAACCGGCTTAAACGCTTCGATTGAGAAATGCTCTCTTTACGGCTCGCTAGTTGTCCACGAGATCGCGCAGCTCCTTTTTCTATCTCGTTGCACCCAAGAATGACCCTTTAATCATTCGGCTCTCTCTCCGATGCCGTTGGTCCGCCGAGCGTATAATAACGTGGATAAACACGAGTAGCGCTGGCGCTCGATCTCTGTGTTAAGCGCGCTGCTGCAACGTCATAAGATATTCAGTACGGGGGGTCGTACCGGCGCGTTTTTCCTAGAGGCGAAGGGGTGGATGCTGCTGCTGCTCAATTACGAAGCAGAATAAGATAGCCGATCACCCGCTGCTAATGGTCTATATATGCGCGCACATCCAACGTCAAAACTCAGACCTGCAGACGGAGATAAACGCTGCGCGCTGCTGCAGGTGTGTATACCTTTATACGCCTCTATATAGAGAGAAAGAGAGAAATGAAGGCTGCTGATTCTCTTCTGAAGAAGTAGTATCCGACTGCTTTTATTACTCGGATAAACTCGAGCCCCCGAGTACATTGTTAGAGGATCGTTATCGCTCCCAACAAGTGCTTTACATGTGCTCGACCGACGATGGATTAAAGCTCGCCAGGATCGGAGTGAAGCCGAGCGTTTATTCGATTAATGGGGCGCTGCAGCGGGTCGCGAGGATTTTCTTAAAAACTATTCGGCTCCGATGATCGAAAATGTAACCTGGCCAGCTTTCGTAATATCGTTCGCGTCGCCCCGCGTGTTAGCAGCGGCCGGCCGGCCCGCCCCATTGTTGCCGGTGCGGCTCCACTTTTGCGTGACAATTTTTTATGCCTCTGGATGCCGAGACAGCGAAACACAATGGAAGCTCGCTTTCCATCCGGAATATTTACGCGCGCGAGGGCGAGAAACAATGTGCGAAGCGGAGAGATGCGCGAGAAGCATCCCTTGTATATGCGCCGCCGAGCGATCTTGACTCTGCATATATACGCTCATTAGCGTTAAATCGGTCAGCCACGGCCCGAGGATTGTGTCGCGAGTGCAGCCAGAGATGAAAAACAAAAATTGAGATGTATTATGCGTGTGTGCGCTCGGAGCACTATAGAAAGCTATCGTGCATATTTGCTTTTGGGATAAGCGTTTGTTCTCAATTTTGCAACGATTACAAATCACTCGAGCTTGACTCGCCTCGCAAAAAGTAAGAGGGAAATCGTTTATTTTCCACCTATGCTCGCGGACAGCCAAGAAAACGTACTTCTTACTACGCGATCTCTCTATCCAATTAATGGCGCGCGCTTCAACGCCAGTATAGCCCAGGATTAGGTGGACAAAAAAAAAAAAATACAATTCCATGGGCATATCGCGACGGGTATTCTCGAGAGAGGGTCGCGTCTGTGCGTCGTCACTTAATTGGCGTGAAAATGCGACCGTGCCCTCGCTCGCACTCTACATTGATTGTCACACGCGCTCTGCGACTGAAGGAACGTATACTTTGATCTGCGTGCGTGCGTGCGTGAGTTTTTGCCTGCTCAAGCGCTTCGGATACAAATGTACTATTGTTTCGCCGCTTCTTTGACGTTTTTCCGAATTTCTCCGCTCCTCGCGGTGCTATTTTAATTTTGTAATATTAGCGAATGAAAAACTGTTCGAGAGCTGCATCGTGCCGAGGGCTGAGCGAGATGCGTTACTTTCGAATAAAAGGAATAAAGACGAGCGCAAGCGCATTACTGCCGTTGGAAGAAATAGAGAGAAGGAGAGAGAGAGAGATTCGTATTTCGCGTAACGAAGTCAATTTAGTTTTCTCCCGCGTAAAAAGCTCTCTACGCGTAAGCCTTTCTTCGTCTGCGTGTATACAACACGCATACATACATACAGCGCTGATACTACGTTGGGGTTGAAAGAACTCGAACGGCGGAGCAAACGAGCGCCAGGGCTACAGCTTTGTATAGAAAAGAGGCCATTCTAACAACCTGACCATTTGTCTCTGTGCGCGTAAGTTGTTCGTAAAAAAAACTTTTATCAAATACCTTATTTTTTTTTTTACTTTCTTTACTTTTGTTGCAGAGAATTAGTAACATCGCAATGCATCGAAGGTGCGCTGTTCTTTTCTGACAAAAAATCCTTTTATTCTAAATCAATAAATAAAAGAATTTCATAAAAATCCCTAACACTATACTACTCTTCGAGTTTGCTTCCAACTCATAGTACAAGTATGAACTTTTTTAATAAAGATTGATTGATTGTTTAATAACGTTTATAAAGCAAACAGATGTATTAATTAATTCATAATTTATTTATTTTTACTTAATTTATTTATATGTACAACTATGCCATGGATATGTTTCTTAACTACGATAACGATTTCACTCCGACGCAACAATTTTCGTCATTATACATTCAACTACTTCTCGGACAGCAGTATCAGCTTCAAGTTTGATTTTGCTGGATTCTGAACTACTTTGACAGCTTTTTGCATCTGCTGGGAATAGTTCTAAATCTTTATTGAGTGCTGTTACTGCGGCTTGACCAGGAGCTCCAAGCCAAGCAAGATCGGAATCAGCTTTAGCCTATATTTAAAAAAAAGTTTAATTACTATGTAGACGATATTCAAATCATTAAAAAAATGAACAAGATAAAATATATTTTACCTGAATATAACATCTAACAGTGGCAGCGAAATTCAAAACTGTAGCTTTATCAGCACAATCTTTTGCTTTTTCAGTGTTTGAAGTGATTCTATCCAATGCTTCTACGGCGCCCTTCCTGATTTTATTTGCATTCTCTTTCAATTTATTCGATTTATCTTGCACACATTTTTTGGCCTCCTCTGAAAGTTTCAATGCACGCTCGAATACTTCTGCTTCACTCATGTCACAATCGAAAATGTCCACCTTCTTTTTCTCAGCAGTGGCACGTACTTTTTGAGATCCATCCAACTATTGATAACAATTTTTATTATATAAAGTACATAAGGCTCATATTCAAACAAAATAATGGTTTCTTACAATTGTCATAACTTCACTAACGAAGTTTGCATTGTTGGACATCGCTGATGCGGTTGCATTATCAATTTTGTTGAGAATAGTCTCTGTTTCATTCAGGATTTTGTTTAGAGGAGGTCTCAGAGATGAATCAATGTAATTGATGACATCTTGCATTGTCAATCCTGGCCACATTCTAGTTTCAACGTCATCCTCAAGAATGTTCTCAGTTACTGCGCGTGCTTGAACGCCCTAAAAAATTATTCTCATTAATATTGCCGAAAAAAGATTCAATACCTTATAATTATTTTAAAAATACTTACATAGGCAATAGCCAAAACAGAGAAAATAAAGGTAGCCTTCATTATTATGGGATAATTTGACGTCTAATCTCAATCGAAGTCGTTTCTAATGTAACTTTCAGAGCCAATCTGGTTGCTTTATATAGTCTACTTCTTTTAAGATTATAATAAAAAACATGGCTTAATTAAAGATGCTCATTCATCATTAGGCAAACACAATGCTAAATGATTAAAAATCTATTCTTCTATGATTGCCTACGACAATAGTATATTCTCATTATCATTCTTTATCGTTCTTTAAGTTATTATAATAGATAAGTTTAGATCATTGATAAGTTTATGCATGAAAATGACGTGTTCATTACAATATTATAAAGGAAATCAACGAACCGGGAAAACCATGGATACATATTGATTATGTTACGCACAAAATATCGTGATAATCTAATAGTGTCTTTCCAAGTATCTTGGAGTCACTAAAGAATTCAGAAATACACGTGTAGCAAATGTTTACGTGTAGCAAAAAAAATATTCCTTTATTGATCTGAGGCAATCTATACAGTCATTTATGAGATATCTTTCGATGAAATTTATTCTAAAAATAAATTAGTGTAATTTTTTACCACATTTATCAATTTTTTTTTACTTACCTGAAATTTTTCTTGGTTTACTAAAATTTCAGGTCTGATTATTGAAAATAATAAAAGAAATAATTTTTTTATAAAGAAATTTTGATTTTAATACAATTTTTAGTTATTTTTTTGTCAAATTCATAAATATCAGGAGAATCGGTTTCATAAAAAAATCTTTTTTTGTGTCACAAAATTTTCTCATATAGGTTCTTGATATATAATGATGAAAATTCAGGATACATGCAGCAAATTCAATACAAAATATGCGCATGATTCCACAAAATGTACGATTTATTAATTGTTTTTATTTGTTTGCCAAATTTTTTCGTTTACTTTCTTATAAAAGCATGTACATTTAATTTTGTGGGTCGAATGAAAAGATAGTGGAATCACTATGTACTAGAAAATATAGTAATACGATGATTGGGTTACACAATTTTTAAAAAATCATACTCTATGAACAAATTAAGGTCAAAATAGGTTTACGTGTTTTTTTGAAACATTATTCATTCGCTTATCTTCAGAATAATGTCATATTTGTATTCATCAGCGATTGAGTAAAGGTGTAGTGCTACCTATAAAATTATTGAATTCAATCAAAATCGAACAATCGTGCGTTACTCTTCTAATAATAAAAATGAAGTCCTCGATATTTCTTCTTTTTGTGGGACTTTTATTTGTAAGTTAACTCTTTTTATTTAAATAACTTCTTTAATTTTACACTAAATGAATAACTGCTTATATGTTTAATTGTATTGTAGTAACAATTGTACATTCACAATATTTTTATTTTCTAAATTTAATTTCTTTTGTATCGAGGCAGGTAGTGCAGGTACAAAATGCACAAGGATTTTTCTTCAATCCAATTGAATCAACCAAGTCAACTATCGATAGTATCGATAAATTACTCAGAGATAGGGTCAACAGTATTTTAAATAGAGCTAAGGTAGCAACTGAATCTATTGATAAAAAAATTGACGCAGCTAAAAATAATGTCGTCAACAAATATACAACTATGACATTAAAAGTGAGTATTTTAAGAGAGCTTAAAATTTAAAATGTTTTTTGAATTTATTTATTTAATTGATAAATATCTAATCAAAGTTAGATGATGTTGTCCTTGAAGCTGCAGCAAAAAATTGTAAATCTCAAAAATATGACGAGTTGAGCAAAAAAATCTTGTTCAACAAACAGCAATTAGAAACTTGTGTTAAAAAGTATCGAGAACAAAACAAGGATATCATTGATACACCAACTTTAGAAGCACAAAAAGTGATTGATTTCTTGGACACCAATACTGCAAAAGCTAAGCAATGTGTGGACGAAGTCGCTAGTAACTTTTTCGCTGCCCCCAGAGCTGCTGCGTGTCTTGTTAGCGTAACTAATCTACCTTTATTATTTTTTTGCATACATATTTTCAAAATGCGTAAAAACTAATCATTATTTTTTCTTAATTTACAGGCAAAAGCTGAAGCGGATGCTAAAGTTTTATCTCTGGAACCTTTATTCAACGGTAAATTAAGAACACTCGAATCGTTCGCTAAACAATTCGAAACACGCCAGCTGGACAGTTGTGATATTGAAAAAACCTATGACAACGATTTTAATGATTCTCTCAGTGTAATAATAGAAATGAAATCGTGTATATTAAAAGCCAAAACTTCAGTATCCAATCAAACTACAATCAAAGCTGACACAGTTACAACCCAGATGCCAAATGTTGGAAATGTGACTACGAAAGCACCAGTGGCCATTGAAACTACTACTGTACCAGTTACTGAAACAACGGTTGCATCAAATATTCCAACAACACTTCCAGCTTCAACTTAATTTTTTATTCTAACTTTTTAAGAATAAATTTTTCAAGTAGAGATAGTGAAAATTGATATTAGTACTCAAAGTTAAAAATAAATCCTCTGTTAGCGTGTTCGGCAAATCGTATCGCCAAGTAGGTACAGCAATCTTTTGCAAATCATCAATCAAATAAGCCCATTAAATTCATGGTTATGTTAAGTTTATCATAATATCATACTTTTTATAATAATTGCAATAAAGTACAAATGGAAAAATAAAAAAAAATGAATCTTATTTCAAACCTACTAGGAAATTTTTTAACGTAAATTAGTTTAATCATGTTCATTCATTTGGTTATATCAACAGCTAATTTATTATTATTTAACATTACATCAGTTTAATCTTGAAAAAACGCTTCTTATCTTGATGTTCACTTATTTGAAATAACAAGTAAATTTTTTCGTATAAATCCGTCAGAATAGCTTCTTTAAAAAGTTTGAAAAAAGTTTAACGATTAGACATCAATCCAAAAAAAAAACATGAAGTCTGTTATTATTTTAGCTACCTGCGCTATCATTTACGTAAGTACATCGAAAAGCGATTATAAATAAAATAAATTTTTTCTAAATTTAATTACTATATTAAATTTGCTTACAGTGTGCACCGGTATGTGCAGTCGAAGAAGATATCCTAGATGACGTTGAAAGTAGAAGAATTGCGCGAACAGTGGAGGATGTCGTTGAATATACTGAATCCTTAAAAAGTGGTTTTCATACATCTCTTCATAAATTGTCTGAAATTAAGAAGACTATCGAAAAAGAAACGATCGAAGCGACCACAGAGAATTCAAAATTTATTTCGGAAATAATAGCCATTGTAAGAATTAATTTTTTGGTGCAAAAAATCGTTTCATATATAAAATGAATACTAAAACTTATCTTTCACAGTTTGATGAAGCGCAAAATATTCAACAAATCGCAGAGAAAAAAAATATAAATGTTGCTGATTGTCAACAAAATATTGGAGAAGTATACAAGCAATTAATAAGTGTATCAGAACAAGCTGAAAAGTGCATCGTAGAAAAATCCCAAACAATATTAAAAAATGCTAATCAAAAACAAATGCAAATCGAAGAGGCTATAGAAAAAATTATTATCAACGAATTAAAAGCAAAGAAATGTGCCGATGAAGCTACGTCATTGAATGTTCGAGAAACCATGCATTGCTACAAAAAGGTAAAATAAAAAAATTTTGTTTAACATTCAAAATGTTTAGTGAAACAGTGCGGTTATGTATGAAATATATAGAAAATGTTATGGACTTCTTGATTGAATTGAACATTTTATATTTCATCTTGAAAATAGCCTATTTTTCTAAAAAATGGGAAATCTCAAATTGCGGTTGTAAACAGATATAATTTACTTTCCATAAAATTGAATTATAAATTAATTTTTAACACCAGCTCCACGATTAGCCAAGCTTCAATAATATGAGTAATTGTGAAAAGTGGTCGTGCGCAATCTTGAGTGCCATAACAATTAAATTAAGTAGTATATTAATGGTATGGTACTTTTCATACCTCGTGGCCCAAAAATGATAATGTTACATTTAGCGTAACGGCTAGGAAAATATTGAATGCAACATGTGTGAATATGCTTTTTCAATAAAACTTGAGCATTTGGTTTGTACTGTAAACTCTCGTTTTGTAAAAAAAATGTATCCACACCTGTTCCATAGAGTACTAATTCATTAAATCTAATCTCAAGCATTCTACTTCTAATCGCAAATGTTAAAAAAATTGAAATACTTTTTTTGTGAAGTAGTTATTCAACTCCTCTCCAGAAAAATTCTGTTAGTGAAAACAATAAATTAATAGCATGAAAATCATCAAAAGAAAATTAAAAAATCAGAGTAAAATTAGTGTTTTTTGTGTGGAATTGTAACATCTTTCTTTACTTTTTTGGACGTAAAATTAAAGAGTCTATCTATTCACAGTTCAAGATAATCGATCTTTTTATATCTACAATACAAGTTTGCTTACGTGAAACAATAATATTATAGGTTACTTTGGACTGCGAATGGACAGACTCATTTTTCATCTATTTTTTTTTTAAAGATAATAATTACTTATAATTTACAATTATGAATACATTTAATGTTTCAGGCTAAATTTGATTCTAAATTAATATGGTTTGTAACTCCCGGAAAGATTGCGATGTTTGCTCTATCAGGTGAAATGGAAGAATTTAAAGTAGATTTAAAAAGATGTAAGAATCCTGAAGTAGTTAATGAAATTGCTACTTCGGCAAAAGAAATCTCACGACTAATACAAGACTGCGTTATAACGAAAATGTCTGAAGCAAACTAGAACAGTTTTAATTTTTCTGATATCTAGTTTAAATTTGGACTCACAAATTTTTTATACTCTAGACCCAATCTAATTCTTTCTGGTCCGTAGATTAATGGAACGTGTATAAGCATAGGAATTCCGGCGTTCCAGCGAACAGAATTAGATTGGGTCTAATGTAAATAGATCTAATTATGTGCATTTTACAACACATAATATTTTGGTATTATAAATAATACTGTAAAGAAATGAAATAAAATTGTCATAATAGTTTTATGTAGAGATTTTTTTGTTAATTAATGAATACGATTTTTGAAGATATTTTGTTTCATTTTAGTTTATCAACAATATCTTTTTATAAATTTATAAAACCTAAATGGTTATGTTTTCTTAAATTATAACTTAAATTGTCTCCAGAATTCATAAAATTAATCTTAATACCAATACTACAATCTACACAATATTTGATGAGATTATTAAGTAATTACATTGGCTCATCCCGATCCTTGCTATCCAAAATTTTATATAAAGTTAAAACTGGGCAGCTGAAATCCATTTTTAAAATTCAGCATTAAATCTTCTTTGACACGAAAACGTCATTACAATCTATTTTTAAAATCTCACATAACTTTTCTTTAAAACCTGGCAAACTCGCCGGTTGAGGAATTGGGAGGCGGTTATCGACATTTATTACAGGTTCTGAAATAGGAGCTGGGGTAGGAGTCTGTACAATCTTCTTCGGCATGAAAACTTCATCGCAATCTATCTTTAAAATCTCACATAACTTTTCTTTAAAACCTGGAAAACTTGCCGGTTGAGGCACTGGGAGGCGGTTATCGATATTCATTACAGGCTCTGAAATAGGAACTGGGGTAGGAGTTGGAACAATCTTCTTCGGCATGAAAACGTCATCGCAATCTATTTTTAAAGTTTCGCATAACTTTTCTTTAAAACCTGGCAAACTTGCCGGTTGAGGCATTGGGAGGCGGTTATCGATATTTATTACAGGTTCTGAAATAGGAGCTGGGGTAGGAGGTGGTACATTAGTATTAGAAGTAGTATGGAACTCATCATAATCTTTTAATAAATTATCATTTTCATAATCTCCCAATTGGTCATAACTTGGCTCGTGTAGTGGCACTTCTTGCGTTGGTGAAGATTTTGTCAAAGGTTCAGTCGGTTTAGTTGTGGTTTCGACAACAATTTTCGAGATTTCTTCATTTTGCGACCGTTGAGCGAGACATGTTTCCATTTCTTCTACTGCATTAGAGATTCTATCATCATCTTCCTCGAGAATTTCTTTGACATCACAGAGATTATCTTTTTTGTTTCTCAAAACTGCAACATGCGTTTCAACATTTTTCAAACCAGTGTTGAATAAAGGCCATAGAGCAACAACTTTAGCATCAGCTGTCAACTTTGCCTGAAAAAAAATTTCGGCAATTCCATGATGCAAATATTTTTATTCATAACAATATAAAAGTGAAAATAAGTTAATATGAAGTACTTACGCTGATCAAGCAAGCAGCTGTTTTTGCACTGGCAAAAATGTTCCTTGCAGCTTCATCAACACACTCGTAGGCCCTAGCGGTATTGGCATCTAAAAAGTCAAGAACTTCTTGAGCTTTTTTTACTGGCGCTTCGACATTTTTCATGTACTCGTGTCCATGATATTTTTCAAAACAAGAATCTAATTTATTTTGGTTTGCTGAGACTCCTTTGCTTATCTCCTCATAAGCTCGCATATCACAACCATTGGATTTAGCTTCAAAAGCCACTTTCTTCATCTTCAAACAATTTTGTAACCATAATAATACAATTTCACTTGCAGTTAAGTGTATCTGAAATTTATTCTAAGTACTTACATTTGCTACCAAAACCTCATATTTATCAAAATGTTCTTCATTTGATTTGACAATTTTATCGATGTATTCGGTGGCACCTTTAGCTCTAGTCAAAACTTTATTAACTCTTTCTCTCAACATTCTGTCAACATTTCCGATTGCTGTTTTTATATTTTTCACAGGGTCCAAGAAAAACGCCTGTCCATCTTGGATATGCAGTGCCTGAAAAAACGAGGATAAGAATTAAGATAATTTAAATAGTTTTCAAGGCATGTAATATAAATGTTAATATGAGAGATTATTTCTAAAGTACTTTTCACTCACATATACAATTCCTACGAATATAAAAAGTACTGTGAATCTCATTTTTTCAATCAAATGAAAACTTTAGCTTGACTGTTGAATTCTGTCTCAGACAAGCATTTTTATATGAAATATCAATGTCAATCTTTTCAATTGTCTCATTGTTTTATGATTTATACACAATTCAATGCCGTACACAATTTTGAAAAAGACAATCATCAATTAAAGCTTGTGTCTATAATATTTAGAATGAATTCAAAGAATATCAATGAGTTGATGAACATTATTATAAAATAATCATACACCATGAAAATCAATAATTTTCAGAGTTGATAACAAATATTATTATCAATTGATGTTCGAAATTTTCACAGTGTTAACTATTGAAAAAGCAACAATTGAAGCAACCAAAGAGAATTTAAAATTCATTTCGGGAACAATAGAGGTGTAAACATTATTTTTTAATGTACAAAATAAATACCGAAGTTTATCTTTGAAAGTTTGATGGAATATATTGAACAAGCTGCAGAGAAAAAACATCTTAATGTTGCCGATTGTCCTCAAAATATCTGGGATATAAGCAAGCAGTTAATAAATGCATCAGAACAAACTTGATAGCGTATTCTAGAAAAATCACCGAATATATTACGAAATGCTAACCAAAAACAAATAGAAATAGAAATAGAAATAGAAAAAATGATTAAAGGGTAAAATTAAATAATCTTGCTAACCATTTTTAACAGCAAATAGTGCAATTGCTAAAATAATTCACTTTAACCTATTTATCATTAAGAGACCATAATTCTTAACTTTTTTCTATGCATCATTTTTTTTATTTCGATTTGTGAATAATTCATTGCGGCATACAAGTTCGCAAAAAAAAACAAAATGTTAATAATCAATTATTTCTTTTTTCACAAAAATGAATTCCTGTCAGAATTTGTAACTAATGAATAAAAAAATTATTGAAAAAATCAAATTAAATAAATGGATAAATCAAAACAAAATATATCGTACATACAGAGGGTGTATGTGTCAATGCATAGCCTTAACTATTTTGAATGGCTTGCACTGCCGCTTCAGGGAGATGCAGCGATGCAGTAAATTTGTCATAACGCAATGGGCAAAGCTCGTGCACATATTATTTGACTGGACGGTCAATCAATTAACGCACACCATGAAGCATCACTGATGTGCATTTGTTTGTCACGCTCGTTACACTTTAAGCCCTCTCTTCCTCTCTCTCACTGAACTACTGTTCTATCGAGATGTGCAGGAGGTTGCACTCGAAGTTAAAAATTAGCCAAAGTCGCTAATTATCGAAATACTGTCGTGGTACGATCCGATTGGCGTACGCCCCAATATGGGTGGGAAATATTGTCAAGGCGTAACGATATGAATCTGTGATATAGCAATTGATGGTGTGAACTGCACTTTAACTCAAGAAAGTTTTATGAGGCGCGCATAAATTATTTTCCCCGCTCGAGAGTTAAATAAATCAGAGCAGCGGCTCTAGGCTCAGTGTGATTCAAACTATTTCTCATCTCTGAGGTCGTGTGGTTTACACTTTCAGCTGGAAAGGGTCGCGCGAAGTAATTATTTTTACAATGTAATAGGTGTGACCATGCAAATAAAATTAATGAATCCGAGGGCTGAAAAATGCATAAAATAAAAACTGTCTTGGCATTGTGGATGTATTTTTGTAATGCGAATACGTGTAAGCCGTCGTTTGACTATAAACCGAGAAACTAAACTTGAGCAGCAGCCCGTGGAAATACGCAGTACGTTTTGCGACTCCCCCATTTCCATACGCGATAAACCCCTTGGCGGAGACTTTCGATTTCACTTATATATACAGAAAACTGACGCTAACGAGCGCACACACATGGAAGTCACGTGAAGGACTCTCGCTCGCAGTCAGTCAGTCATGTAGACTCTCTTTTTTCACGGGGTGCTGTTGTGTGTATGACAGCGCTTCCGAGCTACGTGCACACGCGGCACAGCGGCTGCCGCCTTTTTCTTTCTCTTTTTTTCCTTTTCTCCCGTTCCTTGCAGCGGTGAGCGCGCGATCCCGAGCGGCTACGGCAAAGCTCGACTTCAGGTGAACGTACTTTCGAGATAAATTCGGAAAGGAGTTTGAAAAACGGTGCAACGAGCGTCACTGCCTCGGTGCGATATTTTTTTAATTTTTCCGAATTTCGGAAGAAAATATTGCACTATAGCAAGGGTTATTTGTTTAACCCTCGCGACGAATCGCTGCAAGGGTACATCGTCAAAGCGTATCGCGTCGTCCATCATACTAGTCGATAAAAAATAACAAGCAGCAGTCACCGTGCGCTAGTACGTATGTCTCAATCAAACCATCGTAGAGAGCCATTAAAGCCAGCCCCATTGCTATCAGCTCGTATAAGAGCTTGTGTGGAAAAAAGGTGAGCGCGCGACACCTCGTAAACGTCTTTTGCCAGAGGCAATGTAGAAATTACACGGATTATCTCAAGTACCGGGGGATACCCTTTCTACGCTGCTAGCCACAAAGTGAAACATTAGAATAAACGACACATTCGTTTATTCGGAACATCTGCCGGGTCGTGGCTGCGGACACAATGGACTGTAAAAAAGCGAGCGAGCGATGAGTTCTGCGGCTTGTGTTTTATTCTAATTGCGCTGTTGCGCGTCATACCGACTGAATTTCAGCGATAGCATGGTCACAGCGGCGTGACGCGATTTTCGAATAAGATATACTAGTTTGGGGTTGCGCGAATCGTTTTTTTGCCTTCGTAGTCGAGGTTATAAATCTCATGAGTTTTTTGTAAGTCTGGTGGTAATCAATTTTCAGAAAGGGAAACGCAAAGATGAAAAAAAACTCAAGCCTCGAGTTTCGTGTAAATGAGAATTTGATAAAACGAAAAACGAAAAGAGTAGCAAAAATAAGTTATCGCGTATCAATCGTTGGTAATAAAATCAAACTCTCGTCTAATAAAGATCATGCGTAACAAGTCAGACACGAAGACTTGCCTGCATGCACACGTCCCCTCTGCGTCCAAATCGAGCGTTTTGGTGGCGAAATAAAAAAAAAATCAAGCAAAACCACACCCATCGATATAATACGTATGGGCTATAGAGAGGCCGACGCAGCGATACCTAAATATCTTTTCTTGTCTAGAAAACAGCTAGAGCTTGTTACGGGGTAGCACACACACTACACTAGACCGAGTTAAAGCATACGCGCCAGTTTCATTTATCTATTACACGTAAGGGATTATACTTCGTGTTTGTGCGCATGTATTTGAAAAAAAGCATATGTCTCTCCAGGGGGCTGCGGCATTGGCAAAAAAACACGACAGGGTTGTAACCCCCCAATTACGCACCCCTTGGGTACGATGTAAATACATATATATGTATATGTGTGTATGTGCTCGTAGTGCGGAGGCACGAGGCCCTTTGGCCTGAAAACTACTTCATTACGCAGACAAGCGTGTTGACTTGTATTGTGTCCGAGCACGGCTCTTTCTCGATGATGCAAGGGGATCGACCGGCTCTCCATGTATAGAGGCAGAACCAAGAGCTCCAGAGATGCTCTACGAGATTTTATCGAGGGGGTAATATCCGTGGCGAATCGCCCTGGATGCTGAGAATATCTCTCTTTTTTCTCTTTTTTTTCTTTTAATTTACTTCAAGGGCAATTCTTTGCTGTTACTTTGCTTCAGTTCTTAGAAGGATAATTTTTAACAATCATAATCTTTTTGCGACTAAGTTTTTTTGTAAATATTTAAATTTTTTATGTCGATAGTAAAAATTTTATTTGTGAAAGGTTTAAATAGAGCAAAAAATAGTTGAGATATCCAAAAGAAATTCGCAGTCGGTAGGACTCGAACCTACGCTCCCAGAGGGAATCTGATTTCTAGTCAGACGCCTTAACCACTCGGCCACGACTGCTGCTTGGTGGAGGTGCTCTTACTTTCTTTCTGATTTTAAATACGCCTCAGCAAGCGTGAAAGTAAAAAGCTGAAAAAAAAATTGAAATTTCGAGAAAAAAAATTTGTTCGCAGTCGGTAGGACTCGAACCTACGCTCCCAGAGGGAATCTGATTTCTAGTCAGACGCCTTAACCACTCGGCCACGACTGCAGATGAGAGGAGGACTAATTTTTTTGTATACACCTTAGCTGACACTTGATTTCTGATAAATTTCCAAATATTTGTTTAAATAATTTATTTTTTTATAAAAAAATTATCAAAAAAATTTGTTCGATAATGTTAAAAAGATTGAGCGTTAAAAAAATATTCGGTGCTTGAAAAAGTAGCCGAGTCATCATAAATGGCACCAAGTACGAAATATAATACGAAAAAGTGCCAGAGCGGTTGTTGCTGCAGCTCTCTGAACAAACAAAGTCGGAATGCCTGTCATACGAGCGGCTCGCGAGGCGCATCAAATGTTGGAGCGCGTGCGACAAGCGTGCCAAGCATAAACACCTCTATATACAGTGCGTATATGTCTTAAGGCAGCTCGTTCGATAATCAGACGCACATGTCTCAAGAAAGAATCGAGCCATGCCGAGCGGTGTCAATTTTCCACGCTTCGAGGATAATCGAGTACAGGCGCGTGCGCGCGAGCTGCGTATAGCGTCCGACTCTCTCAAAGCCGACGCGCGTCTTTTATATTCATCCGCGCGTGCACTCACGGGACGAATGATTTTTCCGGGCTGCTCTTATCTGTTCGATCGCGCCGGGCGAGCCGAGCACACCTGCACGAGTTGCTGCGAGCAGCAGCCCGGCTCGAACAGCTCACGAGGGTGCGCACATTGTCCGCGCAGACGGTAAATTTCCAATTTTAGATAGACCCGATCAATGACGAGATAATAACTCGACACGCTTTGTTACGTTTTATGCGCGAAAAAAATGTATTTCATTGTTTGCTTTTCGGAGACGTGTCTCGCGCCTCGACACGTTTAACGACGTTTGCTTTATCTAGATTTACACTTTAGCGGCTGTTATCATAAACAAATTATACGTCTACCGCTTTGCTGACTGATATGAAAAACAAATTAGCAACTGCTTGAAAGAAGCCGCTCGAATTTTCGCCAAAAAAGCGTTTACCGCGTGCGAGCCGAGTCTTGCATGCCTAGCAGAGCCGCACAATCGCGCAAAAGACCTTAAGCAAACATATAATGGAGCGGGAAAAAGCTGCTGCGGATTAGCTAGTTAAACAAAATAAGACGAGCCTCGGGGAGAAAAGGCAACAGTAGCGGGACGCTTGTACACGACTTCTTGACACCCGATTGTGTGCTCTATCTGTTTCTTTCTCTCTCTCGAGCACATATGGCTAACAAAGCTCCGACGAGGGCTTCTTCTATCATCGACGCCTGCCTATGTGTATTATATATTGGGTAAACATTCGAGACTCTCGTAGTAGCCGAGAACTGATCTGATCATTTCCCCAAACATACATGTTTGTTTAGGCGCACATATAGGTGCACACGTAGGGTTCGGCAATTGAAACCAGATGCAGTGCGGCGTCGAGCGGCAAGTGCTATTGTATCACGCTACATTTGACAATTACGATTATGACAAGGAATTATTATGTCAATTCGACGCCCGATTAGCATACTGTAATTATTCGTGCATGCGCGTCGGCTCGAGCCGGCGATCCGTTATCTTTCCCTTTCTCTATCGTCGTCGATTTTGATCCGATAACAAATTTAGAATCCACCATTCGCATTGACGTTTCAATGCTAAACACGGCCACTTTAGCACGTATCGAAAATTAAATAAAGCTGTTGTCGACCGATCGACTCTGGCATCGTCTCGAAAAAACAAGGAAGCTCGTGTATCACCAGCGATGTTCCGGAATACTGATTGATGACTAGATGCTCGAGCCGAGGATCGCATGCGTATGAGCATAATAGAGACCAGATTTAGCGTGCCGAATCATCCTTCAATCATCAATCATTCGTCATTTATTATTGCCGCTTAAAAGCGAAAATAATTAGACTATTGTGGGAGGATCGCTGATTGTTTGAAATATTACATACTTCAAAGGTTATGCTGTACTTGAAGTCGATTGTCATATCAGTCGGTATAATTAAAAACATGCTTCTAAATTAGTGAAATTGATAAGGTTCATCATTGAACGGAATGTGCGTACACTAAGTATTGATTCAAACGAGGGGATCACAGCTTGTAACATAAATCATTCCATCTGCGGAGCTTTTGTGCAATGGTAGTCGAGCAAAATGTAGAAGTCAAGTTCATTCGTTAGCTGACTTTGAAGCATTGATGCGTGACTTGCACTTTGACGACAAAGAATTCCTGCGTTTTTTAGTAAATTCTCTAAACACTTGTAGAGCTCGATGGGGAAATTTAAAATTGATGGCAGGGATCCCGATGTCAACGCGAACAAGATGAAATTAATGACTTTACGATTATGCTTTAATCGATGCACGCCCAAAAACATGAGAATCGCAAGATATTTTTTATTGCAGGAAGACATTGCTCACGGGTTCAAGGTATCTTTGTGAATTTTTCGATTGACAAGTGCTTTGCAGCTTTATTAAACTGCCAGGGTGAAATAATTTCTCAGCGTCTTGGTTCGTGATTACGCGCGCATGATGTACGTACTCGAAACAGCGATTCTCACAAGCTCGTCGTACACGACTCGATCAAAAGTACTTGAGGAAAATATCACGAAAATTACTCTTCAATAATCATCTCTCTTCGAGTCAGCATCTCGCGCGATCGTACAAAAGATTCAAAGTCTCGACAAGGATGACTCGCAGCACACATTGAAAATAAAGAAAGAGAGCGAGCAAAAGAGAGAGAGGGAAAAAAGGAGTCTGTCAGCGAGCGATGAAGCAAAGAGATAATATTAACGTTTGCAATGCTGCCGCTCGCGCATATAATATAAAGTTCCGTCCAGTCATTTCTAAACTGCCTTTTAATGCATCTTTTGGGCCTCTCTCGCTCTTTCTTCAAGTACATATCTTTGCTCCGGGCCCGAGTGACATTAAAAAATCTCGCTGCGACGTTTAATCGTCGTCGTCGTCGTCGTCGCACAGGAGCGCTGTGACTACTCGCTTATACGAGCGTCGGAGAATCTCCGCGTGTCGCTTATCTCCTCCCTTTCATCTCTATGTTGATATGAGATGAGCCCGGCCAGATTATGGAATAGTGTAATATATACGCTAAAATGTTTAAGAGATTTTTTTGACCGCGAGACTCTTTTTCCCCGCGCGATGCGAGTTATTTATATTCGAGACGAAAGCGCTGCTGTTGCTGCTCCTGCTCGAGCGCAGAAATTATGCGGAATGTTGAAGGTAAGCCTGTGTCTGTCTGTGTGTGTGTGTGTGTGTGTGTGCAGCAATGATACTGAAAAATTTGATTTACAACACGTTTTGTGAGTGGATGAAAAAATGGCAAATAAATCGTTACGATTATGTTTGTTGGTTCAAGCCGTCGTGAAAAAACGACACACATAGAAATTCAATTCAAAAACTATGTAAATATACAAAGGTACGATAATTTACGATTTCAAGGCATAAACCCATCATGGTTTGATAACTATCATAAACGAAAAAGATATTACGCACACACACACATACATTCCAAATGGTCTATCCTCGAATGCAATAAAGCATCTATCATATAAGGCGAGCTCGGACGAAGGAAGACATTTTATGCTGTATTAATCTTTCAACACGCATCTGCGTTGTTGTGGTTTTTTTTGCTCAAGTGGATATACGCAGAGACGAATAAAAGGAAGTGAGGTAAAAATGGACTATATACTGTTTGGCGCGAGCGATGCAGAAGCCAAAGCAGAGAGAGAGAGAGTCGGAGAAGAGCCGAAAGAACTGCCAACGACGCAGGTATTTAATAACCAGGAGACTATATTACCGAGCGAAATTCTTCAGAGGCCGATATACTCGCTCGTCTGTCGGGGAAAGAGCGTGCACAGAGCGCGGCATAAGAGCCATATAAGAGACTGCGGCAGTAGCCGGTGACTGTCACTTACTGTATAAATGCTTCCACGATGAAAAATAGTTATACTTTAATCTGGCTTGTACATCGGATATGGGGCTCTGCGGCTGCGAATGTCATCGTCGTAAACGGCGCGCGTCGAGGAGCCGAAGCGCCGAGTCTTCCGCCGCTCAACGAGCAGCGTATAAACATTCAAATAAACACGACAAGAAACAAAAGGCCTCGGATCGCTACTTTATTTACAACGTAATGGCGCGTAGACTCGGGTCGCGCTGCACTCCGTGTGTGCGCATCCACGGGACTTTTCGCGTGCAGCTACGTATAGAGCTCCGCGCGGCGATGCAATATATATGTCGGGGAGGAAGTAATTACACGTATACCGCGAGCACGCGAGTACATCGGCTCGTTATCATTATTATACGCACGAGTGTTTGGTCGAGCGCAGTCTTTGGTACGCAGTAGGTGTATTAGGTAGCCAGCTCGTCGAAATTGGCTGTTTGTTGGCGGTACAACATCGGCGACACTTCCGCAGCGACGGTGGTCGGATGTATCCGTATAGTCTGTACACAGGCGGCGTTAAGAAATTTCTACGAAATTTTCGAGGCAGCTATTCGGGCATCCCGTCTCTCGGGAGCTCGGAGCGACACGCGAGTGCAAGATCACAGGATCGCTACCGCGCTTTTACCTATTTTCGTTCGTCCTCGGCTTGTGCAGCCTTCCGACTCGGCAGCTCGAGTCAGCAGCAGCTCGAGCGACCGAGTAGAGGTCGTCGTGAATTTTCTCCCTCGGTCGACGCGCAATGAAATACGAAAATGAGCTGTAATGGAAAAAAAGGCCGTCTCTCGTCCGCGCGAACCGTCCTCCCGAAGGTCGTTATTATATTACGCGCCATGCATTAATCGGCCCTTGGGCTAATTTACGTATTTGTTTTGGTGCTTCGTAAATCTTGCGCTCGCTCGCTCTCTCTCTGCCTCACGCGCTTACTCTCGCGCGGCCGTATGCATATGATACAATATACGCGCGTGCTGCATATATATAAGCTGCATTTTCTTTTTGTCTGCTCGAGCCCCGTGTGTGTGCGTGCATGTGTGTGCAGGCTGCAGCGCTCGTATAAGCCATAAGCGCCGGAGCTAAAAAGCAAAAACCAATATGGTTAGGAATGCGCGAGCGCACTGAAATATATTGATTGTTTATTTACCCGGGACGAGAGGAGCAAAAGCGTATATACGTCAACTGCTGCGTGTCCGTCCGTGTGTGGGGCTCGCCCGTCCGAGTGTGTGTGTGTGTGTGTGTGTGTGTGTGCTGCGCGCACATGCAAAACGAGTCCGGCTGAAATCTATTGGCTTTTGAAAGGTAATTTAGCATTCGAGCCAACGGCTTTATGGGCCTATATACATACCTGTATGCTGCCTCGGCTCTGCACTGCGAAGCGTAGAGATGATTGAGAGGATGGCATGGAGAGAGAGAGAAAGAGAAAGAGAGAAACCGAGGGTGAAAAAGCGAGGTGAGAAGGTATATCTCTCGCTCGGTCGCTCGTTCGATGAAGATTGAAAATTTTTCAGCGAGGACGAGCTCGCTCGACTGCGCAGCTCGTGGATGATGTATGAAAATTAAAATGGCCAATCTCTTTCCTTTTTCCTTTTGTAGATCGGCTCGGGCTATTTCAAATCTAATAAGCAACTGGTATATTAAATAGCCTCGATAAATAACGAGCCGAACGTAGGTGCGCGCGCGCGCCATACGAGATATGCAGAAAATCGTGGCCCGCAGGCAGGTCGCAAATTCGACGTCGCTCGTCATCCTCGAGCGCGCCTCTAACGAGCCCCAACCGTATATCTCTCGAACTCGAAAGCTCGCGATTTGTGTATTTAGCACCCAAACGGATCATCGGCGGCTCTGCCCTGATTAATTATTTGCTCGTTCGCGTTGACCGATTGACATTGACCTAAAAAGTAAAGATGGAAAAAAACCTGCACGCAGAAGAATAAAACAACAGCTACTCGAATAACAGATCAATTAGTCATCTTTAACATTAATTAGTTGCTGGTAGGATAAGGTGATGGGTATGTGTGTGTGTGTGTGTGTATAGTTACAGAGCGCAGTAAAACAAATGTACTTATGCATCGGAAGTTGCAGCATACGGTCGCACACGTATACAGGTATATGGGCTGTACAAGTATATGTGCGTGCCAAGAAGGTATATATATGGCATTGCTGAGAACTGGTTTTCATTGCACGTCAGTGAGGGATACGTTTGCCGAGTTGCAGAAGCAGAGCGTCCAAGTATAGCGAGGCACGATGGATCGATCGCGCGGAGAGGGCTGGGGCCATTTTCGTGGACGATAAAAAAGTACGAGCTCGAGGGAGTGCACATTCGAGACAAATATCGAACCACTGAGTTTTTGTACTCGTGGATTATTCATCGAGCCAGCCTAACAGTCGAACTTGAATCGTCCAAGTTTCCAGTCCAGGTCGTAAAGGATTTTCAGCTACTTGGCTGACGATGTTTTGAACGAATCTAAAGAGTACTCTTTTAATAATCAACTTGGTAAAATGTAAACGAGTACTGGAGATGGACGCGGAGTCGAAATATATAACTGTCCGATCGAAAGCGAACAACCAGTCCCCGGGAAAAGAAAAAGAAAAAGTAAAGACGAAGAAGAAGCCCAGCTAGGAGGCTCGAGCGTCAAGTTGGAGTCGACACTGCGTGCGGAGTACGCAGAGTGCCACGCTGCTAGACAGCTCTCTTGCGGGCAGAGAGACACGAATTTTTCGCTCGCGACCGGAGCCCCGAGTAGTAGTAGGTACACATATATACAGCAGTGCGGAGCAGCGTATGTATACACACATCGCGCTGCGATAATCGCGTGAAAAACGTACACAGGTATACCTCGCGCCTACCGGAAACAGCGCAGATACCAGAGCCTCCGCGGCGCGCGCTCATCAGATAAAACTCCTGCGAGCTCACGACGCGCAACGAACCCTCGGCTACGTATATACCTGAGCAGTTTTTTCATATATGTACAACTTTTGTGCGGGGGGTTCTCGGATCTGCCCCAAAATTTAGTATGTTATTTGGGTATGTGAAAATAGCCTTCAGGTAAATTTTTAGCCCTCTAGGGGCCTTAGGGCCCAAATTTGGGCCCCTCGAAGGTCCAAAAATAGCCGTTTTTACCTATTTTTGCGTATTATTCAAATATTTGTAACTCGGGCACCGGTGCATATTTTTTAACTCTGAGGGTCGCATTTTTTAGGTCAAGACATGTACTTTTCGTAAAAAAATTATGTAGAGCTCGATAGACCAACCCCCGGTTATGGGGGGGCAATGAAGGGGGATGAAAAATCGCAAAATTGACGTTTTTTAGCTTTTTTTGAATTGATGCAGAAGGCGACTGGATTGACGTATTTACTTTTGCAACGTCTCATTTTAAAGGTATTTTTATTACCTTTAAATTGCCGTGCGCAGAATTAAGATTGGTTCAAAAACGACGGAGATAGAGCTGTTTAAAGGTGTCAACATTATGAAAAAAGGCGTTTTTTCGAGATTTCGATAAGCTGTAACTTTTTTCTAGTAACATGAATCTCTTTGAAATTTTATGTGAAAGTAGTTGATTACATGTAGTTTGAAGCCATGTAGGTAAGGATCTTGGTATTTGCCTCTATAACCGAAAACGAGGCCCCCGAAATCCGGCACTTTAGCCCTTATATAGGCAAAATACATGTTAAATTGGGCGGCAAAACTATTTGGTAACTCCTGAAATTATCGCAAAATAAACATAAAAAAAAAATCAAAAACCCCATATTAAACGTATTTTTCGACGAGGAATCCAATGGTAACCTCGAATTTGACCTTGAACATAACCTCTAAACTATAGCGAACCAAAATTGATTTTTCGCACGGTGACCCCCTTTTTTTATTTCAGATTTGAAAAGAGCGGAAAATTTCACGTTCAAATACATATTTCGTTTTTTTTTTCAAGGTAATTTTAAGGGCCCCACAGATCAAGAATAAACTCTTTGGCTGAGTTTAATATTAGTTTTAATGGAGCCTTCATTTTCAAACTGTGGGGCCCTTAAAATTACCTTGAAAAAAAAAACGAAATATGTATTTGAACGTGAAATTTTCCGCTCTTTTCAAATCTGAAATAAAAAAAGGGGGTCACCGTGCGAAAAATCAATTTTGGTTCGCTATAGTTTAGAGGTTATGTTCAAGGTCAAATTCGAGGTTACCATTGGATTCCTCGTCGAAAAATACGTTTAATATGGGGTTTTTGATTTTTTTTTTATGTTTATTTTGCGATAATTTCAGGAGTTACCAAATAGTTTTGCCGCCCAATTTAACATGTATTTTGCCTATATAAGGGCTAAAGTGCCGGATTTCGGGGGCCTCGTTTTCGGTTATAGAGGCAAATACCAAGATCCTTACCTACATGGCTTCAAACTACATGTAATCAACTACTTTCACATAAAATTTCAAAGAGATTCATGTTACTAGAAAAAAGTTACAGCTTATCGAAATCTCGAAAAAACGCCTTTTTTCATAATGTTGACACCTTTAAACAGCTCTATCTCCGTCGTTTTTGAACCAATCTTAATTCTGCGCACGGCAATTTAAAGGTAATAAAAATACCTTTAAAATGAGACGTTGCAAAAGTAAATACGTCAATCCAGTCGCCTTCTGCATCAATTCAAAAAAAGCTAAAAAACGTCAATTTTGCGATTTTTCATCCCCCTTCATTGCCCCCCCATAACCGGGGGTTGGTCTATCGAGCTCTACATAATTTTTTTACGAAAAGTACATGTCTTGACCTAAAAAATGCGACCCTCAGAGTTAAAAAATATGCACCGGTGCCCGAGTTACAAATATTTGAATAATACGCAAAAATAGGTAAAAACGGCTATTTTTGGACCTTCGAGGGGCCCAAATTTGGGCCCTAAGGCCCCTAGAGGGCTAAAAATTTACCTGAAGGCTATTTTCACATACCCAAATAACATACTAAATTTTGGGGCAGATCCGAGAACCCCCCGCACAAAAGTTGTACATATATGAAAAAACTGCTCACCTATATATACCTTTATAGCTGCATGCACTGCACCGTGTATCAAAGGGATATTACGTGCTGGCCGCGTGTGCGTCGCTCTCTGTACCCAGCCATATGAGCTGCACACACACATATATCGTGAAACATTTCTTCTTCTTCTTCTTCGTTTTTTTTGCCGTTGTTTTACTTGCGGCGTGCCACTGCTCTACGTACACACATACGTATTTCTTGGATTACGTGCCTCGCGCGGATCGTAGTATATACGGCTGTACTACGCGTTCATAAGCTGACGCGCCGCCGACGAGCTACGAAGAAATTTTCTTGCTCATATATATGAATACGAAAGGATCGTGGAGCAAAAAAGGCTTCCGAGCGAGCGACAACGGCCCCTCTTGGATCCTGGGCCCACGACTACGAGTATACTGTTACCGAGCTCGATGGAAAAATAAAATTGTGCAGCAGCTCCAGCACAGCCAAATTATCCTTTGAATAATAAATTAGAGCTAGAACTTCCTTCCTTCCTCGAGGAGAGCCGCCGCGCGTGCTTCGCCACAGCTCGATGACGACGATGCATGCTCATTGCGCGGCCTATTACACGCGCGCGTCTGTCGAAGCCGCTATGTACCCAGACCTATACCGAGCTCGCGCGGTCGTGGCTCCCCGGAAACGACTCGACTGCACAACAAATCTCTTTGCTCGTATTGTTTCTAGTCGCGATTTTTATAGCTGTACCTATTTTCTTCTTAGCGCCTTTCCTCATTCCCATGGCCGCGACGACGACCCTACCGCGCGCGCTCGCTGCGCATCCGAGTCTAGCCTACTATCTCGTCGCATTCGTACTCGAGGATTTGGCAAACAAATGGATTAACGGATATTTTTTGCTAGCCTATTGTTGTTGTCGTTGCTGTGGTTTTTTCTGTCTCATTGCGCACCTCCTGTCGTTCTTGATGTAGTTATGTAGATGTTACTCGCATCGCGTGAGAAACAGGTGAATCGATTATTCATCTTACGGCCCAAAGTGCACGGAGCCGACTTATTGATGCCCTCGCTCGACGGAGACTCGCGACTTTCTCGCGAAACATCGCAAGACTCGAGCCTACCCATGCCCATCATTTTTAATTAATACATATGCGAGCACGCGCAAGGTTGCGCGTATATATATATCTGTCTGCGCGCGCGCGAGCTACAACAGCAACAGCATTAAACAGAAGAGATGAAATCTCGCATGAATCAAGATGTGCATCTCACTTTTATAGACTTCACGCTTTGTTGAATTTAATAAGCATACCCACGATAAAAATGCACGCGTCAGCTCATAATTGCAGCCGCATGGTGCGGTTGGGCAAAGGGCGCGAGTCGCGCGAAGCCACGGAGCGAGACCTGCAATTTTCAGATCGGCCAGAGGGACGCATTTTTTAGTCGCGGAAATTCGGCGCGACGGATCGACCGGAGCATTATTCAACCTTGACACAGTATCGAGAGCCTTTGCGGCGAATCTTGGCGCGCCTGCCTCTACGTGTACAATGGTGCCGCGCGTATCGTATGCAGAGAAGCGAATATCAAAGTGCAGCAGCGACGCGCTTGTTTGCGCGCGATATAAATAACAAGAGAGGCTAGACAGAGGGAAAGAGAGAGAGAGAGAGAGAAGCTCTTTTCCAAGAGTGCATATCCTGCTTTGGCTCACGCGATAAGACACATAGTTGCTTAGTGCGGAAATTAACCGTTAGATCTTTTCTGATCCAATTTAAAAGCGCGCGCGCGCGCAGCTTGGCTGTAGATTTGTGCGTGTGTGATGCGAAACTAGCTGATACACACATACACACAACACACGAGTGCATGAAAACTTTTGCATTTATATAGCACTTGTGGCAATGCGTTTGTCTCTCGCGGCGCACGAGGCAGTCAGTCAGCTGTTATGCTCGCGCCTATACGATATGACCGATGTACCGCTATCGCCTCCTCCGCCGCGTATACAGTGCCAGCCACGGTATATATATAAGAATCTTTTTTAGGCCCGACTCACTCTATACGAGCGCAAGCCCGAGCGTCTCAATTTAGACGCACTTCGCAATTCATAACAGAGATATGTGCTCCGCTGCAGTTGCGCCACGCTGCCGTGATTATGATGTATAACCTTTTTGTTGGGGATTCGAGCGAGCCCCGCACGCCGACGCATAAGCTCTGCGCCGCTGCCACTGTTTCTTCGACTGGCAAATTTATCGAATCGTTCACGCTATCCGACCAAGTTTAAAGCTGCTGCTTAATTATCTGGCTAATCTTTATACCTGCGCAATTATTGAGTAATAAGAAATTGTATGTACGTAAATTGATTGAATACCAAGGAAGAAAATGTCCTCTCTGAAATTTCATCATTTTCTCCTCTAGATTATGTAGAGCGTAGATGGAAAACTTTGTCTCGATATATTCTCCATTGCCTATAGATTTATGATTAAATTTTCAATCGTTTATAGAGCTCGCAAGCGCTGGCTGTGGTCGATTGGATTTTTCAGTAGAATATATATCACAGTTAAAGTGAAAATGAAAATGTGCATACGAGTATGATTTGAATTAAAACGTTACTAGCAGGTAGGTATTTGTTGGCATAAGATTGTCAACTCGGTGGTCGCGAAAACTCGCTCAGCCGAAGCTGCTGCGCATTGTTACGGAGTACTAAAAACATACTCTATACATTTACAGAGGAATATACGTGTATGTGTGTGTGTGTGTGTGTGTGTGTGCGCGCACGACTATAGAACGAAAGGAGAAGCTGAGCGAGAGAAAGAGAGTTTCGGAGGGAGAGAGCAAAAAAGAAGGACCACGCAGGAGCCAGAAGCAGCAGCAGCAGCAGCAGCAGTAGCTAGCCTAAAGAGAAGGAGGCAGAGTCGCGTGGGGGAAGGGAGAGCAAGCGACGACGGCGACGCGTTCCGCCAAGGTAGACGCGTATATTCACCGTATATATATAGAGAGAGAGAATTTATACCTATGTGTGCACGCTGCAGAGACGAGACGGGAACGAGCAAGCAGTGGAGCGCGACCAATAGGATCGACTGGCGTCGCACGCCCATTGGCCGGTGGCGCGGTATCGAGCGGCCCCTTGGCCGCGCCTCATCGCGCACGCGCGCAACCCTCCGAGGAGTCGGAAGCACACATGTATATATACACACACACACACACACACACACATAGACAGCAGAGCAAAACGAGCCTACCGTATCACGCCGCGCACCGGCTCAAATGTCCGGCAGCCCGTCGTCGGGCCCGTGTGCGGTATCGAGCAACGCGAGCCATCCTTTCTCCCAGAGACACGGGCTTGACGCGCTACCGCTAGCGCCTCTCTCTCTCTCTCTCTCTCTTTTACTCTCCGACTCGCGGAGCGACACGTGTCCGCCAAGACGACGCCACCGCGTGCTTGCAACGAGTCTCGAGCTTTCGACTCGACGCAAAAGTTTTGTCGAGACGCGACGCGCGATCCGCAGTGATTCACAGCGAAATAAACGTACGGAGTTCGTGGAGGCTCCGAGTGTCTCGCGAGTTTCTTCGAGCGTCGGCCGATAGTCGCAAGTTCGAGCTGCGTTTCCGATGGAAGGAGCTTTGGCCGCTGGTTCATCCAACGTCGCAATCATGGTACGTACCGTTGCAGCGGATGCAGCTCGAGTCAACGAACCCGACATAATCGATACTCGATTGACGCCTGTTACTATACTCGTAAAATATATACACATCTATGACTCGTAATTCTGTATCGACGCGTAGAGCAGCAGCGACAGCCGCACATCCAACGCAGAGGCAAATATAAAATACAAGCATCCATCGCGCAGCGTGCAGACACCGAGCTACGGACGTAGCTACAGCTCGAGATCGCGTAAATTTCAGTACGAGCTCTGGCTCGGTGGCGCCTGCGTGCGAACGCGCCGCGGATAGAGCGCAGACGCCGGGTCGTGGCTGCTGCTCTACGTCCGTGGAGCACACGAGTCGTGCTGCTGCTGCTGCTGCGGGCGCCTCTACACCCCCGCCCAATGGTGCATTTATCTCTCCACCTCTTCGTGCTGCGTCGCTTTTTGCGCGAGAAAGAGAGAGAAAACCCCACCCCGACCGAGCTTTGTGTATGTGTGTGTGCGTGAGTGTGTGTGCAACGTGCATCGCTCTTTCTCTCTCTCTCTCTCTCTCTCTCTCTCTGTGTATATACGAGTGTAAACGCGATTGTGCGCGCCTCTACACCGATTCTATACACATATACATAGTCTCGACAGGCAAGAGAGAAGCTTCTTTCCTCGCGCCCCCGACAATGATTCGCTACGTCTCTCAAACATCAGCGCGGCTGCCGAGCTGAGATTGCGCGTACGTGTCTCGGCGTCCGCGAGCGGGCTTGCATTTTCTGCCTAGCCTGATTTTTTTGCCGCGTAGAAAAATTTCATAACCGAATCGTCGTCTTATTTGCGGTGGTTGTGCTTGCGCGCGCCCGCGAGTTTGTGTGACGAAATCGTTGCCTCGCCAGCCAGCAGCAGCCTCCAAAGTGCCATGTTGGGTCTGCGTAAGGTCTGGAAAAGCTCGAGAAAACTCATCGGCGCCTGCGTCAAGTGCCTGTGGTGTAGTTACGCTTCCTCGACGACTCAACGCAAGTACTCCAGACTCTAGACGCGAGTATTGCCCGCCAAGATCACGATATCGAGTCCACCAGCTATAATATATGGTCGCTGATAATCGAGGCGCGCGCGCGAACGAGTGAGCAAGATAACTCGCAATAAGTGTAATTTTTCGAGCGAGTTGTGCAGGCTGCCGCCGCCGCCGCCGCCACCAGCACCACAGCCGCCGTTCATGTCGCATCGACATCGAGGCACACCGTGCATTTTCTCAACGAGCGCCTAGACTTTGGAGCTGCAGAAAAAAAGCGTGGCAGATTATGCAAGATGATTAAATACCGGTGCTAAAGACGAGGCAGCGGGTAAGTGGGATAAAACTAGAAAATAATTACGCGAGGAGTATTGTCATATCTGCGTTTGTCGAGTACTCGGCCGAGAGAAAGACAAACTCGTTTGGCCAAAGTCACGCTGTGCGACGGCCACCGGTAGTATAGTCGTGCGTATATACGTTCGATCTTTGCTCGCTCTCTTCTCTCGTTTCGCGTTCGACCGAAAAAACCAGTCGCGCCGAGGCCAAGAAAGCTCGTCGTCGGTATAAGCTTTTTTGCCCTCGCGCCTATTTTTAGACAATTATTCGCGAGCGGCAGATAAGAGCGAATTCGCGAGCGTCCGATAAGAGTGGACAGCTATTACGGCACGAGGCGCGCGTCACGCTTTTATCGTCCGGCCGCGAGGATGCGTTTCCGGGTGCGCGTGTCGTATACGAGCCACTTATCGCAAGCCTGCCCAAATAGATTCGCCACTGCCTCCACGGCCAGTTATTATATCGTGCCACGTAGCTGCTGGCCTCTTCAATCGTCACAATAGGGAACGAGTGGGAGGGTTGAGAAAAGACGACGAAAAAAATAAATAAATAAAAATTACAAAAGCGAAACAGCTATATGAAAGTCTCGCGAGCGCACCGACGACATCCGGCGATCGTTAAAATATCTTGGCCTCTCGCTGCTGCTGGCTTCGAGTCGGCCTACTTCCCTCCACCTTGTAGATATACTTGCGGACTCCCCCTTTAAACTTGTGTACGTTTTTGTCCTCGGGCTAGCCCCTGCGTACGTGAGTGTGATGCGCGCGTATAATATCGTTCCCTCTCGGGTGTAAATGTTTCCTTTTTTTCTTCTGTTTGCGTTCCTTGTATCAACCGCTGCTGCTTTCTTTGCTTTTTTTCTTCGTTTTTCGAAGAAGAGAAAGGTCCTCGGAGCTGCAGTTTGCTTGCGGGATATATCTGTTTTGAGCGCGCGAGCGAGCGAGGTCTCTCGGCCAATCGATTATCCAAAAAAAAAAAAAAAGGAATAATGAAAAAAAAGGGGGGATCCATTTTGCTCGTCTCGTTCGAGGACAGCTGGCTGTTGTTTGTAAATGAAAGATCCTTTGGTTTTTGGCGAAATAAATTTTCTACGGCGCGTTTGCAAAAACGAAGAGAGTATTATACATTGGCGCGCGCTCGATCTAATCTGCATATTACACCGAACCCAAGCAGAAATTATTCGCTTGAACAGCGGCTCATAGGTAGAAGCAAACGAGAGAGAGAGAGAGAGAGAGAGAGAGAGAGAGAAAGAGAGACGAGGAGAGAGCGAGAGAAAGAAATGAGTCGGTACACGAAATGCGCTCCCGATTATACGAGTAGACAAAAAGGGCCAAGGTAGCTGCTGCTCTGTACACGCAGCATCGGCGAACGATTGTAGCCGCCTGCCATGCGTACATTTAATCTCTCATCTAATCTGCATGCCGTAAAAATAAGCAGACGCGTGCGTGCGTGGGCGAGCGCTCGGCGAAAATACGATAATTCACTTTGTGCTCGCGAGGATTTGCGAAAAGCGATCGTTGGCCGCCGCTTAGTTGCGCAACTTGGCCTAACGAAGCAGCGGCAGCCTGCAGTGCTGCACGTGCGGAACAATACATGAAAGCCATGTATCTACTCTAACGATGTGCTGCTGCTGCTCGCGTATCATCGTTGAGGTTTACCAGGCAAAAATATACATGCATATACGCGTATATTCCGTTGTTGTTGTTTTTTTTTTTTTTTTTGGTCGGAAAATCCCAGCTGCAGCTC
This sequence comes from Trichogramma pretiosum, assembly GCF_000599845.2. NCBI lineage: Eukaryota > Metazoa > Arthropoda > Insecta > Hymenoptera > Trichogrammatidae > Trichogramma > Trichogramma pretiosum. Next base: position 1,199,094 of record NW_019641697.1, read on the forward strand.
GCTCTCGGGGTATATGGTGAAGTTGCCCGCTCTCGAGCTGCAGCAGCTCACAATCACACATACAACGACTCGCACGCCTATATTCATGCATATACATATTCCTGGCGAGCAGCAGCTAGTTACAGCATATACATGCATATGCTTGCTTGCGCGCGCGCCCCGAGAGAAAAAAGAGCAAGGTCCCACTAATTAGCTACTAGTCGATTCGCAACTGATTCACTATCCCAACGTCTGGTGCGAGGCTACATTTACTCACTCTCTCTCACTTGCTCCCTCCCTCTCTCTCTCTTTCTTTCTCGAATTTTAACGGTTAGACGTACATAGTAGTAAGGTACTCCAAGGTAAAGAGGAGGTGAATCGGTTTCATTCATAGACACGTAGCTGCGCGGCGAGTATCCGGTTTCTTCGCACGTGTGTCATTAACGTGTGCTCGTATGTATGTGTTGCAATTTGCCCAGGTCACCATTGAATCGCATTAGCCCCAGGATGGTTTCCAAGCTCAACGATTATGCTCGGCCGAAGCGACGACCATGCTGAAAGAGGTCGGCTGTGGCGGTACCGGCGGTGCTTGCACGCCACCCTCTGCCGATGCACCGACTGCCCCGACTGACGATCTTCATCATCATCATCATCATCATCATCACCATCATCATCAACATCATCAGCAGCAGTCCAACAACAACAACAACAACAACAACAACAGCAACAACAATAACAACAATAATGCAGGCTCTCAGTTGGGGACGAATCTCGCGTGCGGTGGATGCGGCCGAGAGATCCACGAGCGCTGGTATTTACGAGCGGCCGATAGGCCCTGGCACTGCGGATGCCTGAGATGCTGCCACTGTCGCTTGCCCCTCGCCGCCGAGCTCACTTGCTTCGCCAGAGATGGCAATATCTACTGCAAGGAGGATTATTACAGGTGATTAAAAGGAAAAAAATATTCGACGTCTATTCGGCGTGAAAATTAATGTCTATCGCGCTAGCAGCGGCTACACACATAGCTATAATGACTATGGTCGATTAGGAATTAGCACGAGCGGACCACACAGAAGTGCCGCTGCCAGCCGCTTAATGGCTCGGACCGGATCGCGACTCGCCTCATAGGCAAATAGCCGCGTGTGCACGTGTGGGCGCGCTACGAGTGCACTCGCGCGCATACACGAATGTACAATATAGAATTGACAAAAAAAGCCGAGCTATTTTACATTTGACAAAGTAAAAACGTTGAAAAATTTGCGCAGGTTGTTCGCCGTATCGAGATGCTCGCGCTGTCGGGCCGGCATCTCGTCGACGGAGCTGGTGATGCGAGCCCGGGACCTGGTCTACCACGTGGCCTGCTTCACCTGCGCCTCCTGCGGCACACCGCTCAACAAGGGCGATCACTTTGGTCAAAGGGATGGGCTCGTTTATTGCAGGTACGCACATCTAACTTTCTCAATTTTTTTGTCGATGCTCCGAGAGGAAGATTCATGATTACGAAAGAGAGTCACATCGCCTTTCGCGGTCACACAAAAGTGCCAGGAAAAATAAGTCGATGATGGACAAAAGCTCGTTGCTGTGTTGGCAGGCCGCATTACGAGCTGATATGCTGCGCCGCGGACTACGGCAGCACGACGGGCAGCGTCGAGGACCTCGGCTCACCGGGAATGTCGCCCTTGCCGAGCTACTACAGCGCGGCCGAGCAGAGCCCGGTGACGTCGGGCCAGGCTGGCGGCAACAACCCGAGCGGCGGCGGTTCGGCGGGCGGCTCGGCAGCGGCGCAAAAGGGCCGCCCGAGGAAGAGAAAACTATCCGAGATCGCCGGCTCGGATCTGCCGGTCACCATGAGACTGGCCGCCGGTGCACTGGGTACGTATTATCGCCGTCGAAACTTTCGAGTAGGCCTGCGTTGTTTTTTGTCTTTGCTATATACATGCGTATGCGTAGGCAAGGGAAAAGGCCTGCGATCGATCACGCGTCCAGTATTCTACGGAGCACATCAAGAAGCTGCGCACCAGCTCTCATGCCACTTGTCGGTGTATAATATCAAAGCTCGCGTGGAAAGCGCGCAACTACGTATCGCAGCTATATATAACTACGTAGTCGAGTCGAGTCGTGCTCCATAGCGTGTCTACGGACTCGCTCGGTCTCTTTTCATGCGCGCATTATCTCGCGTCACAACTGCGCAAAGACGAGAGAGACCAGTCCTCCCGAGCAAGCGCGTGTATTCGCGACTCTATACATATATGTATCGGACGACGTGGCGTCGTCCACTTTTATAATGCAAACCTGCAGCAGCAGCAGTAGCTTGACTGATGGCTGATTTATATGTGACTTTTTTACGAGCTCCACTCGCCCGATTTTACGTGCTGCGCTTTCTTTTATTTATGCTGCTGCTGCTGCTGCTGCTGCTGCTGCTGCTGCTACGCTTGTGCATAACCAACGTATTGCACACTGTGCACACACACGGCTCTCCTGTTTTTATTTTTTTACATGCCTTTTTTTAGAAAATATATAAAATTATGCGTTTGTAACGGTATGTAGCCAGTGGTAGCTGGTTCGATGCACTCGCCAGTCCAGCTGCCAGCTTATTCCCGTACAAATGAAATTCGAAAAATGTCCGTACACGACGTACGCGCGCAACTGAATTTAGATTTTGTCGTTAGCGATCCTCGAGTGGCTGGCGATACATAATTTTAAATAAATGTCCTCGACGTTTTACAAAGTGCACAAGGCCGCACTCGTTCGCTCTCTCTCTCTCTCTCTCTCTCTCTCTCTCTCTTTCTCTGGTATATACGCGCCTATGGGCATTGGGCAGCATCGATCCTTCCTCTACCTTCTCTGACAAGCCAATAGGTACCAATTCTGCAATGCCGCAGCAGCGAGCCAATCCTCGCATGCTCTTTTCTCTCCATTTTTATCGGCCTGCTGCTGCTGTGTGCCCGATATATCACTGTCTGACGGGCCGCTCAGCTGCCTCGAGCTGCCCCCGAATTAACAACGTTGTTCCTTTGTTCTACGCTAGACTCGACGCTGTTGCGCAAAATACGAAAATTTCATACCCCGGCGTATATACGTTCGTAATTTTACATCGGCAGTTTCGCAGTTTGATTTATTCCACGCTAGACGATATTACAATTGCTGATATTTATGAAAACTCGTGAGCTGCGGTATCGAAGAAAAAACATTTGCAATTGCAATTTTGCCTTTTCCCACAACTTTTGTTGGAATTAAATTTTCGTCTCTAGCGATTCGACCATATTTGTTGCATCGCTGCGCGTACGATCATCAATCGAGAATTTAAAAAAAAAAAAGTCCAAGCGCAGCGAATTCTTGTATTGTAATGGACTGCTCTATACCTGTTTTCTCACCGCGCGCGCACGACATGTCTTTCTCTCTTTCTCTCTCGTATCGCTCTACCTACCAAGAATTTTTCATGGGACGACTGCCGATTTTCTTCTTGCGATACGTATATACGCACGCGCGTGCGCGACAGTCGCTCTGGAAAAAAGACTTCAAAGGGCGGCCCGCGCCTGCATTTAATCGTTTTTGCCTTTATTCGCCGGCTACGCGCGATTGGTCCCCGCCGCGGTGGTTTTACCCTTTTTTTGCCATTGTCCCCGCTCGACGCGCGTACTCGCATTCTCGGCTCGTGATACACGTCACATGCGTGTACGCGCGCGACCCGCAGCCACCGCGCAGTTGAGCAACGCGACATTTTCTCGCGTTAAATAACTAAATCCGCGCGCGGCTGATTTCGATAGCGAACCGAGCTCGTAATAATTGCCTAGACGCGCGCGCACGCATCCAAAGTTTACGATTTTCGAGCTTTTATCCCGGCTGGAGGGGAAAATTTATTTTCCCTGATAACGTGTACTGCTGCGGGGAAAATAACGATCGAACTCGCTACCCGTTCAAAGACAAGCTACATGTCGAACTTGCGCACGAATAACTCAAGCGGCAAACTTTTTTTCCATATGACCGCCGAGCGATAACAGCAAAAAGCTAAATACACATCATGGGCTTTACTCTCTGGTTATAAATGCGTATGCATGTACGCGAGTTCGCAGGTACGCAAACCTTTGCTCTCTCTCTCTCTCACTCGCTCACTCACTTTGCCAGGGGGAGAGAGAGAGAGAGAGGCATGTTTGCGAATTTATCGATTCTGTTTGCGCTGGTCGATAAAAGGGGCGTAAGTAATTGGCGTATATATACGTATATACAGATGCAAGTGAGAAGAGCGAGAGAGACATGTAGTTAGTGCAGCTGCGCGCACGTTTCCAAGACAGAAAGGCCAAGTGTAAATATATATCGAGGAGCGATCCTTGTGCGCTACCTCAACCACGAGTCACGAGAAGTCAAATTTTTTTTGCCCTATCTATGACTCTCGACATTTGCATGAGCTTTTTTCCAGTGGAAATCATGTCGAGCGCAAACAAAATTATCAACCAGCTATCGAGAATAAAATGTATCTCAAATTCATCTTCGGTGAATTAGTCAAATAAAAAATAAAAAACAAGCAGTTGATTAACCGTCGCGACCAGCGAGCTTGTAACGTACCGTATAAAGACCATCATTTTTGCGTGGCCAAAATAAATTCTTATCTGGTTCTGTAATTCTTTATTTGTTAAAAATAGAAAAATATTTATTACTATATGACGGATAAAAAAATTATTTGTAAAATACTGCTTAAAAAATATTATGCAAGAAGGTGGTTATTTCAAAAAAGGCGTGGGAGTGTCATACTACGTAGACAAAAGAAAGAAAGAAAGAAAGAAAGAGAGAGCGAGAAAGAGACGAAGGGGAGCTGTCGGTTAGAATTTGTTCTTGGTTGATGAAACGAGGCAAGCAGTAGCAACAACAGCAGCACAGCGCGCTGGCGAGTATTTGCCCAAGCGACCGTTGACTGTTACTACTGGCGCGGAGCGCACGCGTTCGTCCTCGAGTGCTCGAGCAAATAATAATTTGCTCTTGTTTGATTTCCATATATCGTGCGCGCCACGCGTCCACTTACTTCTTTTCTTTTTTTCTTCTTTGGGCTCCGAGTCGCGCGCGCGCTCGTAATTAGTCCGCTGCTCCGCGCGCAACCGACCGGCGGCGATAAAGATCGACTCGACTGTATGCTTCTACGAATATATATACTTTTCTCGTTGCTTTTATTTTTCACTGTAATCGTCTCATTCGTCGTTCCGTCTGTTTTGTCGCAAAGAATTGCTCCACCCAACGGAGCTGTCGTCGTCGATGGAGTCGTTGGCCGCCTACGACACGTCGGCGAGCTCGCCCGGTGGCCCGGTCCACCAGGGCCAGCGCACCAAGCGCATGCGAACGAGCTTCAAGCACCATCAGCTGAGAACCATGAAGAGCTACTTCGCCATCAACCAGAATCCCGACGCCAAGGACCTGAAACAGCTCGCCCAAAAAACTGGACTCTCCAAGCGAGTCTTGCAGGTAATTTCCGAACGCACCCAATTTACGATGCAAATATAATCTTACGACGTTGTGTGTTTGTGCGTTGTGGCGCAGGTGTGGTTCCAGAACGCCCGGGCCAAGTGGCGGCGCAACATGATGCGGCAGGAGAGCGGAGGGGGTGGCGGCGGCGGCTCCTCGACGGTGGGCGGCTGTCCGGGTACTCCAGCCTCGTCGAGCACGGGCACTGGATCTCCGGCCGGTCTGGGCTCGGGTGGTCCCGGCCTCTTGTCCGACAGCAACAGCATGCCCTCGACGTCCATGGAGGAGCTGCACGCCCTGCACCATCTGCACTCGTCGCAGGTGCCCTTCACCGACCTCTACTGACTGACAATGTGCCATGAGTTTGGTTGAAAGCCTCACCGCGCACCAAGTGATATAGACTGACAGTATTATAGAAAAAAAAAAAACCATCGGCTCCTTTTAGGTGTGCCAGATGACACGCGATATTTCATAGATGCTAATTGACGAGTCGACGCTTTTCTCGTAAGCTAGGCGGCGTTGACCAGTGATGATGAACACAGTTCCAAAGTCTCAAACCCTAACCGAATTACCAAAGCTTAGGCTTAGTTTGTAGTTTACTTACACTGTGTAAGAAATAATTGCGTACCGATATATCAAATAAGATGTAGATAATTTTTTAATTATAAAGCAACGTTTATTTTGTAGTTTATATGGTGTTAAACTCGTGCCAATCCGCAATAATTTCTCCACTCATATATGCACAAAAATGGGCCAATGAACAACGTCGAAATTTTCAACGAACGATTTATGCTTTGTATATGTATACTTAAGGGCCAATTGTTTCGTAAGTAGATGTAAATAAACATATTGTAACAAGTATTTTCAACGTATGAAATTCGATAATTCGTAAAGTGTAGCTCAACGAAAAAATAAGATCGAAATTAGTCGATAAATTTGTATTGTGTATAAAAAAACCAATCGTAAAATTCGTTTATAACGTGAAAACACGGTACATTTTTTTACGAGGCAGTAAAAGAGAATAAACTCAAACGAGACCTCGTTTCTCCCCGAGGCGAGATGAAAATCGGATTTTAGATTGTAATTGTATAACTGACGATGTCTCTATGAAAAATAGAGCTAAATAAGAATTATTAAAAAAAAAAATCATATTTAGCTAAGAACAAAAAAATAAATAAATAAGTATGAGAGAAAAATTTAAGTGAAGAAGAAAAGGAAGCGTTTTAATTTTTATCACCTTATAACGCGATATGCAATTTAAAGAAGACGTAACTCGGAAAAATACCGTTCTTGATTGAACAAACAAAGTGATAAAAAAAGCAGGTAGTTTGCAAAGAGGCTCCAATAAAAGGTAATGAGATCTGGTCTCGTATAATTTCGGCAAAAGATCGTTTTCTCGAAAAGTGGAAGGGAAAAAAAGACCATTCGGCCGAGTAAGCCAAGTGGCCGCGTCAGGCTCACATAATTAGAAATAAGAATTGGGTATTTAAAAGTCTCCTAAGCACTCGCAGCCGCCGCGCACGAGCGCAGTCCGTAGTAAAGTTAATTTTCAATCTATATGCAAGTTTTTGTTTGCTCGAGCTGCGAAGTAGGAAAAGCCAAAAGAAGACGATGAGCCGCTCGGGGCCCGAGCGAGTCGTAAATGAAAAGTACGAGATGATACGGAGGCGCCAAGCGCGCTCGTGCGAGCGCGCCGACACACGCGCAGAAATGAAGAAATTCAAAAAGGAGCGCGGCAGCGGCGGCCGCCTCGTCTCGGGTTAATATTTTAATGACCTTCCGGCGCGTAGGTATAATTTTCGCTGAAATTTACAACTCGGGTGCGAGATTCTTTGCCGCACGTCCGCGCGAGATCCATATTTCATAAATACGGTGCAGCTCTTCGGCTCGGACTTGATAATTTTTCACACCAGTCCTCGTTGATGACGCAGAATTTTGCAGACCGCGCTGGTAGAACAAGAAAAAGTTTCGATTCGAGGTTGCTTTTTGTCGATTAAAAAAAGGTTGTATACTCTGCACCTGACACCGCGTCGAACGGTAAAAGAGCGACGACGACCATTTCAGTATGGAGTGCGTATATAAGGAAGAATGGCCGCGCGGCACGACACACACGCAGCACAAACAAACAATCGCCCAGAGACAGAGCCTGAGAGAGACAGAGAGAGAATCGTTCACTTGGAGTTTTATTTATATCTCGCTCCGACTCCTTTTATGCTGCCAAACGTGCCGCTGCAACTGACCCTTTTTCCATCCAATTCTACTTTATTTTTTCATCCATTTACAATAATTGAATTTAAAAAGTCGTGATTAATAAACAGCGTCTATTTCTTCTCCATCGAGGATATCCACATCTCCACCCATATAATGCATTGAATTCCGCGTCCTCTGTTTTATCTTCTTCCGTCTCTTTCTCTCTCTTTCTCTCTCTCTCTCTCTCTCTCTCTCTCTCTCTCTTTCTTTTTCCTCTGGTGGCAAGCAAGGTATACTACTCTCCTTTCACAGTGGCATCGCAAATCGACAGCGAAGATGCGCGTCGAAGGGGAGTCCTTTTTTTATCGTTTGATCCTTTCTCTCGTCGATCGTCCGCTTGCATGTGTGTGTGTGTGGATACGTCGCTCACGTACCCAAGCGACGATTCTTTCGTACGATAATGCGAAACTCAAGGTTTGCCCTTTTATCGTTTCTTTCGTATAACTTGTTTTTCAATAAGTGACGTCCCTTCCGTACGTTTCCTTTTACTGCATACGCAAAGAGTTAAAATTTCGCTCCATTTTTTACTTTACTCGTGTTCATTTTCAAATCGTCAAAGCCTGCCCCGTAAAGATTTTAGATACTAAGTTTTACTAAAAAATTGCAGCCTCAGAGGCGGTACTCTTGCGGTCGCGAGCTCACCTCGCTCACCAATAGCACGTAACATTATAAAAACTTGGATATTGTAGCAAGGGGTAAACAGAAATTCGAGGCTTGCACGAGCCATTAAAATGATTCTCGTGACGTATTCAAGTCTCAATTCTTTTCCGACATGGCCGTACAAGTCTAATTTATGTTTGTCCAGGTACAAAATGGAGCCCGTTGATATTTTACTGTTTCAAAACAAGTGGAATGACTTTTTGCTCCGTCCGCGTGCTCCGAGCTGTGTGAAAGTCGGCAGCAAAGGAATGATGCCTTCGAACGACGCGATGATGGACGCGATGATGGACGCGATCGGATCAAATTAACGTCTCTGGAATTAATCGTTCTGTAATTTGAACGTAACTAGTGGAGGTGCGGTACGGTACGGTGGTAAGGAGAGACTTGGGAGTCACAAGATATTATTTTTTGCGCAAAGAATTTTTCACCTCTGGCTCTCCTAAAATCGTGTGAAAAATCTTTAGCATCCATGTACAATGTACATACATAAACATTCTCTTTCTCTTTTTCTCTCTCTCTCTCTCTCTCTCTCTCTTCCAGTGTCCACGAGTCCCAACAAAAGGTGCAAAAACATACATCCCCACCTTGTGCTCACACATGCACTTGTATGTTAGACTGCATCGAACGTTCTCAGCCTACAATACTACTGCACATACTGGCGTTGTTGGACTCGACACAGAAAAAAAAGGAGAGAAAAAAAAGCCGCTGCACCTTCCCGCGAACGATCTTGGCTGCTGTTGCTGTGCAGCCAGCCATTCTTTTTCGAGGAAGCAGCAATAAAGAGTCATGGGATGGCATCGCGAACAAAGAATCTTCCCCCGCGAGCTCGCGCTTTTCTTCCCCCTTTCGATATATAACTCTAGAGTAAGAAAGAGAGAGAGAGAGACAGAGAGAGAAAGATGGAGAAAAAAAGACACCCGGTGGATAACAGTGGAATAAGCGATGCGGCTGTTGGATAATTCGCCTGCGGACAAAAAGAAACGAGAAATCGCATGGTTGCTGCAAAAGTGAATATACTTATATGCTGCGCGGGCATGAAGCCTGCGCCCGCGTGTGCTTGTACGAAAACCGGAAAAAGAGCCGAGATAAGCGAGATTCCTTCCTATCTTCTCAGCCCTCGACTCCTCCCCGAACGCATCGACTTTTACTAATTCGCGCATCCACCGAATTGCGCTTGCTGATAATTCGTTGATTACGAAAATTCTTCGAGGCAAAAGCGCAGACGAGAGACATTTTGGGCTTTAATCTGCCTGCACGACGACACGTGTGTGAGTAGCCTCAGCTCACAAAGCAGGCGCATAAACGAATTGTGCGGTATAGGCCCCGAGTACGAGGCGAAAATGCAAAAAAGGCGGCCGAGAGTAAGTCCGCCGCGAAAACAATGCGGTATGGAGCAGCGACCGATAAATCCAGGTGTCTCTTTCTTTCTCCCGTGGGACCGTCCTTCGAAAGGCGGGATTGTCCATATGAAGAAAGAGAGAGAAAGAGAGAGAGAGAGAGAGAGAGCTCCCGAGTGAGGTCCTTGGGTTGAAGCAAAACAAAAAAAAACACTCGTGCACGGAGCAGCGCAGAGAGCTCGAGATCAAATGCTAAAGATGGCCGAGCATTGTCCTTTTACGTACGTAACGTATAAACGTTTATTGAATAATGTTATGTGTGCGAGCGGCATCGAGACAGAGATAGAGAGAGAGGGGACAAAGGACACAGCTAAATAATGGAGATTTTGTGCTTTCCTCCTGGCGGAACTTGCGAGCTCGCGTGAGAAACACATGATCGAAAATCATAATTTCCGTAAGGATAATCCGCGGCGCGTCGCGTGCATTATTGGAAAAATTCCGCGACGACGCCGCATATAATATGCTTACCCGCTCACTTTCACTCCATTATCCTACGCATTATGAATGAATGATTTGTAATATCCGTCCGCCTTCTGAGCCGTTATTACAAGAGAATTAAAAATCTAATTGAAACATCGGCAGGTATCGTATCGAGCATGTATACTCGATCATAACGCACACGAGAGCGCCGAGCGCCGAGCGAAGAAAGAGAAAAAAAGGCTCCGAACATAATTGAGTAATTATCACGGGCCCATCGCAACATTACGTGTAGCTTAAGTATATATACGCGTCAAGCTAAATATCCGCCTTTAATCACTAGCGCGTAATCCAAACAAAAGGAAGACGAAAAAAAGGCCAAGATAATCGAGGGGCGTAACGTTTTTAGCGCGATTTCGAATAGCCTCGGTGTTATGTGTAGCGAGTTGCGTGTGTGCGCGCGCGTGTATATACGAGCCGCAGAGAGAGAGAGAGAGACAGAGAAAAAAAGCTCATCTATCAGAGATTCGAGATCGCTCGCAGTTGGAACCATATGCTCTCGCGCCTCTGCATTATATACGTAGGTATATGCAAAGCTATAACTCAATTTAAATCGCTCGGTGCGGGGGTAATGCGTGCGTGTGTGCATGCGTGCGCCAGCTCCTCCCTCCATTTGCTCTTTGCCTATTTTTCCGCTGCACGTAAACAAAAATAATAACTTGGACAAATATACTTGAACAAAAAAATAAAGGAATTACGGATAATGCAGTCGGGTATCCTTGACAAACATCTCATTAGCACACATATGTACACGCATGCGCAGGCAAAGTCGCGCCTCCAGAGCGCGTTTTCTAACTTAATCTCAGGGCTCGAGAGTACATATATTACCGAGAGAACGAGACGCGGCGAATGATTAATCAAAACGATTCCGAGCGAGAATCCGAGAGAGGTAAATGAAGTAATAAGTCTTTTAAGCGCTTATGGTATATATGTACGCGGACTGCATACAAGAGCGCATAAGCGATTGCGACGATGATGGCGCAGAGGGAAAATTCAATTTGTGTCTCGACTCGGGCCAGTCGCGCTTATATTACAAGCACACACACACACATACGCGCTGCATATAATGTACGCGCTTGAAATATTGCTTATTTCATTTTCTGCCAGAGCGTCGATATCGCGTGCGCCTCGAGCGGCCCGCCGAGCCAACCCAAGTTGCGGACCAGCGATTCATCAATGAGGCCCACTAGCGTAGCGCCAGCTCCTCGAGACTCGATATCCCCGGCTAAATTGGCCCTGCGAGTAAGCGTATACGTGATTTTTCTCCTCGAGCGCGCAGCCGATATTAATTTGAATTTCGAATCGGCGCAACGAAAATAGCGCGCGAGCGCGACAAGCTTAAAACGGCTTAAAATAATGCGGCGTTTCGAGCTGCCTCGCGGCGAGATCACTGGAGAGAAGGATGGTTTAGCCGAAGAGCAGTACTGCCGGAGTCGCTTGCGGTATACGCGCCGCGATATACAGCCCGCAAAAAGCGCAGTAAAGGACAAACAAGGCAATGCGCCGAGTCTCTTCGAGCGCGCGTGTACATATCTTACTGCACTGCGTATATACAAGCGAGTATACGTGCGTATAGGGAGCTTTGTAACGAGCTCGGTGCTGCTGTTGCTGCCGTTGCTTCTCCACTCGACAACAGCTGAGGCGAAGGTAAATGATCTGCACATACGCACAGCGATGTTATTCCACGGTTATGGCAAAAGAGCGTCGGGCTGCCCAGTATATACAATCCCACGACTTTCTTCGCCGAAATTTTTCTACGAATCTTCACGGCAGAAGAGCGAAGAAGAAAAAGAAGAAGAAGGAGCAGCTCGCAAGCCGAGATCAATTAAGAGCGTGCGAAATTCCGGTAGCCCGCATAGATCAGCTACCGATTGTACCTGACGCAAGAGCTCGCGCGCGCGCGCCCGCCGAATATGCGTAGAAATACGCCTAGTCCGAGCCAATTTCGGCCTCCTCCTTTTCTCTTTTTCTCCGAGGCTACTTCGGCGGATAGCCGATTTGCATGCTGATTTATAGCACTCGAGTTTATACGGAGCTTCATCGATTTCCAATCATCTCGTCTCGGCGAATCGATTTTCATCGTCGCACTCGCGTCTTTCTGACGTACTACGTGTACTAAAAAATATATCGTTGCACACAGCTGACTCGCACACTAGCACAACGTTATACTATCACTGCAGCGTCGCAACTCGACGAAGCGCGCAAAACGACGTCCTCGCAGACACTCTCGCTGTTACTTGGCCACTAGTCGACTGGCGAGATTTATAAAATCGACGAACGATGCACGCAGCAGCAGCAGCAGCAGCAGCAGCAGCGAAACCTAAGATTCGACGAGGAGCAGCCACAGCAGCAGTACGGCAGGATCTGCCCCTAGCCGCCTATGGCTATATAAATCTACAAGCTAATTAGCGATGAAAACGAAAACGAGTTCCGTCCGAGTGCGAGTCGACGCGCACACACGAGCATGCGAGAGCTATAAGCTTCGAATTGATTCTTTGCATCTTCTACTTTCTCCTCTTTTCTTTCTCCGGTTGTTCTGGCTTTGCGCGTTACATAGGCTCTCGGGGGCCAGCGAGAATTTCGTTAGACTTAGATAGGGCCGATTCGCGGCAAAAGTCATCGATCGAATCTCGCGCAAAGAATATCCGAGAGCTCATTTCTCTCATTCCACCTCATTAGTCGTTTTCGCATTTATTCCGCGAAAAGGAGCGAGCGGATCATCCCGGTGCGGTGGCTGCGCGCGGGAAAAGAATTTTGTAGAATATCGTAGCGTATATATAGCTATGAAATCAGGTCAGCGGGACATTTGGCCTTTTAATTAACATACCAGCGATCGCAGCTACCTGCGCGCCCGAAACTCGCCCCAGTCCTCGCGGCAAGACGGATGGATCTGTTTTGGGCTTTTAATTGGCTCTAGGTATAGGCGCGAGCTTCCTCGGGTTGCTGAACTTTATGTGCGTACCGCGCAGGATCGATCCTTTTGCCTCGTCGCAGCTCCCTCGCTATATCTCACTCGCGCTCGTTTGGGCCTTTTGAGTTTTTCTTTTTTTTTTTTACTTCAACCGCGCTATGTAGCCGTCGTATTGCGAAATCGAGTCGAGCCGCTTGTTCGACTCGTCAATCTAGCTCGAAAGTGTTCAAAAGGTCCTCTTTTCCGAGCTGCGTGTGATAATCGGGCAGACGTTCGATACGTGCGCACAGCGACGTGGACTGCCTACTACGGGCGCACGCTATAAGCACGAGCTGTGGGCGGATCGGCGATCGCTTCGTGACTCGGGTGTGTGCGTATTTTTGCCGTCGTCGTTATATAGTTGGCGCGTGCGTGCGGTCAATTATACACGTAGCATATTATATCGGCACGTGTATTGTTGTACTTATCCGAGCGGATCGTAACGACGCATTGAGAGCTTCGGCTTGGCTTCTTCAAGATAACTTCATTACCAGAGACGCGCCTTCGAGCGCCGAGTTTATCGCGATTCAACCGAGTCCAAGTGCAGCCATATTGATGTAAACGTTTATTTAGAATGCAGGAAAATGCACCTAGAGAGCTCGCATACATCGATGCATATATTTTGCGCCTGACTTTGCTTTCATCCTGCGATTCTCACAACTACACGATCGCGAGCTGGGATGACGAGCTCGGCTCGATACATACATATAAGCATGGGCTGCATGAGCTGTATGAGAGCTGGAGAGAGAGAGAGAGAGAGAGCCACGTGATCAATGGACCCCCCGAGGCGAAGCCCGCGAGGAGGACCACCGTAAGCGAGCAGCGCAGATTGACTACGTGCGAGCTGACCACGGCTCGATAGACTCGACTCGAGGCTGTTGCTGCTGCTGCTGCTGCTGCTACTCGTGTCCACTCAGATGACCGTGCCGATTCTCAGCACCGACTCGCTGCTCCACACAAATATACAACTTTTTTTCTTTTTTATCTAAAAAATATGTGGCTAGAATATCAGATGAAGAAAAAAAAATAGGAGGCCACCCCCGAGCTCGATACGCTCGGATGATATTCCTCGGGACGAGGCACGATCTTGTCGGCAGGGGGTCCACTGCTGCTGCTGCTCTCTATTAAAGAAGCCGAAAGAAACTATTATGCAACGCACGGTCACGTGTCTTTGTCACCCGATTGCCATAATTTCGGCTACCGACACGATTCATCTTTTTCTTTATGCTTGTTTTTTTTTTCTAACTGCTGGCCTCTCCTTTTATCGTGGCCCACGTTCTCCGTAACAAGGGGTGTGATCGTCGCTGCCTAATGGCCGTGAAATGTGAGAAAGTGTCCTTTTCCCGTTGCCACCGAGCTCGAGTAGTAGTGATAATGACGAGCTAGAGATGCGTTATTTATGTCTCATTATCGGTACCGAAGCCCGTATGTGTGCGCGGGTATATTTAGATGCCGACTGAATAATTTACATTTCCTATTGGTCTCTTGTGCGTCGGACTAACGCCGCAACAACTTTGTACCTGCATGTGTATAATTATGAAGTGATCATATTCGCGCGGCGCTCGGCTATTTATTAAACGGCAAAGAGTCGACGCGAGTAGGCATTTATCGGAGATATTTTAGCGAGTTAATTTAATTTTCATCCGAATCACGGCAAATTGGCACTGGCGGTAATTTATAATAATTATTGCGCATGGGCAGCTCCGCAGTCGCGCAGCGGGCGCGAACGTCTCAATCGAGTTTTCTCTCTCGCGCTGCGGCTGCTGCTGCTGCGTGCAGCTCGGCTCGCGCGCTGCCGCTGCTGCTGTGCAGCCAGGAAAATCAATACGCGCCTCACTCTTTGGGAGCGCCGAAAGGAACATCGGCGCGCACACGTCTGCCTGAATGCGCCGAGTGAGTACTCGATATTTGAAGAACAAGTAGCTAGGAGCTGGCGAATAAAAAAGCAACTGCTTTTTCCCACGCACTCGGCGACGAAAGGTCACGCACTGGCGCGTGCTCGGCTTCGACGGCGACGCCGTACCGACTGCTCAACTCTCAAGGATCTCGTATCGATCCATTTCGCAACTATTCGTGTAAATAAATTTTTCTCTCGCTTTTTGCGACTCGACGATGCAGTACGCGAGCTCCGAGAGCTCTATCGCGAACGAATCCGTCGATCAGATATTTATTCTCTGCGATATAAGACGTATAGCCTAGAGTGCTCGGGCCAAACCGATAGGCTGCGCCTGGATGAATTTCAGCCTCGAGTACGGAAACAATCAGAGATTACACGCTCGTAAACAATAAGTGTGTACGCGCGAGACGCAGTACGTGTATAGGCAAGGGGCTGCGCATATATACACACGCATGTTCTTTCGGTTGGTTTTTCGAGTGTATTATATATATACGCGCGTAATATGGCACGCGACCGCCGCAGTGCCTGGTGCACCAGCACCAACCCTGCGCGCCCCTGGCCGAGAGCCGAGCGCCGCCGACCGACTATTGTGCCGTGGGCACGCGTACGTACGTGCCTTTGTGCCTGCGACGCTCGCCAGAGCTATATACCTCGCGCTCTCCCGCTATTTTTTATTTGTTTCTCCGACTACGATATTTGACGTGCAATTATTCTTCCCTACACTCCTTTTTTCTCGGCGTTTATGGAGTTTGCTTAGCGATCATCGCTTCGCCGACGCGCTGCAACTTTTCATCTTCTACGAACTAGCTCCTCGAAATTCAAATGGAATAGCGTGATCACGCGAGCTCGATGTATGCGAGGCCCGCGGACATTCGGACGCGATCGAGTGGCACTGCACTTTCGAGTGCAATAGTACCCGCGCGCGACATACGGCTGACTGACGGCTGCTCTACAAAACTCCCACTCTGTCGTCGTGGAGTTCTCGGCTCGGCTCGCTCTCTCAGAAACGCGAGTTTCTCGTACTCTCGCCGCGCGCGACCGTCGACGCAACAACAAAAAAAGAAAAAAGAAAAAAGCTTGATTGTCGCACAACGCGCGCGAGCCTGGATCAAGTGGGCATTCCTCTTTGCTACTACCTTGCTGCACCGCCTGTTTTCTCTCACGCTCCTCGTACACATAGAAACTATACCTCGACCCATGTCTGCGCCTTTTCGTTTGCTTTCTATACATATATCTATAAATATTGCATTCTCTGAGACTCTCTTGTTGTTTTGTGATTTTGTAACCGAATACTTCAAATTGAATCAACTAATTGTCATGATGTGGAATTAAACCGATACTTTATGTGAACAATCAATTTTTTGTTTCAAAAAGCCTCATTCAATACTACGCAGAATACGAAAAAAGTTAGAATGTAATCGACTCGTGTCTAGGTCCGATGAAATATCGGAGTTGAATTTTGTAATAACATGGAACAAGCATCATTATCCATGTGTATCTAAGTCACTTGGTAAATAGCTGAGTATAATACGTACATGCTACATTATTCACTTGACACAGTGAATCAAAATATTTTTTAGCCGTATCTAAGGGTGCCGTCAAATAATTTCAACAGTCAGCTTCAACCCCGACATAATCGATACGAGTATAAGCGCATCCGAACGATCGTCACCTGTGCGAGGCCCTGCCCTATACGTAGCTGTCTCGCAATAAAAATAAAAGTCAATAGTTGTAATATTCATCCAGTCATCGTTGCTCGAAAAGATAAAAGAAGCGCGCTACGACAGACTCATTGTGAGAGACTCGACGATAGCAATTCTGTTTTTATGTGCCGACAGTAGCTCCTATCCACGCGCGAACTTTGCCAACGTGTAATCGGCTGCTTTTTCGGCTCTATTATTTTTTTGACGTGCCATGCGAGAGTTGCGCTGCCTTATGAGTTCACGTACTCGTGTGCGAGACACGAGTGACAATAATAAGCGTGTCGCCGCGGCTCCGGCAATTACCGATTGGACGTCGGCTTTTCGCAAAAGACTCACCGCCAAGAAAAGTATAGTTACACGTCTATTGGAAGTGTTTTTCCCCGACGAACTTATAATCGGCCGCTAAAATCGCATCGCGCGGTCCGAGCGAGAGCCGAGAGCTGCCTTTGGAACGAACCAATTTAGGCTTTACGCGCCCTTCCAGCCAGCCTGGTATTTCTGTGGCCGGGCAACAATTTGTTGGAAATAAATCTCCGCAGCGTTGCAGCGGCGAGATATCTCGAGTCCGTGCATGTACGCTATACAGCTTGTTTCCGCGCGCCACAAATTTTGCATCATTGTTCGATAAATCACCGCAACCGATCGCGCGCGCATTTCATTTTATGCCCGAGTCGCTGCGCCTCTCGGACTATACATACACACACACAACCCCGTGCGTGCCGGCCCCCGACTGCCTTCCACGCGCCGTATACCTACCTTACCTTTTTTCACCCTTTTCTCGCGCTTATAATTGGAGTAGGCCAGATATACGCTCGGCTGCAACCCGAATCTAATGTACAAATCTCTGCTGACAAGAATTGCAAACCGGGTATGCGACCAGCAACGACTCGCCTTCGTATAAAAGGGATATGAAGGTTCAAAGGATCGCGATAATTGGAGTATCGGGAAAACAATATTACCTTTCTTTTATCGCATTTTTTTTTGCCCGCTGCTAAGCAAACTCATATTTTTCGACATAAAATTTGAGATTTATAATACTGTTGCATGAAATCTGCCAGTTGAAAGGTTGTGCGATTATTTAAATCTGATGCTGTATTCGTTTACTCAATAGGCAAAAACAATTTTTTTTGTTTCAAAGGTAACGGCAAATGTTATTATTATGAATACCATAATTGATTGATGTTTTTTATTGGCATTAATGGTATATTTCTCAACGGGAGCAGTTATGGTTTTTCATCAAAACGAGGGATTATAGCAAAAACCGAAGGCGAGTGCTGTTACGAGTTTTGTTATAAAACTATAACAGCAACTGTTGATCATATTATTTTTCCCACGAGAGTCTGAATTAGCGGCAAATTTGCGTATATTAAGTTGGAGTGGGAAAAATAAAATTTACATAGCTATTTATACAATAATTTGTTAAATAACATTCAAATAACACATTTTGTATAGTATAAAATTTACCCCTGCTAAAAATTACATCTCTATTGTGAATACCATGCTAAAACAAATTGATACAGCGACATCTGTGTTTAGTCACGGTTAAGCCGTACATAAATCGATATGTATTAAATGCCTGTATCAACAGTCACATTTACCACCAGGTGGCACTTTATGAATGTGTCTTACCACTGACCACTCGCTTATAGTTATCTCAATCTATGCCGATAAAGAAGGAATCTTACCTTATGATAATAAGATGTCCAAAATAGGGATCTACTATATCTTCAATTGGGTAGTAACTAACAATGACCGTTAATACAGATTTCTGAACTCGCTTCAAGTCATTAAAGCTCTAGTAAATATAATTTGAAGCTCTCTAACGATTTATAGGGTGGAAAGTAGATTTAGCTTGAGAGGGTGACGTGGACAGAAAAGAGGTGGATATCTCGGAGGATCCATAGCTTCATAAGTGTCACGAAAACTTGAAATTAGCTGATGAAGATGCCAAGCTATTGTTTCGGGAGCATTAGAAACTTGAACTCTAATGGACAAGAACAGTACAAAAGGAAAATGTTGGAGTACTTGGAGAATCTGTCTCCGGCACTGGTTCAATTTCACGAGTGCAAAAAAGACCAATAATTCAGATTGAAATTTGAAATTGCGTCGGCAGCCGCATGCAAGCGAATTTCAGTAGTTGTGCTTTATTCTAGTAAAAATAGAGTTGGCATTGAAATTCTAGCGCATTAGCTTACATTGACCAATGATAGAAATGTAAAACAGAGCGCGTGATAAAGTGCGAATCAATTTTCGCTGGAAGCACATTCTGCCCATCAATCAAATAAAAATATATCTAAATAGTCATTGAAATATCTGTCGGACGGTTAATTTCGATAAATCATGATATAGCGAGGCTCGAAGCGTGTACGTACATCACGCTATCGAATAATCCAGTGGGCAGGCGCACGCTGGACGCTTACAGAAGCGCGTCACGTTCCTCAAAATCGAGATCATTGAGCTCGTTCCGGAGCCGAGCGTAAATTAATGCATACGCGCACTATACAGGTATAGAAGCTGCTGCTGCTGCCGTTACAAAGAGAGACTCGCTTGGCTCACTAGCGCTATTTTTCACCAAGACAAATAAATATTCACACGCGAGGGGTGCACGGGAGCGAGGGGGGTAAGAGGCAAACAACGCGCACACCTTTTATTTGTCGGCATGCTGGCAAATAGGTGCACAGGCGAGCGTCGTCTGCGCGACTGTTGTTTGTGCGCGTCCGTGTGTGTGTCGCATTCATGATTCAATTGCGGCGAATCGATAAATCGATCCTGCATATATATAGCTCAGCTAGCCGATGTGTGCACGTATATGCAAACAGCAAAGCGAGTCGGCTCTGTATATAGCACGAGTCGAAGCGCATTGTCATCGCTGCTGCTGCACACGGTCACTCGGCGCTCGCGTCGCGACGAAAAAATATCAGGCGCGTAAATAAAAAGCAGCGCGGAAAGTCGAGCTCGTATTATGGAGCAATGGCATGGGGCGCCGGCAAGAAGCCTGCGAGGAAAGTCGAGCGCTATCAGGTGTGCGTTACTATTATCAAGGCGAAGCATCTCGAGCCTAACTCCAATCCGCAGTGCGTCGTGCGGCTCGGCAATCGCAAGAAGAAGACCCTCGTCCGCAAGAGGACCGACAGTCCCTACTTCAACGAGGTTTGTTTATCGTCTTATAGGCCGGCGAGGTTATATTATGACTAGACGACGCATCGTTTTGCTCTCGCAGTACTTTGTGTTCGATCTGACGTGCAGTCTCGAGGAGCTGCTCGCCACGCGCTTGGACATATCGATTTTTCTGCGCGGCCGCTTGAAGCGCTCCAAGTTCCACGGCAGCGCCGATTTCGAAATCGCCGCCGTTTGGGATCAAGCAGGTTTGCTCGCAGACCACTACTAACTCGTAACGAGGCGACATTATCGTGCTCTCGGCACTTTTCACGCTTGCAGACCACCAGTACCATCACAAGTGGGCCATGCTGACCAACCCGAGGGACTTGGCGGCCGGCCCCAAGGGCTACGTCATGTGCAACGTTGCCGTCTTGGCCAAGGGCGAAAAAACGAGACTGCCCCCGGACACGGACGGCGACGACGACATCGAGGGGTAACATCCTCGCCTTTTTCCTCTCTTTTCCATCTTCTTCCCCCTCTTTATTCCTCTTTTCCAAGCAGCTCGAAAATTATTCAAGCTCTCTCGCAGTCGCATTAAATTCTAGCTAGCTCTACACATGTATATTAATAGCTGCGACGGCTTCTCGCAGCGAAATGTACTCGCGAGCGCTGCACTCGATACACCCCCGCACGCACACACGCACACACTCGTGCACACCCACACATATCTCGCGCAACTCCCCGCTATTACACAGTCTCCCAGAGCGCAAAGTTCCCGAGCGTAGATTAATTGACTGACGTACGCGCGCTCGCGCGCGCGTATTAATTTCAATGGGAGCTGGCGCTGCTCTGCTCCGCGAGAACGCTGCCAACAAAGCCCCCCGGGCCTTCGGCAGCCCATAACAAATGGAATTTTTAATCAATGAATTATATTACATGGGCCGCTGGCGCGCCGGCACGCACGCAGAAATTTGTTGCTACCGCTGGGCACGAATAAATACTTGAGCACGAGGCAGTGCGCCAGATACATTTTCACTCTCTACCGGGCGGAGGATTTGCCTCGAGAGGCCTCCGAGGAGTGCTACCTCAGCATCTCCTTCGCTGGTATGAAGGTGAGCCTCTTCTGTTCGAACAGAAAACGAACCGACCACCCGCCTCGACTCACGCGAGGCCCTGGCTTTGCCCTGAATTTTGCAGGCCTCGACGAGCAGCGAGGGCGGCTGCGGTGATCCCTGCTACAACGAGCGCATCGTCTTTCGCGAGATGTTCCCGTCGCTCTGCCACCGAGCCCGATTGGTCTACAAGTGCCGCAAGACGGGCCAACTCGCCACGCACCTGCTCAACTTCAAGGATATCTCCAACTCCAGCGAACGGGGTGAGCTCTATATATTTTCGGCGACGTTTTACGCCCTTTCTCGCCAGTTCGCTCGAGAGCAATCTATGCCGATGAAATTCTTTTTTTCCATACTTATACAAAAGTCGATTTCGTCCTCTATCCTACCCCGCAAATTGCATCACGCTAAATTTTCTTTCCTCGAGAGCAAATCCTCCTTCTTCCATTACGTTATGTGTCTATATATATAAATCGATCTTGGATAGAGGGAAAGGTATTTTCAACTGTTTTCTGCGCTATTTTATTTCGAAAAAGTAAGCAAAGCAAATAACGGGGAAAAAGTTCGAGTCCGGGGGAAGAAATCGGAGGTCGGGTATAAGCATATAATATAGAGTCTGAAAGAATGTATCCTTATACCGAGAGCGACCAACTTTCCATTAGAGTATATTGGAAAATAAGAAACAAAACGCCCGCAAGGAATTTAAATATTTCATTGGATTAAATTGCTTTGTTTTTTCGATTTGCACGTTTTACCTAAATCACGTAGGAGAGTAGCGCCACGAGAAAAAACATCGCGACAATTATTTTTCCAAGTTTTTTAATCATCCTAATAATTGTTTCGCTACGAGGAAAAAAGTGTCGCATTTTATTGCCACGATATTGAGACTGTCTCTCTCTGCGGCTCTTTCTCTCTTAGCTCCAGTAAGTAGTCCAGCAAAGTCCAATTACGTAAAGAGGTATATAGCTTAGAGGGCGATTTCCGAGAGACCTAAAGTACGCCGGGAGGAAGATAGCGTGCGAGTGTCTAATATTCTCTACATGTATATCTGTATGTGAAACGGAGACAGAGAAAATTTTTCATTTCGCCTGATATTGAGAGCTTTTTAACTTAGATACATGTTTCTGATATTATATGTACTTCAGCTTGTATATCCAAGAAAAAGAGGAGACATTTCCTAATATTTGTTTTCCTTTCTCTGCGTGTGCAAGCTTTCGTAGATCCATTCTTGTAATGATGAAAAGAAAAATCTTTCAGGTTTCTTACCAACTTTCGGCCCATCGTTCATACATCTGTACGGAGACGAGGAACCGATTTATCGGGGCCGTTTGCTGCTGTCATTGAAAGTGGAAATCGACATTTTAGAAACTGCCACGGCGGCCAGCGTAACGATCGAGGACGCACCTGGCCTGGCCGAGGTAAACGAAGGATTTTATAAATTAGTGATTCGATTCGAGAGCGGAGAAAAAAAATCCCAGCGAGAGTCTCGATGTTTGCTCGCATAAAAAGAGAGTCGATATGTGACCCCGAGAGCTAGACAAACTCGAGGGATAAAGTTTGACTGAGAGCTATATTTTTCAAATGATTTATCCGGATCCAAGTGAACTATCTGCAACTTACATCTATCTCACTTGACCCTAAACTCTCTCTCTCTCTCTCTCTCTCTCGTTTACATAAATCTGTATAACATTTCTAAGAGTTGGCGCGTGCGTGCGGCGAATCTAATTACATCTCCGCAGCCAAGCGCGTAAATATATACGCGCATAAAGTTTCTATTTTTTTAATTACGCGAAATCTGTCAAGATAATATTTCACCGTCGACGAGCAGCACCCGACTACAATAATAATGCCTTCTTCGCGCGAGTAGTCGTATAAAAAAAGTCATATCAAAAATTTTTCCGATGCATATAACATACGCACGTATGCGTATTTTACAGCACTTATGGCTTCTCTCTTCCTCTCTCTCTCTTTCTCTCAATAAAAATGCAAAAGTAAAATGCACATATACGCGCGAGCGAGAGCAAGGGAAAAGTTAAAAAATGTTCATTTTCTCTTTTTATTTACAGCCCCGTCGCTGTAGCTAGAGCTTGAATTTCTGTCTCGTGTTTTTACGTTTATACATGCAGAATCTACTTTATAAAATATCGCGCTCGCTGCACAGGGAGGCTATATATCGCGAAAAAAGTTGAGTCGTCTTACGTGTCTCCCTCTCTCCCCCTCCTCTTCGCTCCACCGATTTTTCTTCTCGAGCCGTATTACGCTATATTAAAATTGCAAAAAACGTCTATCAAAATCATGTCACGAAGTAAATACAATTTTTAAGCCCTTCAAAGCCATTCGTTCATACGAGTAGCTATCGATATCTCTGCTTTGTAAGTGCGATCACACGTGTATTTGTGCTCGTTGCGTCTGTGCAGGCTAGTATCTGGCGTGTGGAGGAGTATCTGCTAGTCTGCGTGTTACACGATGCCTGTATGATCGATCGAAGCCTCCTGGCGTGTGGCAAGTCTGTTAGCTTCGAGCTTAACTTGGGTAATGCCGGCAACAGGAAATACTGCGCTTCGGCGAAACAGCTCGGCAACCAAGACGATGACGACGAGCAAGACGACGACGAGGATACGCTCAAAGCCGGTAACGTCCTGTCTAAGCCATACTCGCACAGATACGCTTACTCGGATTTAATTCATCGCATCTTCTAGCTACATTTTTGATCTTGCATGCTTTACATTTTTTTTGTAATACTTCTTAGAGCTTCGTGTCTCGATTATTCTTCCATTCTCGGCCTGTAGCCGATTCATATCAATGGTTTAGGAATCAGCGAAAAGTCATTAATCACACGAAATGTCCATGTATAACAGGTAGCTCGTCGTGCATAGGCTGCGCCAGCGCCGACAGCAGAAGCGCGAGCTCGCCTCTGAAAATCGACTCGCTGGATAACAAGTACAACTACATAGCTCTAGGCGCAAAAAAGCCCTGTTGCCATGTCAAGTCTTGGTGGCCGAATACGGACTGGCGACAGCGCAATTCCAACAGGCTCAACTTCATCGCTGATTTTTTGGTAATTATTCTCGTCCATTTCTCGACCGAGGACGTTTTTAAAAATAACAGCCGAGTGCAGACCGAGAGAGAGAGAGAGAGAGAGAGAGAGAGAGAGAGAGCGAGAAGTTTTAAACGATCTAAATCTCACAGGGAAGTCTTGACAAAGATTCAGGAAGGAGGGCAATTGGGTGGACGAGTTTTTCTCTCTTTCTCTCTCAAGCCCGCTGTTAAGCAAACGCGCGTAGCCGCATTAAAAATACAAATTTTCGAGTGGCTTTATAAATTTTGCACATTATTCAATGAAAGCAATTCCGTGTACGAAGCAGACATGGCTAATTCCACTTGCAAATATACATGCGCACTCGGCGGGTGTATCAATCGAAGAGAACACCCTCGCATACGGCATACAGTGACAAAATTGCGCGAGTACCTACGGTTGCTTAACAAAGTTCCGTAAACTAGATTGGCCAGCTGTATGCGGGAGATTCATCTTGCCTCTCTCTCGTTTTCATAATTCCGCTTGCAAATGACTTTGCAACGTGAGTGTGTATATAGGAGAGCGTAGGTCAGTTTTTATTCGCTCTTGCACGCACACGACACGCGCGCACTACATGTTACAGGAGAGCGAGCTGGAGCAAATCGACGAGCTCGAGGCAGCGAACCACGAGAGCTGCTACGTGTCGTACAACGCAACAATGCGAACTTTGAAGCTTCACTGCGGCGACTATCTGCGCAGTCTTCGATCCATGTCGGATACCATCTGTGGCAGCGATAACGACGACGACGAGGACGACGATGGCTCCTGCCTCACTATTTTGGATAAGTACAGGCTGAACCACTGCAGACTGGAAATGGAAAAGATACTCGAGAGACTGAAAGCCCAGGGAGAGCTGAAGGACAACACGCTGCTGAGGATCGGCCTGCTGCACGCCCGCAGACACTTGCAGCTCATCAAAGAGCTGGCCACCGACGTGAGTACGGAGATCGATCGCACATAGTATAGAGGATAACGGCGCGCTAGTCAATCGAGCCAATCAACGGTCACTGGTCTTTTGACGTCGACAGCCCCAGCACAGCCAGCCCGATATCTTCATCTGGCTGCTGCGGAAGAATCGACGCGTGGCCTACGCTCGTCTGCCCGCAGCCCGATTCATCCACGCGGAAGAGCGTGCCGAGCGTGGCCGAGATTGCGGCCTGCGCACCAGCGTGTTCCTCAAGCGGCCAGAGGCTGCTGCGGCCGCCACGCTCGACGACGCCACTTCCGACATGTCCGGCGGCGTTTGCAAGCTCGAGCTCTTCCTCTGGCTGGGCAACGCCAAATTCGCCGCCGCATGCTGGAGCGCCCTGCCACCTGGTTACCGCGTCGACGAGACCCTTGGTTTGGACAAATTTCCCGCTTGTTTCGAGTACGAGATCTCGTCGGTGAGTCGCGTTTAGTCGAGCGAGTTTAGCAGCGGCTGATTGATAAGCGTGCGACAAGTGCTAACGACCGGCCGCCAGACCTGCCGTCCCGTTGGCCAATTTATTAAACGACAAAGGACCGAGCGGGGGTCGCGTGCTAAATTTTCATCGCGTCACGCGCCTTCTCGATCCATCATTTTTTTCGTCCAGCGATACTATTAAACTAGATTGATAGCCAAACGCTTTGTTTACTTGCCTGCCTTTTTCCACCCGCAGAAATTTCAATTGAGAGTGCACCTTTACCAGGGCAGATTCGAGCCTGGCATGGATTCGTCGGGTCTGCTTGATCCAATGGTTCGGATCATTTTTCAAGGCTACACAATGACCACTAAAGTGAGTTTTTAGCATGACACAATAGAGCAAAAAAAAAGAAAAAGAAATATATATCGAGAGCGTACACACAGGCGAATGCAGAGCAGAGAGCACACAATGTAGCTCGGATGTAGGTCACATTATAGCCGGCTTGAGCCCACCAACTTGCCATTTCGGCTTCTCTTTTACACGCCTAATGATTGATTTTTTTTGGCTTATTTTTTATACGAATAAAAAACATCAAAAATCACGAATGCAGGTGAAGAAGCAGACACTCGATCCGTTTTGGGATCAAACGCTCGTATTGCCGGCGATCGATCTCCACGCTACGCCCGAGTACGTGAAGGATCAGCCGCCCAAAGTCGTTATGGAAGTTTTCGACAGCGATTACGTAAGTGATGTTAGGCTGGCTCGACTGCGTCCCAAGCCCCGTATTAAAGCATATTTTTCCTCGATGGATATAGAACAGGCTTGAACTATACGGACGATGTCTGGTGGAGCCGATGGTTAAATTCAAGGAGCAGCAGTACTCGACATCGGATTTTCTCCCCCGCTTAAAATGGCACAAGCTTACTGGTCATCAGCAAAATGCTCAGGGCGCTGTTATGGCTGCCTTCGAACTCGTTCAGGTATGCATCGAAAACGAGACTGGATTCCAACTAGTCTATTTCAGATTTTACGACCAACGGATCAATGGTAAATATTCTTCCTACTGTTGGTCACAAAATCTGAAATGGCTTGCTTTTTAGTTGAGCGGCACTCAACGTATTATCGTTGAGCACTTTTTCATTCCAATCAGAATTACAGTTCTCTTTGTCTCGGACATCGACACGTGAGTCGAACGTTTGATAAAAACTTGCGCGAAATTCGTTAATGCAAACGACCAAACTGTACATTAATTGGCAATAATAGCGACAGCTGGAGTATTTCCAATTAAACTTGCGAAATTAAATTCTGTGCATTCGTGGCTGTGATATGCACTTGTCCAGCTGGACAAAGACGACGAAGAGCCGAAATCAGAGGCCATCGACGGTGTACCGGAAATAATTCGGCCTCGACTGGTCAGCTACAGACTCGAAGTCATTTTCTGGGGTATCCGCGACTTCAAGCGGCTGAACCTGATCTCGGTAACGAAGCCTAAGCTCGTCGTCCGCTGCGGCGAGGCCCGTCTCGAGTCCAGCGTCATGGAGAACGCCGCGAGACTGCCGAATTTTCCCGATATCCACGCTATGCTCGATTTGGTGCGCATCTGCTCTCTCTCTCTCTCTCTCTTATCATTGGGCGGCGCGAACGCCACAGCCCGTGTAATTCCGATATACTCCGCAGAACATGCCAGAGGAGGAAATTTATTATCCGCCGATTATGATAAAGGCCTTCGAGTCGCGAGTCGGCCGCTTCGCCTACGTGGGCGTGTGTAACGTGCCGACGATTTACAGCTTCGTGCAGAAATTAGTGACGAGGGACGAGTACGAGGCGGCCATTTATCAACCCACTAAAAAGTCAAGTACTGCCGCAACGCGCCAACACGGTGAGAAAATAATCGACTTCGTGGCGTTGCATGGTGCTCGCGATGACGCAATTTTTCTGTCTGCTTCAGTCAACGTATCGATTCGCATTGACGAAGACGACGAGGGAGAAGGGACTACTTGGATGAGCTACAAAAAGCTGAAAAATTATCAGCAGAATAAAAAGTCGTGGCTAGGTAAACTTTTGCCCTGGAAAGGACGAAGCGACGAGGTTGCCGTTACACTCGCCGTCGAGCGCGACGACTCCCTCGACTGGTGGTCCAAATATTACGCATCTATCGAGGTAGGTCATTCGTTTAAACGACATTCACAAAACGGCCGAAATACTCGAGAGGCTTTGTCTCGGCTGCAGGAGGAGAAGAATAAAGAGAGCGGCCCGACGAGCAAGGCAAAGCCCTGGATAAAGCGATTGGCGAGTTTCAAAGTGAGCACAGGGCATTAAGTCGCGATCGCGACTGAGACCGAGACGTTACGCATCGATCGGTTTTTACTCAGGTGTACTCCGAAGAGTTGGAATCTCAGCCGGAATTTTCCGGCTTTCAGGACAGACTGCGAACTTTCGAGCTTCATCGTGGCAAGCACAGCAACGACCCGCGACGCGCCGCCGACGACGACCGCGTCGGTAAATTCAAGGTATACGTCTCTCTTATATGCACGAGCTGTTTCCAGTCGAAGATGAAAAACTTTGCGTCGCAGGGTTTCATCGCCATCTATCGTTGGCCCCATCCCGATGGATTATCCTGCGTTAATCGCGTCGGGCGGAGCGCCAATTCCGGCCTTTTGAACGATTATCCGTCGCAAGAACCGCTGAGCCTCGTAGTCCGCGTCTACGTTGTCAAATGCAAGTAAATCAGTTTTTTGTATGAAAATGCATATCGATCTTCACGAGGCTCCCTGTCGAACGATCAGGTTTAAATTTGAACCCCACGGACCCTTTGAGCGGCAAGACAGACGCTTATCTGCGTCTCAAGCTTGGCAAACGTGTAATCGACGATCGAAAGAGATACATACCGAATCAATTGAATCCAACCTTTGGCAGGTGAGACAATCATTTCACGAAAATATTTTCAACTACTGAAGGGCCGACGTAATTCCGTTGGAAAATTAGAACATCCTTAAAGCGAAGGCAGAAAAATTACGCAAATTATCCAAGAAAATTAAATTAGATTAAATGGAACGCTAGCTTCTGCGGAAAGAAAAATAGTCAGTTGGCGGCAATTTCTTCTGGATCATTAAAATCGCAAATTGAAACAACTGCCTCGTGACAGTGTACAGCAGCAGCAGCAGCAACCTGAGCGAAAAAACTTTATTTTTTAATTAATGCTCGAAAATAGACGAAGCTGGCGAAAACAGACTGCACATAATTATCACCGACGACAAGAGGGCTTGCACCTTCTTTGGTCGCGCATAAGTTGAGCGACCAATCGATGAGCTTAACTCGTTGATTAAAATCTCTCTAAATCTCTATAGATATAGGTTTGGCATGCATATATATATGGGTCAAAATAATACTTTTTTACAAAACCGTGCGCACGTATGTCACCGATCTTGACGCGCTTTTGGTATATTATAGTACATGGTAAAAAGGTCCCAAAAAAAAATTTTTAGACCCCCTCCCCCCTCCTACCCCCCACTTCCGGTATAAACGTCCATTTTCGATCTATATTTTTTCTGAGGACATGAAGCAAGTAAAAAATCTGAAAAAATTCATAAAAATACTTTTCCACAATCCAAACAACCTTGAATTTTTTCAGATTTTTTGAGTGCTTCAGGCCTTCAGATAAAATCATTGAAAATTTCAAAAATCGAGATACGGCGGTATGAGCCGATGTAGTACTCGGAAATTTTTTCAGTTATTTTTCGCATTAAAAAACATAACCTCAATTTTTTTCAGATTTTTTCAGATTACCTAACGCACCTTTTGAAGCCAAAAACCGATTTTTTTGACGAAAATAATTTTTTTAGGACAGTACGGAGCCTCGAAAAATCTGAAAAAAATTTTTTCTTGTTTTTTTCATCAAAATACGTAATCTCAAATTTTTTCAGATTTTTTAATTGAAGGCGATAGCTTCTAGGGCCGAAAAATGCTATTTTTAACAAAAAATGGTTCCTAGAACCCGATGGTTCCGGTGAAAAAATTTGAAAATATTTTTTTTGAATTCCTTGTCAAATTTTAATAAATTTTGACCGTTTCAAAAGTTCGATTGAAGCTTCCTAGCTCATTTTAGAGCAGGACAAAGATTAGTGCAAAATATCTGAAGACGTTTCTGAAGACATTAAGGAATGATAAAACTCGTTTGATGCTCTAAAATGAGCTAGGAAGCTTCAATCGAACTTTTGAAACGGTCAAAATTTATTAAAATTTGACAAGGAATTCAAAAAAAATATTTTCAAATTTTTTCACCGGAACCATCGGGTTCTAGGAACCATTTTTTGTTAAAAATAGCATTTTTCGGCCCTAGAAGCTATCGCCTTCAATTAAAAAATCTGAAAAAATTTGAGATTACGTATTTTGATGAAAAAAACAAGAAAAAATTTTTTTCAGATTTTTCGAGGCTCCGTACTGTCCTAAAAAAATTATTTTCGTCAAAAAAATCGGTTTTTGGCTTCAAAAGGTGCGTTAGGTAATCTGAAAAAATCTGAAAAAAATTGAGGTTATGTTTTTTAATGCGAAAAATAACTGAAAAAATTTCCGAGTACTACATCGGCTCATACCGCCGTATCTCGATTTTTGAAATTTTCAATGATTTTATCTGAAGGCCTGAAGCACTCAAAAAATCTGAAAAAATTCAAGGTTGTTTGGATTGTGGAAAAGTATTTTTATGAATTTTTTCAGATTTTTTACTTGCTTCATGTCCTCAGAAAAAATATAGATCGAAAATGGACGTTTATACCGGAAGTGGGGGGTAGGACGGGGGAGGGGGTCTAAAAATTTTTTTTTGGGACCTTTTTACCATGTACTACAACATACCAAAAGCGCGTCAAGATCGGTGACATACGTGCGCACGGTTTTGTAAAAAAGTATTATTTTGACCCATATATATATACGAGCCGGAGCGCTTGATCAATAATTGCCGGGAGATAAATTAATATCGGAGATCGCATTGCGGCTTAAGCAGAAGATACACGGCCTAGCTTTGCGTGATTTAATTATAGATTTTGACGCGACTCCCCGCGCGCAGGGTGTACGAGCTCGAGGCCTCGCTGCCGAAAGATCACAGCCTGCTGCTGCAGCTGTGGGATTACGACGCCACCTCGGCGGACGATCTCATCGGCGAGACGCGAATCGACATCGAGAATCGCTTCTACAGCCAGCATCGAGCCACCTGCGGCCTGGCCCTCACCTACGACGAGACGGGCTACAACTCTTGGCGCGATCGCGAGAAGCCCTGCCAGATACTGCGCCAGCTCTGCAAGAGGAACAATCTGCCGCTGCCCGAGTACTGGGACGATCACGTGCGCATCGGAAAGATCAAATTTCTCTGTCCCGGTCTCGGCGACCAGACGGGTTCGTCTCAATGACACTTATAAATCTTCGTGCTTGCAGCGACTCGCGATTCATCGTGGCGACTAGCGCGAGCCGTTAATTAATCACGTTTGAACGCGTGCGCAAATAGAAATCGATCGCTTTTTACGCCTTTTATTAATATGCGAAAACGCCCGAGTGGGTGGAAAAAATAATCCACAACGTCATACAGCCACGATAATTTCTCTTTTCATTCTCTCTTTCCTGCGTATGCATGCGAACAAGCCATGATAAAAAAAAGAAAAAATTCACCCACATAGATAAGGAGGAACGAATGGCTTTGAGCGTACTGCATCGCTGGTCGGACTTCCCAATTTGCGGCTGTGCCCTCGTTCCCGAGCACGTCGAGAGACGTCCTCTATTCAATCCCAAGAGGCCCGGACTGCAGCAGGTTGGACGTTTTAATGAACCTCATTTGAGCGCGCGCATATCGCCAATTTTTCTTATTATACCTTTTGATCGCGTATGCATTATATTTCGGGCCGCCGCGGCTTCGAGAAAAGTCAAATACGCTCGTTCCGGCAAAACTTGACTTTTATCCGCAGCCAACTTTGTCGAATGTTAAGCGAGTTTTCAATTTTATGCTAAGATCAACATTGACTGGCTTATTATCCTTTTCACGCTGCGATAAAAAAAAACGAAACAAAAAAAAACCAGGGCAGAGTTGAAATGTGGATCGATATGTTTCCGATCGACGAATTGCCGGCAAAGCCCGCCATCGACATCAGTCCGCAGCCACGGGAGGATTACGAGCTTCGCGTGATCGTCTGGAACACCGAGAACGTTCCTCTGGTCGACAGTCAATTTCTCACGGGCGAAAAGTGCTCGGATATCTACGTCAAGGGGTAAGTGCTCGGCGTCGAGGCGGTGGCCGCTTTTGGCAAGCTCGTCGCTTGGCTGAAATAAAAAAATAGGCTGGCCCCGGGTACAGCAGCGTCATAGCTCGAATCGTATTATAGGTGGATCCTACCGGAGGACGCGCAGCGCACCGACGTGCACTACAACTCGCTGACCGGCGAGGGCAACTTCAACTGGCGCTTCACATTTCGCTTCACGTGGGCTCGAGGCGAGCGCTGCATGATCGTCCGGCGCAAGGCCTCGGTGTTCGCCCGCGACGAGACGGAGCAGCAGGTGCCCTGCGTCCTCGAGATCCAGGTCTGGGACAGCGATCACTTTTCCAAGGACGACTTTTTGGGTGAGGACAGCTGTGCAAAAAATGCTTGGGTTACTTGGCTTCTCTTCGGTCTAGCCATTATCTCTTTGGACTAGGTGCGCTGAGTCTCGACTTGGGCAAATTGCCGAAAGGAAGCCACAGCTCCCGCAACTGCAAATTGAGCCTGCTTGACCCGAACACGCCGAGAGTGAATCTGTTCCGACTCGAGAGGACTCGCGCTTGGTGGCCTCTGTCCGTCAGCAAGACCGTGGGCCATCCCATGCAGGCTGTTTGTTCATTTTTTACGCGCTTTTACCCTTTCATGGAACGAGCTAGTGCATAACGGGTTGACATTTTTGGCCTAGGGCAAAATTGAGCTGGAATTGAGCGTGTTGCCGGTTAAAGAGGCCGAGCAGCAGCCGGTCGGAAGAGGACGCAAGCCACCGGAAGCCCTGCCACCGCCCAAGTAAGTACGTTTCCTGCGCCCGAACCAGCGTCATTGCTAGTGGTATAATTAAATTGTCGAGGGATGCAGTGAGAGAGAAGGGATCGGTTTAATTAATCAGAGAAGCGAGCGCGTACGCGCGCGTGCGTCTAGGCGCCGGGCACGAAAAACACCGACAGCGAGAGCTTTGATCAGTGAGATGTTTTTGGCTTTGTCACCTGACGCTGCTGCGTTTTTGCCATGGGCACTTAATGCCAAGTGGCTACTTGGATAATCAACGACGCGCTGCTCTGAACAATTTAAATCGAGGCCGTAGCCTCCAGGCGTCGTCGACGTTGTTTATTTGCATTTTTTCGATTGCTCCGCGCGCGCGCGCGTAAATTTGAATGCGAGAGAGCTCGCGTGCCTTGTACGCGAGAGCTGGATGTAAGCTCGCTGAGGCATAAAATATAAATACCCCTCTGCAGCTACTATTCCAACGCGGCATTGCTCCCAGCTATGCGGAGCCATTCAAGTCATAAAGTATCGAGAGGATATTACCCAATATGTGTGTTTGCATTGCTCCGCAAAAAACTTGCATTATCTTGCCGTGCTATTACCAAATTTTCCATTTACATGCAAGCTATTTTACACCATGGAATAATCATTCTGTCGAATACTATAGGATAGTCTAAACATAATACGTATATTTTTTTGATTTTTGGACAAGCTTTTCTTTTTTTTTTTTTTTTTTTTTTTTAATTAAATGCGATCAATGATAAAAAGTTTGTTTCAAACCCATTTACTATAATAAATTCAATCCAATTACATAGTCGAGATTGAGCAGACCGAATAAACAAAAATTTTACCACACCGAAAGTCGAAAATTACAATTAAAAAAAGCGCATGGCAGCAAAAATGTTAGCATGAAATTTCGCTCTTATATTGTTGAAACGAATAGGTGCAACGCTAAATAAATATAGGCTAGAGTTAAAGTTAAAATAAATATTTGTCAAAGCGTTGCTATATATATTCTACCAAAAGCTCGGTGGTAAAATTAAAAAACAGTTATTCCAGAATTTTCATTCTTCTTTCGTTTAAGCCAGGCACGCGTATAGGGGAGAGAACGTTTTGCTTTTAGAAAGTAGGAACAAAAAAAAATTAGCTCCATAAGAATATCTTGAAAAAATTAATTAGGTAAATAAACAAGGGACCGCCAGTCGAGCAAACAAGCTTTCCAAAGTTTCTCATCCTGCATTAATCTTGCACGCCCCTATGGATTATTGCGAGGATGAGTACAAAGGGCGGGCTACGCCGATTAAAATTTAATATCTCGAGTGTATACATATATACATGCAAAAATTACGCCTGCACAGACGACCGGACACGTCATTTTCTTGGTTTCGAAATCCCTGGAAAGCCTGCTGTTTCGTGGTTTGCCGCTACTACCGCTGGCGGATAATCGGCTGTTGTTGCTGCATCTTCGTGGTGCTCCTCGTCGCCGCCGGAGTCTACGCTTTTCCCGGATACTTCGTCAAGCGTTTGGTCGGCGCTTAGACTTTATCATTATTGCGCTTTTGTTCGGCGAAATATTAGCGGCGGCGCCCGCCGCTGCTGCTGATACGTATACTTTTGTTGAGCACGAATTTCGGCAAAGCGACCGAGAGCCAACTTTTAATTGGATGAATTCAGTTGTACTCTATTTCAAGTGTTGTATATATACGGGGGGCGTGCAGATATGAGATCTAAAATTGTTTTTGGTTGATTAGATTTTAGACGAGTTTCAAAACTTTGTATGGAATTCAAAACTTTATGGATAACTAATTCGTTGTTATAGCCTGTAATTATGCATGCAGGAACGTAGTGTTTATTTAAATGTAAGTTTAGAGAAAAAAACATGTATAATCAATGTGAGGAAAAAAAACAATATATTTTTCAAGTATAAAAGCATTTGTTATTTCGCGCATTATCTAGTCGGGAAGTGAATAGCCAAAAGTACCTCAAGTACAACCACGGCAAAATTTAAAGTTTTCTCGTTTTAGGGCGAACGTAGCGAAAAAGTTTCCTTCGCCCAAGAGAAAGTAACCTCTCGCTGATGTCTCGTAATCTCCATTGTACTTGAAAAAAGAAAAAGAAAGCAAGCTCTCGGCGGATTTTTGCTCGAATAAATTCAATCCTGGCCCCGGCGAATCATGAGCTGAAAATTTGACGTGATTTCGATTGCGAGTACGTGAAAATTCGCACACAGCCGAGTAAAAGTCTAATTTTTCTCCCATACTGCTGAAGTGAGGATCCATAATGTAGCACGAGCCGTGTCGGGACGAGCAGCCGAGCGAGAGTAAGCAGCAACAAATAACGCTCGGTCGGGTGTACTGGGCTGCATCTCGCGCATAGAAAAAAGAGCTTATAAAATTCTGAAGCTGGTGCTGCCGCTATATAACTGCGCTGCGGCAACGGACCGCTTCTTTTTCTACTTGCGGAGAATGGAATTTTCGTGTATATTGTGCAACGCGTATCCGAGTTTATGTACATCCTCCGCGGACTTGGAAAACGCAAGCTCTCGAGTATATATAGCCTTCCACATTCTAAATTTACTCGCGCAGTCAAAAAAAAAAAGATATTTACAAGATGAATTGAGAAAAATAAGAAAAAAATAAGCCTCGGTGCATGGTGACAGTCACAATTATACAGGGCTTAATTTCATCCACTATATAATACAAGTTCCCGCGGGCTCGGCAAGCCACATACACACGCACACATGGGCTGATTCAAAGCCAGAGTAAGAGAGAGAGAGAGAGAGAGAGAGAGAGCGAATATATATAGAACACCGCACGAAGGGGGGTTGTGTACAAAGCACAAAGGAATCCAGAGTGAGTAAAGTGCACTCTAGCCGCGCTGCCTCTCGGAGCTCGGCGCACGCGACTCTGTGCCGCGCTGCTCCACTACGTTTACTTGTAACACGTGTGTCTGTGTCTGTGTGTGTACATGTACGCACTTTCAAAAGCATCAACATCTTCGTTGGCAGTGTCAGCGTCTTATAAAGCAGACGTAGGCGCGCGAGCGAGCCGATCGATTCGTCGTCGACGTCGTCTTTGAGACATCGGCTTTTCAAGCACGCTCAAAAGCTTCCTATAGCGGCTCGAGCCCGATAAATCGTTAATTAGCATTTTTTATCTACGCCCGCGTCCAAATTGGTCTCGCGATCGAATGTTTTTCAGCGCGAGATAAAAAAAGGAAATCAGTGGGAAAACGACGGGAAATCAGCTGCCAAAGACAATAATACATTCGAGCTGTGACGCGCGCGCGCATACCTTGCTCCATAATATTCCGTGAGCCATCAAATAGCAATAATCATACATCATTCCCGAGCTTTTGCACACTCGGCCGTGGCGCGCAACGTTTCAATCTCGCACGCGATCCATTTATAACCCGCCACACACTCACCTACACACGTACATGCAGAGAAGCGCTTAGGATGGGTATCAATTCGCCAAAGCATTATCATTCAAATAATGTATACGCGCATCAATTCCAAGAATATCCAATAAACAAGTCTTATCTAATGCGGTTTATATGCTTTTACCCAGTCTGGCTAATGCAGTCGTTCGTCATTCTGCTTAAAACATGACGTACCTACAAGTAAAGCTAGCTCGGACGAATAAAAATATACAAAGTCGATAGATAATTACAGTCGGTTTTAAGAATGGAAATCCGAGCTTATGCGCGAGCT
Source organism: Trichogramma pretiosum (assembly GCF_000599845.2). Classification (NCBI taxonomy): domain Eukaryota; kingdom Metazoa; phylum Arthropoda; class Insecta; order Hymenoptera; family Trichogrammatidae; genus Trichogramma; species Trichogramma pretiosum. The sequence goes on from NW_019641697.1 coordinate 1,235,240, forward strand.
TTCGAACAGAGACTCGGTGTATGTACATCATGTGTGTGTGTGTGTGTGTGTGTGTGTGTGTGTACGAGTTTGTTTGTGTGCATGCGCATGGAGCTTATATAGAGCCGTGACGAGGTGCATTCCAGTTGGCCTGGTATAGAGTTTCACCTAACGATGGCTGAACTAGCAAAGTGTCTCGTTAGTTTATACGCTTTTATATATGCGACCCGCCTCTCGAACTCCGACAAACAATCGAGTTATGATTTTTATGACGCTGCTAATTATCGCGTGTGCCTGTGGGTGCAACAATAAGCAACTCGCTGCTCCATAGCGACGACCAAACTTTGCCTTGAGTGAAAGATCGGGAAAGTACCCTAAAAGTCGTAAGTTCTAGTCCGCTCTCGTCGATGATCGAAAATCCAGCTTGAGCTTAACTTTTTACCAGTACGTGAGCACTCCGCGTCGTTTTTCTTTCTTGTTCTTTTTCCTTCTTCGCTCTCCAAAGCTGCCTTAATTGACTCAACGGCTTGAAACGAATCTCATACGTGCGGCGGCCACATGACTTTTGTACGTCCAAGCGTGTGTTTGTGTGTGTGAGTACGAGCGAGCAGGTAGCCATCTGGAGATATCAAAAAGAGACCTTCTAGGTGAAGATCTACAAAAGTCGAACATTGAACTAGCATCTTGCGTTGTTTTTAATCCAATTTACGCGCATATCTTGCGGTTCGCTTGGTCGTTTTTTCTTCTACTATTGGTTTCAAGAATTTCCATCGAGTCACTGCGTTTGCTTATTGAGCCGCCGGGGGAAAACAGAAAAACGAAACCAGGCTTTTGCGAGCTGCCAACCGGCAACTTGTTTCTTTGTTTCTCGAAATTAACACGTGCCGCGTCGAATGTACGATTCGTAAAGAAAGTGAATACTCTCATATAGCTTGCCTATATGCCGAGGGGGGCGATGAATTGCTGCGTGTGTCAATATGTGTGTGTGTATGTATACGCGCGATACCGGCCGATAAAATAAATGCGCTCCCGCGTGCCAAGTCTATTATCGTATTATTGCGAACTAAGTCGTCGAGGTATTTTCTATAAACACACTTGGGCTTTTAAACGACGACACGCGCGACCTGCCCACGAGTAATGTCAACTCGACGCGTAATGCGCGCCGTACGGCCTAAACTGCTTATCCTACGTCTTTTATTGACCAATAAAAACACCTACATGTGCAGCTCACAACTCTTGTATTTTTCTTATTCTATTATTTTTCCTTTCAACAAAACGTCCATGTAATAATGTAAATGTAATAATTACCGAGTCTCGCGCGTCGACGAAAAAATTACTCTCTCACTCGGTTCTCGCCTCCAGCTGTATTCGATAATATACGAACGCGACGAGTAACTGCATTAGTACCGACGTTGTATGGACTTAGTATCGTGGTAAAAAAATTTAAAATCTTTAAAAATTTACGAGATATTTGCAGTGATTGTGCAGAGCGAGGTAAGTTCATTAACTGGGACATCGAATGACTATTTGATGTTGTAGTCTCGTATCGATTTTTCTTTTACCGGAGCTGGCTACTAAAGCGTCCGCTTCGTTATCGAGCCCAAAATTATTATAGCTTACGCTTATTTTTATAATTTTTACCTTTGCACTCTTTTTATCGTTTCTTACTGTAAATTTATTCAAGTAAACGACAATCATCAGAATTCTGCAACTTGAGATAATTATGTGTGCTGAATTCATCTGACTTTTTCCGAAATAATACAACGAGAATTTCGAAGATTTTCCGTTTCAACGATGCATTAATTATTAACTACAAACGAGGTACAAGCACTTGATAGTGTACAAAAGCTTTGAAAGAAAGCGCTCGACTTATTATCAAGTTATGCTGTATGGCTATTAGCTTTTAAAAGTGACGAGCTCGTCATTATACTAGCTTACAATGCTGGACTGGGGATGCGTTTTTACCGGTTGTATGGTAAAATTTTTCTTCGAGCACGCTTGTCTCTTTTTCCCCTTTATTCAGTCTTTGGCGAAAAAAGAAAAATTACACCTTGTGTAACGAGTTGGCGAGCTTGCGAGAGAGCTTTTTGCAAAGAAATAACGTAGATGTAACTGAACTTATACGAACGATTACTTTTTACTAAAAAACAAATTTAAAAATTTCATTTACGAAGAAAACTAGACTCAAGTTGCAAAATCGGATTTTATTTATACGAGGCTGGGCTGCATTCATTTTCAAAAAAGTCAACGTAATGTACGATCAAAAGCTCCTTGCCACTACGTGTTTGATTGAACGTCACGCAAACGTCGAGCTAAACATTGCAGCTGACTAAAGCACATTAACCCCTCTTCCCCCCCATCCGCCATTTCCCTTCATATACTGCCACTTCAGTTAGTTGCTTCTTTTTCGTGTAGTCACTCTCGTATAGGGTTTTTCTTCTCATCGCTCTTTTTTCTTGCACCCTCCGCATACTCCCTACGCTTCGTTAATGACTATTTTAGAACAAGTGAATTCCTCGTTGTTGGTTACATTTTTCTTCCTCCTAAGCTCTGGAAAATGTTGATCGTAATAAATGAATTTTCGGCTTATGCATTAAGATTTTACAAGATTAATGTTTTATTCATTTGAGCCCGATCATAATGCATATGAAAAACGTGTGCACGTCGGCAGAATAACAGGTAATATAGTTGCATAAAGTATGATACCCATTATCTTGCGCCTGGCGAGTGAAAGAAAAAAAACGAAGCCCAAATGGTATTCAGGAGCTTTTCCTTATTGAATCGTTTTATTCATCAGTGCAACTCTCTTTCTCTTCCTCTTAACTAAAAGCTTTTTAATCATCTATTAAAGATAGAAGATGCAACGCGCCTTTTTTCAACCCTCTCTCTCTCCCTTTCTCTCTCAAAAAATATATTTCGTAAATACTCAGAGAAAACATATTCAATATCTTGTATGCTTGTTTCGTTCCACTGAAATGATGAAATATTTTATTTTAATTAAAATGTCACGTAACATTGTATAGCAATGGGTCTCTTAGAAATACGGCTTGATGAATCTAATAATCGAAATTTTATGAATAATAAAATACTATACCTAAGATTAACTTTCAGTGGAATATGTAGAGTTTTTATGAAAGAACGGGGTAAAATATTTTGTAAGAGTTTTAGGTGTGCATAAAAATAAAGCCACACCAGCTAAATCCAGTTATTTAGTTTTTTTTCGTCAGAAACATATTTATTCAAGTAAGCGACAATCTAACTAATTAATTACGCTTTCCACATTCGATTTTTTTTTATTCAGATGGCTTGTTACCAAATTTAATATGACTTGTGCTTGCTTGCACAAAATTAGATTCAACTTGAGGCTAACATTGAAAATGATGAAATATATTATCTTGAGAGTTTTTCTTAAAACTTACACTATTATAAGTTGGATTTTGAATGAGTCGGAAGTTTGTTGAGAATACGAGTTGTAATTAGCCATTAATTCAAATGATTAATGGACATATAAAGTTATTATACTTTCGATAATATAGGATAATCGATATATGGAAAATGGAGCAGAGGGTGTTCGTTGGAATCGTGTATAAAACTACACAAGTCGCAAACGGCACGAAGGAGACACGGCAGTGTAAAAATTGCGAGGGATAAGGTCGAGACAAGCGAAAAAACTCAGTCCATTTAGCTCGTATAGGCAGATAGGAATTAGTGCGTCGAGCACGAGCGCGTCTACACATACAGCAGCAGCAGCAACAGCAGCGAGTATATAGTAGTGCAGCTCGCTCGCAAGCTCGTGTTATATTATGGAGTTTGCACGTTGAGTTTAGTCAGGCAGTCAGTCAGTCGGTCGCGCGCACGGCGCGTTTCTTCCCTCCACCGGCAGTCTCGCTCGCTCCCTACGCGGTGTATATTTTCGAGTCGAGACGTCGGCATGGCAACGAACGATAGCTCGCGGCATCTCGCTCTCTCTCGAACGAAAACACACCCACTTCTCTGTTTCATTCTCTTTCTAGACAGAATGTGTGTGTGTGTGTGTGTGCGAGCGCACAAGAACATACAGGCACACATACACCCGTGTACGCTTACTATTCTAGTGGATGTATTTCGCGGCGGCGGTGGCGGCGTCGCATACACGAAGCTACCATGTACATAGGGCAAACGCGAAGCCTGTGTGCGCGCGCGTACGTGTATTATACGTGTGGCTGTATGCGAGTGCGCGCGGGTAGTTTGATTTGCGCGAGCGCGCTCGGTTCTGTCGCTCGCTCGCTCGCTCACCTTCTCTCTCTTCCACATCCCACCTTTGGGGTAGTAGTGGCAGCGGTACGAAAGCACATCAGTGAGAGCTGCCGAGTGAACGAGCGCGTGGCTGCCTCACTGGCTGGCCTTCCCCATTCAGTGTATGCGTGACATCGCGCCATGCCGTGCTATCCAGGCCGCCACTCTACCGCTGCTTAACTACTTTTTTCTCTTTTCTATCTCTATTTCCTCTCGTTCTATTCTATTCTTTACGTCTCTGTGTGTGTCTATCTGCCTCTCCTTCGAATTATCTCTCTTTCTCTATCTCCCTTTCCTCATATCGTGCAAAACAAGAAATAAACAAGTACATGTGCAACGTATCGAGTTATTACCGTTTCATTAAATTCTGCTTCTGGCTATGTTTCCTTATACATCCGTACCGAGTGTTCAAAGTGGCTAATTGTTTTACATTGGTGCTGCGATGATATGTTGATTGTTTATAAATTGTGTGCCTCCAGTAGAGAGGAGAGAAATTAGTTGAAAAAAAAGTGTGCTACATTTGCTGCTGCTCGAGTATTAGTGGCACGTAGAGATAAGCATTACTTTCAAAGTGTTTCATTGGATATCGAAGAAAAATCGGATGTCGCTGTAATAGGTAAGTCGATGAAAATTTAAGCGATGCAACATTCGATTTACTTTCTGCAGACGTATTGCAGCGGCAAAATAGATTCGCGCATACATACACGCAGACAGATAGAATCAAGAATTTGTCTCTTTCTCTCATTCACTCGCGGATGGTGAATATCACGTGACGAAGACAACCACCGGGACACCGCGGCTCTTCCGATCAATACCAATCGATTCCTGACCGGCTTATCTGTTCAACAATTGATGCTCCAAGACAGAAATCGTATTCCGCAATGACCAAAGACAAAAGGCTTGTTTGCGTATAATAATTTCTCTTTACCTCAAGCCCTGTCCACGTTGTATAGTTCTGTCTGTGAACCGAATTTATCGTTCGGTTTGACGCGCGAATGCGATTGGCATTTTTTCCGATGCCTCGCGGCTCTACAACGCAAGTATCATTGAGCCATCTTTGTTTGCCTTGGGCCTTTTCATTCACCAACATCCGAGAGAGCGTGTGAAAACATTTCTCCTGCGTTTGATATAGGCTGACTCACAACAAATAAAATATTAATTGCAAAGTCAGATCGATCACTACAAGAATAAACGCGTTCTAGCTCGAACCGAGGGGCTTGGGATTTAGAGCAATTTAAGTCGGATCAATCCATTATATCGAATGCTCAGTGCATATATCTATGTATATAAATTTTATGAGTAATTCCATATCCGTGACCCTATATATATCCAAGTCTGATCACGCGCGAATAACTTGTCAAAGTCTTGTGTAATCGACTTTACTGTTGCAAAGTGCATCATATCGATTCCATGTTTCTTTCTTTCTTTCTTTTATTCTCTCTTTCTTTCTTTCTTTCTTTCTTTCTTTCTTTTTTTAACTTCTTTTTTTTGAGGCTACAATGTTATTTGTAGATAAAATGCTTTTGGATTGACCTGGACAATCCGTGCGGATAGTTCATTTGGTTTCATGCTCAAATAGAATTGTATATTCATGTAAAATGTCGGTAAAAAAAAAATTGTTTACACTTTTGAAGGAGGCTTTTTAGAGCGCGCGACAGCGGCCGACACGAAGAGCTTTGACGAACATATTTTTACTTTTTGCCACGCCAGTCTTATCGGCTGTAAATATCGGGGGCTTTTTTCGTCGTTTTATTTTCGTGTTTATAACGCGAGCAGGCGAAACTTGACAGTTTTGAGCCTCCACGAAGGAGCGATCCATTAAACTTCGATATTTCACGCCGAGGCTCGCTGCGCTACGTGTTGGTATTTTCAAAAGAAAAAAAGCGTGATCTATTATACTTACGAAAGTGCAGAGATATGTACGAACGGTCGCCTTATCGATCACATCCATCCAGCAGTAATAATTCATTTCCTGGGCGCATCTCGAGCCGCATTTTAAAAATTCTATTTTCTTTAATAAAAATTGAAGCGCATATATATGTATTAGCACAAAGGCACAAGCAAAGGGGCACAGTCATAGGCCTCGTGCCTATGTATATGTGTGTGCAGTCCGTATCGTGTACTACGCCGAGCGTCGACCTGGTTATACTTCGCTTCTATCTCCAAGGTAGGCAGGTAGCAGCTGCTACTGTGTGTCTAATTGAAGAAGAAATGGAATAATAGCTTCTCGTTTCCCAAACGATGACACGAACTCACGTATTACCCCGGTTACGGCTTTTATTTCTTTTTTATTCGGCTCGAATGTTGCTTTGAAAAAAAAGCTTCAATTAATTGCCAGTCGCAATGATCGCGTTGGCAAGTTGCAAAGAGATAGAGTAATTACATTTATGCGTTGTCGACATTTTTTTCTAAATCCACGATGAATTTTTAATGGTACGCGTTTCAGGAGTGTTTTTGCGAATTGAACCAAATTTACGGAGAGCCCGTGTGCTTAGATCTTTGAACAATTTTTCGAGTTACATAAAAAAATCCCTTCATTTATTTTGTTTACTAGGCGAATCTTTAACATCTCAACCTTTATCCATAAATGCTACAGCAATGAATATAGTAAAAAAGTTAAACAATGTCCACGATTGATGCGCTGTCCAAAAAGTCGCTTTATCGCTGTTAAGAAAACTTTTTCGCAAGCACGTTGATCTCGTATCTTGTGAAAATACGCCAAGCAGAAGAGGAAAAAAGATGCCCGCTAGCCAAGCATGCAAAATGCTCAGTAGGCATTAGCCCGGAATAATTTCAATCGCGTTGTTTCGAACCCCCACGTGTTGTCATCCGACTCAGTCCACACTCCACAGATCGTACCCCGAGGAGCTTTTAAGGCCTGTAGGCTCGATATAATCTTCGTGCTGCATCGAAATCAGCGGCGGAGCTTCGTATTCGTATAGTTAACAGGCGCTCTCGTGTATATGTATACGAGCTATCCTCGTTGGCGCGAGATCGATCGATTATGCATCGCCACGTCTGTTGACCCTATACATTTACAAAATGTCTATAGCTATATTATTATACTCGCTATAGATGGTGGGTAGCTCGTCGAGTGTGACGTTTAGAGCAGCGAGTAATTATACGGAGAGCTGGCAATTAAATTTCCATGGATTATGTAATTCATTAGGGCTCAAGAGGCCAAAATCCATATGAAGCCTCGCTCCAGCTTGACGCATAAAAGTGTCGGATTATCTCGACTCGTCGACGTGCGGGGTAGTTTTGTGTATGGCGCAGAGGGAGAGAGAGGGACAGAGCGACGCGACGCTGCTTTGTAAGCCGTCGGTCACGAATCACTAACCCTGACTGACCCACTTCTCCCTCGGCTCGTGTATAGCCAATAAATAAACCTACCTTGTATTATAAGGCGAAGAATGCACATAGACGTCGTCGGATGTCGCGATAAAGGGTCACCCACTGGCGCAGTCGTCCGTCGCTCTCTCTCTCTCTCTCTCTCCCATTACCACCGTCCGTTCGATCTCGATATAATTTCGAATCGATTTTATCCATATACACAGGCCTGTGCTTGCACACACACACACACACACACACACACTTACACACGCGTATATAAGATAGCTACGTGGTAGCTTCACCGAAGCGAGCTTATCATTGCAATGTGCTTATCGCGAGCGACGAGGTGAATTACTCTCGGATGCTGAAAGCTCGGGTATCTGATTGAGCGAGAGGAAAAGTTCGCGGCGTCTTATCGCGCAGCTTCATCCCTACCTGTATAGGTGTGTCGCTCGTCGGCAAAAAGTACGAATAAATGCAAAGAGCCTCAGCCAAGAGCTTGCACATGGTCCGCCTCTAATGCGCCGAATTTCTACCGAGGACGCGCGTGTACATAATGCACTCGAGTATTGTGCGCGTCTGAAAATTCATCACGCAGAGGCTCACAGGCGCGAGCACGTGTTGCCTTAAATATATTCGCGAAAAAAAAGGAAGGCTCATGACCTGCATAGAGCGTATATAGTCAAGAGTTTAGCCTATACATATTTCTGTCTCTCCGCGAGGGCATGCATATACTCGTGCTATACGAGTCTAAGAGTGAGCGAGAGAGAGAGAGAGACGAGGCGTCGAGACGCTTTTACGTGCTGTTACAAATATGCGCTACACGCCATCGTGCCCCCCTGAAAATAGCGTATGCTCCGCAGCTTGGCACGTAATAGTTTACACGTATGTATATATGTCGGCGTTCTGTATGTGTGCGGTGTACATTTTGAGAACGATTAAGTTTAAGCTATTTTCTGCCGTGTTTTTACGATAATCTGCGCTTTAATTTTCATATTTACCCGCGCCTCGCGCTCCTCGTTGCGGAGAACAAAAACGGCATTAAAGATAGATTATATAAATACGGCACGCGTCATTTGTGCCCGACAATTCAATTTAATGAGGTTCGATAAGTATACATGTGCCAACGCTCGCTGCATTAATGTATGCGCGCAGATGTGTATAAAAGGAAAACACGCTGCACTTTGACGTAAATGTAATTAAAATCAAACTATTCGAGAAAGAAAATTAACGAATTGTGCGCGAAGCGTGATTACGTATGCGCTCGTTCGACGTTTCGACATTTTATTCGTAATAAGGAATTCCAATTAGCGCAAATAGTTGTTGCGATTTGACCAAAAGTTGCGTCGCGCAAACGAGTCCGGATGAAATGTATAAACGCGTCCAAAGTGTAATTTATTACCAATATCGTTCTCCGCGCGTTTTGACGAGGGCCGATGAATCGCCTGGGCTTTGAATCGCATCTGTTGACCACTTCAAGCGCATCTCTTTCACTCACTAATTATTCGCTAAAACAAACAAAATTATAATTTACATTTTTCAATTTTATCGTGAGCTTATACTTTTCCGGCAAATATTAATTAAAATACATAAATTTTCATAAAGATTTCCTTCAAATTTTACGAATTAAATTTCACGATAGCTCGAGCTTGTAAAACTCGTAGCCGAGCACGGCTACAAAATTGAATTAAATTAATTAGACAACCAAGCATGATACATCGACGTAGACAAGTTGCTGGAAAACGGTTGCAGTAACAAATTGCAAATATCAAGTTTCGGACTCAGCACGTTATACGATTGAATGAAAATCTTTCAAATTCTCACGTTCAATCATACTCACAAACGAATAAAAAGCTCAATTTCTCTATATATTTTGGCGAAATGAAGGAAAATTGCAAGAAATTATTAAATCCAAGACAATTACTGCCATGTGTGCGTGCTTCGGAGCAGCTGTCATTTTGATTTCACGCCTATACAGAATTAATTGAATTTTACAAAAGTCGTTGCGACGCGCCATGTCGATAAAATTAAAAGCCCCCGAACACGATGAAATTAGTAATGTCATCTCTTCTCTGTGTCGCTGCTGTTCGCTATGAATGCCGCAAGCTTTAATAAAGCGAATTGTGTGTCGCTGCTGAAAACCCTTTTCAGACTATTCGAAAGCCGTGCGATACGCCGAAGTGAAGATACCATCATTTCTGCAATTTACGTCGCGAAAAACATGATCAATACTCGAAAGTCATTGTAGTCAGCGCTGTTGCTATTTTCTTCCACGTTCGCAAGTGCATCGGCGATCGAGCTTCAAGTGTATCATTCAATTATAAATTTGCGCCAGATTAACAATTGGCGATGCATCAACGAGATATTACACTGCTTCAATGACCTGAAATAACGAGTATGTAGGCATAAACATTTTTTGTAATTCACCAATTCAAATGGCGTATAATTAAATTGTCGATAATTGTTATTAATAACAATAAATCTGCACTTGAATCTTTGCACATATTGATTACCTGAAAATGTTATTAAAGCCAAAATTTACACATCCGTTCACTTTGACTGTGGTCAAAATGAAATCTTATCTAATATTGTTTTTTCTACTAGCATGAAAAGTAGTTATTTTTGAAGTTATGCATATCTTCAAATTTTATTCGAATTTTCGAGCTCGTTTATCACCTATGGAGGAGTTAAATGTTGACATTTTTTATTTAAAAAAAAAACGCGAACACACTAAAAAAAGCTAGGAATAATTTTCTTCAAACAATTTTACCACATTTTTTTCGCTTTTTGATACTCTCGGTTTTTTGAACCGTGAGATTGGGAGGCCTATTACAAAAATTTAGAAGTAGGTGATATTCTCAGGAAGCTCTCAGAATATTTTGGTACTCGATTCGATTTTGAATTTCGTGTCATTTCATATGAAGAAACTTTCCAATTACTCCGATAATTCTAAAGTATTTTTTTTACGGTAAACAACAACAAATTGCAATAAAAAAGCTGTTGTGCACCTCTCGCCTAACGTCACTCCGGGCTGAACTAAGAATTTTTTGAATATTAGCAATAAACATGAATTTCAGAAAAATGCCAACTTTTGGCCTCTAAAAAGGGGTGAAAGGCAGTCTCAAAAACTCAAATAAAATTTAGGATTACGTAGAACGTCGACAACAACAAAACTGCTGAAAAACAATTTTTTTGCTAACAAATTTTGCAAAGAATTTGGCATATATTACAAAGACGCGTTACGAGGTCACAGGATGATACACATCGTCGCGCTTCGTCTTCTTATTTCTCTGTATTATCGAATACGAACCAGAAGTATATGCTTAACGACTGTATAATGCATCGTATCGTGCTCATAAAACTATGCGCGGTGCACGTCCGTATTATCGAATCGCAATGTGTTATATTTCTGCCTATCTTATTGACTTTCTCGAAGATATGGATATTGAAGCTCGGGGGCCGCTTTTACGGCCGAGAAAGAGTTGCTGCGCCGGGGCGAGCTCGTGTGTACAAAGCAACGGTGCACGTCGATGATCGGTTAACGCACGCATACGCGCGCCCCCGCGAGCAAAAAAGCAAAGTCATACGTAACACATAGACCCAAAGAGCGCGTGCAAGAGCGAGAAAGAAATGTATACCAGTAGTACGGCGGATGAATAGTTGATGGGGATAGGCAAGCAAGTTCACCTGCCTGCAACGTCTGATCGATAAAAGTCGCTTGGGCGCATACATGCGCACACCCACGAGCGACACAAAAGCAAATGTTGTGCTGCACAATAAAAATATCCACAATAATCCATTGTCCATACGGCTCTACGTGTTTATTTGCATTAATATTAATGATCCAGTCGTATATGGACTTTTCTATGCATTTTGTTTATCGAACGTCGCTGCCCAATTTACAACATTTCCATAAGCGAATGTATAGAAAAGATCCGCTCTTGTATTATCGCAGTCGCGCAGCGCAAGCCCATCATTTATTCAAAACACCACGAGTGCGCAGCTCGAGCGTGAGTATGTGCTTTAATAAACGCTTTATGTGGACCAGTGAGTCAAGGCGAGTCTTACATGCGCAAATCTGATTTGTTTTGTTTCATTGAATGCGCCGCTGCATGTAAGCTGTGTACGGGTTTACGCGTACAGTCCATCCACGTTCAATGTAACAAGTATAAAAACAGCATGGTGTTTTTTACCGCTTCACGAAATAATGACCCATCATTTGTTCGAGCATTTGCTTGGATTCACAATGCCTTTCTACTCATGGTTTTTTCTACTATACTAGATAATTCAAACGATTTGGTGAGCAAAAAATTGAATAGCTTTTTCGAGCTAACTTTATCCAATTTCTTGTCGAGGACCATTAAATTAATCAAATTGAATAAAAAATATAAATATACACGAAAAAACATTATAATACGATAGGAAATTTGAAAAGTGTTCGTTTTTCAATCTAATCAATGGTATAGTAAATGGCCTAGCAGTGAAACGTTCAAGGCATGATTTTTTAAATTCAAGTATATCTATTTGAAAAACTTATAAAACTTTAAAGTAAAGTTATTACTAGCTCAGCCATATCTTCAATAACAAAATCTACGCTTTCAAATATAAATTGAATGTTTATTTTTATTTATATGAACAATAATAACAAAATCCCTTCGAATTAAGTTGTTCCAAAAGTAACCTATTTAAGGGAAAAAAAATCGACAATCGCCCCAGCAATGGAAACAACAAATGAAATGTCGATCTTAACTAATTTTTTGAGTTTTCAAGTTGTGGAGCTCGTTTTTCCATATAAGATAGTTCCATAATAAGATTATTGTTACTCAATTGATTGCGGAACAGTATTTTTATTGATTAAACTATACACTACAAGTAAACAATTTTAATGAAAACTTCATTAAAAATGCTTTGCATAAAGAACATTTCATTACCAATCCACCACTGGACCGTTCACCTTAATATTATCCGATTTTCTAAAATTTAATTTGATTAGAAAAATTCCAACGTTATCGTCAAAGAATTGATGTAAATTATTGTTGAATATTTCATCCTTAATAACAATTTAATTGTTCAATTCCGCGAACAGACATTTTTGTGAATAGAGAGCTTTCCAAAAATACCTGAATTTTGTGTCAAACCTTTTTTGACTTTTTCAATATTATTTTCAACAATAGTGACATATAGAGAGTAACGATTTTTACCATGAAATACGCTTCTTTTTAAAGTGTCAACGTCGACTTTCGTCAGTAGGTCAATCCCTCATTTCATGCGTGATAATAAAGGTTGGTATGAATTCCAAATGTTGAGGAGATTACAAGCCCAAAACTTTTTACGTAAAAAGAGTTGTTATATACAAACAAATAAAGCTGAAACCCATTGAAATGATTATTATGTAAAATACATGTATTTGATATGATAACGCAAGTTGTTGGAAACACCATCATATATAAAACTTGGAAAGTGATTCCTACACCTCGCAGTTTTATTGCGAGATAAAATAAGCTTTCCGATGAAAATCACACGCCTATCCCAGCTTTAGAGCCGTAGTCAATCTCCGACGGTACTCGGGCTAAGTACATATACTCGCTCACATATATCGCTAATGAACCTAGTATTCAGCCAGCTGAATAAACGCATAGGTAGACAGCTTGGCGTGAGTCATAATCTACTGCGCCAGCAGTGTCTTAACATTGCGCATCGCTTCATGATCAACTGTAAAAAAATAGAGGTAAAAAGTCAACGATCTATCAAACGAACGACGGGATTGTTTTGATTAAAAGTCATGGACGAGCTTGGAAAAATCAAATGTTAGAGTGATGTATTCTCTTTCAAATGCTAATGAAGAGGAAAGAAATTCTCGTCTTTTATACGGCTCTTTTTTTTAAAAATGATGATAAAAAAAGTAGTCTCGTGCCTATATAACGGAATCGTGCTTGATGTTGCATCTGCTAAGCGCTAGAGAGGAAATGTCAGGGTTGTGCTTTTTGTTTCATCCTTATTATAGTGTATAATATACTCCTTCTAAAGCACAAGTTCATTGTTCCATAGACTGATGCGCGCGATGGGAGAAGCGCGCGAGCTTTCCTTGAATGATTGTACTTTAGAGCCAATAGCGCCCCGGCTCGCACATTCATTGTTTCGGAAGTTTACTACCCCGATGAGTTTTCACTTGACTTATTCATGGAAAAATACACATTAACAAATTATTATGATACTTATTAAAAAAAATTAATAAAAATTGCTGCAGACCTGAATTTTCGTATAAAATTGTAGCATTAATAAAATAAAAATTTTTTTATTTAACTTCAAATATTAGGGGAAAATCAGTAACTAATAAAAGCAATAATTAATTGCCTTGCAAGTTTTCATAGGATGTATCAATACTGAGGTACAGGCACACACAAGCAATTATCATCTGCTAATTAGCCAAAGCTGATTATCCAGTCGTATGCGTGCACATTTAATCCGCAAAACATCGAATGTATCAAATGATAATGAAGGAGAAGCTAAATATTCGATAGTAGCTTTGCTTCGCAAGCTTATCGTATGCTTCTAAACGACCTTATGATTATCAACGACAGCAAGCTGTTACACTCGAGTGCAAAAACTTGCGCTGGCAATTCATCGCCCAAGAGTATGAATTCATACTTATAGCCGTGCGCGAGTTCGTTTTGAGAGGACTGCGGATGGAAGCCTTTAATGCGAGTAACTAGCTTGAGAAGTCCAAAGCAATTGTTATAAATATCTAAAACTACTCTTTAAACTTGTTCAACGAACTAAAAAGAAGAAAAAGTTTAAACTTTCTTTCCGTAAGGAAGGATGGCATAGTCGCTATACCGTGCCTCAAGTACGTGGGCGCTATAGGATTGCGTACGATCCAATTGCCATTAAAAAGGAGCTCGAGAGCGACTGAGAGCAAAATTGCTCCATCAGGAATGCGCAACCGATGTATAAGCAGTTGTTATTTGTCGTCTCTTTGTTTTAGGATGTCGTAAAACAAAAACATTAGCGGTAACAAGATAAGTGCACCTATGGTTTTGAATTTATGTTTATTGCGAGCTGCATGAGCCATTAAGAAAAAAAAGTCATTAAATTACAACAAAGCTCTTGCGTGCGTGCCTTGTATCTAGGATTATCCCGACAGTTTTCTGAAACAGCCAACCATAAGTGAGTTTGAAAAATATCCCAACGACCAACATTATGCAATTTAACGTGCAACAAAATATCTGAATAAGTCAGATCGCTCTCTACAAACATTTGCATTACCTATTAATACGCAGATAAAACAAACTTACGAGGGAAATAAATTTGTAATTTGACCAAGTCAATTTTTGCCAGACATTTAAATTGAATAAAGAAACGTCTGTTGACACTATCCAATGATGTATTCGGAAGCGTCATATAACACAAAGGCAAACATGGAAAAAAACCAACGCAACACAAAACAGGCCCTTGGCGCTTTTGAAAACACACGAACGCCAACCGACAACGAGGTGAGGGAGGGACTATCTCGTCATGCGCGACGCGTGACTCTCGGGAAAATTAAGCGGAAGCTCGGCAGTGGCAGCGACCAAAGATAAAAGAAGAAAAAAAAAGAGAGCAAGTCGCGAGAAAAGATGAAGAAGCAGATGCGCCTTGGCGTTTCTTTTTTTTTTTTTCTTCTTTTTTTTTACTCCCTTTCATTCCCTGCGCAATGTAAAGCTCGGTTTGCCTGAAAATGTTAACTTTCTTGCTCAGCTTTTGCCCTTTTAGTTTGTATATTGACATGGCTTATTGAATTTTCATACTTTACCCAAAGAAGGGTAGTTTGACAGTTTCATACATTCTTGGAAGAATTCACGATGCTAGTGGTTCGAAATTTCAGTGCAAACACGATAAAATTCACGTAAAAATGTTATATGTACTATTATTATACTTCAAAAAGGGAGCACTTAATTACTTCATGTGCAGCGACGCATTTCATTCAAATATTTTCAATAAAAAAACGAGCATATTTTTGTAAAGAATAAGATATTGAGACTTGGATCGACTTACTGAATATGCATATCAATGGGTGCTATATACACGTCGTTCTGAACAGCTGAAAGTTCAAGTTTAAATATAGAAATATGCAAATACTATAGATGTACCTACACATTTATGTAAAATGGAAACCTGTGTGATTTCTAAAAATAAGCAATGTTAGACTGTGCCACAAACTTGCAAAATGAACGTAACTTCGGGTACTCTCTGAAAATAAACTATGGCTGACAACTCATAGGGCCAATGCGTGAACTAGCATATCGACTTAAACTGGCATGCATGCATTTGCAGATAATTATGATTGAGGCTTGATTTACAGAGTGAACTTGGATGGTGAATAATTCAAGGAAAATTCCTTTCACAGCTAGATTAACCTTTCACGTCTATTTGTCGGATGTGATCTTGGTTAAATTAATAAAAGCAGTTGTTAGTTTAGAAATGATGCCTATTTTTTAATATTATAATGATGTTTAGAGTCAATTACTTCTATTTTCTTAGGCATCGAACACCGATAAAATTTCCAAGTGAAACTTACACTTTTACCCAAAATAGTTCTCCCTAACAAAAGTACCGAGTGGGAAGTTTGCCAAGCTTCTCATCGAATTCCGAGCTCTGGAGTGTTTTGGCAGTACGCGATTAAGAGAAACATTAAATATTATGTTGAAATGTAAAACCAGCTGTTTTATTACATTTCAATTACCATTTAACTTGGCTTGACACTGTTAATTGCATGTTTTTACAAAAAACGGCACGTGCAGCGAAATTTTAATTTACCCGACTTACGTCAATCATCATTTGGTATGTTTTCTTTAGAAGCTAATAATGCGCGCCCCGGAGTTCTGAGAAATTACGATAGGAAAATGACTAAAGTTTTTAACGATGTTTCTCGTGGCAATTTTTTCGCATTTGAATAATCACCATATATATGCCAGTTTATTAAGGAGTGCGGATCAATCGTATAAATATAAGCTTCGAGGAAGAAAAGTTGCTCACGAAACTCGTATCTCACAGCGCCCAGCTTCTTTTGCAGAAATTCCATATTAAAAGTATATAAGCAACTTCTCTCACTCGTAGCTCGGCTCAACCTAAAAAGTTGTCTTTTCTGTTTATATAATATATAATCTGCAGAGAGCAGTAGGCTACTGAGAAAAAGAAAAAAGAAAAATGTATATATACACAACCCCAGCCAACTGCAACAGACTGCAGTTGGACCATAGCTAAAAAAATAACTATGCTCATAAAAAAGCACTTTAGACACTTGCAGTACTTGGCCAGAGAAGATCTTTATTCGTGGGTAGTTTTTAATTGGTTCTAGAAACCAGAGGGAGTAGTTTTTTGTTTTATTAAACGCTTCTAGTTTTTTTTTCGTTGTTGCTTTCAACATTAAGCATCTTTATTTAGCTTAATCGTCTACAAATTAATTCTTCTAAATATTTCGAATGATCTCGCTGAGTTGCGAATACATCTCATTCAATTTTCTGTTCTACGGCTGAACGAGCACTGAGCGATACGTGTTGTTGCGCTCAGGCGAATAAGATGACGATGCAATATTATCATATACGCTATTCTGAAAACTCAAGCCAGCAGCGTATAACTTGAGCCCTTATATCGCTTGCCTATGCTAAAGGCGCATGTATGTAAAAGTTTGTACGTATATTATATACAATTTATATTACACAAGGCAAAGTATAAGTATATTCAGTTACATGCTTATAAAATGAATGAGAAATTTTTTTCTTCATGTAGAATCAATTTTAAAATATTTTATACATTTTTCTACAGTCTACGACAAATTATAATTCAGATTTCTCAGGCCCATTCCACACTTTGACCCGTCTTGAACTATAATAAAGTTGAAATATTAGATTATCACGCATCTCTGCTGTTAAACTTATTTTTTTAAACTACTAAGGCTCATACTTACGCGTGTTGGCATTCATCAAACTCAAGCGTAAACTTTGCACATTATTGCGCATGAGCATCTGTCTTGGCATGTTCCATAAGAAAGAAGTCTCTTCCCTCGCGAGCAATCTGGATAAGTAAAAAATTACTTTAATCTTTATTGCTAGACCAGAAAATTTTTTGCAGTAATTTAATATTAACTCATTTTTTACCTGTAAAATTTTGGCTCGTCCAATTCTTTGGTCCTTGAGGGTATTAAAATTTTCTTCGTATGACGCTCAACTAAAAGGCTCTGAATTATGCATTTATACAGTCTCTTTTTACACCATTCGCTCACACATTTATAATAATGCACCAAGTCAATTGGATCCAAGCATTGTGATCTCTTAAACAATAGCTTAATGTATGATATACACTCTTGCAGACCCGCAGAGGTACATTACGCTCGTGTCATCAACGAGTATACGGCATAAGTCGGTTAATTTCCCTTGATAATAGCACTAATACGATGATATTAAGCCTTGCACACGGGCATCCGACATATTGTATAGCTTTCTTTTTATCGCCATCCCACTCAACTGTCACATTAATTCTGTTACAAGCTCCAAATCTGAGGTGTCAAAGATTGTCAAAATCACATTATAGATGATTTGACGCTTTCGAAAAGCAAGATAAATGTCATTGCAGCACGTGTAAGCGTTACCCAAGTTTTAAAAGGAAAATCATGCAGGGGTGTTATTTAGAACGAATGGCATTCGTATAACACTCGTGTGTTAGTTCAGAAAGCTACGATCCAATTAAAAAGATACGGAATATAGCATCACACTCCCTTTTAATGAATATATACATTGTCAGTGATACTACATTGGCATGTTCACATGCACACACACATACACCAACTTAACGCAAAGTCTCTAGAGATGAGAAGGAAGTAAAATTTTCAACTTGATTATTTTTCATGTTACATGTATAAACAACAACTCTACGGTTATTGTAATTGAATTAAATATTATTTTTATAAGAATGCAAAAAAAATTAATTTAAGATTTACAAAATTTGCTATTTTTATTACCACTGTTAAATGATGACAGTGCACATATGTATGACTGCTTACAATTTTTGGCCACAATTTTAAATCTAAAATCTTTTCTTACTGTAAATATTTTAATTATTCTGATAGGTATCTGACTCGGTGAGAGAAAAATTTACTTGTTACTTACTAACCCATGTAATAATTTAAAAAAACAGAAGAAAATGCTTGGACCATTTTTTTTTTATATCTGACACATGGTGTAAAGAGGTAGTATAATATAAGTCAGACAAAACATCGAACATTTTCACTAGATTAGATACAGACAATGTATGTTTAGTGAAATATTTTCTTTCATAAGAAACTGTCGGGTGAGTTTTTATTCATCGAACAGATGTATATCATCGATTTAGGCCGAAAAACCAAAAGAACTATCTTTGTATAAGCATATGAATGCGTACATATTCCATTTTCCCTCACGCGTGCTTAGATCGACGATCCCTGATACGGCCAATGAAAACAGATAAAATCTCCGTTGGAAAAATAAATTCAAGTGCAGCACGTACTAGACAAAGTCCGTTCGTGACTGCGAAGTATAATAAGGATCGAGAGAGTACATAATATACCGAGAGAATCGTCATATATGAGCATATATAGATATACTTCCTTAGTCAAGTTTATCGTCCAATGAATTTATCTGTTTTTCCGTGGTTGTGTATTTTATCTCGCTTTCTCGCGTTTATAAATCCATTAATGAAGCGCACATACGATTATAAGCGCAGAAAATTTTTTCATTAAAAAATGTGCGTGTAATCGCACTCGAATATTCATGCGCGTTCCATGAGCTTGATTTTTCAAGCGAATTCTCATTAAAATTCACGCGCATCGATGATCCTCTTCAACGTTTTTATTCTCAATTTCGTAATCACGTGCAAGCCAGTATCGGATTTTTTGCGAATAACAAAATTGCATACCGCCTGCTTTTTTTCTGCTTTTGTCAATTCCAGAATATGCTTCATTGTCAACTAATCAAATTTTTAGTCAAGATTTTGTTTGCTAAAGCAAAAACGTACACGATTATTTCTCTGTGACCTACTGGAAAACATTAAAAATATACCGTAATTTTTCTAAAGTAATGATCCATGAAAACATCGTATACTTTTTCTCCCGTTCGTGAACGTATTGTACATTCTCGTGTATCACGTCTTAGAGAATAATCTGTTATAACAGCATCACGCACACATATCTGTTTGTGTTCTATGAAGAGAAAAACTTTTTTTCCTTGTCCAGCGAAACGGCCAGTTATTACAAGATACACTTGAGTACTAGTATACGCCACATGTAGTAGGTGGACTTGGCAGTGATTCAGGTTTACCAAACTTTTCCATCTAATACTCGTTCTCCCTGTAAAAATTATTTTTCTAACTTTTCATTCAAGTTCTTTTGTTACCTAGTCGTTAAATTCAAACTCAACCTGCAAGTTTTTGAATTATTATGTGCAACAATCAAGCACTTTTGCATGCTCATTTGTATATACACACGAGAAGTTGGCCCTAAAAAAATGTTTCTCTTGCTTTTGATGGAAATCTATGTATTCATTACGTAGAAGTATACTTGAACAATACTTTAGCAAATAGTTTATACTTTTAAAATAAAGTATTTTTTAATGAGCTATTTTGTTGACTAATAAATTAACTGTTTTATTATAGTTCGTTTGAAACGAATTTCTAAATTTATAAAGGTATGCCGATACAGTCGCACATCTGGAAAATATTTTGATAATGCACGCCATCTGTATTGAGGTAAAACAATGAAATGAATTTAATCTCAAAACCAAACCGACAATTTATCTAAATCAAATATTTTGCTATTAAGATGTGCTAGATGCATAGAGAGATATAAGAGACGTTTTCCCATCGTGCGGCAAAGTGCCTCGGAGTCAGGAGAGATTTACACAATTTTTTCCCTTACCAAAGAAAATAAGAAGTGATAGAAGTGTCAGAGCTAAAATCTCGAATGTATTTACTTCGATTTACCTGATATACTTGAAACACGAATAGTAGAAAAAAAAACCCAAGCTGGTTGTAAATATTACGCGTTTGAAGATTTTTTAATAACAAAAAGGAATGTATGTATAAAATGACCAATTTCATGTAGGTCATCCATCGCCCTACTGCTTTTATTGAAACTCGGGCTTTTTCGAGGCATACGACAACTTGTTGAGAAATCTTTGCTTCACCAAGCCAGACTGAAAAGAGGGAAAAAAACCGTCGGGTATAGATATATGCAGGACGGTTCAATGATAAAAAGAAGGAAGAAATCGATGGAAAGACGCAACTCGCGGAAGAAGCAGAAGAAGAAGCTCGCCGGAGCATGCTATCTTAAAATAGAAACTTACTCCTTCTTTTACTTCTTCTTCCGCATCTTCTTCTTCTTACTTTTGTGTATATTATATATATGAAAATATATTTGTATACCAACACACACGTCCTCGTACATAGAAACTTTAGATAATTTGAGTACACTCGGCGAAACTTTCTTAAAGCCGTGCATTTATGCTCGCGAATGTAGGCTACTTCTTTGTACCTTCGCAGAAAAAGAGAAATATCGAAATAAGAACCTTGGCAATCCACGACGATGTTCTTTTTTTAACGGATGTCTTGCATTTCTTATCCGAAAGAGACACTCGAACGTTACATTATCGCGTTACATCCGCGCAATTACACACTTGCTCTTAGCCTTGAGCAGTATCAATTTCCCTGTGATCGATCGAATCTCTTTCTTTTTATTGGGAAGCGTCAGCGGCGCTCGGTCGATGCTGTCTCTTATCCTCGATTGGCTCCGTACAGACGCGATGAGACATCGTCGTCCCCAGCTGGAGCCCGATGGGCTGTGCTCTTGTCGCGCGATCCGTCAACAAAAAAGGCCATTGTTATCGCATTCGTCCGCGCGAACATCCTTATCCGCGCGCGACGAAAATGAAAAATAACGCGCCGAGGGCAAAAATCGGGTTAAGCCCGCATCTGCTCGCGAGTGCGATATGACAACTTGATTATAACACGTATATATTCATGAAAATCAGCCATGCTGCAGAGAGCAGCGGCGCGCGCTACTCTAAAGCCACTGGCCTACTTTGAGCCGAAAATAGGCACGAATAATTAAGTGACACAAAGGATCGCGCTCGCAGGCGTGCGCGGCGCTACACCTTCATTTCCATGTCACCGCTGTTTGACAAGTGCGGAAAAAACCTATCGAATATTCCCGGCCTATCAGGCTCCCGATATATAGCAAGGACTATATAGGACTCGTGCGAAGCACATTTTTCCATCTTCATTTTCACTCTCTACTAGTTTTAATTAAAACGTAGGCCAAACGTCTCTCGCCAACGAGAATCCAAAGAAAAAGAACTCTTTATCGCGCTGGGCGAACTTGAAGTTTGAGTTTCACCGAGCCCCCGCGTAAATATATATATATGGCGAAAGTGAAAAAGTTTTACAATTAATTCAGACCCCACGCGAGAGTACGCCAATCGGAAGAAACACATTTTCCTCGCGCGAGTCCGAGCCATGTTTTGTATGAATGCAAATCGATTCACGCCGCGGGGGCTAATAACTTTTTACGTGACGAATTAACCAAGCCGTTATCGCCATTCTACAATTAAAAATACATACTAACGAGCATGCCAGCGAGTAATCGACCTTATGCACGAAATGCCAGAGCTGCTTGCATATATTCCTCCTCTTTTTTTAAGAGAAGCTGGAAATTGTAACTCGTTCGCGCCTCAAGCACGTACGAAACTGGAATTTCCCGCGAGATGTTTGTCTCGCTTCCGTATTTTTGCCCTTTTCTCGTGTAGATAAGAATGCAACTCGACACGTGGCGATTTTTTCCTTTTTCAGCTTTATTTCCCCTTTTTCTTTTCCTTTTTTTATTGTACTATACGAGATGACACGTGAAGAGAGTAAGAGTGAGATATCGTTTTTCACGTTGTTTTCTGATCACTCGTGCGTGCGTATAGTTTCTTTGGTATCTTGAGCATAATGCGATTTTTCAGTGATCTTTTGGTTTTGAACAATATATAAATTTTTTCAGCCGATATTTTCAAACTACGATCGTTTTAACAATCTACGCTAAATAAGATAAACTTTCAATGTTTCTCCAAAGTCAAAAATTTGTAAGAATTGTATATAGTATTATACTTATAGTTGATAGTCAAACCTGATTAATGCTGAATAATATCCAGGATTTTACTCTAGCCAAAATAAAAACACACGAAAAAGGCACCCCGTATAATCAAGCGAAAAAAGGCCTTAGTAAGTACAAAACGTACTGGAAAAGAGCTGGGAAAGTAGATGAAGCGTCGAAAGCCGATGTGCATCGTCGTTCCCTCGGCTATATATGGTAATAAATTAATTTATGAACATTACGTAGACCCTACTGTAGTCAAGAGGATCGAGTGACATATGGCTTGATCATAAATATTATTCAAGTTTCATATATATACTCTGATGTGCCATCTTACTCTGTCAGGGAATTTTCTAAAATAATGCAATGGACTGTTGAGCTTACGATGCACTTCAATTTACTTTTATTTAAAATCTATATGAATTCTCTAATTAAAAAATTAATAAAATATGATTATCATTAGCAGCATCAAATGCGCTTAGTGAGAAATTTTAAAGCTTCTTTTTTAATGATAAAAGGCTATGGAACTGCACTCATTTGACAAAATTCAATACTTTCAATATTTAATCATAAAAGTACGTGAAACGTAAATTGAGCCCCTCTGCAACAAAAGCATAAAATTTGCTATCCAACGTGAATTCAGTGTGAGTAATTCACTTTCATGAGCATTAAATAAATAAACAAAAGCTTCGAGAAAATTTAAGAATTCTCCAAGGTATAAAATTGCACGCTAGCAGAAAATGGAATCGAAAAAATGTTCTCTATACGTACAGAAAATATACTGTGTTTGGGTATTTGCAACCCTGAAACGAGACTGAGACTTTCACATGGAATTTTTCTGGCTTTTAGTCTCCTTTCCTAAAAAATTGACAACACCTGACTCCTGATCTATTTACGACGAATTGGTATCCAATTACTGCAAAACAGTTTTTTATTTTTATTTTGGTATATTTATCAATGAATAAAATAATAATTTAATCAATTAATTCAATAAATGACCTAATTTCTGTCCTTTTAGGTAAAATTAGTTTAAACTAATCATAAAATTGGCTGACTTTGTTTCTTAAAAATATATTTTAATTTTTTTGAGCGATAGTATTTATTTTTTATTACTCTAGTGCGACTCAACGATTGGCAAATTAAAAAATAATTCTACAATTCGATCTCTCGTGCGAGCGCCAGGCGTAGTTTTTGGAAAAAAGCGAATCGCAAAGCTCTTTCTGAAAAGCTCATCGTCCTTCTCCTATGTATATATCATGCACACGTGGAGGAAGTAGCGATTAAGCTTCACAACGGAAAGTACATACATTAAATTATTCAGGCAGCACAGGTTGACTGGTGCTACGCGCTCATGCTCAAATATCTATTAGACTCTCGTGTATCCAAATACTTCACGGGAATTTGTTCCTTTTCACACACGAGTTGCAGGCTCTATTTTGAGTGAAATTAAACCCTCACACACGCAAATCTCAGCAATGCGTACGTATTCTTATTTTCTCGAAGCCTGCATACGTATACAATCTATTATGCATACTTCCATCTTTTCCGCTCTTACTCGCGAGCCAAAGTTTCGTTCTATAACATCAAAACTTAGTATTTTGAACTTTGTTATTCAACTGTAAGTACTGCGCTGCGTGCTTCCACGCTCTTTTCTTAATTTTTGCATTTAATTTACATTTACTTTCAGCTTCATGTATCACTTCACCATTTCTTTCAGAAAAGGCTCGCGAAGTTCTCGAATTTTAAATTCTGATATACAACTATCGTAGCTAACCAGATTACGTGAAACTTCAAACGGAAGTTGAATTGAATTGATACATCAAGCAGAACACACAAAGAACAGCAATTAACACTGCGAGCAACAATTAAGGCGATTAAGTGGGGCAGTATTTTTCAATTCCATTCACAGAGATCATAAGTAGGTCACTCAATCAATCAATTAAATAACGTAATGAACTCAATTATTACATTGTATTGCGGGGAAAATATAGCAGCTCGTTTTCTGATTTAATTAAAAGTACATTAAAGAATGCAAGGGTATGCTAAACATTGTAATTGCGGCTTGGCTATTAGGCAGGTATGTTTTCGCTAACCGCCATTTGGTCGTTCACAGTGTAATTTGGTTATAATTTAGTGCTACTTCAGGTAAATTGTTTGATCCTCGACACATTAGAATCTCGATTTCTTGCCAGTAAGTTGTAGCAATAGTTACACAGTAAATTCGTGCAATTTGCCAATTTGCAACGATTATACGTGTTTTCGCTCAATAATGCCGTACATCGAATAGATATGAATCCGAAGTTTGCCTTGATAGTTTTCTCTCTCTCTCTCTCTCTCTTCGAAACAATTGTGTGTTGCCGCTCACGGCTTTTTGCAGATAACAAGGAAGATCGATCTTGCCATTGACACACGTTGCGTTTCAATTCCCAGTGAAACTTGGTTGTTGTGTGTTTGAATTGGCTCGGAGGGTTGATATTTTTCAATGGACCGGTGCATAGAAAAAAAGTCACTATTTATCTCCCTTTTTCCGTAGATCAAACGCGTCGAAATTTGTCCGTGTTAAAAAAAAAGGAAGCAATAGAGATATCATCCGGTGTTTGGGCAATCGAAGCAAAGGAAAGGGAAGGTTGGTAAACGAGTTGTATTTAACTTGTCGCATACTCGTCGATGCATTTTTGCGATCATTAAACCGAACAAGTATCGGAAACGTATTCCTGTCGAGGGATATAATGCTATCTTAGCGACTGGTAGTTGCAATCAATCGAGGTATTATCTTAGGCCGGAGGCTGCCGGGCGTGAAAGTGAATTCAATAAATACGTACGCTTATATCGCTGGTATATATATACTCGCAAAGCACGCATAAGATGCAAATTTTGCCAAACACTGAATATTAACGAGCTTATACGTGACTGACGATGCGCGTATACATACATACATATAACGACCTGAATATCCAATACGGCCGCCAGATGTCACGGACAAACACATACTGGCGCACTCACACAGTAGCAAACAAACGTCGACATTTGCAAATCCATACATGGATGGATATCGCAGTTCATACTACCCCGCGTGTGTGTGTGTGCACGCCATTATGAAGCGAGCTTCACTTCAAAGACGTGTAGCTTGCGTGTACATACACATTCACGTGTATGTGCAGCCGTCACATGCACAGCACACAGAGCCCGAGGAAGGAGTAATTTGAGCTTGCAAGCTCGATCCCGTGCTAACTATCGGGAAAGGTATTATTCGTATTTGATGGTCAATACGCGGGTTCAGTTGAAACGATATTACGTCGACATATCGACCCCCCCCCCCTTCACCTTCTCGTTTCCCCTGATCCGAAATTTCAATGCTAATGCTGCTGCGCAAGAGCGAGACTTTGTTAATAATCCACGAGCTTAAATTATAGCCCTCGTGCGCGCTGGCATGGAGCCGCTGCGCGAAAGAGTGCTCTGTGTCGTACCGACTATAAGCACTATCCTTTAAGCTCGTCGGTGTAATTGGCAAATGAAGCTCGCGGGTCGACGGCCTAACGTATCGTACGTGTTATTAACGCGTCGTCGGCGTGCGGCACTCGTCCTTCTGTATAGCGTGTCAGTGCGCGATATAATTTGTTACAGGAAAAGCATCGCGAGCCGGGAAATTTATTCACTTTTGTCACGTATATAGAACGTAGCTTAACATGTGACCACACTCATGACGATCGTGCGTATTTGCTTGCGTGTGTTGCAGAGAGGTCGACAGGGCGCCGAGAGAGAGAGAGAGAGAGAGCCGAGAGCGGCCCAGGCGAGCCAGCAGCCATGTGACATCGTCGATCCTCGCAAGCGCTCGGGTGTGAGAGTCGTATTGGCTCGGCGCAGGGCAGTCCGAGCCTCCGCCTGGGCTCCGAGAGATGAGCGGCGAGGGCCAGTCGTCGTCGGATCTCCAAGAATGTGGCGCAGGCAGCGAGTACGGCAGCGGCAGCGAGGAGACGGCGGCGCTGCTGAGCCCCAGGGCCTCGGTCCAGCCGGTCGTCGTGCCGCCCCAGGCCTCGACGGTCGTCGTGCACATAGGCAGCGCCAACTCGTCGAGCGCCGGCAGCATCAACAGCCTCGGCTCGTCGTCGCGCCAGCAGCAGCAGCAGTTCCACCAACAGCAGCAGCAAGGCCCGTCCGGCAGCAGACTGGCCGGCCAGAACAAGCCCGTGCTGCAGCGACAGGACCGAGCCACCTACCTGGTGGCCTCGCCCCAGCTCTCTGTCTCGGGCTTGGGCGGCTCCGAGGAGAGCCAGCCGAGCGTCGATGACCCGACGACGGCGGGGTCGGCCGCGAGGTCCGTGCCCGACATCGAGCTCCAGTGCCGGCTGGACGAGCAGCAGCCCCAGCTGCAGCACCAGTCGTCGTCGCTCAACGTACAGCACCACCAGCACCATCAGCACGCACTGCCGCACCTCTGCCATCATCAGCATGGCCATTACAGATCGAGGCATCACTCTCATTTTCATCCTAGATGTAGGTGCGACCGGAGGGACTCACTGGCGCCCTCCTCGGCGCTGCATCTCGCCAGAAGCGTATCCAGGTGAGTTACTCTATCTATGCTGTCGCGACTCGTTAGCTTGCGGAGAGCGGCGATACCGATGCCATTTCGCGCGACGTCCAATTGTATCGGGCCTCGAGCTATTCGCCGAGAGCGAGACAATCTCATTTCCCCCGACGCGACGATTCCCCTTTATTCCCGACACCGTCATCGATTCGTTGCTACGCGCAGTACGTGCCATTACAGCTGGCTGTTTCGCGCTGGAATGCCAATGTACTGCATAGCTTCTTTTCTCAATTTTTTTTTCGAAATATCGCGCCGCGTAAAAGGAAACTAAGCGCCTCGAGTCGTTTGGTGGGGGGATTAATGCAGAGAACGGCCAGAACGAGTCGTCCTGTGTTGGTCGATTAGCGTGTCTCGTAATTGGCTTGTAGTTTCGCGTCGGGCCGCATGCCATTAACCAGCGAGGCAAAGTAAACGCGACGACGCAAAAAGTGAAGCATTATCGAGCGCCGATAAAATCGTCTCGCTCTTTCTCGAGTAGCTCCTGCGGTTCATTGGCCCGCGGCTCCTTGTCCGTACGTCAGTCGTCGTACCCTTTTGCAGTGGTGTAGATGCACGTACAGTACGAGTTTCGGTTTGACGACGATGGGTCCGCGAGCGCGTGACAACGAGATTAGGATATTTTATGTGCAGATCGCGAGCGACGAGTCGACTCACGCGTTGATGGACTATCCGAGCGTTACGAAACTCCAATCGAGTTTAACGAGCGTAAAGGTGCGGATATACGCTTGTTTTATCGCTGTTTGTTTGTAACGAGAGTTTCGTCGACTTGTTTAGACAAACCCGTCAGTAGCTCTGATAGCAGTAAAAGTCCTCGTCGGCGCTTTCCGAGCCGGGGGGCTGCCTATATGTACGTTTCCATCGGGCAAATATGCATCCGAGATTTTATTCAATCGATCGCTATAGTCAGCTCGTGTAAAGAAGCGCGCGCATAAACATTTACGTCTCTTCGTACGTATAACGTGTATTTGCACGCTCGAAAACTATTTGACTTTGCACCGACCTATAGCCCCCCATGTATTCCGCGAGACACACACATATAGCAATCAAGTGGCTTAATTAAACTTGCATGAAGGAGTATTGCGAGTCGTCCGCTATGCTTCCAACCAACTTCTTATCTATGCAATCTTGTTCTTACATTATTGAGTTCGGCTTCGCTACGGCCTTTTCTTACCGGGTATTTATGTATCCACCAACAAAATGTCGCGCTTGCACAATCGGGTCAAGATACAAGAACACACTGGCTCGGCGTCGTTTTCGATCTCATTATAATAGCCGTAGCCTCGAGCCCCCCCGAATCAATCGTTCCTATAGCGCGCGCGCACGACCGAAAAGCAATTTATCCATTCGTTTATTCGTTCGTTTATTTTTTTCGTATATTTTGCGAAAATGTAACAGCGCGCCCCCGAGTAATTAACGTGTGCGGCCACGGGAGTATATGCAGGCGTTAACTCTTGTGTGACTCTTTCTCTCTAAGCGTCTTGTGTGTGTCGTAAACAAAACCGGGTCGACGAGTCAGAGCAGCCACCCACACGGGGGTATATAAGCGCTTGACCCGCGCGCTCGCGCGCGAGATGTCGTGAACCCCGCGCCAAGGAGATACACTCGAGATGTGACACTAGAATTACACTGCAACACAAAATGAGATGTACACGTATATACACAAGCTGGATATATATAAACGTACGTGTAGTCGCTCGGAGGCAAAGTCACAGTACGCGATGTTCGCCATCGAATCCGGGGATAGCCTCGGTCAAATTAATTGGACGAATAAAAAAAGAAAGAATACAACGGACAGATTTTTTCCTTGGGATTATCCTATTGGAAATATTTCAATTAAGTACATATAGAATTATCCGTTGGGATAAAATTCGACTAGGAGCATTGGGCACATGTTGTGCTTCGAGCGTTCAATCAACGTTTGACCTGAATCTCCGGCTCGATGTCGACCCCCTTCCCTCCGAGCCAGTAGTTTTTTTTTTGCTCTCCTCTTTTTATATTCACGCGGCGCAGCGCGTCGGATACGAGAGCGACGATCGAGGCGCGCAGGTTGTCGTCCGACCGAGCGCTGACTCGTTTCACTGGCAA
Organism: Trichogramma pretiosum; assembly: GCF_000599845.2. Taxonomy (NCBI): domain Eukaryota; kingdom Metazoa; phylum Arthropoda; class Insecta; order Hymenoptera; family Trichogrammatidae; genus Trichogramma; species Trichogramma pretiosum. Next base: position 1,264,636 of record NW_019641697.1, read on the forward strand.
TGTCTGTTTGACTGGCTGGCGCACGACTACGCCTGTTGTGTTGCAGGGAATCGGTGCGCTCGGGCGGTGGCGGCATCAGCATCGGCGGCGGTGGCAGCGGCGCCTCGTCCTCGCACCACTGCTGCCCGTGCCAGGGCGGCGGCGGCTCCGGCCACGGCCTCATCGGGGCCCACTACGTCGGCGGCGGCTCGGGCAGCCACCTGCCCCCGGCGGTGCTCGTGACCTCGTCGCCCACCTCGAGCCGCATGATCCGGCAGAGCTCGCAGCCCGAGGCGGCGGCCGTCGGCGCGGCCAACTGCGGCGGGACCTGCTGCTCCTGCTGCTGCCAGAGCTGCGGCTCGTGCTGCGGCGGCTACTCTCTGCACGGCCACGGCGGCTCGTACCACAGCGGCGCAGGCGTCGGGGGCGCCACCTCGCTGCGGCAGCTGCGCGAACCCGGCGACGGTATAGCCGGTATCGCCGCCGACTCGCTGAGGATCAACGGCGGCATCAGGCAGTTCCGACAGGTAATACAGGTTTCTCTTTCGGCTCCCTCGACTTTTACTCTTCCCTCCTAACGTATACAGACTCGATTTTTTGGGTGTATGCGGCTGTGTGTATTTGCGTGTATGTGACTAATTTTTTTCTCCAATCTTTTCCCTTTTGTCGTTTTTTGTTCTGCGTGTTGACCTCGCTGCATTGTAATTAACATCTTATACGAGAGATTCGGACGACAATGAGACCGATGCAAATTTTGATGTGTGCGCTGGCGCTAAACTGTACATACTGCACAGTGATAACACAGAGCTATCGTATCGCGCGTCGCTAAGCTTGTTCCTGCTGACATCTTCGATTGGCAATCCGATAACAAGGATCTTTTTTACCTTCCCAGAAGCGAAGACATCGAAAGCCGATTAAGAATTACAAAATTTACTTTGCAAGACTAATCACTTTTTTTTCTTTCCTTACTCGTGATTTCTAAACTCGGACGCTGATAAAAGTTCGGGAACGACGTTAAGCTCATCAAGCTTTTTAGGCATTGATAAAAAGTTGAAACTTTTCGAACAAGACTGTAAATATACAAAATAATGGGTACTCGGGCTCAAACAAGTTAATAATTCGTATTTTTTCTTTTTTCCTTGTTCACATAATCTTTTGAAACAAGCGGCTGGAATTAATAATAATTAGGAATTTTTTACTACGTATTTCATTTTAACTTATATGAATTTTCAGTGTTTTATGTGTGTCTCTTATTTTTCAATGTATCCATGTACATGGCAACTTGTGTGTTTTTCAATTTAATAATGTTATACACATTTTTATGCAACAATATACACTACAGTATATGAATTTTATACCTTTAATCGAGTAGTGAAACTTTCTATTGTATTAATAGAATCTTTTATTTTTTCCTTAATATACGTATTGGTGTAATTTATTCGAGATATTTTATGGTAAATTTTAATCATTTTCATTATTACAAACTGGAGCGTACCATTCAACGTTACATTCATACACTCGTGTGTAACTGTATAGTAGTAGTTGAAGCAGGCACTCTTGACGCATTGCGTAGGAAAAAAGGGAAAAACGCGAGGTCCATGAATTTGTAGTTAGTTGGTCCGTTAGACGGCCGCTCGAGATTATCGTCGACACGATGTTTTGTTCTAATTTAGCTGCGTGATTAAACGAGCCACGTTTGTAGCGCACCACATGCGTGCACACACGCCAGCGTACAGCAGCAAATTATAGTGTGCCCAATATACCCAAGACACCCGAGAAATCCAAGATATAACCCAAGACAACCCAAGTCCCCCTCCAACAGCAGCTGAATTATAACAATTTTTATCGATCCATCCGACACGGACACGAGTAGTTCCCATGGTGGAGCCGAGCATCGTTCACGACGGCGACGACGACGACGTCCTCGACTTCGCGTGAACGCGATCCACCGAGTCTTCAGCATCAGTCGTCGTCCCAGCAGCAACAAGCGCAGCAGCAGCAACAATCGGCCTCGAGCAGTTTCGGTGGGGCTTCCACTGCTGGCGCTGGCGGTGCCGTTGCTGGTACTGCTGCCGCTGCTGCTGCTGCTGCTGCGGCTGGTAGCTCCTCCTCGCAAGGCGGTGGCCCAGGGGTGCTGCTCTGCCCCCGCACACTGGCCCAAGCCCGCAGATCGAGACTGCGTCGCGCATTGACCGAGGCTACCGCCGAGACAGTCAACTACGTCAAAGCGGTGGGATACTAAATCATAACTAATAATTCATTTATGCTCTTTCTTTATCTTATTAATCCTTGTATACAACGACAAAAAAATCACACCTATCATTTTGCTACTTAAATCACAGCCACAGATAATATATAAGCTTTTCTATATATATTCGAGTTGATTACACATGTATGCATAATAGAATTATAGCTCACGCAATATAACACACAATTATATAGGAATGTCACACTTCCACTCTCTGTATGCCCCATCCCTCAGTACATAGTTCAGCTGTCCGTATAATTAGCCTGCAAGCTACTAGAAAAATTATTGCTAATGGAGAAATTGTGCGTCGCTATGAGCAATGCCTATATGATTCGCTTCATAAATTATGTGTGCCGTAGAACGCTTTAAAAGTTGGGCTGGGCCGAGGCGATCGAGCGAGGCCTCGTAATATTCCCCAAGGATATTCAGCTGTGCGCGATCTGCAGCAGCGCGGCCAATGATACTTTATATTCTCCAAGGTATAATTAATTTGTCGGAAAAGTTGCGGCGCGGCCGCGTCGAGCATCGTCAATCGATTCTTTGATTTTTGTCGAGCTTTGAAACGTTCGGGCGGAAATAATTCTTTTTTGCGCTCTTGTCTCGTTGAAAAGAAAGATCATCCCTTACAGCGAGGATAGAGGCCTGGATAAACGATATCCGACAAACAGATTGCGCGCGCTTCGCTCGAGCAGAAAGAAATAAAAGCCGAGCTTTTTGTTGGTCTTTATTTTTTGTTCAAATTGTATCCTCGAGAGCTGGGAAAAAGTACCCGATCGTGTCGTTTTACGCGTTCTACTTGGCTCACGCACGTACGCGTACTTTAAATCCCGAGGACGATCAAGGTTTTTCCACGAGATGTCGCGCGCAAGAAAAATTACTTTTTACCGTGGCTACGTAAAAGGGGCGCTCTGTATAGGTAAGACAAGGTGATGTTTCGCGAAAGGTCACAGCGAGAATGCAGGAATCGATTTTCGATCGGCCGCGCGGTGCATTACTTATTCAGTAAGAGCTGCGAGTCTCGATCGCGCGATTAATCGCGCCCATGGATGTTATAATTAAAAGCTTTTCGTTCCGAGGGAGCGCAAACAGTTGGGAATTTTGCGCGCACGAGTAAATGTTGAAAAGCGCCGGGACAAACTAATCCGAGTCGAGCTCGCTGGCGTACAAAGCGGGCGGCGTCGGCGGCGGCGGCGGCTTTTCTCTCTGTTATACAAGGAGCTGCTGCGCGCCACACAGGAGCTAGCTCGCGAGTACGTATACACGCGCGACCCAAAGTTCATGCGCGCGACGTGCATATTATATACATATATGCCGTTTGTACATGCATGTACAGCAGCGACGATGCGCTCGCACAGAGAGAAAACAGCTCGGTACGCCTGTATAGCGAGCCCAAAAGCAACATCATAACCCGCAGCTCTCACTCGAAAACTCAAGTGTGCGTATGCATGAGCGTAAAAGCAGTTTATCGCGGCTGAAATTCTCGAGTGTACTTCATGTACTTATGTACACGCATATGTATAGCGTATTTGGCGATGCGCGTGTGGGTGCGCGAGCCCGTAAAAAAATACGACCATCGACGAGAGCAAAATAAAATAAGCAAAATAAAATAAAAGAACGCGCGACTCTAAACGTGTGTGCGCGAGTGTGCATTATCAAGCACGCTTGTTACATGTATCACTGCGTCGTCTCGGCTCTGCAGATTTTATAATAAATTACACGAACAAAAAAGGAGAGCGGGGGAAGAGCTCCGAGGCGAGCTGTACACGACGATATTTATTCCTAGTCACGTTCGCCTCGCTACACATTTTCATTATACAGCGACGCTACAGCGACTTTGTATTAAGAATCACCGTCGACGATCTCGTCCTTAAGATATACCTGCATTGCTGCTAAATTATAATTTGTTGCACTCACGTACTCTTTGTATCCACCCATGCAGTCACCCTCCCCCCGCACAGGTTGATACACACGTATCATGCATACACCGATAGACGCACACGCATGTAAGTACTGATTAATTATGGCTTATTTTCACCAATATATTTATATATGCTACACGTACGCATATAATTACGTATCATAGGGTAACGATCTCTCCGGCGGCGGTGGCGGCGTTGTAATAATTTTATTATGTGCGCTTGCCAAAACTCATTAGAGGTAAGTATATTACGTTTTCGTGCCGCTGCAATGTAGACGAAAACAATCGCGGCTGCTGCTGCCGCCCAAAAGGCACTTCATCGTCCTTCTGAGACTCTATTATTATGTCCATTACTATGCGTATACACGCGGAGCATCGAGTTTTCGCTTGGTCAGGCTGCAGGAGAGAAACAATTTCGAGCTTGCAGCGCGTACTGTGTCGAGCAGCTGCACACAATACTTGACCCGCGGACTTTGCAGCTCTGCGTAACGAGCGGCGGCTTTTAGACAAAAGAGAAAAATTAATTGTTCATTAGAAAATCAAAACGGCTGACGAAACGATCCATATTTTCGGGCTCGCTTGAAAACCGCGCGATAAATCGCTGCTGCGGCCCGAGCGACGCTTCATTAAGTTCCAGCTACTGCTGCTCAGATTACTCTCTCTCTCTCTCTCTCGCTGAAGCACGAGTTTTGCCTGTTTATATGTGTAGCGCGCAGTAGTAGAGTAGAGTCGAGCTGGAGGAAATCGTACCGCTACTCTGCGGAAAATATAACTGACGACCTTAGCGCAGTACACGGGCCGTATAGCGAGTCGAGCGACTGTGTGCACGCTGTCTGCTGCGCACAGCTTGTTTACTACACGGCTAGTTTACTGCGGTTTTATATAGATATATACCTGCCTCGCGCAGCTGTCGAAGCTCGTATAAGCTCGATTCGGGCTGCAGCTAGCTGTTATATAGCTCGCAGAACTCGTGCCACGTTTCTTTCGACAAATGCTCCATTTTCTTTTTTCTTTCCAAGTCGAGGACGAGAGGCAAAAAGTCAGGCTCACAATTAACTCGTTAACCGTTGACGAAGTTGAAAAGTAGCCAATCGCTTTTCCACCGAGTCATCGGGAGAAACGAGCCGTGCGACAAAGAAAAATAGCGCCGAGGCCAGGAATATTATAACACTTGCGCCGGCTGAAATTATGCTAAATCGAGCTGTCCAGCACTTGTCGTCGCGCCTGTCCGCAATTACATAAATACGCCAGCTCGTATGTTATTCTGGAAAATACAAATGTCTCTGGCTCTCTCTCGTGACGCGTACTAACTACTAGCACACTGGTAGGCGAGCCTCGGCTTTTCCGCTCTTAATAACAAAGCTTATTCGGGCGTGGAATTTCTGGCTTTTCAGCTTGACATTATTACTTCCTCTGATCCCCCCGCGCGCGCACTCACCCCGCGCGAGAACATTGATCAAGTGTATCCGGCTTGTGTAGCCGTGCTCTCTACCACTACGCCACGCGCGTGCACACATGCGCGACTTTATGCGCGCGAGATTTCAGCACTCCCAGCGAAATAACTCACTTTACGTGTAGCTGATCCCCCCGATTTTATGGATGCGAAATCCTGTAAAAGATTCCGACGACTCCGAGACAGCGAGAGTACGGGGAGGACCTTGAGCCGCCGCGCGTCCTCTCAGCTCCGACCGTTTGATTTCTTCTTTCTTTTCAAGACCGACGACTACGTTCTCGAGAGATGCATGGCTTCGGATCTCTCGCGAGATTTCGCCCTTCATTTTCTCCGGACTCGTTCGAACGAGTGCATTTGATTTTCGCGATCGATCCGTCCAAAGTCCATCTCTCTGAATAGCGTCACTTTGGACAACGACCCATACCGTACCGTACACGCTCGTCGATTCGCCGCAATGGCTCGCTCGGTTGGCTTTCCAATGAACTCGCGTCTTTTCAGGGCTCGATAAATCTTTGCCTTTTTAACTTTTTTTGCAATCGCCTCAGCTTATCCGCAGCCTTACTCAATTAAAATACTTTTCCTAAAACCGTATTAACGACATTTTTCTTCTTATCCGAGCTTTGGAGTAGTTACCAAAGATTACTTCGATAATCACGTACGCAACACTTTTATAACTTGGATTTTTCTTCAAAAGCAAACTTCCTTGGCAGCACGAGTCGAGAACCAATAAATACACTCATATTTCATTGACGAACAAAACCATCGAAAGCCACTCCGGAAAATTTCTTACGTACGCTATCGCTGTAAATCGTAAATTTTCCTCCTACTCATGAGTACACCGCATAGACGTATGATATTTTTTTTTATACCTTCGAGTTTGCCATGACAAGAACAAGTTTCATGGTTCGATATTGAGAAAAAATAAATAAAATCCGAAAGCCAAGTCTCACGCGCAAGCTCATCTTTTTACACTGTAAAAATACATCGTGTTTGTACATGACAGATTCAAACTTGTGCGCTTATTTGTTCTCATATCCAGGAGATTTTAAACTTATGCCCTTTGGATTTATATTTCAAGATTTTTGTAAATTTCAGTTATATCGAGAACAATATTTCACGATCGTCGAATGAGAAAAATATAAAATTCAGTTATCGACGATGTCATCGTCGGCTTCGTATGATTTATAAACCCGATCGACTTTTTGCGTCCTCGATGATAATTTTCGATTATTTCCGACGCAACAAAGTGTAGGATTTGGCACCCGAGCTCAGGACAACGAGAGAAAGAGAGATTTATTCCTCGAGAAATGCTTTTCTTCATCCTCAAGAAAAGCTCCGGATCAAATCTGCGCTTGCTTGTTCAGCACTTTTTGTTTTCCACATAACATTCAATTTCTTGCCCCGCGCGTCTGTATAAAAAATACTCTTCTAGTCCACTGCTCGCGAATAATCACCGATTATCAGTTCATCGGCGTTCGTAGGCAAAAGTGTGAGCTGAATATTATCCAAATTTCGTGAATATTGACCGAATATTCCGTCTGTATAAAGACCCAGGACTGTTGGTACATTTATTTGCTTGCAAACGGTTGAAAGCCTAAACCACGCGCTCAGAAAAATATATACAGACATGGACAAATAATGACAGAAAATAAATCGACACAAAACCTAGTGGCTCATTTTTCAACGCCACTTTTTTTACTGCTGCTCTGTCGGGTATCGCAGCCACAAAGCCTAGTCTTTTTTCGTAAAAAGAAAGACACAGCTTAGCGAGCTTCTTACCGAGTTGTCGTCCCAAGAGCCGATGGAAATCTTTCGAATCTTATATACTTTTGCCCAAAATTACGCCCGTCCCTTTTCTCTACTCTCAGTCACGAAAATCATTTAAGGAAAATTTATTCACACGAGTTTATGAGGCAGTTCATTTTCTCTCCATTGTAAGCAATAAAACTGAGTAATTGTATACTCAAAGTAAATTCGCGGCTCCATATTAGAGGAAGGTCGCAAAAGCAATTCGGTTAAATGCGTACGGGGCACCCGCTGCCGAGATAATCTTAAATTATAACATGCAAATTCCAAGGAACAATAACGCAGGATTATCAAAGTTAATATGGAAAAGCGCGCACCGTGGCGCTGTTTACGAAATTCAGAGTCCCTCGTTGTATTTTTCAGCGCCGCCCGACGACGCTCTCCGGCACAATCCATCAAAGATGAGAAATTCTCATGCAGCTCATATCGTGAAATTTAGATGACCCGGATAGCTGTTTAAGAAAATGAAACTGACGACGCTGCAGCAGCGACGTGACTCTCTTCGTGGTTTGGCAAACGTTTTCCTCGTATACATATCCTGAAAGAGAGAGAGGTGGAGAGAGAGAGAGACAGTAAGAGAGGGGAAGCAAACGCGACAGTCACAGACAGAGACGGAGAGCGGCAGAGCAAGCAAGAGACTTCTGACTTTAGTAGATAGCCATGTAATGAATTAAAATTACTTTTTGTTAACTGCTGCAGCTTCTGGCTCAGTCTGATTATTTTATTGATATTCATTCGAGTTTCCCGAGCTTTTTGCGTGATTGTGTGCCACAAGCAAACTTTATCCACCTCACTCGCAGGATTATTTTCCGATGAACGTAAAAATGCTCTACATCGTTGCAGTTCGTTTCGCTCCTAATGAATGTCTCGTGGCGTTTTTTCAGGCGCAATTTTTACAAAATATTACTCGCTATTTTTAGCAATGCCGTTTAAGAGCTCCATAATGAACCAGTTGTGTTCACTAAATTTACTAGTACATAAGTTTTGTTGAACGAAAAAAAAGAAAGCAAAACAAATGGTTATAAATTTCGGTAAAAATGCACAGACTGAGAAATTAATCTATTCCCTTTTTACCAAAATTAATCCTCGTACGTAACTTTATATGGTTTACGAGGGAAACCAGCCAACGTCCCTCCATCGTGTCGAAATTATATACTCAGCCAGTATACGTCGTATTAACGTCGTCCTACACAGTCGGTCGACGCGCGCACACGAACACGTACCCGTGCACACAATAATAATAATAATCATAAAGCGGCTACGCCAGGTGCTAACGTAGGCACATGCATCAAAGTGCCGCACATGCAACGTACTGCTCGCGAATTTACTCGAAATTAAGAAATTATTTTACACTAGTGGCTGGACAGATTGATCGGATGTACGTAAATTATTGAATGATGCAGACGCCATTAGTGAGATTAATGTAATGATTGTTGTAATTGAAATAATCAGGTCACTAGACTATTTTTTAGACAAAGCTTACATCTATTCGCAGAGTCAAGGTTTTTTAATTCAGCAAAAAGTAAGAATTACGATAAACATGTAGGACACCAGAAACGTGTTTATCAATGAATATACCCTCGGGCATTTTTCACAGTTGCAACAGCTGCAGAGAGAGAGGCAGGGGGGAGAAAGCAAAACACTTAATCTTCTTCTATACACAAACCATTAGCTTTCCTAAATACTCCAGAAAAAAGGTGCTAAAGATGCTCGGCTTTTCCGCTTGTCGAGCTGGCGCTTTTTTTTATTATTTTTAATTTCAACCAACGGGGTGCTGGCTAATTACTCCCGTCAGAAAAATTCATCCGAATTGTGCATACCAGCGAATAATATATAAAGCACGCGCAGTAATTTCGGAGCGTTATTAAAAAAGAAAATTTTCAACCATAATTTTAACAAATTTAATTTTGCATCGGATTCAATGAAATTCATGAAACCGAAAACGAATTCATCGGGGGCGAGGAATTAAATTTTGCACGTCATCAATGTTACGTCGATTATTTAGCCTGTGCACAAATGTTGAACTTTGCATTATTTAATAATTCTGCATCTCCGATTAGAGACTATCGCGTGCGAGAAAGTGCAGATACGAAACAAGTAAGTTTCTTTCTTGCAGAATCCTCGCTTTTCCACGACTTCCTTTTTCCGCAGCAGCTAACTGTCTTTACTCTTCGGCGCGCTCTGAAGACTCGAGAAAAAAGCTCAAAGATTCTTATCTTTTGCAAAGTGTGTGGCGTGGCGGGTTATATACGCGTCGCAGAGCCGCGCGAAATTCTCCCAGGAACGCCAGCAGAATCAAGGTGGAGCGCAAAAAAAGCTCTATCGCAAGAGAGGAAGAGAGAAAGTGGCAAATGTCAAGAAAAGAAACAAAACACTATCGAAAGCTTTTTGTCTTTCGGCTTTGAGCAGCCTGTATAGTATTGGAGTGAGCGGAGAAAAAAAATTGCGCTTGTTGCGGATAAAATGATACAATTTTTTTTTTCGCTTATATTGCAGCCTATGACGTCGGAGGTGCGTTGCAAAGATTTATTTATAATACGAGAGCACGAAAGGAATTAGCTATTAAAAGTAAAGAGTGTAAAATGTGTGCCAAAAGACACCCATGTGCGCCGAATATTTGGCAGGGAGAATTTTTATAATTTCTTCTTCTTTTTTTTTCTCTCTCTCTCTCTCTCTATCTCGTCGACTATTCTTAGGAAACGTGTCCGCATACCGGTGTCGCAGTGTCGTCGCGCATGTATGTAGGTTGACAATTTCCACGATTTTTGCCTAAGCCAAGCACGAGAGGAGGATAGATGCTATGTAGCTTAGAGGAGGGAAGATTTTTTTCATTATTGAAAATGCGGCAAACTAAAGAAATACCCGAGACCGGCTTTTGTTTCGCCTGCTCGAGTCCTGTCCAATATTTTCCTACGCGAACGATTTGACATCAAGGCCTGGCATGTATGTATATTATATTTTTCCTTGCTGTGAGCCATCACTTACAACTCTTTTTCCCTTCGTTCCTTCAATCTGCTGCAATGCGGCATTACAAATAACAGCTGTGATACAATTTTTTAAATTTCACGCACTACTCGTAATATTTTATATATTTGGCTAATAAAAAAGAAGAAAAAATGCAATTTTTCCTCTGAAACGAGCATTTATTGCGCTCTAATAAGTTTCGAGCAATATTTCGTTAAAGCTCGTTTGCTCTCTGTCTCTTTCTCTCTCTCTCTTTCTCTTTTCTCTGTATACCTTTCAACCAAGCTCAAGCAGTCAATATACGGAAACAAACTACCATCGACAACTCGAAAATTTGGCCAATATCCATTGGAAACGGAATAATCAATAATAGCTGCTCGCTCGTGTATACAGCACTGATAGCTTTGAAAAAATAATAATAAACAAACAAAGACGGAAACACGTTTTAAATAGGTATACGTAGAGAGTTATCCTATTCGGAAGAAGTTTCCGGAACGATCAACTATCAAACCATATAGAATTTTTCTAATCAAACTTTTTTTTTAAAACTATAAAGAGGAGCTGTGATGATTTATTCAGCCTGAGCCCTTGCCCGGCAGAGTCGACAAAAGAGTCGATTCTTCATTATACTCTAATAAGGCCTAAAATTTATCGTCCAATGGAGGAAAAAGCTGGCAGCGGTGCTGGCCGAGAAAAATTATTAAAATTGACAAAGAGTTTGACACTGCCTCACGAGCGCATGTGTTTTCCAACATAGCTTCATGGATACATAATAGCTAGTTAATGATGAATCGTTCGGCGGCCCACACAGTTATATGATATATGGATTATTCACTTTGACGCTAATTACTCGGCAGCACTGGCCGCACTCGGTCTCACGTATAAATCCATCATGGATCGTTCATTAACATAATACATGTAGAGTCGATGAATTATTACGGATACGGAGGCAAGATTCGGTGTAGAGTAAAGGTCCTTTGCAGAATAAATGAAAAACGCTCTCGAGAGCTAGCTCGAGCGCGAAAGCCCTATGTTCGCGCGAGTGTATGAACTGAAAGCCTTATACACCCTGAAAATGACTCAAAGCAAAGTCTGACGTACGAGTGGTTTCGAAAAAGAGAGAGCCGATGCTGCTGCGCTCGAGAGCAACGGCCGAGCCGAGAGTGACACGTAGCTTTAAACAGCTGGAACCAGGAGCTTTGGTACGTCGAGCATACTTGTATTGTAATGAAAAGGAAAAAATACGCACTCGCGTAGGCGAAAGTAAATTACACTCGCGTGCGAGCTTTTGACAAACAATGCGCCTAGATGACGTTGGAAAAGGGGAGGCGAGCTTGCACATCAAAAGAGAGCAGAGCGGACGGACGGCGCTTTTTCCTTTTGCGAGGCCTAATACACCTTTTCATGTATATCAAAAGAGGGAAAAAGAGAGAAAGAGAGAGTTTGAACAGTCGATTTTTGTCAATTGAAGGGGAAACAGTCAACGAAGGCTACCTGACTACACCAGTCTTAATTTGAATGAATCGCGCCGAGGATGAAAGGAAAAGCTCAGTGCGTGCGGATGTGCTCATTACGCGTACGTCAAAGCCTTTGATTTCGCAAGCTAAGAAGTACTTTAATTTGCTTGGGGAAAAAACCAGGGTAATTTTCGCCCGAAAGTTCACGAAATCCGAGCGACAAATCTTTTCGCGCGTCGAATTGTGCAACATTTCGATTAAAGTTTTTCGCACGAGCTCACTCTCGAGTAACTTTGCAGCAGTCACGTATAGGTGCGCGCGCGCGAGTGAGCAAAAAACTTTTTCTGAGAGCTAGTTTGTTGACAAAATATTTTTCGAATTTACACGCTCGACTTGTGTAACTGGATACGTTGCGCTGATGAAATCACGTGAAAAATATTCGGAGGGTGCAACAAGTACGCGCTCGGCGAAAAAAAAAAAAATTGTTCATTCAAATTGCAGCGCCATCCGCAGCAGGCGGATTTTTTTCATCGCTAGACACTTGAGCCGAAGGCCGACGTAACGACGTTTTCGTTGAAACGGGAAAAATGCCAAACATGGACTGCTGCCTTCGTGAGAATCCACTTTCCGAGTGTATATATTTTACCTGCGTATGAGCGCGCATACAGAGACGTGGTCAGGCACAGACATCGAAAGGATGAGAAGGAGAAGGGGAATGAATCAAAGTCGAGTTCGCGCGCCAGTATACGAGGCAGAAGTAGGAGGAGGAGGAGGGGGGGAGGGGGTAAGGGTGAGGTGAACACACGCACACAACTGCACCAACTGTTCCGCAGCAGAGAGGGTGATATATACATCGCGCGAAGCAGCAGGAGGCAGTCCTTTCGGGATCGTCAGGGTGCGCGGAGCTGAGAGCGCGGCCGGATGTGCTTCGAATGTGCAGTGCCGACACACACGAGGTGCGAGCACACGTCTCATTACGACAATAATAAGTGATACAGTGAACGTGCTCGATTCTTCTTCTTTTTTTTGTTTTCGTCTCGGGATCGATCTGCGCTGAGAATGACGAAAGATGAGATCGTTCATCGTCAATATGTACAGAGTAAGGAAATGAAAAATTGTGCTTTTTTTCCTCAAAGTGTGTGAGTTTTACCGATACGATTTCAGCGAATGTAAATAAATATTATAAAATCGCGTTAAACCCCATGGAAAAATCCATCATTTCGTAAAAATCAATTTATTTTATCTATCGATAAATTTTCATTTTCCCTCGGAGTCCCCTTCTGAAATAAAAAAAAAGAACCTCTCGATGACTTTAGAGAATCCGGTCGAGCTTCGAGCATGACAATAAAAAAATCATCCCTGCTGAAGTGAGGATAAAAAAAGAGTAAAGAGAGGTAGGACTGTTTGAGCGATCGGTGAAACAAGCTATGACGGACGAGGAAGATGCAGACCCCGATGACGATTCTGCAGCTCTGAATGCTGACAATGGTAAATTAACACTCAACAGTTCGCCTGTTGCCATGGCTGATACACCCCGCATTCGCACGCGTATCACGAGCGCAAAACCGCTTTGTTTTGACCATTGTTTTGGCATTCTCGAGCTCCATGACACAGGGTCGGATCGACCAACTAACGCTGACTTAATGGCTTTTGATTTTATTAACGCTAGCCTTTGATTTAATCGTAAATTGGCTAAACTGATCATCATTTTGTTTCACTGCTGTATGGCCGCGAGAGGGGGGTAATTATACTTGTGTACATGCAACCTTTTAATGGCTCGAGCCACTAAAAAACTTTAATGAATCATGAAAAAAAAAGTTACGCGTTTAATTAAGTTTGTTCTTCTTAATATTAGAGACGACGAAAAGTTTACTCTTTCTCTCTCTCTTTCTTTCTCACTTTTGCTCGGTTAAATTATTCGTTTGCAAAAGTTGAATTTCTAGCCTTTTGCTACTTGATCTCGTTAATAAGTTGCGGACTTATTTTTTTTAATATCGATTTCGAACGAAATTTAATGAAGGCTAGAAAGAAATGGAAAGAGACATATCTCGCGTTCGCTACTTTTTTCCGGCCGTTTCAAAAATGTAATTTTCAAATGTGCAACAAAGTTCTTCATTTCTCCATTTTTTGCAAGGTAGAATTTACCCAAGTAGAACAAAATCAGCATTTTACGTGAATAATGAACGACGGCTCTTTTGATCGCCGAAAGCCTCGTCGAGAGCGAGTAGTGAATTTTTTTTGCATGATGTTGTATACGCGGGCTTTGTTGAATTTATAAGCCACACGTTTGACTGCAGCTTTTGTAGATTTTCCTGTGCATAGCCTTAAAATTGCAAGTATTATGATTAACCGAAGCTGAACGATGGGTAACAATTCGAAGCAATTTGGGAAATTGAAGATCCTCGCAGGCTTTTTAATCTCAATGGAAATCGGAATGGAAGTGCATATAACGTTAGTCACGTCTGTAATCGCTTTAAACGGCGCTGAATCATAAGCGCGACAAAGTTTTACATGGCAATTATGGGCAAAAATTATCTCTACCTTCGTGCTCTCATTAATTCTTCGTTTTTTTTTGTCGAATTTTCATAAGAAATATTAGGCAAAAAAAAGTGGAGGAGATTGAAAGAATATTACCATATTCTCGTTTCTGCAATGTAATTCAATTCAGGGAACTGTTTTTCATGAATATGCATGTCCCTCAGGAGGACGAGCTTCTGCTCGGTTTGCTCGGCAAATTTCAGAAAGTCTTTCATGGCTATGAAAAATACTTGCGCACGCGTGCGATGTTCTTTCAGCACGGGAATACAGCATAATTTCGAGTGCAATTAATAGCTCGATTAAAAGCCAGTGCGTGTAGAGATGGTAAATAAAACGACACGACGAATTAAAGGCCGTAAGTGGTGCAATTATTAACTACTGCCTACTTGATTCATGTGTCGACTGTCGATTCATTTTTTTTCCTTTTTTTATTACCAAAAATTGAATCGATTATGCAGTTCCAGAACAATGAGTTCGTGCGACTCAAATTTTTCAAAAGTTTGCCTCCACCTACTCTTTGACAAAATAATTTGAGAAGGCGGTATGGCAACCGACGTACATTATTCCCAGCTGTTCTCTCGCGCAGAAACTTCACTTTCAATATTCTAATGTATTCCGAGCTACTGAAATATATATATTCGTATATATATAGCAAAGTTTTTGAAGTTCGACTTTCTTATCGTTGAAATACATACATACTCGGGCAATATTGATAGATTCGCTTCAAAATTCCCAGCTATAAATCAAAAATTTCTCACTATATAAAAAGACTAAGTACAAACCTTGGCGAAGGGTTTATTCAAATGCGCCCGTAACAAGTGCAGCAGTATCAGCTGCAGCAGCAGCAGCAGGAGTAGTAGTAGTAGAATAATCGGATAAGTCGGCAGTAAAACAGTCCATTCGCCGACGCTAAAGAAAATTATAATAAACGAGTTTTATATCCAACACTATCATCAGAATTGGATCTTCCGTATATACGTATATACGCGGCAATAATAGATCTCATTTCATATAAAAAGCTTGATTAGCCTCGATTATTTCAGTTTATCGAATAAAAAAGCAAAGGAAAAAAGTTTAAAGTCAGATCCAGAGAGGCAAAGAGCGAGACAGACAATGTATAATATCGCCGAGCGATATATATTTATAATCTCTCGTTATTATGGATCGTATAACGCCGAGCGCATATATCGCTGCTTTTGTTGACGAGCGCGTGTACATTGTAACATAATGGAGATAATAATACGGGGCTCTCGCGCTCGTACGTAACGTTTATTACGATGAGTCAGGCCAACCCCCGCGAGCAACGCAAAAGGTCATGTTGTTTAATTATGAAAAATTAATTACGCGAAACCTCGTTTGCCGCGGACAAACAAAGAGGACTCGACAAAAATCCTATTCCGCGATTGTTCGCTATATCGAACTCTTTGGTCAACTATTTCAATTTTAGCTCGAGCGCGCACAGCTCTAAACTCCGGCTCGGGGAATGTCATTCAGATCAATCGAATTATTTCCCACGGAATATCTAATTATTGTACCATGAGTCGCGCGCGTCATGTGCCTGGCTGAAAAAACAAAAAGGGTATTAATGATTCACCGCACGCACGTAAATATCCTTCGAAACGTGTCACGCGCAGCCGCGCGTCCAAGGGGTGAAAAGGAAAAAAAAGAACCGAGAGCTTTTGTCGCTGACCGACTCGAGGGCCAAACGGGCGTACGCATTGTCAAGAACAATGAGCCGTAAATATGAATGTGTAGGATGATTTTTGGTCGAGCTTTGAAATCGAATTAGGTACTACTATCGCGGACTGATGCGCGCGCGATCCAGATTCGCGAGAGACAAATGGTGCATCTCATGGCGTTGAATTTCTCGAATAAATGGAAGAGCAGAGAAATAGAGACGTTTGCTCTTGGAGCTTGCGCAGCAGTGGCAGCTCGAGTGAGCTAGCTTTGATTTATTACCCTGCAAATATAACGAATGCATTACAAGCACCGTTGACGTTACGCTTTATTAAAAATTTATTTCTGAAAATAAAAATCGATACGCACACAAACATACATGTATGTGTTATATAATTATAAGTACGGACAACAAATTATATCGAGGCTCCTTCTTTCAAACAATATATAATCATCGCTGTGGCACGAGGCGTATACCAACACGTATCGGAATCGCACTGAAATCAATCAAGTATCGATTTAGCATCGAGTAAATACTTCAAGAGATTCATACACAGAGCTCATTTCGAGACTTTTGATCTATTTCGAACGAATTGCTTTTTTTAATGTTTAAATTATATTCGACTGTGCGCGAACGAACGTATGGCCAGCTGAAAAGAGCAGCAGCACATTTTTATTTTTATAACTTCCGAGAGCCAAATGTGCGATGTGCTGAATCCTTTCGCTGCGATGCCAGAAGATAACGTATAAATTCGTGCATAACGTATGGCGCTCATAAGATACGGGTTAAATCGCAAAGACAAACTTTTGGTCCCCCATGCGATAAGTTATACGCTTTTTTATTTGTCCCGCATAAATGATTGTCGTGCGACGTGCTGCGGACGAAGCTGCAGAGTAGGTATGTAGGCAAATCGATTCGTCGCACGAGCTATACGCGCCTGATTCGTGCTCACGACGAGTATCTTGCACCGATAAAAAGATCAATTTGGTATAAATTTCGGGCGACGTCGCTGCATTAAACGCGCGCCTGAATTTCCCTCTCATTGTGCTCGTAGAAATTTATGAATCGGAAGAAAACAAAAGGCTCGCACGTACACGTCGAATTCATAAATCTCACTCTGTTTCAACAACAGAGACTGTCTCGGCCGCTTCTTCCAGCGACGAAATTGATTTTATTTATACCTTTGTAATACGAGGCCTCGCGCGCGCAGTCTATATATGAAAAATCATATAGCTAATGACTGGCTCGTGGTATAGAACGGCGCATCGGCATTATAGCCCGCGACGCGCTCGTATTTATAGTTTGCTTTGGCTGGACACGCCGCCCGCGTACACCTACGAAGAGGCTCTATTCAGCCTACTTTGCGATTCTACGGCAAAAATTTTCATTAAAAGAAAGAAAAGGCGCAAGAAAATCGCGATCGTCGACGCAGCCCCTTGGTCGCTCTCGCTGCAGCTCACGCGTCTTGCCGTGCTTACGCGAGCTTTCGAGTGTGTGCGAGTGGGGGTTGTAAAGCGGGGAGCCACGTGTATGCGCGCGTCTTTGCACTTCGACACCCGCGTTGTGCTGCTGCTGCTGCTGCTGCTGCACCTACAGAAGCTGCAGAAAAGTACGGCCAGTCTCAGCGAAGATGCGCGCTCGTTCGCATCGTCGAGCTATTCTTTCGGCTGCTCGTTGTCGCACTCGCGCGCTCTCTCAAATCATCAGGTGGAATATTTTCGCTAGCCAGAATATGGATACGTGAGCGCGCCTCTGTGACACGCCATGGCCTTACTCCGAGTTTTTGCGTACGATAATTGTGCGCGCAAAATTTCGTGCCATTTGTACCATGTGTCGAAGCAAATTCAGTGATTCGTGAGTGCGCGTACGAGTTCTCTCAAAGTATGATTTGTAAACGCTTGTAAGTCTGGTAACGAAAAAAAAAATTTTTTTTGTAAGCTACTGCTCCGTAATCATAGTGTAGGTATTCTTGTGCGAAATTTTTCCCATATTTATGTAGACTAAAGTGAGCTAGTCGACATATTTTCTTTAACATCTCATTAAATAAAGCCTCAAAAGTGATGTCACGCAAAAAAAAGTAACACGTTGAGGAAAAAAACGGCTTTAAACGCGATCACATTTTCAAAGCAATACAATTCAGTCGAGAGCCGAGAGCGCTTCTTCATTAAAGCGAAAAAAAAATGATTTATAACAAGTAAGCTCTGATGCGCGCGATGCACGCACGCGAAACATAATAAGCCTCCCATGTACATACACAAAGTGCATGATGCAAAAACAATAAGCTTACATAGAGAAAATCCGGATTTTTAAATTTCACGCAACAACAGCTCGGGTGCGCTTATAGATTTTTCTCATTTTCCTTCCTTTTTTTTCTAATGGATAACACTAGCTCGCGTATGAAATGTGTATAAAATATATATATAAGTGCCTCTGCGCGTCCCTCTTTCCCAGCTCGCAAATGTTATTTGGCTAGAAAAATATATAAAAGTCGTAAAAAATGTCCCACGATAACCCAAGACTTTATACCGAGAGAGAAAGACAAAGCTAATTCCATTTTATGCTCTTTGACTCGGCACTTGGTTGTAGGTAATCGCATTAATGGGTCAACCGTCGCTCTTTTCGTTGGTGACAAAAAAAATTGTCCGACTCCGGAAGCAATCGAGTTAGGATTTTTGTGCGATTGAAATCTTTTTCCCTCCAAATGTATAAAACAATTACCTGTTGAGTATAATGTCGAATCATCAAGAAATATATTCATAGTATCGCCGCTCTGGATTCTCACAATCAGGATACCCATTGAACGCGGAGCAGAAAATTTTTCACGCCTGTATATTTAACGAGAAGAATGATTGAATATTGTCGAGGATATTGCATTACTTATTCCGAGGACGTATTCTTTTCCTTCGTAGACTTAAAACTTTTTCCTCCATCTTTGACACTTTCTTCTCGATACAGCGAAAAGCTCTACTTTTTGGCGTATTTACGTCGAACGATTGAGTTTTTTATGGATTCGCCTCGAGCGTAATGAACAAAACAGTCAATTTTTTTCATCCAGACTTTATGCGCTAGCTTATTTATAGAATCTGAAAATCGGACGATAACGTGTGCGCGAGTGCGAACAGCCTGGACGTTGTCGCGATGATAAGTCGGTGAACTACAGCCCGGCTATATATAGACAAGCGACGAGCAAGAGGAAAAGAAAAATAATACGCGAAGGACAGTGGCGTCTTACACGCAAGTTTGTTATACACTGCGTTCGAAAGAAAAATTGGATCTCTCTCTAGAGATGTGCTACTGCTGCTTTTTACTATCTCGAGCTTATCCGCGAGGATTTCGACGACGCTCGATTGGTCGGGGCTAAATGTATGAGTTAAAAAAACGCGTAGTTTTTTTTTAATAAAATTGAGCTCTAATATTATTGCCATTTTCATGAAAAATAATACGTAAATAATAAAGGTATAGTTATACACCGCGTTCCCTCGAGCGTCTCAATTTCAGTTTATTAATATAAAAAAGGGGATCGAGAGCGAGGAAAAAAAAGCCAACTCGGGTAGTAAAGCGAGGAGGATAAACTCGAATGTTTTGTGTGCGGGAGACGCATCGAAGGCGCGCGGCGCGGCATATACTCCGTCTTGAGTAACCACAACAACGTCTTCGATCCGCGCGGCACGACAAGCGTAATGTAAGATTATTTTGGCACGGCGCCTCGATAATACACTCCCGACTGCAGCTCCTCACCCTCCTTTCGTCAAAGAAAAGCATTCGAGGCACTCGAGGGCGTTGTCTCCTTCGGCGAGCGAGCGGTGACAGCAGCAAGAGAGAAAGAGAGAGAGGGAAAAATTTCAACAATAGCTCATTTTACTACGATTCATTACGTGAAACGTACACCGTCAGCGAGATCGTATAAAAATAACATTTACCGTGAACAATTGTGAATTGAAAAAAAAAAAAAAAAGACCGAGAGATGAAAACATAGAAAGATTTCTCTTTCTTTCGCTGCGGGTGTATAGATACATGCTTATAAAACTTTTGCTTTTTATACTCGTTTTTTTTTCTTCCTCCCCTTCGCTGTTTCTCTCTCTCTCTCTCTCTCTCGTTCTCTGGTTGCGTTACGGAACAGAGAGCACGAAGCGCTTTGCAGATGCGTTAAAGCTGCGCAGCAGTAAGTACAGCGCGCGCGGCAAAGTTTTCGTATATAAAAAGCAGCAGCAGCACGCACGTCTGAGTAGAGAGAGCGTCCGAGCAAAAAGCATTATCGTAAACGCGTATGAAGATCTTGGGGAAAATTGGTCGCTACACTGCTATACTCGCGCGTATACGCCTCAAGTAATCTCGTTAATCCGATTCGAGCGCCATTGAAAACAAGCCTCGTAAACAAAGTTCCGTGTGAAAAACGCGAGCTGGCGCGCGAGTATCAATCGGTCGGAAAAAGGAAACAGGCGTAGCGACAGACGCACATGTTTGCCGTTACCGATACCCGTACACGGATTTAAGTGCCACACGGCACAGCTTTGGATTTCGTAAGCTCGCGCAGCCTTCGACGCTCACGTTATTCATTATTCATTAGAAAAATAAAGCCGCGGCGCGACGCGTGTTTGCCTCTGTGTGTATGCCGTAGCCACGGCATATAGCTCTGGCGGCTCTGACGACTTGAATCTGCCCACGACGTTTTCCTAGCTCTCGTCGATAAATCTCTTAGGTAATCGCTATTTATGCACTTACGCTACGCCGTACGACACATAATTAGCAAGGTTAATCAGCCTCGAGGCAGTCAGAAGCAGCCGAATCCGCCCACTGCGCGTACTTGTAACAATAATCGAATCGATTATTCGTGCCTGCGCACGCGGCGGCTCGTTGTTGCGAATATAAGCTGATATTTTTCATAGCCGCAATAACTATCGCGTCTATACGGCATTAAAGCTTTTACGCGCTCGGCAGCACCGGCCATTCTCGTTATATACCAACGGGGCAACTCGCGCGGCGACGCACTCGTTAACGGCCAATATTACTTACTCGCGCCTAACGAATTTACGGTGCAGATCGAGAATCGCGGCCCGATTACGGAAAATATAATCGAGCCGTGGATCCTCGTCTCTTTCTCGATTCGACTCTCGAGGATCGTAGAGAGAGGGAAGCCCCGCGTACGCACGGGCGCGCTAAAAAATAACAATGCAAGAACATGGCTCTACGAAGCCGCCACCTGCGAAAGTCATGCATAATAAACGCGCAACTACACAGGCTTATCGCACTTTTTTCGTTCGAATCGCTCGAGTCAAGTGTTGTGAGCTTGATTACGTACACTCGTGAAACCAAACATTTACAAGCCGTCTAGAGCAGGAATTTCTTTTTTTTCCATGCATAATTATATCGCTTGGCCAGCCTCGACAAAGGTCAATCAAGTGTCTATATAGAGCACACGAGCAAGTTGTTGGCCTGCAGACTCCATAGAACGTCTGGGCTTCCTGTCTACGCGAGAAACTATCTAATCTAAGTTTGCGGCAATATTGAGAGGCAGCGCGTTTCAGCCTCCACGGATGCCTGTAATAATAACTCGCCGAGCCCGAAATCGGCTTATGGCCATATTTTGAGCGAGGAATATTCAACTTCTCTCGGCGCCCTCTATAGTTTCAAAAAATTTTGATAAACTCGCCAGCTGTCGGGGAATATTCCACTAATGGTTCAAAGGCTATAGGTTTTTGCAAACCAATGATACCAGCAATATTTCCGACAATTAATTAATTTTAGAAACTGAGGGCGCGCGTGAAACTTGATCGTAAGCTCGCTCAAACCTTTGACTCCTTCAGTAATAACGTCTTCATTTACATTACGCAATCGCAAGATTTTTCTTCGCTTGCACTTTTATACTTTTTATTTAGAATTTGGAAATTAGTGCTTTTCAATTGACCATAAGAATTATAGATTTTGCGCTTTTTTGTCTGCAAGTCTAAAAAGTCCATTAAGATTTCACCATTTGTCCCAATATGGCTCTTGACGTGCATAAAATACAATACTGCTAGTTTCACGTTGAAAAAACAGGCTCTCCATAAACATTCCCATCACACTCATTTTTTATAGTGCTCATATTTTCCTACACCTATAACGTCACTTATTCTTATGTTTTATATTTTATATTTTGGCGAAAAATTCACAGCGATGAGCTTCTGACTCGCACGCTGAATATTGGAAAATCAACGTGTACGTCTTGACACTATAATTTTGGCAAGCGATGTGGGTCTCTCGAATATGAACTGCGACGTTTTACATTCGCATAATTTTGCAGTAAATAAAAAAATAAAGTCATCGTATCGTGCTCGCAAAAAATATGGCTTTGAAAAATGTTCACAACATGGCAGCGTATATTCGCTACGTTCCAGATAAAATCAGTAATCCTCGGTTAAAAAGCTTCATCAAATCGTCGGGTCTTGCTGGGGGGTAAAGTTACGAAACTGCAGTGTAAACTTTACTACTTGCTGTCATATGGTGTACTGTATTAAGAAGTCTATATTAGCTACTCAAAGTCTGATCTAACACCGTCATCAAGACTCTTGAGATCTCTTGAAACGAATCGAGAACCGCTTAATTGATAATTTGTCATTTATAAACCTCTCATGATCTCGAAATTATCGAGTTTATCAATCATTCGAAATTTAAATTAACTGAAAATACCATTGTTTAAATGCTCCTGTTACGGGTAGTTGCAGCGCTTAAATGAAAAGTGCCGAAGCAAAAGCTCCAGTAGAGTTTGGTTTTAGAGGGTGAATCCAGTATTAGCTTGACTCGCGTAAAGTCGACAGTATTTATATAGCCAAGTTGACCCGAAACCAAAGTATTCGATACTGCGATGCGAGTATGAATGGTTTTAACATGTATTAACTTCGAACCGAGGTTAAGCTTTGAATTGTCGCCATGATGTAGAAGAAGAAGTCACTTATTCATTGTTAATTCGGGCGATTAGCCAAAAATTCAGAAAAGTGCGACGATGAATCTCCAAGCTCATATTCAAATGGATTCATTCTCGAGCCATAAATAAAAAAAGCTGCTGCCCCAGTGCTACATTTGAAGCGACGAAAGCCTTCTTGGAAATTTTTCCTATGCATCGAGAAGTTCTGGGCTGTGTCAGGTGCAATTCGCGTGCGCGCGCGCGACACATGCGCTCGCGCGCACACACACGCGAGTTTCGTTTGTCAGAAAGTCTTATATACGTTTGTCAAAAAGTTGGGGCTCTAAAACTCGGGTAAATTTATTACTTTACACTTGCCAAACTTTTTCTATCGTCTTAGCTGGGCATATTGTTCTCTTTCTCTTTCTCTCTCACAGGCAGAACGTTCTCACTAAATGATGAGGACGATTCGTTCTTTTAGCGCGCGACTACGGCTCAACTTTTGTTCCGACGAAAGGGCACACGCTACATCACGCATACTTTTTAATTATTATACCCCGATAGACTCGTCGACTCGTGCGTGCAACACGGCGAGAAACGTCGAGAAACACACGTATAGCAGACTGTCGTAGGGCGACCTATTTTTACCGTGAGAAAAGTTGAAACTTGTCAAAGAATTGCATAATTATAAATACCAGACCCAAGAAAGCCGTGGAAAGTCTTGAAAAGCTCGGAGCGCGCTAGCTCATAAATATGAGCTCTCTCGAGGTGTGAATATTATGAACGCAAGTCCAGGCGCATAATTCAATCGTATAGGATAAACGAGTCACGTTTTATATCGAGAGCCGGAGTTGACTCGGCGTCGACTCAAAGATTCATGCTCATAGACTTTCATGCACTGATATTGTCGAAACTTGTCGAAACGCAGGTATATATAACGCCGAGGCATGCATAATGTCAACGCGTGTGTCGAGTGACTAGCCTCTCTCTTTAAAAGCCTCTCGCTTGGAAACCGAGAGAGAAAAAAAACTCGAAGTAGCGAAAAGCGAAGAGAAGATGCCACGAAACGAATTAGACAGCAGCGTGGACGGGGACGAGCGCCTGAGGCGCTTGTCGATATCCGTCGTGCGAACTCTGTGGGGCAGCGGCAGCGGGCCCTCGGATCACGAGGCTCGCTGCGCCAACAAGTCGTGCGCCTTCTGCGAGACCGACGAGAGGGTCGCGCGCGCCAGGGCTATGTCCACGACGTCCCAGCCGAGAGCCAGCTGAGAGGAGCTTTACGCCGCTAATGCCCTCTACTCCAGAAAGGTACAGCCCCTCACCTTCACCTTCATATTCTTCGAGCGCCGACTCGAGCGACAAAATTCAACACCCGATAGAGAGAATAAACTGCTTTTGTTGATCGTCGACAGGCGCCTACTCGAGACTCTTTTTACTTTATATAAAGTGTAGCTGCGAGTAGGAGCCATCGATGCATCTCTTACTTATCTATGTGTTCTTATTTTATTAATGTTTGTATACTACATCATGAGACAATGTTTCGATGTTATTTACCGTAGATCAAAAAATCACTCATGTATAGGTACACAATTGGATATCAAGCAATTTAATTATCGATAAATGTTGGTAGTCAATAACACAAGTATATGTTTTTCCTGCGTTTGTTCAATGTGATTCTTTTTTAAAAAACTTTATTCATCTATTGGAACGCTCTGAAAAATATTAATAAATATAAATAATATCCTTCAAATATCGGTTCGTTACTTAGACCAATTGGCATGATCTACAAACTAGACGAAACATTAGATCGGCAATTTGTTTTTTTTTACTTTTGTGTAGTTTGCGCGAAAAAAAAGTGACTTTGAACATTTAATAAAAAAGTTAAAAGCTTTTAAAGTATGCGAAAAAGCTGAAAATTGTGTATTGCATGGCTGCTGAACTTTTCATTGACGTCTCCGTTGGCGTTAGTACATCTAAATCTTAAACCCTGTGTCCATCTCTGTCGGCGCTGTTGCTTTCTCTCTTTCTCTCTCTCTCTCTCTCTCTCTCTCTCTCTCTCTCTCTTTTCGCTTGTTTATCTTCAATAATTCATGGCTTTTTCTGCGTTCGTTTAACTCTCGCGTGCGAGAGTGCGTGACCCAAAAAGGCGGACACACGCGGTCGGGTCGGATCGATGCAAAATTTTTCGACGTCCGTCAGACCGGCACCATTGCGGTGAGCTCCATATCTAGTAGAATGTAGAATGCGTATATAGCACGCTGTCGCCAAAACCACGCGAATGCATAAAGTTTCACTCGAAGAGATGAGATAGGGAGCTGCGCTGCGCAGATACATATATATATACACCCGTGCACACGCATTGATTCTCGTTACGCTGCTTCGAAATTCAAATTTCAATCGTCAGCACAGGTGTTCCTCGTATTTGCCATCGTATATATGTGGAATGCACTCGCTGTGGCAACGCTACACAATGGACATATGCCACGCGTATATATACATTTTTCTAAACGCGTATCGAGTCGTATCAGGTGGACGTATTTCCGTATCGCTGAATAATGACGAAGCTGGGCGTATTTGTAACACGAGAAGGACCTGCGGCATGATTAATGATTTATTCGAGCGTCCCGAGCGATGATGG